>NC_137541.1:32448703-33113703 GCF_963082525.1 Nesoenas mayeri | reverse complement strand
AATTGTACTATCCATTAACTTATATATTCTTTTTTAAAGGATAGGTAAAACCTACCTATTGTTTGACACTTAAAATAACAGAAACAACACTGCCCACTGGGATCAGAAGAATCATATAATGCTTACCTGCGACCACATTCTGAATATTTACCAATATTTTTTAATATTAAGGCAGCTGTTAATCGGATGTGTTTAGTTATTGGTCCCTCTTTCTCATCCTGTGGAAGAAAAAAAAAATCAAAGGTAAAAATCCCATAGTAGCAGTCAACAATTAATATCTAATACTTGAGTCAAACAATACGAACTGTGAAATCTCTGAAGACAAGGTTTCTTGATCCCCTCCTTAGCGCCATTAGGGCAGCACTCGGATGATTCACAATGGCCTTCTGTGCTCTGGGAGTAGAGGCGGTACCCCCTGCAGCTGGCTGCCTACATTACGAAAGAAAGAATGAATAAAAGTAAGCTTTGCACCACTTTCTAGAAGATTAACATCTCTGAAAATTTATTTTGACAATTTTTTAACCTATCTGAACACAGACACAAAGGTCCATTAATAGACGGTGCTGAGATGTGATTTGCCTTTTGTTTCCACAGAGATAAACCTTATTGAAAAGCCTTCAGAAGAGTCATGGGCTTTATTTTATGTGAAAAAAACCACTTCTTTTGAAGAAGTATTGCTCATCACCCGTGACATTTGTGATGGAAAAGTAATATATTGTACTAATGACAGAGCCACTTCCTGAATTGTACCTATTTAAAGGAATGTTTTCTCAGACAGGGTTTAACAGGAATTGTGATAGTAGTTATGCAAATATAATCTGAGGTTTGGCCAGAGAATGTCCTTAAAATAGAGCTATTCAAACTTGACACAGTTGATCAGGACCATAAGACATTAAGACGACACAAAATAAGTATTAGCTGTGGTTAGTGAGGAGTAATATAAAGTAACATGATTTAAGTTATGATCTAAGACATAAACCATCTAATTGTTAAATCAGATCAAACATTTGTAAAACCAATTACCTGTTACTGCAGCTTTCAGACTGAGATTAATATTTAAATGTGGTATTTTACAAAGCTGGTACAAATAACAAACACAGCGGAAGCAAATTCTCCATTTTCAGTATTAACACTGAAGTCAAAGCTCTGTTTCATGTAAAACTTTGAAATGACTCATGTAATTAGAGTTAGAAACTATAAATATACAACTTCACTTAATGAGTAAGACACATAATGTAATCTCAAAGGAAAGTTTAACAGTATTAGTGGTGAAAAACATCACCATGCTTCAATATATTGAGAAATACTAATATGAAGTCTTTCAACATTCTAGTAGAACCTGATTAGAACATCCCAATATCCTAGAACTAAACAGCAGTGCTTACTTGCAAAGATAGCATAAATCACATGTAAATGTTTCATTTTTTTAAATGAAAGTTAGCCTGTAAGAGTATTATTTACGCATCTTCCACTGTGAGTGAATATTCTAAGAATAAAACTTGAATTCTCTATTCAGAGAGACTTTCTTCATAATCTGAAATTTTAACAAGGAAACCTAGTTACAAATTAGAAAAAGGGTTCATGTGAGTGGTTTTAAACCACAAGCCAGAAAATTAGTAGTAGTAACAGACAGGCTGCCTCCTAAAAACTTAGCTCATAGTGTCATCCTCCGCTGAATGGAAATGAGTTTCAAAACCTTTATGAAGTAAAAGGAGAAGGGCAGGGTCTGAATTAAGAAACTGTTGGGCAATGATAGGAGACTGAGTACCACATAAAGGAACTGTCATCTTAATTTTTAACTTCTGGAACATTTTTGTTTTCCTTATATTAAGAAGAATAAGAATTCATCAATGGAGGCTGTTCCAAATGTCTCTCTTCAACAGCTATCGTACTGCATTTTAGAAAGCTGAAGTACTATTGCCTTGATTCTAGAAATATTGAAAAGGGGACAATTGCAATAAATTAGGAATATATTAAAAGATTGTATTCCTTTTTGTTTTGGAAAAAAAGAGTTGATAAAAAGTTTCTGAGACATCAAGTGGAATGACTTATGTCTGTGGGCAAGTATCTCTCACATTTCTGTAATGATATTATCAACTTAACTTCAAACCACACTATCTTGTGATGCAAAGTTATCTCCTGCCCCACTCCCATGGTGCATGAAGAATATTTTTGGCAGTTCATGCTACCACCTTTGCTTCAGTGGCAACAAGGAAAAAAAACTAATGTGAATCCAAAAAGATTCAAATGCACAAAGCTACAGCCAACATACATTTAACTGCTACTGCTACCTGACCTTCCAGAATGTAATATTCAGCTACTTCTGAAAGCCAGAAGAGGAAGAGTTAAAATAACACAACTTCAAAAGTAAAGAGATACAGAATTAAGATATAACACCAACTTTGTAATGCAGCTTAACTTAGTCTACCTCGTTCTAGCAAAAGCCATTACAGATTTCTTCCAGTGTGTCTGGTGTGATGACAGACAGAAACGATGCTGAGGGGAACGAGCCCTTGCTCTTTACACTGTGTTCAACAGATCTCACTGCCAGCACCAGTAACACTCACTCTATCTGCACTCTCTGGGGTATAGGGGTAGTTTTACTACATGGTGAGGGATTAAGTGAAGAAAGTTGGCCTAACTAATGGTTAGAAGTGTATTTACACATCTGGCAAACTCACTTCTTTGATTCATTAGTTTTGTTGTGGGGGTTGTTGTTGTTGTTTTTAAACATAATTGATTTTCCATGCAATCAGACAACAACTAAAGCTAGTTCTCTCACTGTAAGCAGTGCACAGCCATGAGCAGCATCAAGGGATAGAAGGGAGAGCCAAATCATCCCACTTCGAGTAGCAGAATGTTCTCATTTCAACTTGCATTCTGAAATCACAACCTTCATATCATATGATATTGCAGTCTCAATATTTCAGTGAGAGCTGCTTATGCATGTAAGTTCCTACTTTCTGAATCTGACCTCATTAGGGAATTCTGCCTTAAAAGAAGGGATGTACTAATACTTTTTCTAATATGACCACCTGTGCCCATGTTAAAGAAGCCTGTGAGGACACGAATTTACTGGATGTGTTGTCTGCATGATGGAACACTTTTGAAAAGGCAGAGCTGAGATCACAACGTGCGCATAGATGGTATCAGCCCTACGCTTACCACTTACCAAGTATTTAAGACTACATTACCATCATTCTTCATTTTGTGGTTTTCAGAACTCTGAATGATGTTTAGTATAATGAAACAAGGCACCATAAAGCAACCATAAGTCTGTGTTAAGAGGCTTGTTTATATTAAAAAAAAAAAAAAAGGAGACTCAAACTAAATTTCTCAACTTTCATACCCAACTGCCTTTGCTGCCTCCAGCAGCTTGGTAATAATTTAACAAGCCACAGAACAGACTGCAAAAGTCTGCCTAGGACCATGTAATTACATCTTTAGCTTGCAACAAAGAGATTCCAGTTTGTTATTAACAAAGACCGAGTATTAATACACTTATACAAGTAACTGAAGCCTGAATAATTCCAATATTAACATAACCATCACCACAACCCCACAGCAATGGGGTTGTACTCTCCAGTATCAATTCCAGACAGCTGAAATAATTTTGGGAAAGAAGAGAGCCAAATCTGATTCCAGGTAGCACAAAAATAGAAGACTCAGAGGAGCTGGTATATATCTTGTTCACTTGTTTAAAGGAGCCCCTGGATCAAATCAGCCCCAATTTAAATGACAAAACTGGAAGGAATACAGCAAGTTACAGGACAACCCATCTCAGCTCTATGAAGCAGGTGAACTCTACACAACAACTAACTTTCCATTTGGATTACAAGCACTTTCCTGTTCCAATAGAAGTTTTAAAATGCTGTCCAGTTGGGAAATATCAGGAGACTGTTTGAGAACAATGTTCACCACAGAGTACTGACCCTTATACCTTAAGGAATTAGCTATTCTTTTTATGATAACTGCAACCACATCTCCCAAATCAGAATCTGTTCACTCTTTTGCCTGTTTTGTCTCACTGTAATGGATCTCAAATTTGATTACTGTTACAGACTCCACATATGCATAATTTCACCTGATAAGCCAAGTTATAAATACACAAATTCTTCCAATAATTTCTAATTCTTATTTTCTCTCTCGCTAATGAGGCTGAGGTCTCTTACTTATTGGGAGGCTTCTGACTTCCTGCTTGTCCTTGTTCATCTTGCTTTAATCCTGCAAGCAAAGCATCTCTGGAACAGTGCTTATCCTGTTGAGGAAAAGAGAAAAGACAGTGAGAAAGGTGTGTGAAAACTTACCACGAAATTCCTACTATTTTCTGAAGTAATATGTGAAAGAAAATCTGCACCTGTAAGTGGGTGATGAAGGAAAACCTTTGCCGCTGGAAGGGTTCACATCCCTCCCATAAGCACTGCCCTGGGTAGACATCTTTTCCTCCATGTTCAGTTGCTGCATGATAGAAAACCTGTGATGGTGTTTGAAACCACCTACAAAAAGAAAGGGAGGGAAATTTAAGGTTCTTTATTTTTTTCCAGATAATTGCAAAGCACAAGTACCACAAACATTTTTATTTTCTGAAATTAGACATGCATTGATAAATGAAAAGTCATAAAATTTGAAAAGGAAAAATATGTACAAATATTAGCAGTGAGCTACCAATAAATGGCAACAGGATTTTGCCAAACCCTATTGAAATATCATGGTTTAGTCTTTCTATTTATACTTTACCGAAGAAATAATGTATGTTAATTTCGACAGATCCATTCTTTGTGATACAAGCAAAATAGAGTAGTAAACTATAAACAGCTAAAAAAATTGGTTTTCGTGTATTCCTTTTCCTGTTCTCCTTCTTCAGTAGCAGTCATATGTAGACTTTATTTAAATTTTAATTGGGAAAAAGAGATGCACAGCATTCATCCTATTTGCTCTCAATACTGCACACTTGTCAAAATCAAAGGAGAAGTCCTCACCTAGTCCAACCCCCCTGCAATGAGCAGGGACATCTCCAACTAGATCAGGTTGCTCAGAGCCCCATCCAGCCTGGCCTTGGATGTTTCCAGGGATGGGGCATCTACCACCTCTTTGGGGAACCTGTGCCAGTGTTTCACCAAATGGAACGATTTTCTAAAACCCCAAGCTAAGCACTTCGGCTGCCAACAGCCCCATGGTACAGGACATGAGGTATTTCAGCAAAAGAAGTGTTTCTGCATCAACAGAAAAGGTTAAGTTCTCCTAAGCCCGGCCCTGTAATACTCTTGGCAGTGTATTTTGTGTTTTCTCTCTGTTCTGTTTGGTGAGAGCTCAGGTGTGACATAACCTTATAGTGAGTTCAGTCCACTAAGGGCTTTCTTCCATTTCAAAGGGGTAGAAAAGTAACAATTCCCTGTGAACGCCACCTCAAAATACCAGTGAGTTAACAGTTCTTAAACAGTTCTTTTCAAATTGGCACACAGACAAAAGATGTGTTATTTTAACATATATTGTATGTTAATGCAGAACGACTATATTTAAAGCAGTATTAAATATAAGTAGTGAATGACTCAAAGTTGTGGGTTTTTAGTCTAGATACACCTTAGAACATTATCTCAAGTGTTACAGATTAAATCACTCACTTGAAGAGAGAAAAAATGGCCAAACTAAACAAAAGACTTAGCTGCTTGAAATTAATTTTGATACACTAACTCAGCTCATCAACACCCACTTAAGGCTCAGACAGAAGAGGTCTAGAAACCTAATTGTTGCTGTTTGGAAACTCATGACCACCAGCTGTCTTCACACACTTGCTGGAGAGATGCCACTGGCACAGTCTCACCCAAGAGGAAACACACGCACCCACCTCAGCCACTCCGCTTCACATGTCAGTATTTTAGCTTCAGTCAACAGGAAAAGTACTTGTGTTGGATGTCTGACTGAACTCACTGGGCTGGATAGTGCCAAGGGGGAGATGATCTCCCACCAAAGACTTAGAGCAAGCAGCTGGAGGTGAAGCAAAGTCTTAAACCCACAGCAGCTGTTCATTGTCAAGCTCAAGTCAGAACTCAGCACATGAAGAGCGGATCAGTGGGTGCTTTGATCCACCTACCTCCTTCCACATCTTGCCACTCATTTCAATCCTGTCCATTATGCAGACATACTTGCAATCGATACATAGGCTGAACTGTATAGATACTGCTACCTGAACTCCATACAGGTTGTAAAGAGCTAATGTGACCCAGAGACAAGTCTTAGTTATAAACTGAATCCTACTGTAATACAGCAGGTACCTTCTGCATAGGCAATAAATACTGCTCCCTTTAAAATAATTCATCTTTTCCATGCCACTCAGTCCTTACTGAAGGGAGGCTGGGAAGCAGAAATACCTGCCTCTTGCTATTGGTCCAGATAGCCCAGAGTAGCAAATGAAAATCAAATGGTTCACATCTACATTGACTCAACAGCAAAAGTTGGTATTTCAGAGGACAGGAAGACATTTTTCCACAATAAAGGGGAAAGTCAGTGTGTAAACTTCAGCCTGGCACAAACCTGTTTATGAATATTCCTGGCATGGATGAAACAGATTTCATGTTGTAAGTGAAACTCAAAATGTAGTTTAAAACATTTTATTCAACATGGCAAGGCTTTAAGAAAAATAAAGCTATTTCAGCTATGTTGGTTCATTCATTGCATAGTAAATTCAGTGTTATACTTCAATCACTGATCCAAGAAGACTGAAATTTACTGCCATTTTGCAAAGAAAAACTATTTTTCCTCAAAGAAACACCTAAATATAGTAATAAAGAAAAGCTTAAGTACTGAAAATATGGTCAGTTGACTCTACACTCTTGTTTCCCATTTAATTTCTCCATCATTCTGTTCAGCTGCTGAACAGAACATTAAACTAATAGCTGACTTGACAGGCAGTGGAGATTCAATAGCATTTCCAATTTACTTTTTAAACACAAAGCAATTCAAGAGCAGACAGCTCCTGCCTACCCTGAAACAAAATAGCAGCTCTTAGATTAAGCTGGATACAATTAGCAGTACTTGCAGACAGATGAACTTCAAAGGAAAACACCCACTTTCTGTTACATCCTCAATGCAAAGCAGTGTCCTGACTGACACCTTTTACAGTTCTACTGCCACTTCAGATACTAAACCTGAATAAATCTATGAGAGGCAAATCATTACAACTATTTGCATAACTGGGCCTGATCTAGTTGTGGTCTTCAAACACTACTAAATCTGTTGGAGTTTATTTCAAAATCTGGGTATAATGTTTCTTAATTCAGTTCTTAAAAAATGAAACAGCAGAAGCCATGCCCACACCAGTGGAATGTTGCTGGCTGCAGCAGCCAAGATCGTGGGGAGGAAAAGAACATACTATTTTATTTATATTTATTCAGATTCTTAATAAAATGGTTATGAAGGCCTCCACTGCCTTCTGCAATGCATCCTGGAAGGGAAACTTAATGCTAATATGTTGCGACAATTGAACTAAAGAACATGCATAGAGAAACTGGTGCAAATGACTGTATCAAATTTGTCTCCTGTTATATCTTTAGGGACAATTGTGAACACCATGAAAAAACTCACTGCTCTATCATTCTACTGTGATGAATCTGCCTGTTTATTACCTAGGAAAAAGACTGCTAAGCAACGAGGAATGAAACCAAGTAGTGAATGTAAAGTTCACAGAGTAGACTAATGACCCACTCAAAAGAATCTTCTTGTTTCCTGCTTAAACACTAAAACCAGCTAAGATTGAGAGCTACAAATATAACAGTTAAAATAACAGGTGGCAATTCCAGATTTTTCCTTAAGTCTGTTAGAAGCAAGAAGCCTACGGGAGATTTTATATTCCTGTTTTTAACCAGGCTGTTGGAAGAATATGGATAAACAACATGCATTTGAGGAAGATGCTTGCTTAACATTTTGGTTCTCTCTTTACTACAGAGAATGCCGAGTGTAATGTTTATCTAAACTGTTTTTAGGTTGTGACTGAAATATTTTAAAAGTGAGAAAAACCAAAGGAACAAGAGCTGTGTGTCACATGAACTACAATCTATCAAAGTAAAATCTCTGAAGGCTTTTGAAAATAATGAAACTTAACCATGAACAAAAACCAGTACGGTAAGTCATGACAGGAGAAACTAAAGCAACAGAAATTATACACTATCTTTGACATAAAATGTAGAGATCAGCTTGTAAAATATGAGCCATGTAGCCCTTAACTTCCACCTCAGGAAAATTTGCTGAAATACTATTTTAAGACAGACTGACAAAAGGACTGATAATGTAAGGTAATCATAATTGTATAGTTCCTCCTTCCACCCCAAAATTTGACTGCACATATTCACATCTTACTTCACGTGTGACATCAGCTCGTTCCATGGTTACATGTCAACTCAAGTCTACGCAACTCATCCTACATAACTTCAGACACGGAAGAAAGTTGGTGACTAACTTATGCTTCAAAACTGTGGTTCAGCAAACACTTCAAGATTGTATAAACTGCTGAGGCTTCTGGTAAGAAACTGCCCCAGCTTTTCATTTCTACTTCTGTACAACCAGCTCTCGTACCAAAACAGGTGCTTACACATCTGTTGTGCAGCCAGCAGAACACATCTCTATGGTTATATTTATTAGTAGTTAAGGAATAAAGTGAAAAGTAAGTAAAGCCTTATATGCATTTCTTACATACAGAAGTGCTACCTACCAAAGAAATAAAAATCACTTTGAAGGTGAAAAAAGGGCAATAATTTTAAAAGTCCCAGATATCTACAGTACCAGAGTGTTACCTAAAAATCCATATGTCTTGCATTGACTTAATGACCTTTCAGTTATGTTTATAAGGAATGAAAGAAAAAGAACTTGCAGCTTCAGCGGTCTACAGGTTAACTGTCCTTAAGTATTCCTCTAATTCTGCTCAAATGCCTCATTTTCACCATCGCTTTCAAACATTCTAACTTCTCTATCATTTCACCCCAACTTTCTGAATGTCTACACACCAGCTTTCTGCCAAGTCCTGTAACGAAGAAGAATCTCACCCTTTTTCACACCCATCCTATATGTCATGCAATTTCTCTGTTTTCAAAACGGCTATTTGAAAACTACCTTTGTGTACTCTTCACTGAAAACTAGGCATATTCACAAACCTATGTCACTTTTAAAATCAATGTCAAGATAGCAAGGGTAATATCATGTTTTTAGGAGCCTCCATCTATAAGTCTGCTAGCTCACTCCTCTGCCTTACAAGGACTAGAACAACAAATCAAAAAAAAGTCTAATCATTGCTGTCTATTCTTAAGGCTAAGTTCCTTTTGTGAAAATGGAGTCCTGTGGCACACAAATGGTATCATAATTACCACAGTTAGTCATAATTTAAGTTAGACTTTGACCATGACTCAGAAGTACAACACCCTGTTCTTGCAAAACTGGAAACACAAGAAAATTATTTGTAACTGGAGTACAGTAACTACTTCTGTATTTGCAACACAGATAACAAGCTTCGGAGCTAGGAATTTTTTTTAACTACATGGCAATATTTTATTTATTACTGAAAAAATCAATATATCATAAGAAAGCCACATAATATTCATTTTATGCTCTGAAATATAATTGAGAGCAGTTAAATGTCTTGTGCTTCCCCATGTCAACTTCCTCAAGAGTTTTCACTTTTTCTTTTCCCCATGGATAAAGTATAAGGTAGCTTAAGAAAACAGGATAGAACTCATAGAATCACCTTCTATATACAAGCATCTGTTAAATATTAGTAAAAGGTAGTTAAATAAAGGAACCATTTACTTTTTACAAGATTGCCACAGACACATGAAGTTCTGTCCAGGTTTTTTCATTTGCTCTGCATGCTGACTTGCTGCAGTGTATGAAGGCGGCTGCAAATTGATCTGCTGGCCCTGTACTTGCACTGTTGGTATCGACGTTGCAGGTGTGCTCTGCAGAAAAAGTTAGAACACAGTTTTAAACAAGGCTTATTTCAAGACTTGGCATACAGTTTATTGTTTGTTCAAAAATCTTTTGTTTGACACTTCTATCCGCATGTTTTCATATTTTAACAGTTCGAACTCTGAATAAACATTAACAGACAGTAAGAGACATACAACTTTTACACCGTAGTATTTATGCAGAAGTTTCTAATATTCAAATGGCTAAACCTTAAGCCCAAATTCAAATACAGAATTATGACTGCAAATTAATTTCTCAAGGACACTAGTGGAGCAATGGTTAGCATTATCTTGCAAAGGCTTTATTTGTTCTGTAAGAGAAGAAAGAACACATGCAAAAGCAAGGGGTGGCAGTATCATCAGCACAGGGAATACTTATAAATATAAATGTAAGAGAAAATATTGCTAACAGACGTAACAGAAGTAAAATGAGCACTGATACATTTAAAACTCAAACGGTTCAATGTGCTGCATCTGTGGAATTCTTAAACTGTTGCATTAGTAAAGGTCAGGCTGTGTTACAGAGTATGTAAGAAAAGGTAAATTGAAAAATGCTAGAGAAACACTATCAAAGACCAGTAGGCTCAAACTATAACATACCATTTTTTCTAGAAAACTTGGCAAATGATATAATTCTTTGAACTCTTGTAAAATCAGCTAGCATGTGTACCTTTATATAGAATACTACACACCCAGAATGCCTAAAGATGCCATACAATGTGTGTACAGTGAAATATAAACATTTCAGAGAATAAAAAGATGTTTTCCTTGCTCCATTGCAATACTACAAGACACTTAATTTAACAGTTAATAAAAATTGCCTTACAAGTGACCTAAACAAATACATAATGAAAGCCAAAATATGTCAACTTTATTTATCTTTCTGAACAACAGATACTGAACACTGGATCTCCCCATTTTGGAACATTGTTTGTATCAGAATATTGTTTCTCTTCCTTTTTTCCTGGAAGGCTCTGGACAGCGAGACATTCATAGACATGATGACAATATAAAAAAAATCAAGCTTCTAAATATTATTAGGAATGAAGACCTAACATCCTTTTCTTCCCTACTGTTAGGAAAGGAATGTTACACTCTTTGTCAAGAGACCAAGCAAAACTACTTTCAAGTCTGTGTTTAAGAATATTGTAAAAGAAACGCCTTCAAGTGGTGCACACAATACTCTGGTTATGTCTTTACAGAGCTACTGAATAGCTCTAGACTTTAAAGAAACAGTTAAGTGCAACTTCTAACATTTCATTTGCATATTAATGTTAACGTCTGCTGCTCTCTATTGGCATTGTGGACAACAGTCACACAAGGTAACAAGTTAATTACTGTCACAGATTGTACAACACTAACAACATGACCAAAAGGACTGTAAAAAAGTCTCATTAAACCTAAAACACTTCCCATGTTCAAGCATAAATTCTGATAAAAATAAGACAAAACTCTACAAAACTCTTGGACACAGCACAACTATTGTATGACACCTGGGACCTGCGTGTGTCAAAAGTTGTAAGAAAGGACTCCAGTCCATTAATCATAAATAAAATTACTTTGAATTCTGCAACAATTTCCTTCAAAAGACCTCTGACATATTTTACAGATTGGGTAATGAATCTTCACAAAGTATCTTTTAACAAAATGTAAACACAAGTGGATCTTTCTAAGATCAACACCCCTCTAACAAGGCATTTTTAAAGTGAGGATGAAATTATAGAGTGTCAGCAGTACAGCTTGTTTTGCAATCTACACTTGGCATTCTGATATCAATACATTATTATGGTCTTTATGTGACGTTTTGTCCCTATAGAACTTCTATCTCATTCAGTGTGCTGGAGAGAGAGTGAGTTTACTGAATTAATTCAGTATTTCATTTAATTCTCATCAATGTATGGCTCACATATTATTTACTCCATTCTAAGCAAACCCTGCAATTAACCCAGAATTATGAATTTTCTCAAGGGTTTTTCTGGCAAGCTCTCCTCATGGTATTCAAAGGTTTTAATACTATCTCATTAAAACACTGTTTATTTTAAACAAGGAGATCTGAGATACATAACAAAATGTTACATGCTGAAAATGAAAGAGCACAGAAAGGGAAAGAATTTTCAGGACAAAAAGTTAAAATCCAGTTTCCTCTCCTATTTCTACTTTTTTTTTTTTTTGTGAGGGAAAAAAAAGCTGGTAAACTGAAAAGAAATGTGAAAAATAATTGTTGTTTAGAATTCTCTAATTGCTGCAGGACTGCAAAGTAGTTTTGCTCTAACTTGTAGCATTAAGCACTTACAACTTCGATGCATTTTTAAGTCAAATTTATTGCTTGCCTATCAACTGTACTGATTATATTTTAAAATCAACAGACAAAGCAAAGTTATCTGTTTCCTAGGTTTTATTTTAGAAACAGAAGTTCAGTTTTCAAACATCTCAAAGCTTTCCTCTCTTCATTCAAGAGATCAGAAATACTGCTAATTTTTGTTTTCTTTTTTCCCTCCTCTATTTTCATGTATCGTTTTAGTAATGCATGGTAAATGGGACATCACTAAAATTACGTATAGTCTTTGTTTTTCAGAAATGAAACTCCTCATTTCTAGAAATGTACTTAGGAATACTTGCTATGTGCTACCTAGTTTACAGGACCAATATGCAATGATGGTGTAAACTCACTTATTTCTTTAATGTATGGAACTATGATAGAAACTTCAGTCTTCCTAATAAAGTTTTTCCAGGAACAGTAACATTGAAAAAAAATTCTCCATCGCATAAAAATTTCACAAAATTTCCTCCTCTGGCAAAAAGTTTTAACAATTCCAGGTTCCTCAAGAAATCAAACACCCAGTACTCCAGTACACTTGAAAGCATTTCATGGCATCTTTTTATATTCAGATTAGACCTCTCCATTATAAGATTTGTAATTGCCACCACACTTAGCACTTTTGCAAATCAGATCTCTCTGGTTCTTGGGACTGCAAGGTACCTCAAGTAGCAGCATTGCCAAATAATACAATCCATTTCACAAGTTCACTGAGTGCCATTTTAAGGACTTAGGAGTCATGATGCAGGATATAAACATAAAAATATCTGATAAACTACACACTAACAGAAGCAGATCAGCTAAATATATTATTTTATTATATACACACGCATATAAAGAATGCATTTATATTCAGTGATTTTCTGTCTCAAATGACCTAAGCTACTCTGGCCTAAAGTTTGCCCTAAATGACAATTAATTCCACATAAACTGATCCACCAGTAACCACGCTTGACATGTTTTTGTGTCCCCCAGAACAAATGGTGTTAAAGGAGCCAAAATTAATACACTGCACGAAGAAGTTACTTCAGCATGAAAGGTAAACAGATGCAGGACAGTCTGAGGAAAGTTTAAAAACAGGCACAGAAATGCCATTCTCTGACAACTTGATTCTTTAATCCAGTTTCTGATGGCAACCCCTAAAATAGCATGTTCTGAATCTGATTTCTGAATTCCTTCACACTGTGGGAGATTTTCTGTTTTCCCTGTTGTTGATGACTAGGGTCTTGGCAGCAAGATCATGACTCAAGGCAGCTCTCTTAGCTTGCCGTGCCTGGGCACAGATGCAAAAAACTCAAGTTTCAATGACAAAAGTTAGGATTTCTGTAACTTTAATATACTCTGTGCAAAGTCAGCCAAGTTATGTGGGTTGCTGGCCACCAACACTTTAGCTCAGAGATAAAACCTGACTGACCATAAACTGAAGGAAGCAGCAGTAACAACCACAGTCACTGTTCCATTATGTGTGGGCTCTTTACCTGAAACACAAATTAAAGACACCCCAAACACAGCACGAGCCGTGGTCTGCATTAGCTCAGCTTTAGTGCTGTACCACTGCAATTGTTCTGCTGTCCAGGTCAGTTTTGTTCTCGCATGCAGACTGCACCATGCCCAGCTCCACTGGACATGACTGGAACCAGACAGGCTCTTCTTGCACCATGTTTCTTCTACCAGAAATGTACTTGGTATCAGAGCTGAAGGCAAGGTCCAACATGGAGACGTGGCCAATGTTGAATCAGAGCTAACAAGCCCAGCTAAACTGGAGCTGCTTAGCAATGAAGAACTATCAGGAATCCAGCAATGGACTTCCCATCATAGCAGGTTCTGGTTCAGGCAAACTCCATCCCAGAAAACAACTTTTTAAATTATTATTTGTTTAGCTTATTTTTGTCCAGTTACATTGTCTTTAACCTTAAGTTTACCTTTACCAGTTACCTTTAACTACAATAATCTCTTATCTTCAAGATAAAAATGACACCTTTGAATCAACCACATACAAGATAGCAACAAGCCTCATCAAGAGCCTGCATGGACTATTAAAATACAGAGGAGGATGCTTTAAAGAATAATTTTCCATCTTGCTCCCTGGGCTAATGAAAACCAGAATATGTTGCAACAAAGATAAACGTGATGAGCAGCCAACGCTAGCAATGCTGGCTATACTACTCTTACATTCTCTTACATTATGTTCCTTGAACTGCATCCACAACGCTTACTTTGGAGGCAGCTCTTTGATCACTCACCTAATTCATTTGGAAGGAAAATACTTTGAGAGCAGTCTTTACAGAATTACAAAGTCAAGCATACAAATAAGAAATCTATATAAAAGAAATAATACAGTAAAGCATTGCAAAACAAGACAGTGTTTGAATTCAAGCAAAAATTTAACAGCTGGATTTATGTACAGACTCTAAAAATAATATCCTTTACTACTGTACACATTGATGTTATAGGTGAAATATAAAACAATACAGATGGTCCTCTTCAGATCCTGCTCTCTTGGATGTATTTCTGCATGGATGTGACTAATCTTTCCCCAACTGTATGATTTGCACTAAACTCTTTAGCAACATAAATATAAACCCTTAATACCTGTACAGTCTACTTATGGAACAAATACTACAGCCTACTTGTAGTAAGCAGGAGATTTTACCACCAGACTGAGTGACTTTAGATTGAGACATTGGGGGTGGAGGGACAAGGAAAGGGGGAGCAGGGACTCCAGAATAGTAATGAAAACTAAGAGTAAAGCTAAGTTTTCTGATAACTAGAATGGACTGTTTACAAAATATACTAATTCATTTTTACGCACAAGAGCTCCTCATTTGGGAATCCATGCTCCCTGGGTGGTAGCAGTAATATACCCTATGCCTTGGGGCCAGAAAGAGCCTCCACACCTCCATTTCACAGAACCAACGGTGCCATTCCCTTATGTATTAATGGTTAACTCTATTTTAGCATAAAACCTGCTTGTTTTATTTAAAAGGCCTACTGTACCATCAACAAGAGAAAATGCCGCATCCCAGTGTGATGGGGGCCCTATTGATGGATGAAGCCATATGCAGTTTAAAAGCATCAGGTTGCATTTTTTTCACCCACCATTAATATTTGCACACCCACAGTAAATACATTCAGCTCAATGTTAAACAGTTAGTTATTAGTAAAATATTTTTTAAAGCATCATAGGATTTACACTCCAGTGCTACTGAAAATTTTATGTTTAGCTTCTTCTCAATAATGAACCTATATAAAAAGGTAGCTTATAAGCTGAAAATTAATTACAGCAGGATTTGAGTATGAGGAAAGGGGTCAGGTGGATATGTAGGCACTAAAAAAGATGTTCATTTCTGGTTGTTAGATTACTGAGGTTTAAGTCTCCTTGCAACAGTGTGCTTCACAAGTGAGAAGCAGTAAAAGCACCGAGATTCTGTATTTCGGTACTTCCAGCTGAGAAACTCATTTGCTCTGTGGCTAGGAATGAATTACACCTCCTGGGGCCACACACCTGCTTTCTGGTGCATGGTAATTCTCAGCTTCCCAACCAACACAGAGCAGAAGCAAATAGTTAAGGCAACACTCACACAGCTTTTGCCATCTAAATTTCCACCCAAGCATGTTTCAAGTGAGTGGCCTTAAGAGAAATGGAAGTGTGCTGTTTATGAGGGGATGACAGTGATGAGCAGGGAAGTAATTACTTTAAAAGCCAGATAAGGCAATTTAAATCAGATTTGCTCACTTCTAGGAACTTGGGGTGGTATCAGAACATTCCTTAAAAACACACACCAACTGGGACAAACCAACATAGTTATGTTCAACAGATGTTTTGGAGGTGTCTGAAGAGGAGTAAAAAAGAGTGGAAAATAAAATGTACAGGTAGGTAATTGCTCATTTCTTTTTCATCCACCAGCCCAGTGCAATACCTCAGGAAAGCAATAATTCAGGAGCAGGGACCACAGAAATAAAAAGACACCAAGAAAGTCAAGTGCCAGTTCTGTCTCCTCACAGACTACATTTAACAGACTCACAAAACACAGATGGATATAAAAAGACATATGTTCTTACCCATATGCCCATAACCTAATTTTTGTATAAAAATAAAAAAATAAAAATCTTTAAAGTCAGTATATAGATATATATATATTTTTTTCCAAACAGTTCTGCTAAGGTATACAATTAACATAGAACAATCATAGATTCTACACACATATCTGGGCTTCTCTAACTGGATTTTGATAGCACTATATGGGCTGTCCCATAAACAACAATAACTTTAATTATTTTAGTAGGCCATTTAAATCAACTTTTTTCCCGCCAAAGCATATAGTACCAGCCCATTTCAAACTACCATTCATAGCTTGAAATCTTCTCTTAGCTTTTATATTCCCTTAAGAATTGTTTCACTCTTCTTGCTTTAGTTATCACATTGCCATTCCCTTCCCTGTTTGTTTGGCCTCCAGTTTAAGTGTCTTCCCTTTTTCCTCTCTGCAGTTCATGACAAGTAATCCTGCTGTAGTTGCACAAGCAATACTCTCCTCCCTCTTCTGTCCTATACATCTCCTTTTCTAGCCTTCCTGTTGGGTTCTAATTTTATTACAAATTTTCTTCCTCTATCCCCTTCTCACTTCTCTGAAATACAAGCTTTAGTTAAAAATAAAATTTTAGGATGACAAGCAAACAGGAAATCACACAGACTAAGAGCTTCGGCAGCTACATAATTTGCCATAGCTAATGTTCCTCGTCTCTCCCTTTTTTTTCTCCATTGGGTTGCATTTATTTCACACAGTCCACAAAAAGAATCATGCTCTCCTATTTCTTCCGCAAGACATTCAGCATACACTAGGTACTGCAGAGAGGACAAAACAATGCAGATGCTCAAGTGAAAACAGTGCAGCCTTTCAAAAAGTCAGAGATAAAAAAGCTGCTTATCATATAAAGAAGACGCTCAAAATGGGAGGCAGAAAATATGACATTATACGGGGCCTAACCTCATTAAATCTCAAACTGAGTTTATGAGAATTTGACTACATCTTAATATGTCTAGATGTCTTAAAGATACTCCTAGAAATAGACTTAATATTGGAAATACTTAATATCTGCTTTTCCAGCAAAACAATGGCTACTGCAGCTGTTCGGGAACTGTGATAAAAAAAAAGAGCTGGCCAGAATGATTTTGGTACTGGTTGTAGTCCAATACATTTATATTAGAAGAGTGGTAAAGATCCTTAAGAGTCTTAAACCAAACTATGATGTGCACTATATCTGAACAGAGTACTATAAAGTTGGTTCTATTATAAGTCAGTATTCAGCATTACCATGACAGACATGACTCATAAATAGCCATATGTAATGATTAATGCAATTAGCGAACGAATTATATTGTTCAACAAGATCAAAACTAATGAAGTCCTTTTCTCCCACATTCCTGTAATTTTGAAGAAAGCAAGGGCATCCTATGGACAGGAAAATGAGCCAATTTCCATAGAAGCAGACATTAAACCAAGTTATTTTGATCTGCAAATCTGTACTGAATGGCATAACCAGCTGGCAGCATTTCTGTTTGTATAGTTAATGGAAAATGTACGAACTACTAATGACAGTGATATGAGTGACAGTGTACAAAAAGAAACTATAAGTACAGTAAATATTCTTTTTTTTTTTCTCTATTATCATGACAGAACAGCTAATCCAATACAAATTAAATAGTTCACATTATTACTCTCCTCTTCGCAAAAAACTGGAAGTCTGATAGCTCTTTGAGACACAACTGAAAATTCTTGTCAGCCACATGCCCAGGAAATAACCAACCACAGATAATATTTATTCCAGAGACACAGCCATACCATTTTCTATTTCAGCCAAATCCTTAGCAAACCTATACTAGAAATTCAAACTGTGTAACAGCTAAAGACACTGCAAAGAGACCGGTTTAGCTTGCCTTTTTTTTTTTGCACTACTGAAAATTAGCACATTCTCCTTATGCTGCAAAAAGACACTTTCATTTTGGTCAATTCATTTTTCGTAAGAACAAATATAAACATGGATCTCTGATAAAACCTAAGTGAAAATTTACATGTGAGTTTAAAGGCATTTTATAAAAATAACTCTGGCAGCATGGTGGTTTGATACAGAAAGAAAAGTAGCACTGTCCATCAGCTACTGAATTTTGAGTTCGAGCTATGTTTAAGTCCATAAGGTCTATATGTGCTACCCCGCCAAAAACAAACAAAAACCCAACCAAATAAACAACAGGCAGATAAGAAGTAGACGACTTGTCTTACGTCAAGGTCAAAATGCACTAACATACACTGAAGATTTCACTTCTCCTCTCCACAGTCTGTCAGAACTCTGTAACTGTCAGACCTACTATTCTATTCTCTTTGCTTCTGTTCAGGTTAGGAACTTTTTTTAGAGAGGGATTTTCTGTCCGTGGTCAAAGTTAAACTCTAAGAGACTTGAATAACCTTTAACAAGATTATTTGTACTTATTAATGCTCATACAACTGAGAACCATACCTTACTTCTAATAAAGTGTTAGGGAGTAACCACTTGCAAATGGTTAAAAAAAAAGGTTGATTGAGGAAAGAGGAAATAACAATTAAAAAAATCCCCAAACAACAACAAATAAACAAAAACAAAAAACCCCCACCAAAATACCCCAAACAGAAAGAACCCTCCCCAAATTTTGTCAATCAGAAAAAACCTCCAAACAATGTGTATTGTTATCAATAAACATTACAAATATTTTGCAATAAACAAACAAATATTTCAATACACAGAACAATATTTTCTCCTGGCTGTAGTGAATGTTTGAAGGAAGCCTTTGAAGACCACCTTTAAATGCAAGAGCTTCCACTCATTTCAGCAAGCCAGAGCAGCTGCGGTTATTGACTTGCAAAAAAGACATATTAACTCCTCCATATGCAATAAGGACCAAGAATAAAATGCAGAACAATTCCGACATATTTTACAAGACTGTACAACAAATCGTTGTTTTCAGAACAATTAATCCTTTAAAGAAGAAACCAGCGAGTGAAGTTCTTTCCTGACTGTGTATTATCAAGCTACAAACTATTTTAAATCCTGCTACTGTTACTGACATCGAAGAAGTATGCAAACTATTAGAACTTCAGTCTGTCAAAGATGAGAAACCATAACTTTCTGAATATTTTAAATGTTATGCAAGAGATACCGACTGAGTTTACATTTTCACCCACATTATTTCACAGTATTACTCAGAATCACAGTTGGAATAAACATAAAAAGAACACTGCAACATACCTGTGTGACCATGCTTTGTATATACGTGGTTGGATGCTGCTGCTTTTGTTGAACAGCACTTTCTATTGCTACTTTCGCTACAGTGCTTGGATCCGCTCCAGCTGGCACAGCAACCATAGTTGCACTGCAACCAGCATTGTTGGGGTCACTGATTGTAACAATTCTAACTCCTACTTTATTTGGAATTCCTGGAACAGTTTCCCTGTCATTATCCTCTGCTGGCCTCTTTACAGTTTTGCATTCTGCTGTGCCATTAGTAGACCGAACTTCGGATGACAGGGTAGACTGGGACACTCTAGGTCCTGAGTGTGGAACTGCTATGATTTGATGCCCCTGTATAACAGAGGCTGTAGATTGTGGTGAGACAACTACACTTGGGCGTTGCTGAGGCACATCTGAATTCAAACTTGAAGCTAGAGGTCCATTAGGTAAATCAGTGTTGGTACCACTAAGTTGCTGGGTTAACAGTTTTGCAGCCTCCTGTGTACCGCTTACAACAGGTGAACTACTCAAAGTTAATACAGGCCCATTAGAAATTCTTTCCCCTTGATCACCTTTGGCAGTATCTTGCTGCGTGGCATCCAAATTCCCTTGTTGTTCCACTGAAGATATCTCACCATTTCCTACATGATTGGAAGGTTTGTGATTTGGAATGTTTTTGCTCAAATGAGAACCATCTCCTTTATCAAAATCACAGATTCCATTAACTAGGGGCTTCTTCAAATCACTTTTAATTTCCTGTGTGTCCATCTGTTCAAAGTTCTGCTTTCCAGGAGCTCCGTTCTCACCCATTTCTAATGATGGCCCATTACTGACTTGTGAGCACTGATTGGCCTCATTCTGAGTTTTCCCTGAGTTAGAAGGAGGTAGACTGGAGTCACTATACTTTCTCCCATTTAAAAGACTTCCCACCTGCATTTCATTTTCTTTTGCATCCCCATTGCTGGTGTTTGCAGCTCCTCTTCTGCAGGAAGGATTCTCCATAACTTCAATTTTACGTTCATGAATGTGTAAACCTGTTGCTTCCTTTGCTTCTTCCTCCTTTTGGCAAATTATTTTATCACCTTTGAACGGGGGAGCAGCAGTACACGGTGATTGTCCAGCTGAAGGTGCTTGAGTAGCTGGAAGAGTTTGCACTTGTAGCCCAACTCCTGTCTGTGCTCCACTGACTGCAATTCCTGCTGGAGCAATGATCTGAGTTGCATTTCCCTGACTCACAGTTGCAGTAGCAAAACTCGTATTTGGCACAACTGTTATCGTAACCTGGTTGCCAGTAGTCCCTTGGAAAATAGTTGCTGGGCTGTTTGAGATCAACTGGCCTGGCAATATCTGTAAATTAGAAATGGGTACTGTTTGGACTGGCCCTTGGGGCTGGATTGCACCCGGGACCAGCTGAACATTTTGCTGCCCAACTAGCAGCTGCTGAGCTGGAGACTGTCCTTGAACTCCAAAGCCTGGTGCCTGGTTATTGGCCATCTGATAAACCACCTGAGGGCTAGGAGCTCTTGCATTGTTAGGTGGAGGAATCTGTGGAGCTGGGAGTATAAGCTTCCCCCCTGGAGTGGAGGGGCCTCTTTTGGGAAGAAGCAGTTGTTTTATCAGACTAGACTCACCAGAGTTAGGCTGGCCAACTCCTGTATTAGGCTGTTGTGACTGAACTTGCATTTGTATCGGTTGTTGTACCTGTACCTGCTGCTGCGATGATGCTGGTGAATGTTGCTGTTGCTGCTGCCTCTTTACAGAAAGCATCTGGCTGACAGTAGGAGGGGGTCCTTGTGACTGAGGAGGGGTAGATGAAGATGACATAACTGTAGGGACTTGATTATTCGTAACCGGACCTGGAGATGGTGAAGAGGATGGAGTAATGCTTGGCTGTCCAGTCAACTGGACAGTTTGACCAGTGGGAATAGAAGCTGGATTAGCAAGCACTATTTGATGAATGGCTGGTGCATACGTTTGACCTTGCTGAGCTGGCTGGCTTACAATCACTACACTTTGCTGGGATGGTGGCGGAGGCTGCTGCTGTGGCTGCATCGGCTGCTGTGGAACTTGCTGAGATGGCAGAGGCTTTGGTGCAATGTTCTGAAACCCTACCCTAGACGTTGGCGGGTTCTGGACACCTGCGATTGTAACCACCTGCCCAGCTGCTACTTGGAAATTCTGAACTGTGGTGGCAGAAACCATGTTAGATGCAGAGGTTGTGACGTACTGCTGTGGTGCTATGATGACTGTATCTTGTTGCTGGTTACCAGCAGAGGACTGCTGAGATGATGTCTGCCCAGGCTGTGATGATGTGCTGATTAGCTGCTGACCCTGTGAAACTGCTGAACTGCATGCTGGTATGTTTTGTACTCTGCCAAATATATGACCCTGAGGTACAGCTTGCTGAATTACCGTAACAGGAGTGCCTGAAGGGATCTGTCCCGGTACCACTGCGTGCAGTGGAGACTGTTGTTGAATTACAGGTTGGTGGTGAAGCAACGTTTGAGAACCAACAACAGTAACAGACGGCTGTTGTCCTGTAGTGCTGTAATTTTGATTAGAAGCTTGTGGTGCTCCTCCTACAGCAATAGTAACAGGAACTGCAGACTGGGGAACAGAGCTCTGTATTACTGTGGCCTTCACTACTTCACAGGATATTGGACCTTTACTTTGTATAACAGTCACTGGAGCATTTTGTTGCTGCTGTGTATGAACAGAAGGATTTTGCGGAATTCTAGAAACAGTCTGTGCCACAGTATGAACACCTTGAATTGGAAAAGACATCTGTGTTGCTGTCAAAGTTGAAGACTGGTTAAGAGGGGTCCTCGGATAGTGATTTCCTACGCTTGGTAGCCCATGCGGGATTCCTGTTGAAAAAAACACAGTAAGTTTGGAAGCAAAAATTATTTCAAAACACATTCACCTAAAACATTTTTTAAAATCCAAGGCTTGAACTTGTAATTCTATATAAAGCAGTTTCTCTTCTCAGCTATACTGCATCTGAATTAATGATGCAGCAACAATGGCATGTCTGCTGACTGACTAATGGGTTACACATCAAATACTAAAATGGCATGCAAGTACATTCTGCAATACTGTTCCTAACATTATTGAATAAAAGCAATCAAAACATGTGGCCTTAACTTCCAAGGCTTTCAAACTATTTTCAAAAACTGCTGCCTTTATTTGTGATTTCAGAAACAATGCAAAATACTTGATATTGAATTAATTTAAAAACCTGCTGGCGAAGGAGTCGAAGACACATCAGGAATTGAATCAACCCGGACAACTGGGGTAGACAAAGTTGGTTGCTGCTGATAGTACATCTGAATGGGAAGTGGCAGAGCTCTCCTTTTCACTCCTACCACATGTATGTGTGCTTGACCGTTATTACTTGCATCTTCTACTCTCTTCACTGTATGATTTGGAAAGACAGTTCTGCCAAACACAACAAAAATCCATGTTAATAAACACAAGAACTCAATCCTCTCAATGTTTTTGTTTTAACTAACTGCCCTTGTGTGCAGTGTAGCTACACTAATGCCTGAATCTTTGCAATACAGCAGGATTCTCCAAGAGCATCTGAGTATTCATCATTGAGGACTAACAAGTCCAACAGATGGTTGGCCAAAATCTCATCCAAGTTAAGGGAAAAATACCTCCAAAAACTACTTCAGAAAAAATTAAGATGACTATAAGCAGAGAAGGAACCCTACCAAAGATCTGGAAATAGAATGAAATAAAATGAAACACATTCTAAACATTTATTTAAATTAAAATTCCAGAAGTCTTTCAAACTCAACTCAGTAGATCTTTTCTCAAAGAAATCTAAAGCTGCAGGTTAGTACTGAGCACACACAATTGCTTCTTTAGTGCTGCATGAATTTTTGTCTTACCGCAGACATTTATAAAATCCAGTTGACGTTAGGATTCCACCTCGAGCTAATTTACTACAAGTAGAGAGGTATTCAGAGTACATTTCTGCTCGAGAGACAGAGCAATCAAGATTCACCTCAAAATGCGCATTCAACCTGAGGATAAAAAAATAAACTATGAAGCAAAATATACAGAGAGTACTTTTAAAAGAGTTGTTAAAACACTCCTATCTGTATCAGACTTTAGAGACCTGATAACAACAGGGAAAATACCCCTTTAGTATACTGTCTTGTGAAATACCTGTTCCATACTTTCTCCTGTCTCACTGCTTATGATTCAACACATAAGACCCCTAACACATGCAATCAATTTTACATGCAACATCTTATTTACATATGTAATACGGAAAACAGTCTCTACATATGCCTTTTTTATTGTATATTCATAAACGAAACCAAAAAAGAATACATTGTTTGGTGATGTCTTCTCCCCACAGCTCTACTCTTATTTCTTAATGATTGTACTTTAGCAAAAGATGAACTGAATGCTAGCTAATTCTTCATCAGAAATTTATATCAAAAGTCAACATTTGCATCTTTACCAAGATTTTGTTAACTGATCTGCTAACACAGTCTCACTTTAAAGTACAAGTAAACCCAAAGATAGAGTAACAATCTCAACCCTGTCATTCTGATAGAGGACGGCAGAGGAGACTGAGAACACGCACATTGTCATTCCTGGAGTCCCACACTACATAGACACTAATAAAATCCTTGAACAACTTGTTCTGCCTTGTTCAATTTCCAGGGAGAGAAAGTATTTGTATCTCCTACAGACTCTCCACAAGCACTCAGACCACCCAATCCCCAATCAGGAAGCTGTGAAAGAAGGAAACATTTTCCATCAGTTTAATTTTATTTCTTTCAGATCCACTATTCCAACCCAGAGATGTGGGAACAGTTCATCCCCACTCTCACACAATACTCAAATACCAGTACCAGAATATGGGCTCAAACAATAAAAATATTTTTAAAACTGTCAGTATTTACTATATGGTGCTAACACTTTGGAAAACCACACTGCATTCTCCTTTGCAGAGTCCTACTCTCCCAATACAATTAGGTGCTTCGAAAGAGAAAAAGCAAATTACTATAATACCTTCTTTAAATTGTGTTCTCTCACAACCAGTAAAAAGTATAATACCATTTCTCCTGCAGTTGTGTTAAAATTTTATTATTACAAAAACTGAAATCACACTGGATATCAGGAAGTCTAGGTATTAACTAAATTGGGCATTTCAGAAGAATGACTGTCCAGTTGGGTACATCATATTAGGCAGACACACCATCATTGGTACCAGCAAACTGACGATATTCAGGACTTGGTGAAATGGGAGCTGCGATTAGCACTGTCACACACACTTTCCTTATAGGGACTTGTACTCGGGCTAAGCTGGCTAATAATACATCCAGGAAGGTCAGTTTAAGCGTGTTGTCCTGCTGCTGCTTCCAAAAGATAGTAACTTTTCTAAATTCTGCTGTTATGATTTACTTATTTTCCTATTTCTCTCAATAGGAAACAATGACTAAAACATCCATGAAAATTTACATGAATGTAAGACACTCCGTGCAAGCCTTGATGAAAATGCTTGGAAGAGGCTACTCCTCTGCTCTCAATTTGCATTTTTTTGGGAGGAGCACAATTACTGTTTAAGAAGAATTTTCAGGACTAGGTGTTAATTTTTATTCTTCACTATCTAATATCTACTTAAGATTAACCAGAAAAAAAATCAAGTACAAAACACACGTATTCAACACTGACAGCTGGAGAAGCACACAGAATCAGAAACAATACAGTTATTCCAAATCTTCCTGATATAATGCTCTATGGTTTGCTTCATAATTTTCTGTCATTTGATGGTATCACACAGTTGCAGCATGGTACCTACCCACAGTTATTTCAACAGTCAAAACTTCTATTTTGCATTTTATACAGAGCGCAATATTCACTTTGTGTACAACTTTACTACCGAAAGCCAGATGTCTAGTGCTCTCTCTGGTCAATAGAGAGAAGGTGGCACCAGAAGGCAATTCCTAATCTCATCAGAAACCAGACAGGTGAAGGCAATTCGTTTTACTACTGGCGAATCTCCCACTCCATTAATTAGAAAGGCAGCTTAGAAAACTAGCTTTGGATAGAGACCAACTTGCAGATCACCAAATTGATCTGCAGTGATTTCAACTCCAGATATCCCTGTTTAAATGTCTAAATGTGAAATTTCCCAGTCTTTCAGCAGTGTACATTAATAATACTTTGCAGTATGCAAACAGAAGCATGGGAACAATATGAGCTGACCAACAAGAATCTGGAACATGTCTCCCATACAATCAAAGTTTTGCTGGAAGTATAAATGAAACTACACAATGACCTGAAGCACTAAGCTTTGACAAATTCCACCCAGTTTATCTTGAAAGCCCTTCTCTGATCTGTAAGACAACCAATGAACATGTAAGTTGTGGAGCAGCAGAGGTGGAAGGGTCCATTAGGAATTGATTAATACAAATATTTAGAATGTGACTAGAATTATGTATGTAGTTCAGAAAGACCACTCTCAGTCCACATGAGAACCACAGGCAGAACAGTTCTCTAAATATGTGATAACAATATTAGTTGAAAGCAAGAGAATTTGGATTGAAAAGACTTCGATCTTCCTTAACTTGCTGGAGGTTCACAATGATCACAAGAGAATTTTGCAGGGCCTAGTTTGATAATTTGATAATTGCTTTTGCATTGGTACAGCAACATGTTACCAGATGAAAACACTAATGAAACAGATAATGCTTCTTGACAATTTAAAAAATAACTAAAAATTGAGATCAGAGTTAAAAATCAAACTAAATTATATTCTAAGAGAGAAACCAACTAATTTCAAGTGTCAACTGTTGAAGAATAAATATTCTGGTTGAGGTTTTTCTTTCATACTTCTTCAAAGGAATGACAGAACAGTTTTGCTTTATACTTTTCAGAAAAATTATGCTAACAGTAAATAGATGCAAGCTGGAAAATTCTGCAACACACGAATATAGGCATTTGTTTTTTTCTTCATTAAAGTATTTGAATAGAACTATACACTCACCACTGACATGCAAATTTCTCGCTGTCTATTTCTACTATTCCTGGTGGTGGAGCAACATGTGGTGCTGTCCTAGAGGCTGTAGAGATTGAGAGGAAGAAAAAAAAAAACAAAACAAACTTGCTGAAATGGTTTTTGTTCTCCTGAATGAAGCACTTCACGATTTTCACTGGTACAGTTTCTCCTGTGCTTGGAACCAAGGATGTATCCAGCTAAGACAAGTCACAAAGGTGCACTAACCACACTACAGATTCGCACCACAATTTGCCGAAGTGTGGCAGAGGATGCCAAGGCCAGAGCTGCCACTGAAGCGCAATGGTGACGTAAGCGCTCAGTGAACAACAGCGTCCAGACTCCCAGTGATGATCCATGATCTCAGGACTTTAGAGTACTGAACATGATTTAAGAGTGACAAAATACTCCACCAGAACAGGCATGAATACACAGCAACTATTTTTTTAATTCCCAAGTGGAAGTAAATATATATACAGAATTTTGTTGCCATGTCACATCGGTTCCTTCTGTTCACTCTCATTCACCCCCTTAGTCATGTTCTTTCCCAGTCACTTTCACTGTGGTATCTGCACCCATTCCAGAATCAGAATGCTTAAACATGCAAGCCAATGTCTGTCCTAATGGTTCTTTATCCGTTTTTTCCCCAGAATGAATAGCTGTGTTCCATCTTGTCTGCACTTGTCATATATTGCTATGTGTTTTTATTAGTGAGGACAGAATGAGGTATATATGCTATTAAAATTTGGTTCACATCACAATAAGCTGTTTAGCAGCTTCAAGAGAGGCATGTTTCCATGTGTCTATCCCATCTCCGTAATTCTACCAAATACTATGTGGTACTGCCCAACAACAATCTGCATAAAACACAATATAAAATGGACCTCTAATTCTCTACAAATCATGGGAACAATCTAGAATGGATACTTTTTCTTTCCACTCAACAAGTTAAAATAAGGAGCGTACATAACTTTCAGTAAATTCTCACTTTAGCAGCTGAAACATATTAAGATTCTTTTAAAGCCTGTTTCACAACAGTAGCTAACATAGCTTTATATTTGCTTTGTGAACAAGTGTCTGAAAAAGATACCATATGCTATGCATAATACCATACTTATTTCTGTAAATTAATCAGAAACTTCTAGAAGAGAAAAATCATGGATGCCATATAGGAAATTCTATAGAAGAGTATGTTCTCTTCCAGTGACACTAACCTGGGACACCTGCTGCATGGGCCTGTGAAGAACCGTGATCCATTACTTGTGGTCTGACATCAGGTATTTGCTGGGTAACACACTGATGTTCAATGAGTTTTACAGCAGTAAGCGCATCGGGTCCAAACATCTGGATGTCCATAGAAACCAGACATACTAATGTATCTAAAGTATTAAATGTAAAACCGACAACGACATTAGGACAAGACAAATGAATGCTGCTGGGACATATCAATTTGCTTCAAAATTGCCAAGTGTTGAAAGAAAACAAGCCTTTGCAGGCTTCTGCACATTTTACACACTTCCTTCATGGCATTAAAAAAACAAACCAAACCAAACCACCCTACTTCAAAAGTTTTAGCTTCCCTAGTTATTAGCATCATCAGTTTCCTGAGGACAGAAACTAAATTTTAGTAAAATTTCCTATTCTAATATCCATCCCTAAGCTATACACACACATAATCAAGCCACATTTTTAACCACTGAACATGACATATTTTTAAGTCTTTTTTCCTACATAAATGAGAATAGCAGATTTTGCTTCTCCATTACCTATGCTCTTCTCCACTTTAGCAATCTTTGAGCAGGCCACTTCTCCCATTTCTGTGAGCATGTAGAGCACCTCAAGTGCTGAGATTACAAGCAGCACATCTGGTAGCGTGAGATGACATATAATCTCTTTATAGGATTCTTGATCCACATATTCACAAATTAAGACACCATTATCTTCAGCCTTGCAAAGATTTGCCAAGATTTCCATGCCTGAAGAACAAATACAAAATAGTTTTAAACAGCAGTAATTACAATTCTAATACAACTACAAAATAGCTAGAGATCTTACCTCTCATTTTTAAAAATCTATCCCTTGACATGAGGCATTTTGTAACAGTGTGAAACATTAGATGAGTAGTTTTGAAATCAACAGGATCCAAAAGAAGCTGATGAGAAAGAAAACACAAAATCTATGACAAACACTATCCATACAGTGCTAATGGCTCAAAACCTTAAATTTGCATACCAAAATACAACATTTAAAAGTGTTTAAATGACATTTGTGTTCACAAAAACCAGAATCCTGTGAGCTTTTTATTGTAGCTGACATTTTGAGCCCCCTCCTCCGTTCTCTGAAATATCAGTCTAATCTACACTTTCCAGTGCTCAGAATCAGGAAAATAACTTCATTCCCAGGCAGTCAACAGTATAAACAAATATATTTTAATATCCAACAAAGAACAGAACTTGAAATATGACAAACATTCCTTCTCAAACGCTACCACAATTGTTCATCCAGTTTCTATCTACTTCTGCTTCTCAATCAGAGCTCTCAAACATTATAATATGTCTGTTATTCAAGAGAAGCTGGATACATGGTAAATTAAAACACCATTTTTTTCAATATTCCGCAGTGGACCAATACTTCTAGTCTCATTTTCTGACACCTATATATTTGACTTACATGTTATCTTTTTAAGGAACATCTGAACCTATCTACATATAAAATCTGTGTAATTTATCTGCACCATGATATGACATACCGAAATGGTGTATTTTAGTACATGCAAACCTCTTTGAAAAGAAAAGGGTACCTCACGATACAGCCAGTGGCACACAATTAGCTGACTGGTGCCCACTACACATGGCATAAAGCCCTCTACCACCCCCTTTCTCAAAGGTACCATGTTGAAATTATGACTAAACGTTGTAATTATTAAGTGAAGAAGCTAGTGTACAGTCTGCAGAATTTAACTGAATTCCTTTCTTCCCTCTGGGAAACTAAACTGAAAACGATGCACTATGAATACCTTGTAACTCCCTACACAACCCGTTTGATTCTATTTAAGCATGTGATTCTATTTAGGCAAACTGACACAATCTGTATTTTGTTTTGGTCCTGAAAATTTGTTTTCAAATTGCTATTTACAAATTCAGAGAATAATTTATTTCCAGCTTCATCCAATGATCAAGGAAAAAAGTAATTATTTAATTAACATGTATGTAATGCTTTTACCAAATTATATTTTAATTGTTCTGTTTTGAAGCACATTACCTCTGCTGCAATATTTCCCAGCGTGTCAAGTCCCAACTGCCGTAGCGAAATAAAATGACTATGAGCAGAGAGTAGCAGGAACCGAAGACAAGTACGATTAGATGCCAACAGTTTAACATTTCCCTCTTCAAAAGAAAGATTCCGTAAAATCACTGCGATCTGAAGTACCCGCTGCCCTTCAATATCATTAATGCCCAATTTGCGAGGTGGATGAAATAAGGATTCCCAAATCCATTCTTCAGATGGAATATCTACAGAGTAAATAAACAAATGTTAGTCCTTCCTTTGCTATATTTACCAACATGTATGTATTAACATTATTCAAGATGTCTCACCTTGAGATTTGCTTCTGTCAGAAATTAGATCACGAACTTCAATATCCTCAACAATATCCTTCCAAAACTGAAGAAAGAATTAAAAACACACTTAATTTCTAGGGGATGATATTTCTTTAAATATCAATTACTTTTATTTATATTACTTTAAAACACTGAAAAAATATGAAAAGGATTGTCTTTCAAAATTTCCTAGTACCTTGATTCATCTAATAGTAGTAATATTTTTCACTCATGGGATGACATGCAAGATGTTCAGTACTTAACACTGAGAAACTCTTCCCCTCAAGCACCAGAAGTATGCATTCGACCAACACTACCCCAGAAGTGCTTTGGTGAAGCACATACTGAAACAGTTTTCCCACAAACAATCAGAAATACAGCAGTTCTAAGCACAAGAAAAGTACAGTTCATCCTCCTTCATCTCCTATAAACTCTGAACTCCTAAGGCAGAACACGGTGACTCCTCTCAGCTTCAGATCTTAGCTCCTGCTAGAAGCACAGCAGTCAGGTTTGTATCTGGAGACAATTCTTAAAAGCTTCTGCTATGCTTTCCACATAATCATAAATCAATGAAAAGAGAAAAGTCAGCACCACTATCACAAAAAAATCTTTATAAATATAAGCAAAACAGAGCAGGCTGGCATTCAAATTCTTTAACAAAATCAGGGCCTGATCTGTTACTGATTGTTATGTCTCTAATCCTGTTGAAATTCACGAATCAATCAAAAATTAATCAAGTTTCGCAAGCTAATAAAAAGACACATTGTGGTATAGTATATTAATATAAAAATACATAATTATATATATGTTATAACATGTATATCATAATAAAAAATACAAACACTCCTTTGACTAATAAAAATTTATAAATTCCTTTGATTCACTAATGAAATACAGCTCCTCTTTCAGCTATGATCACAGAATAAAACCGCAAATAAATCTGGATAAAAAGAGAAGGATGGGAAGTACAACCAACTGAACAGCAGGAGAAATTCTGCTATGCAAATGTAATTATTAAATTACAGCATTCATACCAAGCTTGACACTATTTTTTTCTTGAAAAACAGAACAGAATACTACAGATTTGCTAAATTGGAAGGAAAAGAATTTTATTTTCCACTGCAATGCTGCTAAATGACATCCAAGTGCTCTTTAGTAAAGAGGATTATTTGCACAGAAAGGATTATTACCTCACTTTGGCAAAGACAAGAACAGCCAGATGAAAATCTAACTTCTAACAGTTTGTGACAAGCAGATTTTTCTAATTAATACTGAGGCTATCATCAAGAACCACTGAAGACAAAGGTATGCAGGTAAAATCTGCAGAAAGTACTTCATTTTGAGCTGCTTTTACTTTTAGAGAAGGAGAGTATTTAAAGAAAAGGCTTCAGTCATTATTTTAAAAAGCACACAAATATACTGTCTGAAAATTTACCAGTCAGTGCACACTTTCCTTTAGGATGTTCTCTTTTGCAAAAGCTATGAAGACAGTAAGGAATCACATTTCACTGATACTTTAAAGAATACCCTCTGAAGCTTTCAAAGATTAGTTGTTTATACTTAAAAAGTCTTCAACCTGAAGACTTCTCTCTGGAAGAGACCCAAGTCAATCACAATACAATGTCAGAACTGCGGTCACATGATGTAAAAACAGAATCATCACATTTTGATATCTGAATTCTCAATAATCTGTTTTCTGCCTTTTAAGGTGTACTCAAAAACAAAACAAACCAAAGAAAAACAAACAAACAAAAAACACAACCAAAAAAAACCAAACCACCACAACCCCAGCAATACAAGTCATAAAGGAGCAAATTTCTGTCTCTGGAAGGCAAATAAATCATCCTGAACATGTTCTCAAAGTGATGGAAAATGAGGATTTAAGTTTTTTGTACACGAAGACACTACAGACACTGCTAAAGATAAAGCCTCAAAGTTCTATGGCTAAAGATAAAGACAGGAATGTATTGTCAGAAAACTGTATCTCTCTCCTAAAACTCGCAGAACAAACAGATCCATGCTAGGTGTCTGAACAACTGAGAAAGCTTCCCCTTCTAAAGAAACAGTCTGTCAAACAATACTAGTTGTCAGCTCAGATGAGATTATCTTTTTCAGAAAAGCACAGAACAGGCTCCTTTCTGTAAGCTAAATAAGAGATACACCAAGGCACCAAATAAAGTTTACTTACAGGTTACTGCTATTCTTCAAATTGTTTCATTATACAGTCATGCTGCGAGCGTAAGATGCTAACCACTCAGCTAGAGAATTTTTGCCTCGGGATTAACTAAAGCATATGCACAAGCCTGGTTAGCAGAATGATGTGTGTCCCTCACCACCTCAGTTCCTCGGAGTCCTAGAGATCTGGAAAGGCTCTTAAAGCTTTAAGGAAGAGAATCTGCAGGTAGGGCATGAATATGCAGACAATACCACTTCAAAAAGAACAATTTTAAAATATTTTTTTCCGTCTTGAGTGTGGGTGATCACGCTCACCAAGAATGCTGCTTTACCTGAGGAACTGCCCCAGAGTTTTTTGCTTGCTAAAAACTGTATGTTTGCATTCCCAAAGCCAGCAGCTGTCATGGGTGTTTGAATAACCATGAAAACCTACTGCAGTAACAAACCAGGCTTCCTGGGCATGCTTCGCAGATTTTAAAACTTCAAACATTCTGCAAAACCTCCAGTGATATCGCTGGAGACTCAGAAATATTACCCTACATCCTCCATTCAACAAGCTAGTAACTTAAACAGCATATCAGTAATTAATGTGTTCAGACCTTCAAGCAGCTAAGACAGAAGCTACTGCATGTGGCATTTAATGTATCTATTTTGGAGATGGGCTGCTAACTATAGAGGGGTCAGGATTTCGCAGGACATTAGCTGTTGACAAGCATATGGCAACAATGAAGGTATGGACAGAAGCCTGATGTGCATTTATGCCTATGCTGAGCTCTGAAACACCCAAAAGCTTTACCACAGATACCTGAAGTAACTTCCTAGCCAAGGGCAAAGCATCGCTCTCTAAGTATTTAGAAGGTAGAGCAACTTTCCATTTGATTCCAACAAGCCATCTCTTAGCAGGCACCATCACATAAGAGAGTTGACCACCTCTCTCAGAAAAGTTACTGTTCTGTTCAGGGAAGGACAAACAGCCTGAAGCAATGTTCTTCTGCAACGCATGGACAGTCATGTCAGGAATTTTAAAAGTGCAGTCAGCCTGGTCTATCAAAATCAAAGTCTCAATCAAAACACAAGACATAAAATCAAGTTGTCCAAACTTATTAAAAAACACTGGTTTTTTGAGAGATGCTATGACAAACAGATTTCAATTGAACCCCATTATAAAGACTAATGCAGATCAATAGTGAATACAAATTCTGTAACTTTCACTGAGACAGGAGACTCCAAGAAAACCAAAGCAGATTCCAGGACACTCCAGACCTCAGAAAGAACGAATTGGGGGAAAAAAAAAAAAAAGGTGAATTGTACTTTCCATTCCTTAACTGAAATGACAAAGCTCATTAATTACATAACCACTTACAACATAGTAGGGAAAAAACACCAATAAAAATAAAAAGCCAAAATAAAATGAAACAATACAAAACCACAAAAAACCAAAAACAACAAAAACACACACACAAAAAGAAAAAAAGCCCCACAAAACACAACAACAACAACAAAATCAAACCAAACCAAATTTAAAAAAACAAAACGAAACAAAACAAACAAAAAAGCCACATCACCTTGTTCTGAAATTTATCCTCTGTGACTCCTGTGAAACACAGATGCTTCGATGTCTCAGATAAATTTTCACATTGGAATCGTGTGTCCTGACCGTAAATGATCAAAAACCTCTCCCAGTTCTTCTTCCAAAGATTACCTACCAGTGATCACCAGCTTGTACGCCTGAATAAAGCTGTTTAGAGGTTTTAAGTTCAGAATGACTCTGCAGCTTCTATTCCTTTTCTTGACTAGGAAAGAATTGGCCTGAATCACCTTTTTTGTTGCATTTAAGCAGACTGGTTTGATCACTCTCAGTCCACTCAACATTTGTTTCCTGCCTAAACAGGAAAGATCCCTGCAAAGGATGGGGGTAGGCAAAGAATGCAGAGGTGGAAAACAGAATTAAATATCCTACAGACAATGCTCATGACCTATCTGTTACAAGAGAACAAGGCAAAACACAACGAAATTTTTGTTTGCCCAAAGGAAAGGCAAAAGTGGAAACAGATGAATTAAGTCAAGGTTTCTTGGCATTTCTTTGAAAAACATACTTATATCAGAGAGGCAAGAAAAAGGTCAATTTAGCATCACAAGCATTTACTTATTCCCTGCTATAAACTATGGATAGCTGCAATCTGCTACGACATATCAACAGAAATGAACAAGAAAGGATGAGAAAGCAAAGCTCTGTTTCAATAGTTGTTCATATATATATATATATACATACATATAATTTTTTTTTTTAGATCATGACAACACACTGGTAATAGGAATACAAAGGTAAAACTTAGAAGCAAACAGACAATGCTTGACTCCACAACATGCAGATGCTAAGAGATAATGGAAAAAGGTAAAGAACTTGATTCCTTCAGAAAAAGATGCACAGCATTACAAAGAATTCACTGGAAATCAGATTAATCAAATTACTGTCCATTTTGAGACCACAAATCATGTAATGTAGCAATGATCATTACTACTTATTGTCCAAGAAAAATATGAGAGCAACTGGAGTCAAGTCAGCCTGACAGATAACTGTGACAGATAACAAAGGTGACATTTGAAAACTATGCCAGGCATTTAAATGTATAAGGATCTCACTTTACATACTGAGAAAGATTCAAAGAATAAATGTAAAGAAAATTATTATTGAACTTAAACAAAGAAGAAAGAGTTGGACAACAAAATAAGAACACGCACACGCAAAAAGAAGCCAGAGAAGTAAACCATTATGCAAAGCACAAAAAGCAAGCACAAAAACTGCATAAGCATGGATTTTGGAACTCTACAGCTATAAGAGGCCTCAAGAAGTCCAAGAACATGAAATCCAAATGCTTAAATTGAAGTAAACAGAAATGAATGGTGCATAAAGAAAGCTAATGTGATTATTTACATACTACATTAGATAATAGGCAGCTTCTGGAGACATGAAAGAAATACCTGGAAAAACAGCTAAATCTATCTGATTATAAGCATGCTATGTAAACAGGTCACTCTTGAAAGACAAACTATACTCAGAAGTGAACTTTGCTAACATGAGGAAATTCAAAGAGAAATGAGACAGTTAAAATGGGAAACCTGGAGTAGATGAGAAAAGACCTGTCAAAATAAAACAAGAAGGGGTAACAAGATGACTGGCTAAATGTCAGTTGTTACAACCCTTAACCAAGGACACACACTCATTCCTGCTAACTAAAGATTTAAGCTTATTGACAACACCAAGAAAAATCAAGAGGGGAGAAAGCAATAAACAAACATAGTAATAAGGGATAACAGCACATTCAGCTAAAATTATATTCAAATTCTGACAGTTAATGGAACAGATTCACTGACTAGTAAAAGACATTTGATTCAGTTTAGAGAGAAGCAGCGTAGAAAGTGAGACAATATGTAGTGGTGCAGATAAGATAATGGAAATTATAAAAAACTACGTCTGGAAAATTTGTAATGTAATAAGGATTGGCAAAACAAAAAAGGTGATTGATTCCGTCTAAGTTTAGTATGAAGAATCATGTTGGTTTTCATCTTCACCTTCAACTGGAATAGTAGTGATGCTGGACAACACAACTAAATAGACAGGCTCCTTTGTTAGTATGACAGTACACTAACAGACTGTTCTGAAGAGATCATGATACTGCACATGTGATGTATTTTAAGTCAAAATTAGAGAATAACAGAATGTAAAATCAAAGTATTGGTGCTGAAACAATTGACAAATTCTTTATGATAATTTAATACAGAACTCAAGAGCTGACTATATGCCAATCAGCCAACAGTTACCAAGTACATATTTAAGGGTGGGAGATGCAATACTACTAATATGCAAAGGTGTAGTAGAATGGAGATTAAAATAATGAAGAAAAACACATAGCCATTTTTCTTTATTGAATATGAGTTTTAAAATACTAATATGATTAACAGACCAACAATTTTTAAAAGCTTATTTTAAGCAAACATTAAAAACTTCCACAAAGCATTTTAGCATAAATACGTAATTCTAAAATCACACCCAGTGTCTGTATAAAGACACTGAAATACAGAAACAAAATGCCTCTATAAAATCCAAGTTTATGTTCATAGGTTTCAATAAGCAGGAGGAGGAGCTTGGAAAAAAGTTAATTAGAGTAGCTACGTAGACAAAATGTCAAATACTGTGAACATACCTCATGGAGCATTTTTCTTTGTTTCACTAGATTTGAAAAACTATTTTCACCTAACAAAGACTAGAAGTTTGGTTTTGTTTGGTTTGGGTTTTTTTGCATAAAGCTGACATACCAATAATTAAACTGACATTCAGTTGCCAAGAATCCAAGTTAATGATATGTCTATGAATCCCAAATTTAACCTTGAGAATCATTTTCAGAAAGAGCTTCAATATTTCTAGTATTTCTTAGCCTCTCTTCAACCCCCAACTCCAACACAAGAAAGAGGGTAACATTTACAAACTCAACATGATTTCTATAAATTCAATTCCTAGTAGTTTAGAATTCATGTGTTTAAGAAATTGCCCTCCCCACTCTACTTTCTGTGAATCTCTACCATATCTGTGTTCATGCAATCACTATAATTAATAATAAGTCTGCATTTTTTCTATCCCATTTGAGAACTCTTTTCAACTTTCATCTTTACACAATTTTCTTATCTCTTGTCATTATAGCAGAGAAACAAAACTGGAATGATAACCTTAAAATATCAAGACCCAAAAAAATGGCAACAAATTAAAAAAAATAATTAAACAGTGAAAGGAGGGGCATATGTTCAACAGCCATTCTATTAATCGAAAAGCTATAAAAGTGAATTTTTAAAAATGCACAATCTCTAATCTGCCAACCAAATATCTCTCCTATGTCATGAAGGTCTCATAATGCTTCCCCTGATTTCTGTTTTGACACAGCCACAACTGCAATACAAAACAAATTACTTCCAGTAGTAGGGTAAAACAAATGCTTGAAGTAAGATGTTCTGAAAAATCTGGGTTCTTGGCATTAGTGATATTTTTAGATGTGGAGTTAGTTTCTGACTTGCTTTCAGCAGTATTTTACTACCGAGTGGTACTATACATGTTGTAATGTTCAAAAATAGATCTTGGAGAACATCCAAGTTTCTTATTAGTAAACCTCATTGCAGTTACAGTGGTTCTACTTAACACTTTGTTAAAAACATTTATCAGAACCATCTGTCCTTATCTATCACAATTACTAAAGTTTATATAATTAATGAACATATAATAAATTAGAATTCTGTATCACTTTAAGTGTTTACAGATCTAGACATGGTGGTGTTGCTGCTCTAGAACAGCAACAGTCTGTGACAGTTTAGGGTGAAGTCAACACAGAAGTGCTAAGTGCTTAAAAAACACACAAAAATCCCCACAAACAAACAAACAAACAAAAAACCCACACACAACCTACAGTACTTCAGGACACATTTTTCAACGGAAAAAGGAAACAAAGATTACGAACCATTATTCTTTACACTTACCTTCAGCACATTTGAAACATGTTTTCAAGGTCATATGCTAACAAATATGAGACCTGACCTTTTTTGTTTTTACCTTTACCTAGGAAATTTTGGTTAGGGAATCTATTCACCAATATATCAGCAATACTTATCATTTAATTAACACTACTATGGTCCAACTTATCCCAAACTTGAGTTACATAACAATAATTTTTAAAAAAGACAAATGGAAAAAGCTCCTAACAAATATTGCTATATAATACTGGTAAGACATTTCAGTATATGACACAATTAAGAAACTGAGCAACAACTTGGATATGAGTTCATAAGGAACTCAGCACCTTATCTCTTCACATTTGTACTTAATCAAAGGCACAGGTTATCAAAATATATTTTAATATAGCTGTCTTCTATTTTAGACACATAAATCATCACCTGAAATTCAATTTAAGAAAACTGTGTATCACAGGAAATATACTGAAATGTCAAACCTCTTTCTGTTGTAATATATTTCATGCTCTCATACACCTCAAAATGCTCACCTGGAATAAACAGGAAGCATTTATACAGAGAAACTTTAGTTATATTTTTACCTCATTTCATTATTCCTACAGTAGAACATGCCCTCTAGTGGAAAGATTAAAAAGCCTTGTGCAAAAATAGTTAACTGAAAATGCCTTTCAACATTGCTAATATATTTAAATTTTCCTTTGCTTTTTATGTTATGGACTTAACTTTGATAATCCAGAATGTTTCTTTACTGATCGTAGCAGTTTTTTAAAAAATAGCATTGTTTTCTCATGCTAAATATGTTGGCCATTTTTCCTCTCCCTCGTACATATTAGCTTTCTTATAAAAAGAAACATGGAACCTCTCTATTCATTTGCATACAGCTATTTTTTCTTAGCACACTTCTTCCTGCTTATCCAAACATTTCAAGACAACTGTGATTTAGTGTCCTATTACATTTAAATCAAAGGAATAAAGTTGAGAAATTCAAGCGACATATGATAGCATATCTTATAACCTCTTTTTAAAGGATTTGATACCTGTCATACGCACTTCAAAATTATTTTAATAATTTTAAAATTACCTTAACAAAATCTCTATCAGTTTTCTCTTTCCATTCTTCTCCAAATACAGCAGAAAATGATCCTAAAGCTTTAAGCATAAAAGGTAGAATTTAGTAAAATTAAATAAAGAACATTTTTGTTTGATTTTTTACTAATCCACATCTAACAAAGATTCAACAACACTACAGGCTCTTCCAGAGTTTCCTTTCATTAAAAAAAAGTTCTGTACTAAACTGCATAAACCAAATGAAATTTCTATAGTCACTTAGCTAACTGTTACTGCAGTTTTGCAGTTTAAATAGAGAATAAGCAGTCCATAATGAGTAGGCTAGCTGGTGAACCCTTTAAAAAACACATGGGAAACTTTTCCGTAGCTCTTTTCTGGAAGTCAAGATGACTGCTCAGTTTTGAGCCTCACATCAACAACTGTTTTCCATGTGCACAGATTAAGCTGTAACCACTTCTCTAGTCATTAAGCAAATTCCCACTAATGTTTTCTAAAAAACATAATAGTGCTGTGAGATTTTGAGAGCACCCAATTGAAAGTCTATATTTAACCAGGGATTGGAAGTCAATATTTAACCAAGAAGCATGATGAATGTTCTTGGGTGTTTGGTGGAGCCACTACCACAAGTTTCTTGTTGTAATTCCTTGAAACCAGCAAAGACTCAGCCAGTCTGACTCAAAGACTTAGTCAACCCAAAATGAAACTCTGTCAGGCAATAGTTCGGTAATGAACTAATGATACATTTAAGTTACTCTTAAATTGAAGTTACTCTTAAAGTTTTGGTTCATATTGTTTTGTTTTGAACAAAATGCTACAAACCTCAATACCAAGACCACGCCAGCTTTCAACTCATAGAATCCAAACCAAGGTTTATGCAGCGCTCCCATCTGAAGATACTACATACCCTCAAACCCCTTGGGCTGTCCCATCACATGCAATAAAATTGTCATCTCAAACTTTATGGGGGGAAAAAAATTTGGAGACAAATTTTTCTTATTATGTCAAAATAGTGCATTATGAATACTAAAAATTATGAAAACTTAATTATAGACAAGTCAAATCTAAAACCCACATTAAATAATGTTGACGAGCTACCATTTACTTACACTTGAAATTATCATGACGGTATTTTCATACTACTTGAATTTACTAATTACGGATTTCATTTTATCACCAAATTTGACAGATATACCTTCATTATTTACAATATAAAAGCATGTAAGTATTTCAAATCAAAGCTTCATGCTTCAAAATAAGCACACACATTGCCTCTTTCTTTTCGCCAATGTGTCCCCTATTAGTCCTCCTAATGCTGCTAGAACATGCGCTGGATTCATTCAGAAGATGCAATCAGGTAGGATAAAGATGTTTTCCCCGGGGAATGAAAAGAGCAAGCCAATTATGTGCTTGGTTTTACTGCAAATATTTTTCAGTATGATAAACACTCATGTAGACCAGCTATGGAACAAGCCTGTGCTCCAAGTTAAGAACTCGAGAAAACAGTGTCTACAACATTAAAAAAAAATCATGAGCCAGCAATAGAAAAATTGATTAAATTATTTATAAATTCCTAAGTCTATAGGAGTTCTGTCAAAAGAACAGGGGAATGATGGCAAACTCAAAAATCTACAGAGAAAGCGTCCTGGAATCACAAACACACAGGACTAAGTTTCACTTTAGCTCCATTTCAAATATTTCTCTTCGAAAGTTCTTGTGACTGAGCCAGACGCAGACACTAAATGATCGAGATCTGACCATATCTGAAGGGCATGGGTACAAATGGGTACAAATAAAAAATTAAGAGAAGCTGAAGAACAGTAATGCAATATTGGGGGAGGAGGGGGAAACTACATAAAAATGTTTAAAAAACCCAGCACAGAGTATACAATGTCTAACTGGCTCTTCCCCAAAATTTAACACAGAATCTCTGATATACCATCCTATGTTTTCACTTACACATGCAAAGTAGATTTACACTCGAACAGATACGATCATCTGTACTGGCAAACTTAAATACACTTAGCTGAAAAATCTCATTTGAGCAATTTCTTATGGTGGTAACTTCTGAAAATCAGTATAAAAAACACATCAGTACATAAAGCTAGTAATTACCTCCTCACTATCAAGACACAGGAGCTATGCTATCATGGTTTTAGGATGGTTTGGGTTAACTTATTTTTCTTCCACCTCTTCTTGACATAAAGACAAACAAGCAATTAACAAGGAACAACTTGGCATGGAGGTTACACTGAACAAGTCAGAAGAACTTATTTCACATACTGAATTTTTTTGATGGAACATACTCTCTTTTAAAACTAGATATATTACAGCGCAATAAATTAAAAAGTTTAATTATCAAGGGTTGTAATAGATACTACAACAGGTATTGACTCTTTCTGTTGCAAAGATGTTATATACTTACTGTCATCAAACACACCAGCATTTGCAAGGAGTAAAGTGATGATTTTAGGGTCCTTTTCAAGTTGCATAACATGCTTGCTTTCATTTGAAAGAAGTGTACATACATTGATTGCAAAGTCCACTTCATTTGGGAGTCCAGATAACAGTGAAAGCACCAATTTATTATAGTCATTTGGTGAGTTAAAGTCCATAGACAGCCCATAGCTTTGCCGAAGGTAATCTAAATAAGAAAAAAGAAATTAAAACAGCTTTTTCACAGCTAAAGTAATTAATACTCAGATGAAAGATTAAGCCACACTATTATGAATAAGTATTTTTTTAAGCTTATTAATAAGTTACTGTGGGTTTAAAAAAGTTTTTACAGTATTCAATTTATTTTTTCCATTTGCCTTTGGCTAAAATGCTGAACACATTCTACTTGGCTGTGTACCTTTCTAGTTAGATATTAATTCCATCATCATCTCCAGAATGCAATATGTCAGTATGCTCTCCCCTCAAAAAGCTTTGAAAATGCAAACTTTAACTACAACAGAACAGAATTGTAATACAATTTGGAGTCACTTTCTACACAACGAATTACACATCTATTCCTCAGAGTCCACCAGCCTCTGATTTGTTTATTGGTGAAAGAATGATACTTTGGTTTCTAAATTACAATTGTTTTCATTTTGGCTCCTCACACATATGCTTTATTCCACAGATTTCAAAGATTAATTAATGATATGTCAGTTATCTGACTCTGCAAAACAAGGACTGATGTGACAGAAACACGATCTGCAAATTTTCAAGGTATGTTTTTTTCAAGACTCAGCCCTGCTGAATAGAAAAAGAAACAGATTATGGATATTTGTATCTATTCTGCTTTGGTTCACGGTGGAAATGTTTTTGGTTGTTATAAAGTAACAATATGCATGTCCTACAGATTTTATGCTTTTAATAATATTGTAAATTTAACTACACACTATTTCTGTACCCTGTCCATATACATCTGTGTGTATCTGTGTGTGTATGGAAAAATAGCACTTTTTTCCTCAAAATTTTACCTGACACACTGTGTTGCTGGTAGTTATAGGAAGTTGGAATTGCACCGATAGGAAGTTGTGGCTTTGGATTGCCTGGTTGTACCTCATCATCCTCCTCCCCAAAATGATGGACTTTTTCATATTTTTCTAGATAACTGGAATAAATAATAGTAATAAAAATGAATATATATAGTACAACTAAATCCTTCACCCTCCCCAAGAGCTGAGTTGCCAAATGAAAAACTGTATAAACATGGAGATTTACTAGAAACAATAGTCAAAGCAGTATAAAACATAAAACATGAGTCAGACTGGCAATAGGTAATTTAGAAAATGCAGATACGTGGAATTATGGATTTAGATACTATATTTCTTCACATTTCTCAACAACAACCCCTAGCTAAATTGCAGTCCATTAAGCTCTTTCATGACTAAGTCCATTTTTCCCAAATTAGCTTTTGCTTTTGTTACGCAATAGAACTTCTGCATATGGAAGCATCATAAAAATTACTCTGTGCAGGTTACCAATGCACAGACTGAGATCAAGTACAGAAAAATACTTATTTCTGTTTGCCTGACCTAAAGAGAAAAAGTATACCAAATCCTAGCAATCACATAACAATAAGAGAATTCAGGGATACCGAGGGCAACAATTCAGGATCAGAAGTTCCAAGCCATGGCTGCAACTAATGTCTACTGGAAATACATTTGGGCCCCCTAAGAAAAAGAAATGCTGATATACTGTACGCTGAATTGACTGCAAGTGCAGAAGTTATATACACCAAAAGTAAACAATCAGCTTGGTAAGTTAATGATCTCAACTTATGGTGAATTTAGCATTAAAAACTGTAACTTTTAGCATTTCTACACTTCAATATAGAAAGTCAACTTAAAAGGCCCACTGCAGCCTTAACTTCACACTGATAGGCAGTTGCAAAACTCTTAATGAAATTATGTCAAGATCACAAAGCTGCCTAAATTTACAAACTTTCACTGATCAGCATCTCTTCCCTATTCTGAACCCTAAAAATACTGTAGTGACTATGAACTATGTATTCTGACAGGCTAAATTCCCATTTGTGTGTATTAGTGGTTGTTATTTTAAGATAAACTTAATAGTGGCTTCTAAAATCCTGAGAAAGAACACAGTTGGCCAGGATCCTGAAATACGTGCAAGTCTAATAGTATGTAGGACCATAATATTTTCAATTTACCCTGGTCTAAACTGAAGCATGGGAACAATTAAAATACTTCCAGTTAAATGTTGCTCACTGCAAAAGTCTAGTCTATCTGCTACCGTCATTTTTTTTGTGTCTTTCAAACAGTTCAGTAAATCACTGAATGTGTCATCATCACTGTCATCATGGTTTGAATAAATGGGTTTGTAGTTGAGGTGACCAATGTTGAAAAGATGATTTCATAAGACTAGTCTAGCTTCTGATACGAAGTGAGAAGGAACTAATCTTTCCTACACATGCATGAACATATGCTTTGCTTTTTACTCATCTATGAGATCATCGAAGGCTGTTGAAATTGAGGAAAAGACACATCGCAGAAAAGACAGCACCTTCACAAAGTCCTGAATCAGATTAATCAAATCTATGAAAAAGTCCAATCAATTTAGACAGAGCCTACATAAATGTGTGTTTATGATCAAGACCTAAAGGAGTAGCTCAGACACAGAGTGACCTTCCCTCCTTTTGACCACCCAGTCTCCCACTCTTCAGAGGGCTCACCCAGCAAACAGCGAGGCTTTCAGGTTGGCTCTTCACCAATTTTTCAAACTGAACAGGGGTCAGACAAACTCTGGAGCTGATGCACAGGAAGCAGCATGTGGACACAGCTGCGGGTGGCAAGAAGAGGATGCGCATGTGCCATTTCTACATTGGCGGAAGCTGTGCTGCCTTCACATGTCTAATGGGACTTCAGAAGTGCTGTGCCTAGAGCTAATTTCCTCATATTTGTTGGTCTGAGTCAGAGCCCAAGCTTAGCATAAGACACTTTCTTTACTGAATATAAGATTTCATAAGAATATTTAATAAGGTTAAGTAAAAATCCCTATACAGAAACACATATGGTACTTGCAATACATTCTGCAAATCTACTACCATCTTTTTCATTCTACCAAGAATAAATAGCTATTTAAACATTTTTTTAATGCCCTATATATAGTAAAACAATCCTTGTTGTTCCACACTTTAAAATACAAATAATTAACCTTATGCTTTTTATTAAAGCCATGTCCCAACAGAGCTGAACAATATGAATATCCTAGATGTGCTCCTCTCTTAATACCTACTTTATTAAAATGTGTTAAAACAGCTATGCCAAACACAGAAACTCTAAAATTTCAAAATCTAATTTCCTTCTTCCCTCTCAAAACAAAACAATTACCTTGTTTCCCACTCAGTTTGATGAAGAAATTTCAGGAGTGTAGAAAAACTGTATGTATAAATTAAAAGACCTTTGCAAGCTAGAAGGGTTGTATTTTTTTCAGTGTTGACAAGTCTCAGAAAGGTCTCACAAATGTTTCATTAAATATTTCACAGGAAACCAGGATTCAAATAAGCCTGAAGTGATGATCTAATTTTTCCCTATGCCAAAGCAAGTTACAACTTCATTTTCTTAAGTTCTCGGTTCTCTCTGTTGTTATTCCATTTACTCCACCCCCTTCAAGTAACACCCCCTCTTTCCTATCTCACCCCAAACTAATCAAGTCTGTCTATGGAGGGGAAAAAAAAAAAAAGAGAGAGAAAAAAACCAAACACACACACAAAACCCAAAACAAAGTAGAAAAGCCCCCAACAACCCCAAAGCATCAGTTACAAAGGCCAAAAAATCCCCACACACAACAAATAGAAAGACTTTCCCCACCTCTAACACATACTCATTCTTTTTAAGATACTGCTTGTTTAGAGGGACAAAGTTTGACTGTCTCTGAATCCACTGAGTTTAACAACGCTTTATTACTGAATTTCAAGCAAAATAACCAGACCACAATAGACTCCTTTAGTATGATTCCTTTATGCTATGCAAGTATCGACTGTTTGCAGACAGCTGTACAGACCTCAATCCTCTAAACCCTCCTTTTGTTTCCTGCAGAGAGAACACATGACCTGGAATTTTAGTGTAGAGAAGGAGCTTTGTAAATTAGCTTGTAAATGAGCTTTACTCGTCTTAAATTCTAATCTTACCAGTCTGGCATACAGCAACTCTGCAAACAGCAGAACAGTTACCATAAAGACAAGTCTTGCTGTAAAGATAACAACAAACTTAAGAATAATAAAGGGATTTTTTTCTATTACTGAAAAAATAGTTGTGCAGAAGCTCATAAATTATAAACAGATAGTTACAAAGGGCTCATCTCATGGTTCAAAACAACTTAGATTTGTAACTACAGACTGGAAATGCATACTTTGATCACAGAAAAAGGTTTTAAGGAATTCAGAATGCTTCCTTAATTTAGCAAAGTCACAGGCAGCATACATGAAAAAATACAGGTCTCAATCATCCAACCTTCTCTTTTAATTTCAACACTAACTGAACAACTAGGCCCTGAAAGAGACAGATACAGTAAAAAAAACATACAAAAAGTAACTACAGCAACTAACTAAATGAAGGACCAGAACAAAACTACTAATGAAACAAGCAATTTATACAGGATATAAAGGTTTCAAAGACATCTGAGGAAAAATATATACCATGTTGAAGCTGTGGTGAGAATGGAGTAGTAAGGAAAAACCTCCACAACACACCACGACCACCAAAACCCTACCAAAATAAAAAAGCACACAAACATCTGATGAATGGCTAGAACTACAGGCTATGCAAAGTACTGAAATATGGGAAGATACATGGACAACCAGAGACAGGTGAAGGCTGGCTACTTTTTGAAGAGCAGGTGATCTCAATGCTTTCTGAAAACTTGGTTCCTTTAAGGATCCCTTGAGCTAGAAATCAAAAGATAATATCCCTTTGAAAACCAAATTCATATATTACACATTCTGTTCCCGTGACAGAACTTCAAGAATTCATTTTGTTTCATTCAGGTCTGTGAGAAAGCAAGTTCTGTGAAGATGGCTAATATTTTTGTCCACTTAAAATCCTTATTTAAATAACAAGATCTGTCAAATAAATTTCAGGCTTGTTTTCAGATATTTGGGGAAAAAAAAAACACTAATAAAAGGAAGTCTACACAAGGTACAGCTAGTGGTGTGCACAATTTACTCTCAACAGTAGCCCTGAATGGGCTTAGAGTGTACCACAAACTCTCAAGCCAGGGTTTGGAGGACATCTTAGGTACTTTTTGAATCTGCTTCTTGCAAAAGCGAAGAATTTTAATAAAAAAGCATCTAGACTTTTACATTACAATGGTTTCCAATCAAAAGTTTAAGAGTACACTACATACGCCCTTAGCATTTGTCAACCTATTTTATGTATTGGTATAAAATGTGGCTTATTTGGATATTTTGACTCCTTATACCAGGACACAATAGATTTGCCAAATATATATTAAGCCAGTGCCTAGCAAAACAGTGAAGGCAGCATCAACCATCACAGTCCAACTACACAGAATCACTCAGGATGGCTGGGGTTAGAAGAGACCTCTGGAGATCATCTAGTCCAACCCCCCTGCTAAAGCAGGTTCACCTAGAACTGATTGCACAATTCCTTATCTTTGCATTCAGCTGAAGGACAAGCAGATACCATTCCTATCAGAGCTCTCCACCTGATCTTTCTTGGCACTGTCTTTTTGGTGGCACTATTAGCAGGGGACTGCCAACCCAAACTTGCACCAGATCTGTTAGCTTGAACACCCTCCATTATGAAGCAAGACAGACACACTCTTCCTGCTCATTCTCTTGCATTCCCTCTCCCTATTTGCAATCCTATCAACAATAACATCCTAGACAATCATGAGACAAATCCCTTAATGTAATAAGGATTTCACAATACTCCATACTCCCGCTTGTGTCGTCCTGAGTGAGAATCATTCCATGCTGTCGCTCTTTGCTCCTAATTCAACATGACTCTTGCTCTTATCTGGAAGACTAAGGAATTCCATGGTAGTAATGCTAGGCCAACTAAAAATGTTCAGAACAGGGGTCCATGCCTAGGTAAAACAATAAAAGTAATTAAAAATATTGGAGGCTGCAGGGGAAAAGAAATTAAAAGGTTCCTATTATTGTAAGATTTTGAACTTAAAAAAACATATACCACTTGGGCTTTCAACAACATTCCTCCCTAATACATGCAGAACACTGGTACTTGCACTTACATGTTGTTTATCCAGTTGTACATCTAACTTCTTTGCAAGTGACAACTCATGAACTTGTTGTGCAAATCAAAAACTGGAACCTTTCTAAAAAGCCAACCTCTTTATCAGACAATCCATTAGAGTTCTATACCATGAATCTACACCTGTCAGGCTAACTTGAAAATCTGATCTATTTTTGAATCCCAGTAGCAGGCAGTACTACAATCACAAAGAAGGCTGTTCCTCAGCAGGGCCAAAGTGCTTCTGCTCAGCTCTCCTGCTGATAGTGCACACTGGTGCCACAGTCTGGAAACAAACTCCTGCTTAGAGCGTGAAGCTGCTGCTACAGCGGTCCCAAGTCACGTCTAACTCATCTCACAGATGTCCACTCACAAAACCCCTGTCCCTAGAGTTAAGCTAACTAGTTCCTGGAAATGCCAAACTCAACAACCTGCTTCAAGGCTCTGCTCAAACTTGTAGTGTACACCAAGAAGCTGCTTCAAACTTGATTTAATATCTGAGTGTTTTGCCAGCATCATCAGCAATCTCTTCAGGGTTTTTTCCTTGGTCCCAAGGGCACCAGGAATTCCAATTTAACAGTTACATCCTATTATTGTCAGAACTGATGCTCACAGCTGAATCCTTCAAAACAGTGTTTGTGTGTTTTCCACCTTCATGTTGTCTAACTCAGAGACCGAGTATCTCACACATAAAGCACTCAGTGAAACACTCCACGAGTGACCCTCAGCAGTACTTGTTGGATTTCTGGCTTATTGTGACAGGCTGACAAATCACAACTCGTAATGCTGTATCCAGCCAGCTTGCCAGATGAGTAGGCAACTCCAACAGTTGTGCTTTTCAAACACCTGGACTGGTGCTCCTTGGCTGCAGAACAGTGTGCTCCAGCCTGGGCTGGCCTGTTCAGAGCCAGTTCCCATGCAGTCCCACCTGACTACAGACATCACACCAGGGACTCCCCAACTCCAGCCCCTACCCTGACATTATTCTGTCACATATTACAACTGTGAGCAAACTCAGAAGGGCCCTGTGCTGATTGAACTTAGACTAAAACCTTTATATAGGTCCGCATGTAAACTAAGACTGCATACACTGGAATTCAAATGTGTTAACAACATTTTGTAACACAGGTTATGTGAGACTACATGATAGATGGTCCAAGTTCCGGTTTGCTTGAAACTTGGTTAAAAATTTTAAACCTACCAGAAGCCTTTGTAAACAGGAGAAAACCAAATACATGGCTTCATGAAGCTCTGAATCTTTATTAAGGCAAGACAGATTATTTATTGTTACAAGAAGAAGTGTAAAATTAATAAGCATCAGCAATCCTAGAAGTTTCACTTTGTTAGACACTGCAGCAAGAAAAAGATGCAATGCTTCTAGATTTGGGGGGGAAAAAAAAAAATCATTCTAAAGTCACTAAAAATACATTCTTAATATCTACGGGAACACCAAGAGGAAAGAAATTAAGATATTATTTTATGCTGTCATACTAGCAATGCTCCAATTCAGAAAGAAAATAATAGAAGACATGCCAGCCAACTAAAGTGCATATGCTTGAGTGCAGCTTCAAAAGACTGGGGTGGCTGAGGGATGACAACACAAGCCTCTGAAGAAACTTACTACCAGGAATTCCATCAGATTCTGGATAAATACACTGCATATCTGAGAAAAGGAGAAGAAAACCTATTTTGACCATCTCTAAATTTAGATGAACTCTGTGTTGTTACAGAAGGAGGGGGGAGAGAGAAGGAAGTCCTAAAAAGCAAAAGTTTCATTCACCATGAAGATTTGTTAGCTGAAATAACAGCTGAAAGAAAACTGAGTTCTCCTTCTACTTCTACATTCCTTTAACTTTCCTTTATCTCTTCTTAAATCCTGTGGCCAAACCTGGCAGAAGAACTACAGAGAAATCTCTCCACATGGCAAAAGCAGTGAGCCCAGATGACAGCATCTTGACAGTTAAAGCAACTAAATTCTGGTCTACTATGCTGTAGCTAACACTAAAATGTATTAACATCCGTTCTTTCGAAATTAAGAAACTTCACTTACAGGCTCGTTTTCATTTATTTTAAGCTGAATCAGTCATGATTCATAGCTGCAGTCCATGATTATTTTCCAGGACTAACTCTTCTACTGCATCCTCGCTGCTTGCCAAAAACAATTCAAAACCAGCATCACCTCTTACTGCTTCAACAGCTGTTTCATTAGATCTGATGAGCTTCACATCCAAGAATATCTGAGTGGTATCATTATTAGTAGTATTAATTCTCCACTCTCTATCTGGGAATTAACTTTTCAACAGGGGTGATTCCCAGATGTATTCCTCTTACTAATATTATTGTCATTCTGTTGCCTTCTAGGATGACAGTTCATCAAGTCTGTCAAGTATCAGAGCAGCCTGGGTTTAGCTCTTCAAACAAAACATCAGAATCCTCAAGATTTTTTTGCTATCTCCATACCATGCTCACAAATTACAGAAAGAGCCCAAAGTTTCTTTACTTTGAGAAATACTCTATAGCATCACCTAGATCTCCCCACAGTGCCTCAACACAAGACTATGCGAATGGCAAAGATGCACTAATATAATGGTACAACATGTCAGGAATCACAGCAGGCGTGCAGAGGGAACTGTAACTGAGCACTGTGTGGCTTCCCAAAGCATGTCACAATAATGTACTGTCACTCACACCAGCCATCTAGTCTCAAGCAGCCACTGAAATCCCAAACATCCCCAAATTACCGAAGTCTCTACAAGAGTTTTCAGTATTCCTGTGTCCAGTGCAGAACTGGCAGCAGTACAAGTGAATGTCTCTACACTATAAGATGTATTATAATAATACTTTCAATTAAATACAGCTTCCTATATAGCATTAGTTACACACAGTGTGTCTTGTAATACAGAGTCTGCACAGAACTTAAAAACTTGTGTTCCGTGAACACTAGTTAGGTCACTGTGTCAAAGTAAATACTAAAAGAAAAACCATTTGTATATGTGCATTCTTTCACAAACATATCCTAGGACTGTGTAGTGTTTTGACAGCAACAGACATATTTATCTAACAAGTGTATTTAAAAAGGAAATATTTTTAAAAATATAAGTAAGAATACATACATAATATAACACATATTTATTTTAAAAAATCCTTACACAGTGTTATCATCCCTACACAGTGTGATAACTTAGAGCATGTTTTAAAGCTGAGGACTTCCATTAAAATACTGGCTCATACTTTGCCAAATCATACTTTGCTAAGAATCTAATAGTTACAAGATTAGAAACAAGCAAAAGTAAATTAAACATACTATGGGCTTTTACCACTGAAGATAAAACAACCAAGCATTCCAAAAATAGTCCCTGAGACAAGCAGCAGCTACATACCTAAAGACCCATTAATGCAAATAACATGCACATACATTTATTGTATATTGTGTACAAAGCCGAGTAACTTTCGGAGCAGTGGACACGAGTAGTTGTTAAACTGGCTGGAAGACCCACTGACTCCATAGAGGTATATAAGCAATATACAAATATTAAATTAACATTGTTATAAACAGGTACAGATTCACTTGCTCAATCTACCTCAGGTTTATTAATTAACTATTATGAAATCTAAATTAGAGACAGTATTTTTTTTCAGCTAACTCAAAAAAAGGCAGAGAAAGAAACAACACTTATTACAGCAATACAAATTCTGTCAGAGCATCGACTGAAGACTTGTTCTCACTAAAGAGAAAATTTCTGTGGCAATTCAGTCTTAGCTTTTTCCTCAAATTCAGGATGGAAACTAGCCTTGTAATACCTACAATTAAGGAGGTGATACCCTGTTGTCTTTAGTTGACAGTTCCACTACCAAATATGTAAATAGAGACTGCTGATATTTGCACAACAAAACTAACAACCATTCCCTTGCGCACTTGAAAGGACATCATTAGTGGTTTTAGAAAAAATATCCTTTTTTTGTACGTGAGAAGTAAATTTTTAAATTTTCTGACTGCTAGCCCTTACACTAAAATTATTTACACAGTAACAATGCCTTGAAAATAATATATCCTACCAAGAATTTCCAGTTCTTTGAGTTTCTGTCAAACCATTCACTATAAATAACACAGGTATCTACAATATTATAGAAGGTAATAGTCACTCACATTGTCTTGGCTATGCAGAAAAAAATTCTCCTACAAAGGTGTGATCTATGAAAATATTACAATATGTGAATGGTCTCAAATTACAAGTAAAAGTATAAACTTACTCAAAATGCTTTACTAAACTGGAATCTGTCTCATCTGCAAAGACTTGCAAACTTATTTTCGACTGCATATACTTATCTTGCATGTTTCTGAAGTTTAGAAATATTACATACTTTTCAGACTGCAGTGAAAAGACAAAAACACTCTTGGGACTTAAAACACTAAAAAATGTATACCTCATCTTTGCATATTTCATTTTAACTATGCCAACAGAAACGTTGCTTATGCATATTATTCAATCACTCAAAGCAAAACACACCAGCAGTTTCCAGCATGAGGCTTCAAAGTAAAGACTCTAAGCAGGCAAAATGGTCCTTTCTCCCTGGCCTGTTATTAATACACACTCTCTGCTACATTCTGGAACTACTTTGACAAGAAGGGACGATAAGGTTCCCATAGGAAGTCTGGTAATTAGAAGGATACCATACAAGAGAATAGTAATTGAAGATTTAAAACTCATTAGAAAAGCAGTCTAGAAATAGGTTTTCTAGATTTCAGCAATTGCTCTAGCCACCATGGTAAACATTTCCACAATATTTCTTCCAGCCTTGTTCAGCAGTTACTAAATAAAAGCATAAGACACAGAATTAAAAAAAAGGCCTTAAAATGCTATAGGCTGTCTCTTTAAATATACTGAATCTACAAGTCTTTATTAAAAATACATTGCTATGCTATTTTTTCACTTCATGTGACTATCTGCAATTTCATCATTAGATTCTGCACAGAATCAGCAATTTTAACAGTTGAGCCTTTGTGCCTTCATCTTATGAATCAGTCTTTTCCTGCAATTAAATCTACTTACAATTTCTCTGCTAATCTGTATTCCACACTTTGACCACAAAATCAAAGCAAATATACTAGTTTACATGTCCTTATTTATGTGGTAATTGAAACAAAAACATGAAAATTAATTAATTCTTGAACACTTTAGCAGATGGATCAAATACTCATGAAAAAAAGGTGAGAATGGAATAAAAAAAAAAAAAATCTGATTAAGAGGATCCTGCTGGGATTCTGCACAACAGGAACATAAATTCTTCTGAGTTATATGTGAAGAGGAAAAAGCTGCCTTGGGAGTGAGTCCCTTCTTTATCTCAAGATCTTACCTGAAATGAGGTTGTAAGAAGGAATGCAATCTGGCCTTCATAAAACATTCAACTTAAAAGTATCTGTATATTTTAAGTAAACATAAACATATCCAGACTGGAACTAAAATAATGACAACTAATTTGACCTCTTTTGATCACGTAACAATATGCAGTTATAGGGCTTAAGTATCCCAGTGTATTCTGGGAATGTTACTAAATAAAAAATTAGACATGATGATAAAGAGGTAACACACCGATGTAGGTGTCTAAATTTGTAAAGGCTACACATCTATCCTAGTAAAACAACAACAGTGCTGTGAGCACTCCTATGCATGAAAATGAACTGCCTGTACCACTAAATTGTTAGAAAAGGGCCTGAAACAATTTCTGTCCATGCCAATTAGCATTCTTTCAAACAGTTCAATATTTGGATAGACCTACCCTGGTTTGGGGCTAAGAGTATGGACATGAGCCATTTTGGGTCAATTAGCCTCAGGCACACTTAATTCACTAATACAGACATGGCCAGAGAAACACTGAATGCTACACAGATGGCCTATGGCTTAACATTAATTCTGATACAGCATGGGGACAGCCAAACTATATACATGAAGTGTCTCTCCTTCAGAGGACATTTTAAAAGTACCAGTGACATAATAATCATGAAGAATTTATAAGCATTTTCTTTTTGCCTTGTATAATTGTAATGTAAAACCATTAGAACATATACAAAGATGAAAGAGCGAGAACAAACAGGCATGATAAATCCAGATAAAGCCCAAAGATCAGATTTCCTGTTGGGAAATATCCATCTAGGGTACTGAAGATAATCACTGCACTTTGTTTAAGGGCAGAAGGAGGAGAAATTTTTAATATTAGAATAAAACAAACAAACGAACAAACCAACAAACAAAAACCCCCACCAAAACAAAAACCCTACTTGTATCTAACAAATTACTCAATGAGAATGCTGTTGCGAAATGTGTAGTAAAACCACTCAAACTCCAAGCTCATTTAAAACTGAGCAGACACCTACTAAACATGTGTTGAGTGTACTGGAACAGAAACTGTATTATTTTATAGGAAAGTAAAAAATAGAAAACAGTATTAATGGTATTCAGACATTAAGTATTAAAAAAGGTTTGGAGGATACTGAGTCCCTGCTGGTGGTCTGGGGTTTAGAGGAGATAAAACCTGATCCTCCACTGTGGATTGACCAGCCTTTTCAAATCCTGAGTAAACCCAGTAAGGCTTACTGTATTGCTATTATTTTGAATGGAAACAATTTGTGGGAAGAGAAGTGCTCTGCAATTAACACACTGTGTACCTCTTTAAGAGGCAGAGTAAGTATTTCTAGGAATGAAAAATGTTCATTATGGAAAGCAACAAATTCACATTATATCTGTATTAAACAACATATAAGAAAGTAAACAAACAAACATTTTTCTAGTTAATAATCTAAATGTGCTCCTTTACCCCCTACCCCCCCACCAGAGCCGCCTTCTACACTGTACATGAATTTTGAATGCTACTAAACGCTACCACTAGGTGGTACAGAGCTTTGAGCAACTTGACATAATGAAAGATGTTCCTGCACATGGCAACAGCGTGGACTAGATCATCTTTAGACTCAAACCATTCTGTGACTCTGTATTATTCCAGCTTGTAATGACTGGATTTGTTACTTATACTTCTTTCACCCTTCCATTTGACTATTACAGTGCACAATATCTGGTCAAGACAACCAGGTTTTTAGAAAACCTACCTATAGGTTCACAGTAGTGTACTTACACAGAAAACAGACATTATACAGTAGTTTCCAGCTAAGACCAGCATATGGTGCTGGTCCTTTTAAGTACTCAGTATTCTGAAACCAGGCTCAGTGTCACCTAAACTCTGGACACGTTTGAAGATTCTTCTTCAGCCCAGTGAAATCACCTAGCAAGAGCCAGAGCTCATTTCCACAAAAGAGTAAACTTTCTCAGAAATAAATTTCAAACAATTAAAAAACATCTCCAGTATTTACTGCTCACATGTAACATCATGCTTTGCAACAACTGGGGGAAAAAGTAAAGCCTTAAGCAGCATAAAAAGCATTAACCCAGCAATAACATCTAACCTGCTGGAAAGATCTCAACAGACAGAATAAACCACATGTAACACTTTTCTTTAAGTACTACCTTAAGGCAATCAGACCTTGCTGTAATGATGGCACTACTACTAAAACTTTACCTGAATAAAAATGAAGTCGTTTGGGATTCTTTTCAAGAAAACTTAACTCAGATGTCTCTTAAGTATCCAACCTTTTAAAGTCTTTGTCTACTACTATGAGAAGCCTAACACCTGTCCTGCAACAAAAGAAATCAGGTGGGCAAAAAGTGCTTTTCTTCCTGTCTCCTTTTTTCCCCTTCTAAGAGTCTCTCTAAGAGCATTGGGTTCTCTCTTTACAAATTCCCTTCTATTAAGTAACAATCAATTTCCCTTCATCAATGCCATTTTTAGTTTCTTTTTTCTCTTTAAAAAAGAGCTGCTGTAGATGAGCCTACAGCAGTAGATATTTCAAGGAGACGTGGTGTGGCATTGCCCACTATTCTTGTCATCTTCAGAATGACATAAGCACCTACAGTGAAACCAGCTCACGTCTTGCTCATTTCCAGCCCCTAAAATTCAAAGTTACAAGTGGAAAAAACTTTCTAGTTCTGCTTGTTTGAAGACTGAAAAATATAACTCAAATTCTGTAATCCTAACTCCTTTAATGAAAATCAAATTCTGAAGAAACTGATTTTGTTTCGCCTCTGTTCCAAGGTTTAACAACAGTGTCCATGCATGTAAGAACAAAACACTGCAAAGTGAAAATGCACAGGAATTGTGATTGAATCCATACAGGTATTTAAATTTCTCATTTAAACAAAAATTGCCTCAAGATAATTAAGATCCAGATTTGACATAATGTTTACACAAACAAAAGAACAGCCTTCTTTACAGTGATTTACTGTCATAACACAATTCTCTGCTTTTATTTCAGATTATGTAAAGGAAGAAAAAACATGTAATTTATATTTTAAATATCTGAAATATGCAACACATGCTGAGGTGCATTCAGATATCTCAGAAATTAAAACTGCCACAGTACAGGAACTCAAGTATTCTCAACATCTTTGACTATAAAATTTCTAGTGGAAGTAAGGACTGAACACATTAATTGTTTATTAACAACAGGCTTCCTTCTCTTTGACATATTCTGCAAGTTCCAAAGAAGCAAACCACGAGTTAACACCGCCATACTCGATCTTACATAACAACAGGTTCTCAACTCTCTATTTATACTGTTTGATAACAAAATAATACAACTATTTCAATACACTAGTATTCTTTGCCTGTTTTCAAGCACACAATCACCCTTCTAGAGAGAGGAGATGTGGCAAGGAAATGAGCACAATATAACAATTACTAAGCTCTAAAATGACAGTTTTGAAACATAGATTAGCTATTTGGCAAGATGAGGTATATTCAAAGCTGAAAAATATTCCTGAATAAACCTCTTTTTTTGGTTTTATTTTAGAAACATTAATATCAACACAATAAAAGCACTCCTTGTAACTAAAACAGAATTGAAGAGATGCAGCCCTCAAAATAAAATCAGCTCTGCATCACATGTGAATGGGGTCAACAACAGAACTGATAAAATTCAAAGCTGTTGGTCATCTCTTCAACAAACTGGTGTTAGCCTTTCACTAAACTAGGACAATTGGTATTGTTATTTAAGAGCAGGAAAAGTACCTAAAAACCATGGATGGCCTGCCTGTCATAAGGATCCCATCACGATTTTCATATTTTACGTTATACTATGGTAGCATTAGTTATCATGTTGTGCTTGGTTCCTATGGCAGCAGCCACAACACATTTCCCTTTAACTGGAAAAAAAACCCAAACAAACAACAAAGTAATTCATCCTATTTTACACACATAAGGAGTATTGTTTAAGAAACAGGATACAAATAAACCAATTCACTACAAAAGTAGAGGGAAATTACTATTTCCTAAGTTGTTTGGTTTGCTTCTGGGTTGCTGTTTGGTGTTTGCTTGTTTTTTGTGGATTTTTCTTTTTTTTTCTTTATCCCCCCTCCCCACCCCACTCTCTTTTTTGCTTGTTTTTAAAATTATTATTTTGCTTTAAAATAATATTAATACAAGAAGCAGAATTTCAAATTACTTCTCAATAATATACTTTCAAGTTTAGTCTACATGGCATTAGGATACAACAAGCAGCTGTATTATTTTTTAAATGCAAGCACTTACTGTTTCTCATGAACGCGCTTGCAAACATAGGGATCTCCTCCTCTACATGAAATACCTTCAACAGTATGTTCAGCAGATTGTACAGTGTAAGTCTTGAAATGAACAAAACACCAGCCTGTACTGGAAATTAGCGTACTCAAATCTCTGCCAAGTAAATCCAGTTCTGCTCCTGGCAACATTAGTCAGGTTAGCTCAAGCACTTATTTAAACTATTGAAACAAACTTGGCTGATTTTGCCCACAGTTGAGCAGGAAACACTCCCAATGAACTCCTCATCCACCTCTGCTACAACTCTGACTCCGGCAGAAGTTGGCAGCAAACAGCTCAGAGCAGTCAAGTTTTACACTGTTAAATACTGTTTCATGCAGTTATCTGTCTAACACTAAGAGCTGAAATAAACTGGCTAATGTACTATCATCAAACCAGGATTTACAGAAGATTCCTCAGGTTAGCAAGCTGTAGGGGGAGCAGCACCCACCAGCTGTTGAGGGGTAATGACCGGCCAGGACAGATTCCGCGGCTGCTGTCAGATCCCAGGGAAGTCTGTGCCCTCAGAGTAAAGACAGTCCTGCAATTCCAAACTACTAGTGCAAACAGTTGTAGTTAAAAGTTTATGAGACAGCTAGTTTAACAGTCATTTTTCTTGACTAGTGTGAAATCCATGTCTTACACAATCTGTACTGCACTAACCTTGACCAATACAAATATGGGCTAGAGCCCATATCCAGTTCTAGCACCACTTGAGCAAGCTGCCCTCTGGCACCCTCACCAAAGAAAAATGCAACTGAGTTTGTTTGGTGTTTTTGGTATTTTGTTTTTGTTTGTGTGGTGGTGTTTTTTATTTATGGCTTTTTGTTTCTTTGTTTTGTTTTAATGGATCAGAGGCTCTAACTCATGCCCCAAATAATCTGAACATTTATTCCAGGTAGCTTCCTTTGGGAAAGGATATGTAAAGTATTATTAAATATTTTTTAAAGTTTTAAGCTCCTGGGAGCAGGAGCATACCAGATGAATTGCAACAAGCTTATGCAAGAAAGACAAGTAACTAACTATATTTCTATGCAGCGAGCTTTTACAACATATGGATGACTTAAAAACAACACGCTGTGGTCATTACAAGGAACGGAGTGTTTTCAAAAAGAAAATAAATTACCTTTAGAACTGCATGTATCAAGTTACTCCTTAAGCAAAATAATCTCATGAGTATTTTGTCATGCTACAGGAAGATAGAAAAAAGAATTTGAAAAGAGGAAAAGAATTTGAAGAAAGCAATTTAAGACTGTAAAAGATAGTGAGGAAGTAAAGAGTAGGAGAGTTCTACACTCTCTCTTAAACACACTAGGCTTATAACAAGAAAACAAATCAAAATTACATTTCCTAAAGTCAGAAAAAATCACAACCAATATAAGGATAAAGTGAGTGTCAGGCAAGGAAAGCCTGGGCAAGAAGGATGCTGACAGTGCACACAGCGGCAGGGAGGGGAAGCTGTGCTGCCTGCCAGACCCAGGCTGTGGTTTGGCCACAGTGTACGTGCAGCAGCTGATCTTGTCAGGAAGCACAAAGAGAACTTTTTGCATGGGACAGATTAATAGGAGATGAAGGAGAAAGTGAAATGGAATACAAGAGGGAAGATTATAAATTGTGACAGATGATGGAGAGGAGGCTGGAGAAAAAGCCTGCTAATTTCCCTCCCACCTGCTTAAAGATACTATGATAATAGCATAAAAATTTGTCAGGTGGAGGGAAGCACCACATTCCAGGCTTCCTTCCACAGGCCTGCTCAGCATTTCTCTCTAAACATTAAGAAGTAGCTCCATTCCACTACAAAAACTTTAATGAGAAGGAAAGGGAAAATAAAGAATAAAAGAGCAGTCATATTAAATCTCTACTTTGCCATGGGCCAGCTGATTCTGCATAAGTTACTTTGCTTTTAGGTGACATCAGTAAAAAGAGGACAGTGATATAAAGCACTCTCTGTTGTACAAAAGTCCTAAAAGAGCTGGGTACTGCTCAACTGGAGTAGCTTATTGAACATAAATCTACATGATAAAAACATCTCATCAAATGAGCCTCCAAATCTTCTCCGGTTTGGAAAACTACAGAACAGACTGATGACAAAAAGTGAAGTTAACAATTATTCCAAATAGCTCTTATTGTATCTCATGCTCTTCTGGCTTATAAATTCAGTGATATCAAAGGTATATAGTTTTACAAGTAACTTTTTAACAACAGTATCCTTGTAACCAGTTGCTCATCCTTCCCAGCATTTCTGCCCAGTCCAGTCTTCTGCCACATAGCATTGTAAGAATTTATGGACTACGCAGCGAACATGATCAAGCTAAGAAATTTCTGGATTGTATAAAATAATTACTAGGCAGCAACAGAACATCTGCCAGGATATTCTCGCTATACTTTCTCCTGCCCTAGCAGAGGCAGAAGAGAGAGACAAAGGATTTCTGGAAACCTTTCTTCAGCCTACTGTCTATGATTTCAAGCTTGTATTATCCTCAAGAAGTTCTTTAAGTAAAATAATTTAAAAGCTTAAAGTGTAAACATGATGAAAAGATATTGTTTCATTTCTGGTTTACAACTGCTGACTGAAACTTAGAAGTTATTAAAGTCAACTTCAGTAACTTCATGATGCAACAAACCCCCCCCTGTTGTAGCAGTGATTACATCATCCCTGCACTGGTGCTGCCCACTGCATGAGAGCACTAGTAGTCCGAAATGGTACATAAAGAAGCCTAAAACTTCAGATGCTTTAGTTTTAGCCATGCATACATCAAAATGATGTAATACTATGAAATACTAGTATCCATTTTTAAAAATATTAACATTACAATGACATATTTCAGTTGTGATTTTACAAACACATCAATGAAAACAGTCTTTATTTTGTGAGGAAAGGGAATATGAAGAATAAATATACTTTTCACTAATAATGCAAAAAGATGTAAAGTATAGTATGCTGTTGTAATATATAGTTAGATGCAATTACAAGAGTGCTTCAAATTTGTTTGACCTTACACTAGGCTAGGATAAAAAAAGCCAGTGACTAATAGCCTGTGGCTAATCTAGTAACAAGGGACTACGAGTACCTAATTAGCCTTTTCGAGAACAAAAGATAAGCAACAGCTTACATTCGGTAGAAGTTTTTAATTACAAGGGTGCCATAGAATGTAGCCCCTACCATGAAGTTAGATTGAAGACCTAATTTCAGTATTATCCACATTTCTTCAAAGTATCAAAATTCTTTCTACTATCAGATCTCTATCCCTAGAAATTAGTGGAAAAATAGGAAGAGAAATCTGTACCATAGCTGTAACCTGACTGTCTCAGAAATTCAATACTTTCAGAGTTGTCTACACTACAACTAGATTGGCCCTTTCTTAATTAGGATTTTAAACTGTGGTTAGCTGGCATCAAATTGTGCTACTGTGTAAGGCACATTGAACTTTAACATGCGCAAGCACGTTTGTCAGATATTGACCTGAGTTTTCGGCTTAGACAGAGCAAACTAACATAAGGTGCTGACAGACATGCACCAGCAGATAGAAATCACACAACTGAAGCTGTCACCTACAGCCGCCTGCCCCTCCCCTTTTGATAAATGTGGCTGTTCCTAAATGAAGGCATCTGATGCACTCCTGAATCAGCTCATGAATCACTGTTGCTCTCAGCCCAGTGTGTTCAAAGAAGCAGAGACAATTTTACCTGAAAACAGCCAGGTGGCTCAAGAGCTTATTCATAAGCACATCTGACATCGCCACTTGGAAAGTGGGGCAAACATAACATCATAGCTTCATAACAGCAATAGCTTCAGTCAGCTGATTTCTGTCTATTACTACATGTCTGCCAGGACCAATCGCCTCTGAAATCTGCTCAGAAAATGCCCTACTAGTACTTATTCAAACAGTAAGCAAGCAATGCAGTTCGCATTTATGCAGATTATGGGTGTTACACCACACATTTGTTATGTGACCTTGTGGAATACCTAATTAGCATAACTTTTAAAATTATTTGAGCAAGCATAAAACTCATTCAAGATATACCAAGAACAGAGAGAGTGCAGCCAGCTCGCCTCCTCCAGCTCCTTCACCTACAACTTCTATTACACTTTCATCCTATGGAGTCAGGAAACAACAGATACAGCTGCAGCTTCTTGCAAAGTTCCTTCCTTGAGCCAGAGGTTCTTCCGAACTGGAGGTGCCACAGCCCCGCAGGTGTGTGTGCCTGTTCTCCTGCAACAGCCACCACCTCCACCCACTTGGCCAGGCTACCCAAGCAGTAATTAAACTACACAACTGTGGAGCCAAAGCCTGTGCTAATTCTCTACAGACCTGTCCAGTATCAACAAATTCAGACAGGAGGCAGGGGCAGGGTAGGACCTTAGGTTTTCCACATCAGAGTGTCTGCAAAGCCTATACAAACGGTTGCATCAGCAACCTACAGAGCAATTCGCCCTGGACTACGGCACTGCCAAGAAAGGAAGGTGCAGGATAACAAGCCGACCAGCTTATAAAAGTACCATTAGGATCCAATCGTAACTTTCTCAAATAACTCCAGTGTGACACATGCTTACACTGGCTTTTGTTATTACTGGGGAGTGGTGAATTGTTTTTGCTTTTAACTATTTTGTTTTGATTTGTAATTGCCACAGCCACAATAATAGACTCCCTTAGCAGATGCTATATAAAAAATAATTTATAACCATATATTTATTCCCATTGACTCTCACTTCATGGGGCCTTAGAAGGCTAATACCACTTTAACTGTTTTATTTCAATACAACCAACATGCACACAACTGAAAGATAGTAGAAATTAAATATAACTTGAATAAAAGTAAATTTAGTTACATCCCATCTTTAAACTACTGTAAATATACTATATTTGGATTCAAGTAAAGGAGTTAGACCGTAGGTTTTTCTTTAATGACATGGAAACCTTTAATCAGGTTTTCTAATGTCGTACTGTTTTAAAATGCATCCCTTACATAGCTGGCTTCATTAATAAGAAGAAAACAAAAACCCTAATACGGGCCAGGAATTTATAGCTGTCACACAAATGGGCAGACAAAATTAAACTGCACCTCAACTTACTGACTAGCCTTAAAAAAAAACTTCAAAAAAATCACTGATTGGTTTATCTTCAATATGGTGTTATCTTGGTTCAGTTTTTACTTGATAGCTGAAAATGGAGCAAAACCATTTATTCACCCCAATGAGAAAGTATTTAAGGCATCAGTAGTTAATAAAGCTTGTTATCTACTACACTCCTAAAAAAAAACCCCAAACAAACAAACAAACAACAAAAAACAAAAAGCAAACCACAAACAAAAAACCCAAAACCTACAACCATAGTCTCAAACAATAATTCATTACAAACATGAGCAATATATTTGATTGAACTACTACTAAGCAAACATTTCCTTAATTAGCTGTTAAATGGAAAACCTGTTTAAGAAGTCTTAATAATCTTTGGAGTTCAAGCATAAATAAAAACACTCTGTGTACAGAAATCAAAAAATGACAGTTCCCTCTCGCCCCACTGATTTTCAGTTACTAGGACTGGAGAGTGGGGTTCACAGCACAGGCAGCAGATGTTACTGCAGAGGCTACACTGGTATTTGCCCTGGCAAAGTATTACTGCTCCCTCTGGTGTTCGTCTGACCTGCGCCAAGCCCCTTCAACACACTAAGGTGGCAGAAAACTTATTTTAAAAAGAAGTGCGTAGGTGCGTATACAGGAGCGGAATTACACGTAACTGTGCATATAGAGAGGTTTCTTCGCAGTGTAGTGACTGAAGCAGCTGAATTTGGGGTCAGAAGAGCACTGAGGCTGGCACCAAGGAGGATGTGACTGACTGAAAGAGCCAGAAGTTGGATCAAGTTATGCTGCCCTAGAAAAGCAGCTCATGTTGGGGTAAATGACACTTCCCAGCCTGCAAATGACACTTTCCAGCCTTCCCAGTCAAATAGCCCACTGCCACCTTCCGCCCTCACTCCCAGCTGTGCTACTCCATCCTACTGCAGCTATATGACTTTGTAAAGGCTCTGACACACCAACTATTTGCAAAGTCAACCCTACTCACTGAAAACTGACAAGGTACCCTGGCTTTTCTTTCCTTCTGGGATTAGGTTTTTATCATGTAAATAAATTTCATCAAGTATCTGGGGGAGAGATAAATAAAAATATGCCAAAGTAAAAAACAAAACCAAACAAAAAAAGTGGTGGGAGCTCACAGCCAGAGCTTAACTACTGGTAACCTTCTGTGGTAACCACTGTGTGACTCTTCCCTAGATTACAATGAGGGTTATTTTACTTTCAAATATCTAATGAGGATCTTTGAATTACACAAGAAATATTATTTATCTGGGAAGTTCTCCCGGTTCCTCATCAAACCTTATGTTCCCACACTAAAACCTGGTCAGTGACAGAAAGTTTGTTTCTGGCTTTCAAGCACTACCAAATACAATATTTTATGCTGGTTACAAGCATTATTTCACAGAATCTGATTTTAAGTGCTGAAAACACCCTTGTGCAGCCTAAACCAGAAACTGTAGCACTTCTTTATGTGAACAGTAATATCCAGTAACCAAAAGAAGGACACATTTGGAATAGCAGATGCTATACTTCTAAAACACAGATACACCCTTGGCCATATACTGGTTTGTCCCAAACCAAAACTGAACTGGCTTGTAATACAGCAAGTCTGACCTGTGCGTATATGCTTTCTGTCAGCCTTTTAACAAGTCAAAGTAGAAATATCCACACAACAAATATATAAGAAATATCTAATCCATTGAACAAAATCCTCTGCCTCAGCAGTTGTTGCTGACAATCTCTATAGCCCAGCCAAATTACAAGCATTTTTCTATTACATGGAATACTACATAGCATGACTATTCATAGATCCCAGAAAACAGAATTAGGATGACAATAATAAAAGTTTCATTTGCTTAATATATATATGTATATATATAAGACAACCATAACAGCTTAAAATATTTTTACTGCAGACATGGCAAATGATCAGGTTTCATCCTATGACTTGCAACTCTACCCACAGTTAAATGAACACTACTTAAATATCAACCATCAGCTAGGCAGCTGCATTTTGGCCACTCAAAGTGTAAAGAATTTAAATACTCACAATTAAGCTTTGATGTTAACAACCTATTAACTTGAATGGGAAAAATTCACTCCTATGGTACTGTTGTCGGAGTCCAGCTACTGACACAAGGCAACAGTAAATTTATTTAATGAATGACAAAGGGTGGGGGAAGATATTTCAATCTAGAGAATAAGAAAGAGCAAGACAGACCTAGCTTTTTTAATCAGCTGGAATCTGATGAGACTACATTACTTTATCATTGAACTGATCCCTTCAGGTGTTACAACACAATGAGAAAACAATTAAACAGCCAAGCGCATACCGAAAAATAAAGTTATTTGTCTGCGTGTAATAGCTGCAAGCAGAAAATAATATGTGCAGACAAAATGCAGATACTTAGCTGAAGGTGTTAGAAATCCTTAGAAAAGACTGCACCCTGGTGGAAGACTTGTTAACTTGCTGTAATATCTACTTGGTAAAACAGTGTTTTGTTAGTTTTTGTTTAAAATCTAGGTTTTGAAGTAAAAAATACTTGTTACACAAAATGAAAGGCTCTTCAGGCATGCACTACTCCATTTCTTACAGTTCTTTGGCTTCATGCACCAATCACTGATGGCATTTCAAAATATTAAGCCAAATATTTAGAAGTAGTTTCATATAACTACATACATTTCTATACCCATATCCTGTGACACAAATAGCAGGAGGGATAATTTTCTGTAACTTTGTTTGTTCTTTAGCTTTAGCAAGTTATTAAACACCAAAAACTCCAACCAAACAAAAAAACCTATCAGCAAAGCAAGGGAAGACACAACAGAAAAACAAATGCACTTAAAACTGTTCCATGAGGAATGAAAATAACAAATCACAGATGTGTAATTCATATTTCTCATATTGCCTTATCATGTTTGAGCACAAGCAAAATCCTTATTACAACAGTTCAACAGACTCTAAGTTGTCCTCAACTATTTATTTCACACTCAGCAGTCATTGCTTGTTCCCCTCAGTGCCCACCACAGATTTGCAGGGCACCCCCAGACTCCCACCTCTCCATCCCCAGGCAAGGGGTGGCACGTGCTGCTGCTGGTGTGCGTGGGCTGCTGGGCCCAAAAAGCCATTTCACCTGGAATGCAATACTGGGCAAGCTGTCTCTAACCCTCCCCCATTACCAACACGTCCAGGGTCTCTTTCCTTTATGTATCTGCAAATTTTCAAATCAGTAATTGGAATTTGAGACTTATTTCTTTCTGTCAAACACGGCTGAACTTGGTCAACAGGTTCCAAAGCTCTTGGAGCAGACAGACATGAAGTAAAATCGCATGAAAAACATGCTTCATAAAACTAATAAAATTCTACTAAAAATATCTACAAGTTAACAAGTAGATACACGTTTCCACACATTGCTTATGAAAACAGGTATATAATTGCACTGCTTGGACTGGTATTTGACTGACGCTGTACTTAGTGTTAACAAAAAGAAATGCATTTATGACTGATGGAATGGACAAGTGGGATGACCAATTTTGATTCTGGAGTGAACACACACAAGTTACCATGACACAGAGTGGCAGAAGAAAACAACATTCACAAAGCAGGGGGCTAGAATTCACTTAACTTTTGGTTGTCCTCAATTCAAATAACGGATCTTTTCTAAGATATCAGTAATTTAACATAATATACCACACCCACATTATATTCTGTACTGCCGTCATGGAAAAAGTAGACCGAGATCAACATGTGTAATATACTGTTTCAGATTTAACAGCCATATTTTTATATGCAAAATACTACACTCAAAAGAGCAGTGGTGCATTTGACATTTATCTTGTAACCATATTTTGCAATTTAGAAAAAAAATAAATCTACTGCCAAATTCAAGTTCTAAGCATTTCAAACTTGTTCCAAAGATTACACTAACTTTAGAAAAAGAACTTATACTGTAGTTCCCAAATAGTATTCCTGCTACCTTAGAGTAAGTTGGCACTTCTTCCAACTTTCTGCCTACTCATTATGAAAACCTCTTCTTTGCCTTGCCTATTCTTGCATTGTCAGATTTACCACTGCCGTTATGGATCATTACTAACAGTAGTAAAACAGAATTAGAAGTGGTTAATACCATTGTATGTTAATGCAGATGCAAACCATGTTTACTCTCAGATCTTGATTGGAACAGCTACTCTAAAAACTGAAACATTTACTTTGGTAAGTTTAAAGTGCAAATAACTATGGTATTCAAACACAACAGAAGAAGGTTAAGATGTAGCCCTCTTCTGCATCAGCTCCATGTTTCCTATGCAGTCAGCCTTCCAAGTTTCATACTGCAAGTTCAATAATCACATTAACAATTATGCTAAAGCATCCCAGTAGTTCTCTCACTACTGATCTGAGTTCAGTATAATTAATAATAAATTTTTTCTTAAAATGCTGAGGACATAACACCTACGGATTAAACCATCAATTGCACAATATATCTTATCATGAGTAAGTTAATACTGCCATGCTTTTCATTGTAAATAAAAGCATTGTGCTTTAGTCAGATAGTACTATCATACAATAATATTTATTATTACTTGCATAGTTATCCTAATTAAGAAATCATGGAACATTCTGACAACAAAAAATATTTTTAAAAAGAAATCAACATACAAACTATAGAGACTGAAGTATCTGCTAATGATTTTCTGTGAAATATGAAACAATTCCAGAGAGGGGAAAAAAAGGTTTTTATCTTGTTAAAGTAAGTAGTTGGCTCCCAATGAATGCACATCACTTTATTTAATCATTGATACCCACAGTTTTAGAAAAGCTGGGATGTGAGCCAAAAAAATAGGAAACCTAGAAAATAGGGCAAGAAATAACTCTAAAAATTATCTTGTCAGTCATCCCAAGGTCCTGATCTGTAGGTACCAATCTGAAGGGATCTCTTCCTGGCAAACCTTAGTCTAAACTGTTTCAAAAACACCACTGGTGTAGATTCCACCAATTCTCTACGGTGAAGTGATTACCCACTGCTTATGTCAGAAAACTTTAAACAACATTTAACATAAATCTCACTTGCTCCAGTCACTCCCCTCTCCATTGCTCCTTGTCCCACCTCCAACAGACACAAAAGACGTTTTAGTGTTTTAACAGGTCCTTTCACATACTGGAGAACTCTATCACATCTCTTTTTTGTTTTCTCTTTTGTAGACCAAACAAAACATGTTTAATGCAGTCTTTCCTCAAATTACACTTTCAAGCCTTCTGATCACTTAACAGTAAATGTGTGCAGGTAGATGAAGGGGATCAGGTAAAGAAAGGGAAATACTTCCACCACTCAAAAATGCCTAGAAAACACTCTCACAATGTTTGCAATGAAAAAGAAATGAATAAATTCAAAACAAAGAACCCCAAAACAAACAAGTTTGTAACTTATTATGTAAAAAGGAGAAATACAATGAAAAAATAATGTTATCAAGATGCACTGGTATCAACGTACATATCTTTCATGTTTTTATCCTGTTAAGCAGGCAAGACAGGGTAAAGATGGGTATGGAAAATTAGCATTTTGCATTTCCATTTTAAAAAGGCATACCCTTATCTTTCTCCTTTTTTCCTTAAAAAAAAACCCAAACCACTGACAGACCAAACTATTCTGACAAAATTATTATACAGGATTTCACACTATTAAATGAAACATAGTACAAGATTTTACGAAATAGTAAGACAACTCTTAATTTCAGATGGGTTTTTTTAGGTGTCCAAAGTTAGCACCTCTCCTGATCACTGTTACTGCACTCTTGCAGTAGTTCCCCTGCAGAAAGAGCCAAGCTAATAGTGAGATGATGAAAAAAAAACCAAAACAGAATAAAATGTAGTCCCAGTTTACATGCAGATTCCTTCAAATGCTTTAGGACATCACTTAATGTCCCTTTTACTTCAAGTAGTATATTAACATTTCAGTTTCTTTGCAAAAGTAATAGATACAAAGAATCACATATAGTTACCTATCTACAAAATGGGGAAAACAGTAATCTAAATGGTTCTTATGAAGTTTCATTTCTGCTTCAGAAAGCATTCTGAACCTGAAAGTTATACTTTCTTATCTTGTTTCACATATCCAAAGAAGCTAAGCTCTATTCTAGTTTAACTAAAATTAGAAATAAAACATCAAAACCCTTAATTTTATTTAAGAATGTTGCAGTTACTCCAAATACTGCATCAAAAAAACCCCAAAATTGTCTCAAAAGAAATCTCTACATTTTAACACAGAGAAATAGAGAGATTAAATATTAAAACAATCTTAACTCTGCCCTGATGAGCTTTGTTAAAGTTAACGAGAGACAGACATTCTGATTTTTTTTTTTTCCTTTTAGTACTTGTAGCCCTGTCAGTCCTTTTAAGAAGATACTTTTTTTTTTTACCTCACATAGCTGGAATGGGATCCTGAAGAAGGGAATATTTCTACTTCCTAAATCTCTGTATCTGCATTTACTGGACAACAGCCCTACAAGCACCAGTGTTGAGAAAAATTATAACAGAGATGCTATTTTACCTGCTGAGAAAGCATACAGCTACCAAATCTCCATATGAGCAGAAAACATGACTTAAGCAGAACCGACTGACTTACTACAACCACTGGAATTACACACAAGCGAACTGCAGAAGCAACAGGTGGAAACTAGTTGTGAAGTCACAGGATGTCACAGTTAACAAAACCTTCGCTATAGTAGCAAACAGCTCAGGATAACTACAAGCTAAATCCTTCAAGATACTATATAAAATATTTCAATATGTTCTGGCTGCATCTAAAGTTTGAATAATTTATCTAATCCATTACTAAGTTAATTCAGGTTAGAAAGATTCTGAAACAGAAGGTTACAATATCTCAATCCAATTCTTCATACATTTCAATTCAAACTAATTAATGAGTTTCCTTACAAAATCCACAGCAGTTTCATAATATACTCCAAAACTACTGTACAGCACAGAGGACAGGCTGCATTAATCACTCGAAACAAATGCAGAAGTCCTGTTTTCAGTGCAAAGCTAAACAGAACCCATGCTACTGAGTCACAGTCAAAGCCAACTGCTTTTGAGGCATGTCATACTTCACGGCTTTCCTTTTTATGTTTTGCTAAAAAGAAAACAAGGCATTAAAAGAGTCCATGTATGAACTGATTCTTGAAGCATTAGGTGTTCCAGTGCTGCATGAGCAACAGCAGGGGGTAGTGTTTCAGTGCTTTTAAACCCATGCACTGTTGTAGCAAAGCAAGACTCACCCTGCATTTTCCCTCGGTACAGGTCATCCTTCAGTCTCCCACCTGATTTCTCCAGCACTTCGGAGTGTCCAATCCCCGTCCCTGCCGGCCAGCACAGGGGACTGGTGACCACCCATCTGTGCCTTTCTGCTCCCTCTGCCTTACAGGTTTTACCAGACTTCTATTTACCACTGTTGTGAAAATCATAAGCTTGTAACTGGTCACATCACATTGCTAATTTACAGCTTCCTATAAATATAGCAACTCAAAATTAGTTTAAATTTCAAATTAAAATATTAACTTGTACAGCACCACAAGAGTGTTCAACATTTTACAGACTAAAAGAACACTCCTACCATGTGTTTATAGTCCAAATGCATCAAAACAGCTTTTAGTGCAATGCAGAATATAGTAATTTTGTGTGTATTATCCGTAAAAAATATTTACTGAGAATGGCAAAGAGCTACTTGAATTTCCCCAAACTGAGCCAATACTATTGGTCATTCAGACCACCAGGCATTCAGTTTTATCTAAAACAAGGTATGTCTCCCAACATCTACTAATCACATTTAATATTCCTCCACCTAGCTTAATTTTGCCAAGTCTAACATCATTATTATTATATGCCTCCATACTTTATTTTTCTTTTTCAGAGTTTATTTTGATAAACACTTCCCCACCTCTCCTGCCCCAAATCCAAACTTGCTACAGATAGTCACAAACACTTGTAGGAAGCCTACTATTTTCCCAAATATTTCGTTTGCAATTTTAGTATATCTTATCTCATTAACTACTATGACTATGATCCAGCAGTGTCTTTGATTCAACTAAAAAGTTGATTCTCAGTTCTCCAACAGGATAAATTTAGGTATCTGAGAAATAGGACACGTGTTTATTTTCCACCTGTGTATATTCCATTTTATTTGTCTTAGCTCACACAGTCATTTTAAGGATTTCTTCTTTAAAATACAGCAAAAAGCTTGGGTAAAATACATGAGTACTGTTTCAAGGGAATTTGCTGTAGGATGGCCCATAAGAATTGTCCCTCTGATGTTGTCATTTATTTGAAAACAGAGTAAATTAGATTGAGTTTAGAAAAAAAAATCAGCTTCGAAATTTAAAGCTCAAAACTTGTTGTAAAGAACTACCCCTTCTGTAAGACATTTTCTAACTAATCTTGCATTTAGCATGCATAAGAAGAAGAAAAAACAAAACAAAACAAAAAACAACACCTCAAACCAGTAACTTTGTAATTAATGTAAATCACCATCATCATATAGTATACTAAAGGGTGAGCAAGCCCTCTGATTCTTCTCTAAGTTACCACATTTTGAAGATTAATCTTGACAAAGATATGAAAATTAGTACAAACATTTTACTTATGGTTGTAGGGGATCCAAAAGAACAGTCACTGAGGAAATTTCAGTAGTCATAGAGATACTATATGCTGAATCCACTATTTATTCCCTCCATTTCACTCAAGCTATCCCATTCAGAAATTTTTAAATGATACACAGATGCCATATGATGCCTGCTCACAGTGGCTGTTTCCATCCTGAACACAGAACTATACTATCAGTTTTCATTGATCTGAGAGAACACTGACCCTAAACCAGCCATCCTAACATCTGGCTAACTGGACTGAAAACTACTTTTTATCTCCAGATATTTCAGTTCAATCAGCAACCCAAATTTGAGTGGCCCACGGCCAGCAACAATGCAAGGGAAGCTGCAGGAATCTGTTAGCAGAGGAAGACAACTATACTTTTCAAGTCAGAAGGGAACAGCATCTATAGTGGGCAGCTAAACTGTTATCTGCATAGGAGTAACTGGCACATTGTGAGAATAAAACATCAGCAATTACCTCCATGATCTCTTCATGATCAATTTACAATATTGCCAACAGAAGAAGGACTACAAAAGAACAAGAAGACGTGAGACCTGCTGGTGGCACACACAGGATTGCTGACTACTACCAGGAAGGTGACACAAACCTGGTAAATATTTTTACGTAAAATCAGGTGTGATCTTCTAATCATAGAATAGGGTCTGAAGAAACCCCTGAAGGTGACCTCATTCTACTGCCTGCTCAAAGCAGAGTTAACCTCAGCAAGGTTGTTCCAATCCCTGTACAGTCAAGTTCTGACAGCCTCCCAAGGACAGAGATTGCGCAGCCTTCCCCACTCACTACAAACCCCAAACTGAAATAAAAGTAGGTAGTTGTCTGCATTTCTACCACTACTTATTACAAAGTGTCCCCTACAAAAATGATTAAATTACTTTTCAGGAAATTAAATTACTCTTCAGGCACATTACACTTAAATACTTTTCAGACTTTTTCAAAAATATATGTAGAACAAAACAACAAGGTCAATGAAGAACATATCCTGCTTCTCATTATCAGCTTATTTTTAATAACCTTCATGAGAATCTACAAATCAGTACATCACTTTCAAGCAGAAGCTGAAAAAATGGCTAAACAGATACATAAAATTAAAAGGGAAAAAGCTTCTGCTTCTACCTAAGCCATTAACATTTTCAAAATAAATGCAAGTTCCACTACTGCATTATTTTCTCAGACAACGAGTAGCAAATAAAAATACCAGATCTTCAACAGAAGCAATCACTTTTCCTACATGGTTCAAAACAGTCTTTTGCTCTTTTACTTTCTTTCTATTCTAGTCTAGTCCCCAACAAAGCATAATTCCTTCTTCCTGCTCAGGGATATAATTATGTCTTCATTAGTTCTGAAATGCAGTACAGTAAGAATCTGTTGATTTTTTGGCAGCATAGGCATACTAAATAAGAATAACCAGATGCTGCTTACATCACTTTCGGATACAGACAAATTAAAAGCAAAACAAAAACCAATGCACAGGTGTTCACGAAAGCAATAAATTCTGAGTTCCCTCACTATTTGGCTCTCTATTATAAGGGCATTCCACTTTGGGTCCCAAAAGGAACATAGTGTGTTCACAGCTCACAGCTATTTCATGCCCTCAGATGTACATACCAAACACAATTATGCAGATAAAACTCTGTAACCATCTGGTCATCTAAAGTATTTCATATAAATTATAAGTGACCTATTTATTGGTACACAGAATGTTTCCAGTTTGAATTTTCTTCTTCCTTTTTGTTGTATTTTGATTGAAAGTTAAGGATGGCAGTTTGCAGAACTCCACGATATGTTGTTCTTTTGTTTGCACACCAACAGGTGCACGAACAGCCATTAAGTAGGCTGGTGCTAAGAAGTGCACAATAGCGTAACTGCTCAGTTATGCTCTAGAAATCAATGGCATTACAAAGGAGGAAAACAAAATAAACTGAAGTTCATATGAAAAATGAGATGAGTAGTCACTTGCAGGAGTGCCTTATAACTTATAACTAAAAATTATCTCTCATTTTCAGCCATTCTTCCAGTTCATGACTTACTAAAACAATAATCACTTCCTGCTTTGAGACCGAAACTGTTTCTGGTCCTCCTCATTCCAGAAGGTTTGTTTGTTTGTTTGTTTGTGATTCTTCTGTAGAGAAAGGAGAAGGGCAGATGAACGAAATCCATTACTGTAATATTTTTAAATGGTATTCACAATCTTTTTTGCTCCCTGAGCTCTTCAAATACTTAGTTCTCAGTTATGGTCCTTCTGGAAGCAGAAGACTCTGCTTTCATGGGTGTATTCTTAGGGGGAAAAAAAAAATAAAAAAAGGAAGCACATACTTAGGATTCCAATTATTAAAAACAAACAACAACAACAAAACAATCAACCCAACTTCACCACACACAATTCACACACTATTTTCTTGACAGAGGTACAAAGTACAACTAGTGAGATAAGTAAATGAGAGCATATAAAAAACCTAGATTAGACTATTGATAATATTTTAGTATTAAGAATTCTTGACATATGTATACATATTGACAGCCTAAATACTGCTTTTTCATTCACCTGAGGGCTATGTTTACCATTAATTTATATAACGTGCAAAGCAAACAGTTTAATACACTAAATCAATTGTGTGCACTAGAAAGCTCATCCATGCATTTGGAATAGAGAGCTGAAATACAAGGGCTATACAGGTAGTCCTGTAACGACCTACAGGATGATATCACATATAGCAGCTTGGTTCAAGTCTCATTCTCTTTGCTTACTTAATTCAAGCCTTTTGGAAGAAGGTTACTGTGTGTCTTTACAATACTCTGTACAGCAGACTGTACATTCAAAGACTGTTGGTGTGCAGCAGTGCAGGTATGTGTAAAAATAACCCAAAGGGAGGTATCTCAGTCACCTTTGGAGCTACCTCAGGGTGAAAAGGAAGATCCTGACTTCCACTACCTACCTGCACCCTAGACCTGACAGAAGCCATCTAGCCCTCTCCAAATCATGTGCAGTTGCTGCCCACTTGAAGTAAAGAGTAAGGGTGAAGGACATGATGCGTAAACACAAAGTCTTGTATCACCACCTTCACAACCAAGCAGCTCACTACTATACACTTCTATTTTCAAAAATATAGCATGTGCCAACCCATCAGATAAACCATGCAATATCAAGGTATCTGCTCAGAAAGACAAATTATTTTGCCAGAGAGGTAGTTGTGTGAAAATATAAAAATACTCCAAGTAAATTACACACTTGGAGCCAAAGGTTAGAATTTTGCCAGCATATCAGATTTCAAATCTTTATTTTTTCAGAAAGCCTCATCCAGCTCCTATGAAATTTAGCAGAAGTAATCTTAGCTGGCTTTGGACTCCAGTTCACAAGAAAATCATGGAACCAAAAACACAAGACCAAGACCTCCAACTTTATGTACCTCCAAAAAAGATTGCCAATAGCAAATAGCAGTGTAGCATTTGTTTCAACCCATTCAAAATCACTGTGCATTTTTATGTTTGAGTACATTTTCCAGGCAAAAGTAAGCACATAAAAATTACAAATAACTAATGAAAATACCAAAAGGCACCACGGATAGAATAACATGATAGTTATTCATTAGTTTATTTTCTACAGTGAGTTAAACACACACAATAGTAATTTCTGCCCATTACTGCAGTAAAATTTGTTTTTCCTTTTCTAATTCTCTTGAAAGAAATGTCTAGTCAAATAATGGAAGCTCTGATCCTGATTTGTTTCCAGATATTTTCTCCAGCGTTGTCAATTATTAACAGATATCTGAAACTGCCTGGTTAGTTTTGCATTTTCTAGAAGTAACTACAGCATAACTGATCCCCCCTATATTACCATAAATTTTTAGTGAAGCAATATAACAACTATCTTCCCCTATAAATAAACTAACACTGAAAGCCATAACAAAACACAGGTAGCGGAGCACTCTGCTAAAAGAGATCTGGCAACACCTTGTCCCTTGAGCCCAAGGGACATGGGAGTTGCAGTGGGGATTAGTAAGAGAAATAAACAATGGTTATTATAAATGTTTAAAGATTAAGGTAGTGAACACACTTTCATCATCTATAGTGTATTACTGAACCATCATAATTAATAATGAATTAATCTATAATGCTTTTCAATCATATTTTAAGGTGTTTCAAAAATAAAAGTAAATCAAAGAGACTGTGACTCATTCCTAAATCAATGTCTTGTCTAAGGCAGCAGGCAGCCTATTCCCTGTCGAATGAACATGCTTTGAGATTGCACATTTGGATACACCGTTCATATGCAAAGTGGAATATCTTTTTAAAACCATATTTGACTAAAAACAATAATTACTAAAGGTAGTCACATGCTGCAAAAGCTTGAATGGTTGTAAAGAATGTACAATGTCATAGGGCAAGATTCTGCTGTTCATTTCTTCACACAATTGATCATTTTGAAAGTATTTGTTGGATAGCATCCTTCCAAAACCGTTTATCCAACCATTTGTGCAAGCTGAAATATCCTAAAAAAGAGCTGTAAACACTAAAATATAGACACGTGACAAATGCAAAAGTTTTTGTTATTGGACACTACTTCAGGGGTAAGATACCCAGCATTCCCGGCTCAAAACCCAGAAACTTCATTGACCTTCATGCAAAGGACCAAGCAGTTTGAAGACACCACAACATGTATGAAAGGAGGTTTTAGGAAACATTTACACCACCACTGAAGTGCTAAAGCAGTAACCTCTAATACTGTTCAAAATTGCAAACATTTGCCACTATAATTCTACATGTCAAATGATAGACAGACTGATAGATATCTCAACGTACATGTCATTTTATACCAAGGCAGATGGAACAAATGACTTGTTGAAAACTACGCTAAGTCAATGTACACAGTAATAAACCATAACAGTCGCTAGTTTGGTTGATACTGAAAGTACAAATAAAACATTCATGTAGCTCTTATTTTTGCTCTAAGAAAATGTGAAATTAAGTGAGGTAAACTAACCTTAAATAATGGATATAAACATAAAGCAACTGTTTGAAACATAAATGGAGACTTCAGAAATAATAATGCCACTTAGATTACAGGCAGTATTCCTTAAGAGGATCTAAATGGTGTAAAAGTTTACCTGTCCAAAACTTGAACTGGTCTACTCCAATGTATCAGATTTGGGAACAGCCAAGATATTTACCTTGCACTGCACAGCAAACCAAAAAGCACTATTCTTACACTCTGAATGCTTTACTGGCCATATGCTCCAAAGTTTATTTTTGAATTTGACTTCTACTTTGGAGAAATAAAAGAAAATCATTAACTTTGTACATACAGCATTATGGAGATAAGGTAAATTTTTCATTTTAACATTCAGGATAAAAATGTTAACTTTTCAGATGCACTGTGTGTTTTTTCTTGAGTGTTTAGAGTGACGATTCCTAAATAGCTATGTTAGCCATCCTATATTCATTTTCTTATTAATTTCAATAACTGCTTTTGCCTATTTAATACTTTGAATTGAGATACTCTTTAATGAATCAGAATAAAAAAGTGGTTAGAAAATAAAATATTCCCTTTTTAATCCTAACTGTAACTAGCCACAACTTTCATTAAAACTCACACATGCCATAATAAAAAGGTCACTGAAAGAGACCAAGTTACAGATGTTACAGCAATGCGGTAACTCTTCACTAGATTAAAGTTACAGTCTTCTACAGCTTCCCCCTTTTAATAATGTCCACATTGAAATTAAATCTGCAATATTTATATTTAATCTTTTATCTTACATAGGCAACTACAGAACATCATTAAAAAAATAACAACTGCCAAACTTCCTTATTTTCTCCTCACCTGCAGTATTCAGAACCAGATCACAGTCTAACAAGAAACAGAAGTCATTGGAAAACCACACTTCTTTCAGTGTTGGAATATAATTGAACAACTAGTTCTACAGGTGTTTCAAGTTCAAAGGATGCTCTGTATTACAGGTGTGGCCTCACTACGAAGTGTAAAAATGACATACAAGCAGTGTTTGTCATCCCATCTGTAATCTGACACTAATATCAATAACCACTGTAGGCAAATGTGATGGAACCAACTATCCCAAAATGCACAGGAACAGATTTCTCTGGATCTTAAAAAAAAAGGCATTTATTTCCTCTGTCATAAATTTCTATTATTTCCTTGCTATTTTCCATTAGCATGGAAAAAACAAATAGTTTAATTCACAATTAACCTACCTAATTTGCTGTATCCTGAATAACCTGAGTAACTATTCACATGCAAGTTTCATCATGTATCCTTTCATCAGGTAATTCCTATTGTCTTAGTTAAGTACAGAAAGTAAAAAAAGAAAAAATATTTACTAGAATATACTATGTAATGTTTCCCAGATATGCTTATATTTTCTAAGTGCGTGCCATATCTAAGAAACCATTACACAGATAAACTAGATGCTGTTGTACTTATTTCAGTGGTCTATTAATATTTTTTTCAGTGAACTGCATTATGAAAAAGTAACAACTAATATTCTAATTTCTGAGACTATCATATTCAATCACCATAGCTGGTTCCAACTTGCTTCTAAACTACAAGTTATTGACCCACAATACTAATGTTTTGCAAAAATATATTACACACTCCCACCTTTCCTATTCTCATATGAAAACATAATCCAAAATCGCCATATCATAATGCTCTCCACAGGAACCATTTGTGATACCATCATCTGGGATTGCAGCATTAGATAAGAAAAAAACCAACAGACTAATCCTAGCATGGATTTTATTTTCCTGCAAGTATTCCTTACTATAAAATACACTTTAGAAATGCCCAAGCTGTATTTTCCCACTTCCTCCCCCAACTTCTCCAGAAAGCATTAGATGTTCTCTCATTTCACAGTACTTATAATGGTGCTGCTGTGAAAAGCCCATGTCAGCACGTTACTGTACTGGGTTTTTTTCTTCTTTTTTTGAAATATGACAGTAAAGAAAAAAAGAATACTTGTCTTTTGTACTGTCTTTATACAAAACTTCATCTTTTATCAGTGCACATAAACATGGCTCTTGGAAAATACCATTGAACAGCTTATAACAGGTAGATAAACTTCTTCAATTTTTTACCTTACAGACTGTCTCAATTAGAATTTTCCATTTTTTTAATCATGTGAAAAAGTGCTGGAAAAAATATTCTTGTTAAAGCAACTTAAAACTAGACTGCTAAGCCAACTGTTCTTGGTAGCTCGTAGAAGTTGCTAAGAAATTAGATGAATTGTCCCCTATTTATACGCCTTTGTATACCCACCATCAACTCAAAGTATGTGTTGGAACTGTGGCGAAAGCCTTGGGTCATTTTAAGAAAACATCTAAATGCCAAATCAGGTAAATAATTCTGACATTTCCTAAATTCTGTAGGTTGGGTGGGACAGGGGGTGTTTGTTTTAAACACAAACTCCTACTAAATCTCATTTCCTAAAACGAAGTAAGAAAATTACAAAGCAATGCTTCACCAATTTTTCCAACAGCCCAAGAGTACTAGAGCTTAAGATGTAGATAGTAATCATCCCAGACAAGGGTCATGAGCTCTTAGTACCACAAAACGAGCTAGGGAAGATAGAAGCCAACATCCTACTCCCCCTCATCAAAAGATGGGAAACTTCTGCTGTATTTGTTCAGTTTCCTGCGTTTAAAAAGGGAGAAACTGGCACAACTGCAAAATTTTCAGAACAGGAAGGTCTTCAGAAAAACCACACTGGTCTTTGCCCACCATCACTACTCCTGAGTTTCAAAAAGAACTTCGGTACCATCCTGGCTACTGCATATGTTACTCTTTTGACAGTGGCACAGGTGCCATTCATAGTTAGTTATCATTCTGACATGCTGTCAAATTAACCTGAAGAATGCAAATGAAGGAGAGAGAAAGGGAAAGACAGTTGTAACTACCTAAAATGCAGACAAATCAGAATGTAACAATGGGACGAATGGAAGGTGCTTCTCTAACTATAGGGCCTCGACCTTGCCAAATTGCAGTGGTTTGCTACAGCCAGCTGTAGTTCTGAAATAAGCAAGTCTGAAGTTACCATAATGGAGGAGGTAAGCAAGGAACAACTAGCAGCTTTTCTACTAGGTTACATGTATGACAACTTACCTCTTTCCACAATCATAAATAATTAAAGCAAAACCCCAGAACAAGGATCCTTATCATTTTAATTTTGAGTAATTATACAGATTGTCCCTTAAATAAGTGCTTCTGACCTTTTTGGAACAAAGTAAAATTATTATAGGTTAAAATAGGTAATTTTAACTGTAGATAATTATTTTTTTCTAAATTGTTCCAAATTTTTCCAGAGTTTAAGGATTTTCTTTAAAAATACTATTTTCCCTCCAACTCATATTACAAAGAACATCACGGTAAAAGCCCCTCTTACCAAACCTGTACTGCCATAAAATTCTATTATGCTAACCACAATCTGCAAATAATAATACATTTAAAGATACAATTCACTTCAGAGATGTTTTTATTATTGCAACAAAATGCATATCTTTAAAATAATTTACTTTCTACAAATATTATTTGATCTAAAAAGTACATGTTGTAAAATCTTATTACATATTTAATGTTTAGTAGTAAATGCATATTCAGAACTATTTCTTTACCAGAATTAAATCTGTTTTATATAGCATATATTCAGTATGTAGGGTAGTTCTCAAATGTACAATAGCAACATAAGCACATTTTGGATTAATCAAATCACTATTAGACAGATTTACTAGCCCACATGCCTTACATAAAATGCAACACACTGAAAACAACTTCTGAAACCAGAGTACCCTGACACCATTCATTCTCCCACTCAAAGAATATCTCTAATTTAAAAATCTATGGGAAGCAGCATTATTCACCTGCTTGAGACAAGGCAAACACACACACCACCAGTCTTCAAATAACAAGTAAAACACCACTACACAGCAGCTTAATTATAATTCCTCCCTACTCTTCCGTACAAGTGATATGCAGACATCATCAGCTTTATACTAGCTATAAATTTGAGACTTCTACTGTCCTTATGGTGTCTGATTAAAAAGCAAAAGTACTAAAGTAGCCCCTTCACTATTTCTGCAGGAAGGCAACTGACTCCTGTTGTTCATGAGCAACATGTAATGTTAAAATCAGGCCAACAGTGAGCCACTAACAGTGAAGTAACTTCCTTATTTTTGAGATCACTATGTAAGGTAAACCCTAAAACGGATTGATCTTAATGTTATACTAAACCAATCATTTTTAGCATGGTAAAAACAGGTTTGCTTACCTTTTTCTATGTATAAGAGTATACTGTTTATTCCAGTGCTAAAACAAGAGACTAAATACACAAAGACTAGCACCTCTAGGGAAAGTTTACAAACAGGTAAAAAAATCCTACATAATTGGGCAGTGTTGAACATACATAAAAATGCAGAAGCAAGAGACTGAGAAGGACAAGCTTGAGAAAGGTTAGAGGAAAACTGCCTACTAAAACTTGGGGATAACTGAATCCCTGATTAATCAGGACACAGGCATATAGGTTTTAATTTATCTACACAAAAATACAACTACTACCATGAACAAAGGAAGTTCCCAATTATAATCTAAACTTCAAAGCCACTTTAACATAATGAGGCATGAGATATTACAACTTCCTATTCCAAACTGAGAAATTGTTCCTTTGTAAGAAAAGTTTATTGGATCCATACATCTAAGATAGAGGCTCATAGGCACAAAATCCCTAGTTCCAGGTAGCCAACAATGAAGCTCTTCCATTGCTAAAGTAGTCTTCCACTGCCATAATTACCTTTTCAGTAAATAACTTAAAAAAAATCTTTAATTAACTCACATTTCTTAAGTAAGAAATATTACACTTGCTATACAACTGCAAAATACAACTCCAACAATCCATTTTCAAGTTAACAAACATTCGTAAATAACATTTTTGGTTAGATTGAAAACAAGCCTGCAACCTTCAGGGTGAGAACTATAGTACAGGAAAATAAACACCCTTTCAACCAAACACCTTTTTTAAGATGTTCTTAACAATCTCGTCAACTGTAGAGTAGGTCAATTTTACATACTGCTTTGCATTACTGAATACAAACATGTAATATTTTCTAAGATTAAGATACATCTGTTTTACCATGAGAATGAGAAGCACTTGTGCTAGCAGTTCTCAAACTTTTAGTTAGGTAACTGTATCAGTTCAGACTCAGGACTGAGTTTCTCCATCGATAACGTCCCAATTACAGGTCAAAGTATATGCAACTGGAAAAGGAATATAGTGCGACTCCACCCACAGACTGCCATTTAATCTTGGTTAAGAAAAGTAGAGTGCAACAGAGAATACCCCAAGAGGCAGCTGACAGCTGAGAACCAGTTTTAAAATTCTGAAGAATGAATGCAGAGCATGAAAAAGTGGTGAAAGATCAACCACTTGCTCAAAAGATGCCACTTGCTCAATAACATAAGTGTTACTGATAAAAAGCATAGCTATCTATATTTTTAGACAAAGGTTAAGAGGGAAAAATCAGTTCTACAGGTGATCTCATTTTGCACTTGGTCAAAAATTTTGCTTTTATCTTTTGTTTGTTTATGTTGGAGTCTGTATATTCTTTGACTCCTTGATTCACATCCACGTTAGACATGTGAACATGAGTGCACAGAAAGATGCATGAAGATTGAGATATAAAAGTAAAAAAGGTAAAGCAACAATGTCAGTCACATCCAGCAAGTAAGAACTGTTGTTCATTGGTGTGATCTTGCAGAAACATACTTCCACAGGATTTCCATCCTCTAGGGGGAAGATGTTCTTGCGTTGTGTGGTGGGAGCTGGATTATTGCCAGGCAGCACAGATGTGGTCTCTGAACTGATCAGCACTTAAAATTTAGGAGAGGTCCATAAGAGCAATATGTTATGCTTATAAGTAAAAAGAACAAACAGAAACTCTAAGTGGTACATTCTCTGACAGACTTTTTTAAAAATACCATTTGCATGACTTAAAACAAAACAAAACAAAAATCAACCCAGTTATAAGGAAATAAATACAAAACATTACCTTAACAATGCCTCAAATACCCTACTAGATGGTTCTTGGAATTTATCATCTTTTTAGGCACTTCAGTTCCCACTGAAAGAGACATCAGCCTATCAAGGATTTGAGCCTTGGCAGAATCTGATTTAACAGTAGTTGTTTTCAAATGCCTCTCCATTCCCTCTCTGACAAAAGGTTCAAATCTTTAGTAAGGATTCTCTTGTTCCCTTACTGATCATATCTTACAATATTTCCTAACCATAAAGCATTTTACACTTGTATTCTTACACTCTATTTTCAATGTAACTGTGAATTTTATATTGCTTGTAATTAGCCATATACCTCCTGTGTCATTATTATTAACACCATGCTATTTGTACTCTTTTCACCAAATACCTCATGGTACTATCATAATTTTGTTTGATTATGTGTCTTGATTACACAAGAATTCCTCGTGGTCAAGGGAAATGTTTTCAAGCATGATTCAGTCTCTTCTCCACTCAACTCTACTCCACAAATCAGTCTCAACACCCACAACTTCTGATACTATCCTTTGATGAACTTTGCCATTTTCCTTTCTACGCTGCACTGATCTGTATATCGTTGCCTCTTTGATCATCAATGCATAATATTCTCTCAATTATGCTTTTTACATATAAAATCTATATACGCATAACATTCTATGTGACAAGTTGTGATTACGAAAACACCCCTGTTCTAAGACCACTCCTGGCAGAATGTCCCTATTCAGCCTTCTTGAAAGTACCACAAAAGCAACAACCTCTTTCATCATCATGTACCTTCATTTTAAAACTCAAAGATCCTCTGATCTTTCTCTCTCTTCCTCATTTAGTATCCACATACATACTACCCTGAGACCTTCTGAAGTTTTTACTAATTTGAACATTCTCATTAAATTGCTTTTCCATTTTAAGTACTAACCAAAACCCCTGTTTATCTCCATCTGTAAATAACTTCCAAGAAGACAACACAAGCATTAAGCCTTGAAAATTACCTAAGTGACAAGACTTAATCTACTGCTGTAAAAACTAGTTTAAAAGAGTGGGAAAAAATAATAAAGAAAAATATAAATATATATAAAGAATTTATACTGGCCTAAATGCGTGGAGTCTTTTCCTCTATATTCTCTGTGTTGTCGTTCCTACTTAGTCTATAATGGGACTTCCCCGGGTACTTGTCACAACCTCCACAAATTTAAAAGGAAGGCAAACAAAAAACCCCTCTATTTTCAGAAAATTAACGATAAGGCAGTATGAACGACTTCTCAAACTTGATCTGTTAAAAGTAAACAAATAATCCAACAACAGAACTAGGCAATTCATGACTAGAATCTGCTAGCTTGTCTCTCTGTGAGTAATGTAGTCGTGTAGTCAGTAGAACCCTGATGCACATCTCCATGCAAGCAGATCTCTACAACTGAAAAAAACAAAATCAAAAAACCAAACAAGATCACACGGGCACCAAAACTCTAAGAGCAGAGCTCATATCACTACTGAGGGGGCAACGCCAGCAGCACAGCAGCCACTCAAGGGGACAGTAGGACTGTCGGCTTGAAAAAGGATACCACAAGCTGCTATATGAGATAACAGTAATAATTTCTGATGGACATAGGCAAGAAAGAATGATGACCTATGCTCTTTTTCCACTCTCTGCTATGCACTGAGGTAGGGCAAGAGGTAGAGAACGGAGATATGTACCCATTTTAAATGTGTTGTTTTCATTCTCTGGAGACACCAGTGCAGCTGACAGCTCAAAAGAGCGGCAATAAGCACTACTGTTAAACACAAATTTACATTATGTTAAAAAAAAATTAATAGCAAAAATAATTCCAGTCATAGCAGAAACTATGTAGTTGTATGATAGTATTTGTGTAACATGGTAGAAATTGGAAAGTTGCATGAAAAATAGTTTGCCTACATCTTTTAATAATTCACCTGTCCTCTGCCCAGGAACTGTTTTGATCAGAGCAACCTACATTCCATAACTTGGAGTGATTTTAAACAACAGCCATTTTATGCACTCTGCTAAGAGCAGGCTGAGTTTAAAAGTTCTCTTTCCAAATTACACAAGCCTAAGGCCCAGGACAAGCAACAATTTCATATCACATATGATGAAGAACTGTCAAAAAGAAACAGTACTTCTACCTGAATGATCCAAACTTGGCCGGCACCTCTTTGTGTTTGCAGGTATAAAAAAAGAATTCCTTAGAATTTTTGAAAATTTGTTGATGAAGTCTTTTCCTCTAGTTGAAAATTCATTCTTAACATATATGTAATATTAGAGGTGGGAAAGTCCACACAACCTATCCCAAACTTAAGCTGACACCCAGTCTTGTATATGCTATATATATTAATATATAATAAAATGTATGCATTTCTCATACAATCAATGCACAAAATAAATTGGTCATAAACATTGCTAATCTTCTCAAAGTGACAACAGTACTGGACAAAACCTTTACTGTTCCATAACTGTGTCCTTCTTAGCTTTCTTAAGTGCAGCAATGCCCATGAAGAAATATTTTCAAGATGAGATCTTTCTCCCTGCAAGCTCTTTAAGGAAGAGATAAAATCCTTTGTTTGATTAAATGCAATTTTATGCCTTTATGATATTTTAATATAAAGATAAAAGTAAAAGTAATTGTGATGATGACAAGACTTTTTTCAACCAAAATGAAAATGGTAAATTCAGTGTTAATGAAAAATATAAACTAACAGAACAGAAATTAATTCTGTTCATGCAGCATTGGTATTGCAAGCAAAGAGGAAGAACCACTAGGAGGTTTGTACCACTAAATCAGAACCTCACTGTAGCAAGCAGATGGTTCAACACGAGTCAGAGACCACTCAGCACTTTACAAATAATGACAGCCTTCACTCAGCAGTGACCCAGCATCTGGGCCACAAGTAAATTAATATCCAGTGAACGATTTAAATGAGGGAGTTGGCCATTAAAGACTAACTTATCAGCATTTCATTACATAACCCTTCCTTTTCCTTCTACAGGATCTACCCCATCTGCCCTTCCAAACAGTGCTCTCTCCACCAACATTCCCACATTCCTGCCTCCTCATTCAGCTCACTATATTCACATTCCCTCCCTTTGCAATTTGACTACCAATGCTCGAACTGTCTTCCCTCTCCCCTCTCATTAAAACAGCTCCAGACTCCTTGTCTTGCCTCTTCTTTGGCCTCCAAGGGACTGAGAAGCAGGCTGTGTTATCTGGCCCAGCTGGAGGCAGGGTCAGCAGGTGCCTCCCAGCTAAGTCACTGGCTACTCAGGGTGCCCGCGTCCTCCTCCAGGCCAGCAACCCAGCAGTGCCCGCACACTTCAGAGCCTCCAAGCTGCACAGTTGAATCCACCACCCGCCTGCTCAGGAGAGGTGCGTCTTCCCGACGGGCAGCTGCCAAGCCAAGAAACATATGAAGTCTCTGAAGCCACAAACCATAGCAAACGCATACCATTTCAACAAAAAAAACCTTGGAAGAAAAAGCCCTAAGAGTCACTTCCACGTGGTGGCCTACAGAAGAATTCTGTATGATGCACCCTTTGAAATTTTATCTAGTAAGGCAATCAGATCAACAATCCTGTACCTTTATATTTTTGCTGTATGTTATATGGCATGGGAACAATCATATTTATGTTGTGTCTACCTCACTATAACTTTCCATCACCATTTCCATAATATAAAAAAGGTTTTAAAGCACTCACAACATCAAAATAAATATGATTAAGGCGGCACTACTACAGATAACACTATACTAGTGAAGTTATAATAAAAATTAATAAATTCTCTGATAAGTTTCTGAAAATAAGAAATAATGTTAACAGCTTTTTTCCTTACTTAGCTAAATCACCAAGTATCACCCCTCCAAAATAAAAAAGCTTAAATTAATTTACTCATATAAAAAACAAATCTCATTGCTTTCATAAACTCTCTAAAAAGAAAAAAAACACCAAAGCTTGAGTCTGAAACTTTTGCTTAAATGTAAAGAACTCCTGAGGACAACTAGAGAAATTAGCACTCTGTTTACACCAATTTCAGTATCTTAAGTATTGAATATATCTTTCTTTAGTTTCTTTCATTGCTCAAGCAGGCACATTTTCTGTTAATACACATGGTCCAGATCTTCCACATGTGACCTTTGCAAGCACACAGCAGGACTGACACAGGATGCCACCGACTTCAGCCCAGCTCTGAAGAACGATGAGATTCTCCCCGAGCAGATCGAGAGAGAATTCCACACGGGCAAAAGTCTACAAACACAAGTCTTCCAGCAGACCTGCAGAAGCACCAAACCACCAAAAAGCTAACAGAATATTTTTGTTTTCTACCAGGCACATAAATTTATGGGACAACCATCATTTTAAACTGCATCGCACACAAATATCCATACAGAAATATATCAGCACGCTTAGGGAAGCTGAGTGTTTGTTTACAGTTACATGCAGGACAGTAGATTATTTTTAAGTTATCTTTTTCTTTGATCTTACTTAATAAGCACTTTCTTCAACAGCTGGACTAACTCTGTTTTGAATACAATTCTATTCCTTACTAGGAGAACGAAAGCTACTAGAGAAAAATGGGATTTGTGTACTGGTAATATAAAAATCTAAATAGAAAAAAAATCTTGTATTAATCTACAACAAAACCCACATTTCTAGGAATGTAACTATACTTCAGTAATAACAGCATATTGACTATATGACATATTAATGAAGCAATACTGACCGTGATAAAGTCATTGTCACCAAGTATTGTATTTTGATTTTCTAACCTTGTACCATGGTTCCACATGCATTGACTAATATAACATCTTTCTAATAAATAACTTCACATTACAGAAACACAGAAGCACATGGCATTAAACAAGACAACAAGTTTAGCTAAGTTGAAAGAAATAATGTAATTTTGAAGCACTTAAAAAAAGAAAAAAGCTTACTTAAGGTATTCCAAGCTGTATGGTAGTTAGGGCCCTGTACATTCTCCAGATCCAACTCACTACAGGGGTTAGCCTTTGCACATAATTGTGCTCAGAAACAAAATTTTCACAAAACAAAAACAAAAACAAAATCAAAAGACTATATTTCTGTACCTTAGAGTTATAGAAATGACCTTGGAAGAACAAGAAAATGCACACCAATGCTGCAATGCCTGACTGGGTCTGCAGAGTACCTGAAAGCACGTTTTTCAGGTGTGTGAAATATCCTTTAAATATTTGTGTGGATCCTGTGAATTCTGCATGACTAACAGCTGCAGATTTTTTTTTTTTTTCAGGTACCATGGAATCTAGTATCATTTTGCTGCAAAATTTAGTATTTTACTGCTGCTGGGCACCTGCATTTAGTGATTTGTCCTCTTGCCCTTTTACCTGCATACACCTTTTCTTTCTCTCAGTTTTCTTTAAAATTAGGAATTAATTTGATTATAGTAAATATTCCAGTGCAGTCAATGGGTAGAAACATCAAGGGGTCAAGGAACAGAAGATCAATTCCAGCTTGTAGTCAAACACTGAGAAGATGATGATTAGCAGAGAATGAGAGACAAAAAGCCCTGTGAGCTGAGCAGCCAGGGCAAGTAGTTCTGCAACAGGGAATCCCCCTCAGCCCACAAGCAACAGACTTCTGAATTTGCCCATGTGGGTAACACCATGGAAGCCAAGAGACTGGGGAAGGGATGCTCAGAAAGCACACTCTAAACCTCTTTAAAAATAACAAATATTGAAACTATTCAATTACCATGTTGAACAATGAATCAGAACTATGTCTCTATATATATGAGGGGAAAAAAGGTATTTCAGAGTGATAAAACAGATACTGCCACGGAATTTATTCCCATTTACCACAGAGGGCATAAGGCTCTATTATGAAGAATATTCTCTAGAGACAACGTTAAAGTTGCAAATTCATACTTAAATGAGGTCATTTCTGATATTTTTTCAGGTATTTACTGGGCAACTGTAGCATTATATGAACATATACTCTTAGAAACGTGAATTTTCCTAGGTTTTCATAGATGGTATTGATGAGAGAAAAGCATCCAAGAAACAGCTCTGTACTCTCCAGTATTTCAAAGCTCAACTATCCCCACCAAAAATACCGAGGACACTGGCACTGTTCACCTGCCCACTGCCTGGATTCTACATCATTTAATTGAGGTCACTAGAACCCAGATACTCCTGAGCAAAATAACCATTTAAGGGAAGAACTGTTCCTAAGTTTATTTCCACAGTTTTCCTTTAATACAAATATACTTTTTAAAAAAGCAAACAAACTGCACACACAGTTGTACACCTATCCTACACTATAATCATTGTTAACACACTCATAACATGCCAGATTTACCCCCAAAGTAAACTATTTTCATTTAGCTTAAGTCCCTGAGATGTATCCCAAATGAAAAGTTACCCCAACACATTCCGTTCTAGTAATACACATTGTTATAGCACTTCTCCAAAGAACTTTTAACAGAGCTACTCGAAGTTAGTCATATGATTTAGTGATTTACAGAGCTGAGAATCTCTAAATGCGGTTTATCATGGATGCATAGCAACCTTTGGACTGGGTGGCAGAGGCCAGCCAGCAGACGTCTCTGCACGTAACAATGGAGAAATGCATGCAGCCACAAGTGTGACCCATCTAAACTTCAGCAAACAAACATACGAAAAGTCCAGCAAACATGGTAAGACAAAAGGTCTCTCTGAATCAGAATGATCACCTTACTTCACTGGATTTTTATGTAGTTTAGGCAGCTACGGACTGTCAAGTAAGAGTGTAAATTATTCTAAAAGACTACTAATCTGAACAGTTGCTCCTCCTACACCAATAAAAAAGGAAAACAGTATGAACACAGTTCAGTCTTGCAGACAAACATGGTCCAGTGCATCATTCAACAGAACTCTACTCCATTATAATAGTATGCAATCCCTCTTGCAGCATAGCAGGCTTGATACAATTTATCTGGAGTTAAAGTAAATGCATGCACATTCAGTTTAAAGATAGGAAAACAAAAAAGTAAAGAACTCAGTGTCACTACCTTGTTGCTGAAAATCTAATTCAGGTCTGCTTTGACTTGAACTCATTGCTCCAAGGAGACTGTATTTTAGATCTGATACCTAGCTCACTAATCTAGTACCTCAGGCAAAGCCTAAGCTCACTATTCTGGGTACCATCTTGCTGTTTTATTATCCTTCCTTAAGATAAGCTTCTTTCTTTCAACCGTTCCAATATTTCTGTGCTTAGGTATCCCAAGTTTATTTATTCCCTAAGGAATAAAGATTGTTCTTATTCGCATCTATGCTACATTTTCTGCTTCTCAACACTGCAGAGGGCAAGCAGGCTTATGAATAGTTTTATTTTCCTCATATATTCCTAATCTATATTCATTTTCAAATATTTAAGATATGACATAGAAGCATGAAGAGACACAATCCCTGCATTAAAGAGCTTAGAGTCTCACACTTCTCTATGAGATAGGTAAACAAACATCAGTATACCCACTTTATAAATATGAATAAAAAGATGGCAAATGATTTAACTAAGGCCGCAGAATAAATAACCAGAAACAAGATCACGTGATGGGATCTCTGGCCTATACCAAACTCCCCCTATGAAGTATATGTCTTTAATAATGTGGTCTGATACTACAGTTACTCCAAGTAGTCCAGTTTGAGCTGCAGGACACCACTCTGACACTCTGAACAAGCATTTTAAAACAAAGCACAGCAAAACAAAACACAAACAATCCATTCTCATAATCTGTTACATACTTAGTTTTCAGTTTTACAATTCACAGAACATAACATTCTCCTGTTTTATTTTTCAAACAGTGCTTCCTCAGCTATTGATTAAAGAGAAATTTTAAAAGATAGTAAATAATAGTAGCCTAGTAGCCCCCTTTTACGGGTGGTTTAACTAAGGCTCAGGAAAAAGAATTTTGCCTGTCAGAACTGGATTCTAGCATTATTTTTTAAAAAGGCTTTACTGTATTTGGATTTTATTCCTATTTGACATGCACTCTCAAAGTAACAGTCCAAACCTCTGTGCATCTCTAATGCCTCACCTGTAAAACTTAACAAATTATACTTCTCTATTTCATTACTCAGGAACGTGAGGAAGGGGTTAGGAAAGAAAGAGTATGAAAGTCTTATCTATTGAGCTTTAACTGCAAATAAAAATAAACAAGGTAATTAAAGCCTCATAGCTCTAAAAGAAATTCAAACAAACAAACAAACAAAAACACCAACCCAAAACTAGACTGAAACTTCATTTCTTAGTGCATGCTTATTCCACTTCATAAGGAAAGAATAAATATCTTTGCATTCCATATGCATTCTTGATCTTGTTGTAATATGCTTACCATTTATTCAAACCTAAGACATTACCACAGCTATTAATAATTTTAAAGCATAAACTAATTTTATATTTTCAGTTGAAGATTTGGAAATGGTCTTAACATATAAACTTTCCACCAATTATTAGAAGATTCAGTAGGTCCTACAAGTCATCCCAGTTACGACAGCGTTGCCAGGAACTTGGTCTTTGCAGGTTATTAGTTCTAACATCTGGCTAGATAAGCTTTCAAGTTAAACAATCAGAATTCTGTATTAAAACTGAAGAACAACATTTACCCCTCCCCAAATAAATCAACATATTTCAGCTTAGCAGCAGTGATTTAGGTCATTTCTAACAAAAAGCTTGCAGAAAAATAATCAGGAAGAGAAAATATGTTAACATTCATTACACTAATTTTTCATTACATTTTTCAGCAGTAAAGAGGAGTTTACTCTCTGAAGGAAAAGTGCAGAAACTGATAGAGGCCAAACTCTGCATAGTGACTAGTATCACAACATAACTCTAAGAAAGGGCAATTTTAAGGTAGTTATGTTTCCTCTCACCTGTTGCTTGCTCTCCTCAGAAAAGGCCTAATACAAATTTTGTATTATAGAAGTTATATTTTCTTGTCAGCAAATTCCCAGGAACTCTGACAACATCCATCAAAATAAATAACTTCCATTGAGATACATTCTAAGGTTTTAACAGACAACATATTTAATACCCTGAAATAAAGCTTTATAGCATGAAGAGTAACTAGTCCCGATTATGAATATGTTGACTGTATGATTACAATACAACTAAAATTTCCCCTCCAACTATGTAAAATATCTGCTTCAGACTTAAAAGCAAGGCCTCAGACATCTAACTGAAACACACATTACAATTATTATGTTGATGGGGGGAAATAATTTTAAAAAATAATAAAAATGTCATCCATGTATTTGTTTCCTGTCTTGCCAATAACTAAGATTGGTGACAAAATTTAAACACAACAGATTCCGTGGGTGAAGTCTGTAGTGTTGCAATAAAAGTCTGTAGCTATGCAAGATGAAAGCCTTCATTACAGTGCTATTCAGGGATGGACAGAACCTGTAAGGTCATCTGGTCCATTTCTCTGCCAGCCCTGGCTTGTTACCTATTGCACATGTATTAGTGTCCTGACCAGCCTAGTTCCCAATGACCACTGGCTGGATTTTCCCCCTACTCTGCTCAGCATACTATTCAGTAGATATACAAGTATATCACGGGGGCTTTTGTGCTGCTATCTGCTCTGGATTTTCTCCCTCAGATTCACCTCAGCTTACATTTTATCGCAGCCTCTTATTTTATTTAAAATTAATCTCCCTTTTAAGTATTTAGGCCCTTCTAAGTGCTTGTAAGATACCATTTCCCCTTCTCACACAAAATGTTCATTTAGCCAAGCAAAACACTAATTTCTCAAATCTTTTCTTAAATCAATTAGTCCCTCCAGCCTTCTTAACATGTTGTTGCTCTTCTCTAAGCTTCTGTTAAGTTGCCCCACCTGTTGCAAAGGCTCTGAAAGTCAAACAGTACTCCAGACAGTCCCACAATCTCATACAAAAACTCATCACCTACTTGTTCAATGCCTCTGTGGACACAACTTAAAACTCGTTCTGATTTTTGCAAAGTCTATATTGCAAACTGGGGCCTGTTCTGCCTGTCAGAAGCATGCAGAAATCCCTTTCATATGAAAGGGAGCTGGGTGCACAAAACTGACAGGATTATCAGGCCTGTGGTATCACTCCTATCCCTTTTTCAGCGATACTGCTTTCCAGGTTATTCCCTCACAATGAATACCTGTTCTGGATTACTGTCCCTTGACTGTTTTAGCTTGCATTTTCCAAACTAAATCTCATTTGTATTTTCCAACAATGTGCCTAATTTCTTTAGATAATATTTTCTTTTCTGCCCTGACTTGTGTTTAACTCTGCCCGCTTTATCATCATCTGCTAATGTCACAAGTGTACTATTCACCTCCTCGTAAAGTTAATCAATCCAGACACAAAATATGCCTAAAATGACTAAATTTGTATTACTACGTGCATATGTAAGCACTGATGTTACTCTTTTAGCACCTAAAACTGCTGTGACTCACCAAATCTATTATTTTATACTTTGTTCTATTTTTGTTTATAGTCCTTCACCAAATTTTTTACTCAGATGACTATCCATATACATAAATAATTTGTTAATGAGAGATTTTGACATGTATTTGAATTTTAGAAAATATGTAAAATATTACTACAGCTACAACTTTCTCTTCCTCTATTGGGGCCTTGAACCTGCAATCAGATCTGGCAAGCAAACCAGTCCTGTACTTCTCCATACTCACTGATCTATGTGCAGATGCTGTTGCAGTATCAGATCCTAATTTTAAACACTGAGAAAGAAAAGGAAAAAAAAACTATTTTAAAGTAATTCTGCTTGGAAAATTCCAGGCTGCTTATTATTGTTTCTCTACTTTTTTCTGCCATTCTTCTACTAGAAATAGAATCCCTTAAATTTATCTAGTTCTTCAGCTCATACTTTGTGGGGTTTTTTTCCTTTTTTTTTTTTTTTTTTTTTTCTTTAAAGAAATCAAGACTATTATTCCATTTCTGAAGATCAAATGGCATTAATATCTTCAGATCTTTCAAGAACACCCCCCTATTTGTCATCAATAACTATTTCATATGGACATTATTTTTAATTGCTTACACTTTTTCATCCTACTATATATGGAATTTCAGGAAATTCAGCATAAGGCCTTGTCTTTATAATAACTTTATGCAACTTCTCATTTATGAACTGACTTCTTTTCTCTCTACTTGACTTCCTCTTACCTCCCCACTATTTACAACAGCAAATTCTTATTCACCAGTAACAAATATTAACTCATTTCTGCTGCCTTTACCAGAAGCTTACAATGCACACCTGCTTCCTACCTTTCAGAAATACTCTGCAGAACTGAGACTTAAACTTATTTTACCCAACACTTAGTCCTTTCACATAATTTCCCTTCATGCAGATAAAAACAAACTTATTTTTAATTCAGTTAGGCATATTTCATTTGCACATTTAGTTTACAAGGTCTCTCACTGCCCAAGAATAGATGAAGACCCACAACAGAAATAAACATATCGCCTAAGCTCACATGAAAACCAGCAGAACCTTACGCTAATGTGAAGTCACATCAGCCCAATTCTTTGTAGGACTGTAACCTAATCAACCATTAACATAAAAAACAGGCCATATTTCATGTTAACTTTCTTTTCACCTACTGTATGTTTACCAGCTAACAAAAACGTAAAAGCATGCCCGCATTACTGATGTTTACATTTATTAACCCATACTAAAATATTTTCATTAACATTACAATCTTTAGAGTAACATTTAGAAAACGCTTTACTAATTCACCTCAACTGAGATGAAACATCTAATTTGCACTACATCCAAGGGAATTACACTCTCTGATGCTGTAGAGACTTAGAGAACTACATTAACAAGTACAGTCTATCAATGGTTATCGGCACTGTGGCTTTTGACTGCTCACTAAGAACCACAGTGCATAAATTACTTCACCTGTCAGACAGCCCAAAGCAACACAGGCACAAAGTTTGAATGGTTCAGACTTCCCTTATTACAAATAACTTTTTTCAACAAGAAAAAAAGAGAGGGCAGTAGAAGAGAGAAGGGGTAGATAGGATTGTCTGTCATATATTGGAATATCACCTGTGATAAGGCCTATAAGAATTATATCAGAATTTTAAACAATTCACATCTTTAATGAAGCCTAACATGCATTCCCAGAGATAGCCAGCAGAATTCCACAGCAGTCAAAATGAAAAAGTTATTTAAACAAAAAAGATACACCTCACAACTGCCTAGAAAAACCATAACTCAATGACTGTTTTACAGAACATTTGGTTTGATCAAGCCAACTGGACTACTGATGTCACAGAATTCAACTTTCTATATCATTTACATGGTCATTTTAAGTCAAAATGACAGCATTAATAGAGATAACGCAGCAAAATGAGCAAGTGGCCCATGTAGCTTGAGATCTTATCTCAGTTAACATGTTATGCCAGATGTTTCATAGAAAGAAGCAACTTTCATCACAAACCATCACAAATCCAAATCTGCGAATGCGCGCATGTAGCTGCACACCACTGAATCGCTCTGAATTCAACAGGATCCCATCTGCCACGCAGATCCCGCACTTCACAGGACACACAGCATACAATTGAATAAAAATTTATATAAAAGTTGATAGGCCTCAATTTGTTTGGCTTTGTTTGCAAAGTCATTACAACAGTGAGGCCAACATTATAGTCATACTTGAGACTCCAAAGGAACATTTTTTTTCCCAAGGATAATTGCTCAGCAAGTTCATGAAAATCCAGCCCTATAAGAAACCTCAGGTTATGTTCTTCAACACAGATAAACAAGACCCTTTTTACAAATTTACCGGCAGAGCATTTTTTCTTTCCCTATAACTAATTCACCCCCATAAACCTTCTACGTTAATGCTAAACAAACGTTAAGCTAGCAAAGATACACGTGTATATAGTCTTATTACTGCACATGGAAGGAGATGAAGTCAGCTGGGAAACAGTTCACATCAAACTTAGATTATGTGGGAAGCAACAGTGAGTAAAGCAGTAATTTAAAAAAAACCCAACAAAACAAAACACAAACCAAATACAACAACAAAAACCACAACACTAAAAACCAATGCACCCCAAAACAACCTTGACAGTTTATTTCAGAATAGCCTAAGTAAATCACAGAGATTATGATAAAACAGACATTTTAAAAGATTCTTTTTCTTAACTGTTTATCAGCTTTTTTCTAAATTCCAAATAAATAAAAAGCTTTTCAATTATTTGCATGTAATCATTTATACATATTTTCAGCAATTGCATTTTAAATAATGTCAATACCAGCATGCTAATAATAAAAATAAATTTTTTGTATGCCTGATTCTAAATTTAAAAGTAGTATCTATTAAAAATTAATAGTCATTAGAAGGCTAAATTAGCATTAATTGTGTTAACTGTCACAGCATATAAATGCTTTCAAAATACAGATGAAAACACAAATGACATACAACCTTCTACTGCAAAAAGTTAGGCCATTCAAACACTTACAAAATATGGAAAAGGAAAGGGTAAAAATCAAAAACCTATCATTTTGCAAATTATATGTAAAATCTAGTCAAATAATAGACTACATGGTCCAACAGAAAATCTCAAAAAGCAACAAACTGCTTTCTATGATCCAATAAATCTCCAGCAACACCATCTCAATACTATGAAGTAGAGAGAAAAAAAATCCATATCAGAGGACATCCTAAAGTGAGCTTCCCACTATCAGTCCTAGGCCTGCTAGCAATCATAAACTTTGCTAAAGCTATTAACAATGGTAATTTCTTTTCTTGGTCTAGATCTTAAAGCAGTCATGTCACCACCAAAAAAAGAAAAATTCAGTAACTACAGATATCTGACTAAGGTCTTCCAGACATCATTGTAACTCAATAACTGCTCCACTGTGCTATGAACTCTACAGCTTCAAGCTGGAAGTCAATCTAGGACAACCAATAGAAAGTGCACCTGTACAATTACTGCATTTCCTAATTCAGAAGGCCAAACCAGAAACAGATAAAGCTTATGTGTAGTCAGATCACCAAAACAGAAATCCAAAAGCCAATACATCTTTTGTACCTATTGCATATTTATATTATCATTATTTGCAAATAAAAATATCATTTCTACAACTCAGAAACAGAATATTACATTCCTTAACCAATGTACATAAAACTTGATTCTAAATGAAACATGATTGGCTATGTATAGCATCTAAAAGCACTATATATGCAACAATTCTAAAATCTTTCCCACAAAAAATAATCACCAGAAGTTAATAATTTTTTAAAGTCATCCAGTTACTGAACAGTACCACACACAGCAATATAAAATATTCCATATGAACTCCATGCCACATTAAAAAAAATCTGCATCATAAAAAATAACCTGTATCATTTCAAAGAATGTAATGTTATTTTAAAAAAACCTGTAGAAATCTACTATTTTTCAAGAAATACAAAAATTATTTAGCTCTTTGTACTCTAAAACAAAAAAAAATATTGCATGCTGCTAGTAACTGATAACAATATAATTTATCCAAAGCAGTCTACCTTCCTGCAGACGCATTTTCATTCAATATCTGACCCCACTGAGCAGTAAACAAGTTTACATGTATCAACACATTTCAGTGCTCCAAAAATTAAGCTAAGTTTCTGTAACTACAATAACATGATCTCTTAGTAACAGTCCTTTAGTACCGTCGTTCTAAAACAATTAATAAAAATGGCTCTGACATATATTGTTTACATACTTAGGATCCCTTCAAAGTTTAAGGCTTGCAGATGTAAAATACAAATAAAATAACTACAAGATAGAATTACCTTTAACTGATGAATGCACCAGACCAGTAAGGAATTACAAGTCCTTTCTGGTTTATTTTGTAACATTTTTAAAGGGTAGGGATATTTTTATTATTGCACACACTAAAACCCAAATATAATCCCACACTCAAAAATACTACTGCAACAGCTTGATAGCACTCACCGCAAGTAATACTGTTTTAAAGCGAAGGCAGCGTTAGAACAACTTCTGGGAAAGTTAAACTCCTCTACAATTTCTCCCCACTGATTCTTCTCTGATACCTGTCAAAAACAACACACAGGCCGAGATACACAACGTACACATAAACATGTCGTTGACAGCGAACATCACAAAAAAACACAAGCTGCCATGAAGCAAATAGATAAATATACAAAAAGAAATAAACACGAATGTGTATGGGATTTAGGAGTACATATTTTACTGTCAGTCGGTAGTATTTCCCCTTCGGGAATAATCCCGCTTCTCACCGGTATTTTACTTTATTTTTTTTAATATATACGTTATTTTTTTTCGGGAGGCGGGGGGGGGGGCGGCCAGGAGGGTTTGTATTGTTTTGGGGTTTGTTTGTTTTTGTTTTTACTGCCTGGACAATAACCAATCGGGAGTCCCTCTGTCGCCCCCTTTTAAATCCTGCCGCGGTCCGTTAAAAACCCAAAGAAGTTTAAAATAATGCGGGGAAGTGTTGGCGGGGGCGCCCCCTGGCCTGCGGGGCGCGGGGGCGCCGGCCCGGGGGGTCCCCCCAAGACAGATCCACAGACACAGAGAGGCCTTTCTTTTGAGGCCTACATTTCTGTCCCTAGCCTTGAAGCCTAAAGATGGCTATTTGATTACACACCGTCTTGGGTGCCCCTTTTGTTATTTTTCCCCGGGAAGGGCTCGGAGGGCAGCGCCCGGCCCCCCCCGGCTGCGAGGATCGTTTCCTAGCCCATGCTCCGTGCCGATTATCGATGTTAAACATGCCCGCTAATTTTGAGTTGCACTAAAACTGCACTCAGACTCTCCGTCTCTGTGAGAGAGAGAGAGAGAGACACACACTGAGCTGCCACCACAAGCGAAAGAAAACTGCCTCTCGCTCACCGGAGCTCTCTGCTCCCCCCTCGCCTTTTCCCGGGGAAGGGGGGCAGGGGCGAGGGGCTCCGGAGGAGGCACGGGCGGGGTGTGCTCCGTACCCCCGGATCTCCCTTAATCGCTCCGCCGACAAGGCCAAGCCACCAACCTGCCTGCCTGCTCGCTTCCTTCTTCCACCCCCCACCTTCTCTAACCGGCTTTAAATAGGTCGGTTCTCGGCCACCCTGGCTCCCCCCGCCGCCCCCGGGGGTCAGAGGAGACTTTTGGGAAGAGGTTAGTGGGAGGGAAACCCAAATTAAAACTTCCACTCACCTTCCCAAATCCGCCTAAAGTGGTGACTCTGGTATAGAGAGCGTGAAGATCCAGCTCCTTCCCACCCACCACGGGGATCTTCTTAAAAGGAGACCTGCCAGAGGAGATACACACAAAACACCACAACTTGTCAGCTCTGCCCCCTTTTCTCCCCTCGCTGGGGCTGCCGTGTCCTTCAGGGAAGGGGCTGGAAGTTGGATCTGGTCGGTTTAAAAGCCTCCCCCCCTCCCGTTCCATCTCCCCATTTTCCTCACCCTCTGCTGTGGTGAAACTGCCGCAGCTCGTCCAGGAAAGCGAGTCCCTTTCTCCGCTGGTCTGCGTGGTTTTTACCCGTCGAATTTGCCATTTTTGTATTAAAAAAGCTTCTCGTAAAAAAAAAAAAAAATCCAATTTGAAAAAAAAAAAAAAAACGGCCGACAACAACAACAACAATCCCCGGCTCCTCCTTGTCTTTAAGAGACCCAGGTGCCCGTGCTCGGCCGGGGATCAGCCATGGAGAGGGGCTTGTTTAAAAAAAAGTTTAAAAGGAATAAGGGAGCCCAGAGAGTGTGGTAATTGCGAGTCCTGTCTCCACACAACACACAGGCAAAGAGGCAGGGAGGGAGAGGGGCACCTCTCAGTAATTCCTCCTCCCGCTGCTGCTGCCTCTCTCAGCACCACAAACCCAACCGATCCAGCCTGCACATGAGACTCAACATGGTGCTGCTGGATCACACAATGAATTGGGTTACTGTTGTGGTGGGGTGGGGGGGGAGCCGGAGTGAGGTATTGACAGTGTGTGTGTGTTACAGCCGCGGCTCCATGCGATCTCCCTCTCCCTCGCTCGCTCCCTCGCTCCCTCTCTCACACACACACACTGTACAGCTACGGCGGCGGCGGCGGTGGCGGCGGCAGCGGGATTCACTTCTCTTCTCTCTCAGACAAAAAGATCTGAGGCCGCCGTGCTTCTGCCTGGACGAGAGCGCAACACAGCGGACCCCGGAGGCCGGTCCCGGTACTGCAGAAGGCAGCTCCAAAGGCAAAAGCCAGCACAGCCCCAGCAAGCAGTTCCTGGCGGGGAACAATAGGCTCCTCTCGCCGCTAAGGGCTCATCTGCAATGTGCCGCAAACTTCACACAAAGCCGGGCGGAAAGAGGCGAGGGAGAAGGAGAAGAGGGGAGGAAAAAAACGACTACTACCGGTTGTTCCGGGGCCGGGGGCCGGGGAAAGGGCCCTCCCTTGCCAGGCTCGCACCGAACGGCCTTTCTCCGCTGGCTGCCGGCGGGTGGGGGAGGGCAGGAAAGGTGGATTTGGAAAGCGGGGCCGAATTTTTTTAATTGGACTATACCCAACGCCCTGAGTTCAAGGGGAGAGAAAACAACAACTGAAGGGGGCACTAGTGGATTTGGACTTTTGAAAAACTTTCCGAGTCCCCCCGGCCGAGGTGTTTCCAAGGGCAGGAAGTCGCCCCGGATGGCACTGCGGGGGCGGGGGGGGGCTAAGGGGACCCCTAATTTCGGAACCTGAGGTATTTCAGACTCCCCGAAGGAGAGCGCCGAGCGCTGTGCCAGGCAGGGGGTGCCCTGGCGAGGTTTGCCAGCAGGGGCCTGAGCTTTGCCTCCATACGTAATTCTTTTTTTTTTTTTCCTCTTGGAGATACCAGGGCCTATAATCAAAGTGCTTTAGGACTGCTGTACTCAACGTAAACGGCCTATATGTTGCTATATGTTGATGGATGGAACATACAGCATAAAATTAATGGAGGAGGAAAGTCTTGGCCCTCACCCTGGGCGAGCAGTAGCCCAGAGTGGCACTGCAGGCCGCTTTCCCCTCTGCCTGTGGTGTGCACAGTGTTTGTAAACACTTGTTTCCTGACCTCTTTTCCACACAGGGGAGCCCAGGGCAAGACCTACACACCGACCAGCCAAAGCCCAGTGCTGCTTGGGGGGCCCATAGCGGTGAACGGTGCCTTCTCCTGAACCTTTGCTCCCCAGGTGAAGCAGGTGGTGACCCAGGTGGGCATTTGTCCTTCCCTGGCAAGCAAACAGCTGCAGGTTAGTGCTGCTTCCAGTTTAAGACACTCTGGAGGAATATTTGCCCCTTGCAACCAATATAGTGAAATCTGAGGCCGGATTGGGCCTTTCGTGTGTTTTTTTTTTTCTTTTTTCTCCTTTTTTTTTAAAATTTTTAAAGCAGAACTCCTCATTAAAGTCAGTATGGAGCTGTGTTTTAAAATCAATGGCATGTTATGGCCCCAAGTGAGCACTTGAAGAAGGAAAACTATAATTCCTTTTTACTCCATGTACTAACTTACTTCAGGAAATAAAATATATATTTTTTTTTTCAGAGAAGATTTTTTTTTTTTTCCTTTTCAGTGCTGTTTCAGCTTGATTATAGCCATAGACACGGAGATATAGTAAGATGTTTGGTAACATTTGCCCTGGGTTCACACTTGGGGGAGGGAGGAAAAAAAAATCCCTCAGTTTCCGATAAATACTCTGTATTTAAAGTCGCCCTCTCTGTGTGGATGCAGTGTATGAATTTCGGTGTAAGAAATGCATAGTGTCTATTCACTGTAGCATTAAGAGCCCCCCACCCCCACCGCCCCTAAAATTAGACCTGCAGCAGATCCTGGTCTGCAGCTCCAGTCTGTGACACTCCAAGTTTCTGCTATTTCAGCAACAGTATGCGTAAGACTCCCAAAGCCAGGATAATGTGTACGAGAAAGGTTTAGAACGAGCCATTGAGGGGCTAAATCGCTCTTTCAGACGTAACACAGCTAAACCTTCCTTCACAAGAGGGCGGTGGTTTTTAATCATGCCTTAAAAATTCCTTAAAAGCAGGGGGTCTCCCCTCGGCGAGGGGCGGTCGGCAGAGGTGAGTCACTCTGGGTGGAAGGGGAGTGGGAGGCAGGGGGGAGGATAGGCAAATTGCGTAGCAGGGCTAGGTGGGTTTCCATGCGGAGCACAGCAATTGCGCACGGTCCCTTACGTAACCGTCAGCTGGGGATTCCCTGGAGGGGGTCACTTTATTCAACCATTACACAGACCCCGGCCGCCGCTCCGGCGCGCCTGGGCTGCCGCTGCCGCCGCTACTGAGGCTGCGGCTGCAGCCAGCGCGGCGGCTCCTCACAAAATGGCGGCGCCCATGGAAGCGGCAGCCCCATTTTGTGCCCGGCAGAGCCTGTCAACAAAACGCCGACTTGGCCAAGGCTGAGGAACAGAAGGCGGCGGCTCGTTCGCGTTACAGAGAGCGGAGGGAGGAGAGCGAAGGATTTCACCGCCCTCCCGCCGCCGAGAGGAGACTTGTATCAAGTGTGCGCGTTGGGGGAGGGAGGAGAGGGAGGTGAAGGGCGACGCGAGCAGCGAGCGAGTCAGAGGCTGCGTTATCCCAGCGTGGAGCTGCCGGAGCCGCGGCGCGGGGGAGGGGAAGGCGCGGGCAGGCGGCCTTGGCGCTGCCGGGGCCCGGGCGCTGCCGGCTGAGGGCTCCGGGGGCTCCGGGCGCTGGGGAGCGGCGGGCGGCGCGGGGCCGGCGGGCGCGGGGCTGCCCGGGCGGGAGGCGCCGCTGCCCGCGCAGCCCGGGAGCGCTCCTGTCGGATTCCGGCGAACCTGTAATGAATGACAGGGCGATCTGCCTCTCTGTGTAGCTAACTAGGTCACTGCCGGCACTTAATTACTGTTTGTTTCATTTTAGTGCGTGCCTTATGAATAAACCGGCTATTAGGCTGATGCTTCAAGTAACACTATCCAGCACCAAGGTACAAAATGTCTGTGTTGGACTCTGGTCGTGGGATGCCGGCTTGATCATAATTACTGTTTTACGTTAACGATGTCTTGGTTCTTACAGCTTGGTTCTTCAGCTTATAGCTGAAATAGTTGGAGATCCGCTGTGATAAGGTTGTGAGGCTGATACTAGTGTTACACCACCGGTTTTGTTGTTTGATATTGATGGGGGCTCCCCTCTTTTCTGAGGTAGACAAAGGGCTTGAATTGACCTTTTTTTCTGATTTATCTGTATTAATATGCATGCATTTTAATAGTATTAAATAAAGGTGATGACCTGTTTCTGGTGGAAGCGATAATTTTTAAAGGTACAAAAATTACACTGATATTTAAGCATTATGAGAGATCTCTTGTTGCCTATTGAAGAGCTGAATGTGAGGGAAAAGGGAAACAATCTTGCTATTTAGGAAAAAAAAATAATCTTTATATTGATCTCTGTATAGTATCTGTCAATGCAATTTTAATTTCTTTAAATTGTAAAATAAAACATGTACTATTATGAATTGCTTATAAAAGTTATCATATACATGAATTTTGGTGTGTAAATGTGTAATTACCCTTCTTGCAGGCAGACAGTGCGGATCCAGTAACTGAATTGTCACTATTCAGTAGTAGTGGTTGAATGTTTTTTTGTTTGTTGTTGTTTGCCTTCCTCTCCCTCCTCCCCCTTTTTTTTTTAAGAGAGTGTGTGTTTTGGTTGCCTTTTTTTTTTCCCCAGTATAAGGGTGCTAAGTGAATCTTCTGTTTTAATAGTTGTATCTTGTGTTTCAGTCTCAAACGTTTTAATTGAATCTTTAATACTAAATTTTGTGCTTATTATCTGTCTGCCAAACTGCTCCTATCCGGAGAGCAGGCCACAATTGCTCTTGTCAGTGTGCCACTAACTGCCCTTTATTTATTTTTTTTTCTGATGGGTGAAATACTCTTGCTCATTTCCATTTTCATTTCTGCTTGTGCTGCTCTTGAATTGTGACATTACAGTTTGACTAGAGTAACTAGTATCACTAGCTGAATGCTGCTTACATTATACTGTAAATCCTCACAAACTGAAGTTAGCATGTTTTGTGTGTATGTGCCTGAGTGTAGTGTGTGCCTGTGTATTTAGAAAACACAGCCTTTTAGATGGACTAGAAAAGAGTAAATTCATTCTTAAGACTGCAGACAGTATTGTATAATATAGGTGCAATCTGAAAATAAACACAAGAATTAGAGGATGAGCATCTGGAAAAGGAGAAAGGGTCAGGAAGTCAATAGTAAATTTCAGTGAAGTTAATCTCCACCATTTTTAATTAAAAAAAAATTAAAGTATTAGGAGTTAACTGCATAGGTTAGGATGAAGACTTCACTGCACAGCTTGCCATGGCAAATGTACACTTCAAAAGGGGCATTTATTCTGCAAGGTATTAGTCCTACCCCTTCTTACTGAATAATATTTTAAAATTCTTTATCACATTCTAGTGTGCTAGCTGTTTTTTAGGATGCTGCTACTTTGTACAGACCATAAGTGGCCAGTCTTCAATGATACAGTATAAAATCACAAATTAAAGGTCTTATGCATGAAATTAAATGCTAAATAGTACAGGGAAGGTGGGAAAGCATATGTACAATATTACAGGCTATTTCTGTACACTTACACAGAATTTTCACTGCAGTTAGTGGAACTTAACTACTCTAGCAGGCTTGGTTTAGATAATCTTAAAACAAACAAACAAACAGCTTTTACATTGAAAAGAACCAGCCTCTTGTTTATGGAAATGACTATGACACTTCCCTCCTAGATCTCCTAACATGTTGTGTGCCTTCCACATTTCAACTTATTTTTATGGTATTACTACTCAGTAAACAAAACAGATGGAAAAATGGACTACATAAACATTGTTGTAAATACTCAAGTAAATTGATTAAACACTTTTAAAAATGTTATCTGTAATTATTGTAATTTTCTAATACTTGCTGTTCTTCACAAAGGTCCACTCTTGAAATCAATGAATTTTACCATCATCTAAACTCTAAATTAAAAACACTTAGAAGTTGAGGGTTTTTCAGTTGTGCAATGAAATATGAAACATGAAGCAGGAAAACCCTAAATGCAACTGAAAGAGAAGTAAAAATAAATACTAAATGCACTCCCACTTGATTTCAAAACTGCAGTGCTTTTGAAATTGTAATTCCTTTGTACATTCTGACTTGTGTGTTCTCAACGCTTGGGGTTGGCAATGCTTCAACAGTACGTTTAGAAGGATGATCAAATTCATGTTCTTTCTTACAGGCGAAAAATATTTGCTGCATTTCTTATATTATCATGCCTGTAATGCAGATTAGGGCCTTAGTGTCAAAAACTGTTCTGAGGTTCTAGCGAACGTTAGTCTGCAGCACAGAAGTCACAAACGGGTGCAAGTTTTTTTTTTAAAGCAAAAAACATATTTGCGCTTAGTAGATCACCTGTTGCCAGCATTACTTTGTGACTGCCTCTGTGTTTGTGTGATCTGGTGGACGGCACGCTTCCCCTGCCGCTATAGCTGTACATGTTCCCCAAAATAACACCAGAGTGATTCATCTTTCTGCTTGGATGTGTGAAAGTTTGATTGAGATGCAAAACTGAGAGAGTTCTGAATGTTAAAAAGGAACCATGCTCAGATATACGGAAATGATCTGGTTAAATTTGGCTCAAACTCTGAGAGTTTTTGTAGACTAAGAACGATGGTATCGCACACGGGTGGGGAAGGTCTAGTTAACTTAAAGCAAAACTGAACCTAATGCCTTCATAACATTTGGTAGAGATCGAAGTAGCAAAATGCTACTAGTAGGAGGGTTTTCAGTATTGCAGGTCTGCCAGCAATATTTGCTTGTCACATAGCACTGTTTCATCTTTATATTTTTACCAATTCAAATGGCAGTCAACGGTAGCTAAAAATACGTAGAAATTTCTCTGAGTAAGCGGTTGCCTTAATTAACTTTTATATAGGCATAAACGAAAAGGGAAGTAGTTTGTGCAACTGTGAATGTGTGGACAGACAATACATGTGACAATTTATGTGTTTTAATATAATACATGCTGCAAAAAGTTTTCTGAAGACTTAAGTAGTAAATGAAAGAAATACCGAATAAATAACATTTAAACTAACTAATCTGTTGAAACTGCCCAGGTAAATCAAGTACTTCAAAGCAGTGAAAACACATGAATGCTCACGGATGCACTTTGAAGGAGAAAATTTCTTGGTTTTAAATTATGGTTCTCAGTCGGTTGGTGATCTACTTAATATGGATTTGGTATTACAGACTGCTGATAGATAAGCAGCATTGCACTGAAGGCTGTTGTGTTGCCCAGGTAAAAGGAAGTATCTCTATTTTCAGACTAACTGAAAGGAAAAAGAAATCTGAAACGTACTGCATTGGTCAAATGCTGATGGGACACCTAACTTGAAAATCACACTTAAAACATTGATCTTAAACTGTTTAACTACAGTAGTGGCTAACATAGCTGAAAAACCTATTGAGAAACAGTTTTTGAGATTGTTTACATATAAAGGGCTATCAAATGTAGTCAAGTATCAGTTCCTGTTGCTTGTAGTAACATGATAGTGTTTGAAATTCTTAGGGGAATCTATAACTCTGTTAATCTCCAGATACTAGAAAAAGAAGTTAATTAGACTGAGCTGCTACTGTTTCTGAATGTTGAACCTTAGCATAAGATCTGTTTTACCCAGAATCTTCTTGTAAATGGGATAACTAAAGTTGCTTAGGATAAAGTAGAAGAAATGGAGTATATTTATGCTCCTGTATCTTCTGTCAGTTCTTGATCTTGGAACTTCCAGAACTACCTGGATAATGATGTTGAAGAGCAATTGATTCACAGAGCTGGGGCGGCGTCTGGTTCTGAGCTGAGCTGAACCTGATACTGTTCAGAGAGTGAGCGTAGACTCCAGACCCCTTAGGAAGAGGCAAAAGTACAGCCTGTGGACATTTGCGGTAGCCCTGTTAAAATGTGTTGTGCAAACTCATCTGCTTAGTCTTGTCCTTACCAAGCTTGTGTGCAGAGCAGGGAAGCTGCAGGCCAGGGAAAGGTCTCTTGGATGTGTTGGAGGACAGTACAGAGGCCAGAAGAATTCCTGTGGTCCTGCTGAAGAAAGAAAAAGGGAGATGAAAGAAAATGTGAGTTCTAGCAAGGGAGTGAGGAAAACCTGATAAATTTGAGTGGGACCAACCCCTCTCTGGGGGCTTTCAGCACTGTCACAGGCAACTTCTGCTTCAGATATATATCTCTGTAGATGCAGTTACCGCACAGTTTGTTTCCATCTTTTGCTGATTCAGGAATATTTAGTACTGCAGCTATTCACACTTGATTTGCAATCTTAAGCCTTTCTTTATTGTTCTGAGTATTTTATTTCACTTTCTTGGCCACAAACTTGCAGTGACTTAAGTCCCATGCTGCACCGGGTATTGCTTGTAGGGAGTTCCCTGATGTAAATAGCAGTGCCCTGCGCTTACAACATGGTCTCTCTGAATGAAACTCCTTCCTGTGTCATTTCATCCTTCATCAGGTCACTCTAATGTTAGTTTACAAAGTCAAAATAGATTATTTTTTTAATGCTATGAGTTTAGCTAGGTTTATAAGACAATAAAAGTATAGTAAGTCTGCGAATGAAACGTGTAGAATATTGTATTTGTTCTGTTACCTATATTTTAATATCTGGGCTAATTCTTCATTTTGCTTTAGGAAAATGAAATAATGTCATATTTTTTGCATCGAGAGGTTGCCAAGCTATTACAGAGCCCCCATGACGTTCCTTTAGAATCAGTAGTGCTTAGCACTTGTGAAAAGTGTAGTTATGTGTCCTTAATCCAGGTGTTTGTGTCATGTTTGCAGTACGATACAGAAATTATCATGCGTATTTGATAGTGCAAATTTCCCCATGTTGTTTAAGTATTGTGCTAAGGAATCTTCTCCTTTTGCCAAAATATGCTAATTAAGCTTTCAAAGAGGTTTTTAATTTTTTTTTTTTTTCCCAAGTTTGGGTAACTAGCTGCAGCCAAGTTCATATCAGGATCAATTTATATATTTATAGAAGAATATATATAGACTGTCAGGTTTTTTTGTTCATCTGCCAAAGAGTTCTTGACTTTAAATAAAAGTATAATAGTTTGTATTCGCAACTGAACATTTAAATTATGTATAATTACGTACAAACATTAACATATAAACATATCAAAATTAAGGTTGAAAAATTCAGTGCTCATTATTTGAGAATTTTCCCTCTGTGTGGCATCATGCATGTGTATGATAGGCCTTAATTATATGACAACTTTTTTTAATGCATGATTCTTCAGTTTGAGATGGATACTGCTCACTGATTAAAAAAAAAAATAATAAGAAGAGAGGTTATGCCTCTGCATATGCATGATGTTTAAATGTTAATCTGAAGTTCTTGTTGTTGTTGTTTCTTTGTTTGTTTGTTTGTTGCATTTTCTTACAGGTTTTTCTAGAGTGATCATTAGGAGAGTATCTGAATGTTCATATGAATGAGTTCCCAAACTGCTGAGCTAATAGCATCATCATCACTATAGTGCTGAGAAAGCTAAGGCACAGAGTACATGGATGGCTACTAATTTGGGGTGTTCTTCACTTAATCAAAACACAGTTTCAATTAATATAATTTCCAGGTAATTTGAGAGTAGAAATAGTTCAGCCATAGGGGTGCTAGCTGTAACTTTAGAGCCATATTAAATTCAGCCATAGGCTTTTTCATTAACTTGTGCATACATGCTGTGGTCCTGTCTGCATTATTAGGGCTTTCCTAGTGCAAGATCATTGTGGTGCTGTATTTGAAATGTTTAACAGTACTTGGAAGCTTCCATCAAGGAGACTGCACACGTATGGGAGATACTGTGCGATATTTCTGCATTTAGTTTCTAGAGGCTCAAACCTGGAACTCAGAAAATGAGGAGCAGTTCGTTAGAAGCCACCAGTTCGATGCAAGAAACTCGCTGCTCCGTGTAAATCCCTGATAACAACAGAAATAGAAATGGGTTATACCCAACAGGATACGTTTGCTGGAGCCTCCCAACATCACCCATCCCTCGCCCAGGGCTGTGGCTGCTCTGCCTGACCTGGGTGCCAGAAGAGGGAGCGCGGAGCCCCAGCCTGCGCCGCCGTCCCCGCCGCCGCCTCAGCTCGGAGCAACTGCTGGCACCGACCTGTGGCACTGCTGATGCCACAGAATTGTCAGAAAGCCCAGCTTCTGGCTCTTTATTTTATTTTTATTTTTTGCTGCTCATGTGAAGCTTGAGGTTCAAAAGCTTATTGCTTTATCATGATGTTCAATAGGAAGACTGCCCCAAAGGCCTATCCCTGATTCAAAGTCTACTCTCCCACTAAATTTCAAGTTCTCTCTTCAAAGTAAAGGTCTTTTCAAGTACATTAAGAGGGCCTTTCCTGTACTTGAGTAAAAATGGGAGGTTTTTTCTACCCTGGTTTCACCCTTACATTCTTGTTGAAAATTTGTTTTGAAAACATCAGCTTGAGGCAGACACCTGGCCTGGAAATCTTTGTCCCCAGTAGTTTTTAAGTTCAGAAAGAACAGTATATCTTCAAGTGTTTCTTCTTAGTCTTCAGTTGTGGCTTCTTATAAGGTGTCTTGGAACCTGAAGTCCTATTGAAATTCAATCCTGAAAACATATCCTAGTAGCTATTTGACTCTATTTGCTTTTATAGTCACTATTTGCAATGTGATTGCAAAATATCTGTACCCTGGGCTCAAATAGAGGAAGTTGGCTATCCAGTGCCATGCTCAGCTCATTCCAGCATAATGCTAATTACTCAGAATAACATTGCCCAATACAGAATCAGTATATGAAAGGAAGGTAGCAAGTCCTGTACTTGTAATCCAAGTAGTAAAAATATTCCTTACAGTGGTGATTTTGGTGCTGGCTTCCTCAAATGGTCTTAGGGCAGTGAGTGGCTGAAGGAAAAATGTTGCGTTGGGTGCGCTAACGTGATCTTTGGAAGCGTCTAAGCTGTATCCCTTTGCAAGGCAGAGCTATGATCACCGTGTTCGGTCCTAACTGCTGTTACAGGATCACAATCCAAGACTGGAACAGTTTTGTCAACTAGCTGGATGTCTTGGGAGAATTCCCAAAGGATTACTTCGTTTACTAATCTGTCCTCAAAGACTTCTGGTGACTTCATTGCTAACAAAGGCTTAGCCTGGTAAGCATTGTCTGCTATTACTTTTTTTTGTTGTTTATTTGTTTAATTTTTAAGAAAGATGAATGTTTAATGAGCACAATGTTAAGGGCTTTTTTTTGTCCTCATTGTGATACTACTGCCTTCAGTTAGGTGTGAGAATGATAGAAGAGTTTTGCACAGCTGTTTGCTTTGATTGTCTTTGCCCTGTCCCATCCTCACAAAATGTTAGGGATGCCTCTTGTAGCAATATAAATAGAACAGAGGGCTACTCCATGGTCACATGCCTCCAATAAGAGGGGAAAAATTGCACAAAAAACCTCCAAACCAGGTCAAAACAAACCCCTATGGTTGCGGAAGAGGAAAGGCCTTCCAGGTCCTTTTATATGATCTTCATAAGCATGGTTACTGTAGAATTGAGAGTTTTATGGTTTAAAGTTAGTAGTAGCGTTCTATAAAAAATTATTCATTAAGTATTCCACTAGGTATTTGAATATTATACTGAACATTTGTTATAGTGAAGGGTCACCAAAAGTCTGCTTTTTGGTGCTGTTATGGTCCCAGGAGAGATGCAGAAAGGAACACTTGGTCTTGCTGGTTTAAAAGGCAAGTTGCAGTTCCTGGATGTAGAAGTCAGTGGAGCTGTATGTGTGCCTGCAAATGGTTAAGACACCAGCTGGAGGGAAACAGGCACTTTTCAAACCAATAGTTGAAGCAGCTTCATTGTTTTTTGACACCTTTACATGGAAAGCAGGGGGAGGCAATGTTTGCAGATTTTTGAAGGGAAAGTTGAAAAACTGGCAGGAATTTAGATGGCCTTGTAGGCAGTCCAGCAGATCTTTCCCTGCCTTGTGAAGGCAAGGGAAGATCTGCTGGACTGCCTACTGCTTTTGGGTTAATTTGTATTGCCTCAATAAAACTTGCTGATTTTAGATGCAGAGTAGCAGTAACATATTAAAACCCACAGCTTTGTAAATGCAAATGAAGTTATGGGAAGTTTTAACATTTGGAAAGGAATTAGTAAATAGGCAGGTGCAGGAGCCGGAGTGTGACGGGCAGAGACCAGTGCAGGCAGCTATCTGGGGTGGCACATTTTGAGTGGAAACTATCAAATGCAGCCCTGAAGCAGCCTCGCCGAGTGTGCTGTTCTTTGTGCTGGTGCCCTCCTCGTATCAGTCAGAGAACAGGAGCCTTTCAAGCCACAGCTCCTGTAGCTTCTTCCAGGACCTGAACTCAAATGCCTGAAAGGGTTTTGTGCCAATGTGTTAAGTCCATTGGAACTGCAGTCCAGGAGTTGCACAGCATTCCCCTAAAAATGTTGGGTCATCTCTCAAAACCAGAGTCCTAGTATTCTGTATAATGTCTTACAGATGATAAAAGTAGTTAGGACTTAAGTGCTGATAAATAGTTCTCTTTATCACTCATGTTCTCTTTTTCACTCATGTCAAAATTAATTGGACAAAGCTGCTGTCAGTTCACTACTCAAAGACAGTAAGTAAAGATACTTGCAAAGAAAATCACCAGTTGAGTTCATATTCTGCAGCAGAGTTGCCAATTAGTTTTTAGTAAGGGTTTGCTATTTTAGAATACTTCATGTGTATCTTGATCTCTAAAAAAGGACCTTCCAGCATTTTTGTGGAGGTGGAAGAAAGGACTAGATTGTTAAAATGAATATAAAAACATTTGTCTGAATACAAGGTAGAGTTTGGATGTATATACATTTAGCATGTTTGATCCCAGAATGTAGCTATCCTAAATATAATACTCTTCCTCATATGCTGTGATGCACCACTTACACAACGGTACGTGGAGAGGAGATGGGAGCACTGCAAGCAGCTGATGCTTATGTTCTTCATTTGTATATCAGTCACTTTTTAAAGTGACTGCAATTTCTACACAGCTTAGCAGTGGTTTTCACATTGTTCTGTTACTTTAAAAACATTTTATACTTTGCAGTGGTTATTTAACTTAAAGACATGAGCAATAAAGTTTTGTTGTTTTAATGTCTGCTTGCCTAATTGTAATGAAAGGAGAAGTATGAGCTATGCAAACAAATTTTATTGAAGTATAAAAACAGAGCTAGCAATTTACACAATCTACAGAAATGACATGTTATTACCACAAACTAACTACTACAGGAAGTAGCTCTTGAATTGTGTGCCAGATTATGTATTAACTTGAGTATCTGCTTACCCCAATACATAGTATTAATTTGGGACAGAATATTCCATGCACTTCAAGAGCCCCTTATACCTTTGAAGTAGGGAAGGCAAATCTAACACACAACTCATAGCTCTTTTTTTCTGGACAAGTTTTGATGTGAAAACTCAAGTCTCCTAAAAATATGAATTATAATATAATTTAGGAGGCAGTTCTTTTATGGGGTCACATCTTAGTCGTGAACATGTGCATATCCGTATCTCCTCTTGGGTCTTGTGGTGCTGTTTCATTCTAGGAAAAACTGAGATTTTGGGCAAATCCCTGATCCTGAAAACCTGCAGGTAAATAATTTACATAATGATATCACTAACCTAATACAGTCTTTGACTTGCCAGGGTAGTAACTCATAAATTGGTAGTAGTCTGACTAGCTAGTTTCTGGATAGCAGTAATAGCTTCATCCTGCAGCAGGGTGGCTTTTCACATACTCAGACTTTTTCAATATTCAAACCAATGGCAAGTTCTGGAACCACTGCTAGTGGTTAGGTATCAGTAAGTTGTTCGACAACTAGTTTAATATATTAGTTTAAATGGGTGCTTCTCCGAAACAGAAGCATATCATCCGCCTTCGTCTCTGTATCCCTTCCTGTTGGCATTGGCATTCACACAGCTGTACTGCAACCAAGATAAAGATTAATTCAGCTGAAAATGTACAGGACAGAAAAAGTCGCCTTTTAAAGGGACTTGTTACCTAAGAAGATTGATTGTGTGAAGGGCAGTGTCAGATCAAGAAAAGGTGGGAATAAGCAGCTCAGGGAAGACAGGACTCCCTCTTCCTTTATTCCACCTTCAAAGGCTCCAGCATACATGTGGTTTGGATACCAACAGCAGGACAAAGCTTTGTCACTCCTGTTCACACTGATTAGGGACTTGAAGAAACCTGGAATCAAGGCAGTTAGGTGCTGCTACCAGTTCCTTGTTGCTGTTTAAAAGGATGATGAAGAGAGTTGGTGGGTCTTCTGATAAATATCTCCTCTGGTTTACCTAGCCCAGTTGCCACAGGCATTTTGAAAGGGGTGCACCTGGCTGAATGGTTAACTGTGCACTCTATTTCTTTTTCAGGGCAGGTGGGGTACAACTGTTATCTTGTGGTATTGACAAGAAAACAGAAATAGAAGACTAACTTTCATTTTACATGCAGCATGTCTATGTGGGATGGACACAGACAATACAGAAATTAGTTGAAAAAGCATTTTGTCCGGTAACTACTGTATTATATTTTCCTCTGTTGCCTACTTTCAGTCTGTGTGACACAGAACATTGCACTGCATCCAGAGACCTACAATGTGGAGTTTGCAGGCCTTGGGGATGAAGGGAAGTTGAGACTAAAATATCCATAAAGAGCAATGTTTGCTGGATATTTTCAAGATGGAGATTTGGAAATAAATTTCTGTCCCTCACTTATGAAGAATCCAAGATAGAACCTTTTGGACCATGGCACATCTATATTTAAATTTTATATATATAAATACTTTTTTTTTTTTCCCCACCTATATTTTTCTGTGTGTAAATTTAAAGATAAGTGCATACATGAAATAAATTCCATATCAAAAGTAGTGCAAATATGGGATATTGCTGGAATGGCTGTGCTTCCTACATGTCTTCACACAGATGAGAAAGACAAGACACATACCACAGGCTTCATTTTGGTAAGATTAATGTTTTCAGTCAACATTAAAACTGTATGTTGAATTGCTGAAGTACTATGTTGTCTCCCCTTGACTTTCCAAACAGCTGCCTTGCTGTAGACCCATTGGTTTTAATTCCTGGTAAATCTTGTTCATTTTAGCCTCCTTCCCAGCTTCTACTTCCTCTACCTCCTCTCTGCAGCAATTTGGCACTGGAGCCACAGCACATCAGTCTGGAGATTCATGACTATGGAGGGAAGAATGAAATTTCAATTGATGCCAAATTATAATTTTATCTTATAAGCAGTTAAGTTAAGCAACTGAAAAATAACTACAGACTTTAAAAAGTTGATTTTTCAGTTAGAAAACCTCCCCTTTCCCATGTTAGTTACATTAAAGCTATGCTATGCTTAGAAAAACGAGGAGAGATTAAGCTCTTTGAACAGCTCACGATGGAAGTTTCACCACTTCAGTGACTGAAAAGGGTTGGGCTGGAGCCCAGAATACTGCAGCAACATCAGCCTCACCACCTCCTCTGTCTTACTTGAACAACTATTCTACAGAGTAACACAAGGGCTCATCGTATGTTACAATCCCAGTACAGCCTTGGGAGGCTCCAGGAGGACAAGTCCAAATACCTTTGCATATGTCATAAGAAGAAATGTCATGTGGTTTAGACCTTTGGATAGGTTCAGAGTAGTGAAAGTTAGGTAAGTTCATGTTCTTCATGAGTGTAAAACCTTTTTTCTCACAAGAAGACATAAGAAGTGTATTGTGTGAGCTAGAGCAGTGGATATGGAAAGTCAGGAGTGGAAATGACAAAACAAAATAGCTTATTTGTCCCTCTTTTTAAAAGTAAAAATTTCAGATTTTATCTACAAAGTCCATACTCTTGAAGCCCAGCTGTTGTACTTCTTGCGCAACTGAGAAATACTATATAAAACACTTGGTGTTATGACAGAATTTCATTAACATTATGGGATTATTAATGTATGAAGTTGTGCACACAGATAACTGAAGGAACATGGTTTAAGAATACAAACACTTCCTGGTAGAGACTCTATTTGTTATCTGCAGGACCTACAGTTCCCGATAATATATGGCATACCGATTGGGTAATCTAAATGCTACCACAGTAAAAAAAAAAATAAAATTATTTCCGTCTGAGGTTAACCATAAAATTAATTTGAAGGGTACTATAGCACCTAAACTTAAAATGGTTGCTACGTTTTAAGAAAAAAAATCTTAATTTTTAAATGGCTCATCTCATGAACCTGGCTGTGTTTTCCAGTGGCAGTGTGCCATACAGAGCCTGTATTCCTGCTTCTTGCTACAAAGCCCAAATTTGGTATCCTTTAACATTCACAGTATGATATTTGTTGATGAAGTGAACAAGGGGAACATTCTGCACTTGAAAAGCAATGCAGCTTCCAAAGGAATAGTATTTCTAGTCTGTAGGAAAAGGAAAATCTGAGCCCTGAATAAAAAAAATGAGCATCAGGGCTGCATAGTATCCAGCTTATAGGTGAAGACCTTTACATGTACTATTCTGTCCCAAATATTCTTGAAACTTGGCTGTGATGCTTGGAAAAACTGTCTAGCAGTCAATCAGCCTCAGAATCTGCAATTTTAAGTTAGATAACTAATCTACTTGCACAGAGGGATGGGACAATTGCCCTGGAACAGGAACTGCAAAACTCAGGAGTGGGACCGCTTTGTCCAGTGAAAAAATCTTGTGCAAAGGAGGGCCTTGGAGCTTTTTCAACAGAGATATTGCTGTCTGCTGATACCTGTTTTAGTTAAGATTTGTGGCCTAGAATGCTATCCCTGATTGGTGTTTATGTCCTTTCATTTAGAATATGATGAGGAATCCTCTTCAGGAGGAAGACTTGTCATCTTCCTGCTTCAAATACATTAGCTGTGAAGTTACAGCCTCCACTGAAGAAAAGCCAGATTCTATTTTAAGTGAGAGACCACATCTGTGTTCACCTTGTAGGATGTATGCAGGCTCTATTTCTCAAGCTTAGAGACTTTTTCCCCTTTTGTGTAGGATATGAGCTAAGGAGCACTCCACACAGGTTTCTCTCAGGGACAGTGCTGAGGTGGAGTGGCCTGCTGCAGTGAATTTCAGACAGGTAGTGAGTTGTTTTCTGTATGGGCCTCTACAAGTCTTCTCCAAAGACAACTCAGAATGACTTATAAAGGCTGTCTCCTATCGTCTCCTGTGCAAACCAGGAGACTTAACTGCCTTAGAAGGTGATGTATTTCTGATAAATGTACAATCCATCATTATTTTAGGACAAGAAGAGATCAGGAACTTGAACAGCAGAATTACAGACTTGGAAGGTTCTGAAGACATAATTAAATCCAGAAGCCTATGGCCACATTAAATAGATGGGAGCTGTGAACTGGCAAAAGCCTTAATCACTGAATCAATAGGAGGCCATTCTCCTAAGAAGTCCTTCCTCAAGGAAGCAGGCCTGATCCTCACTATATCAAGACTTCTTGGTCACATGAGATTACCAAGCGAGGAGCTCAATAGCAAATGAAATATGGCAACAGGGAGTCATCTCCAGCATTGGTAAAAGCCTACATGAAGTGTTGGCAGGCATACTACTCATCTTTGGCACTGATGAGTCTTGGAATACTGTGTGTTTCTCGGACACTGGTGAGTGGATGTGACTCAGTGTGGATAGGACTACTCTGCTCATCTCCATAGCTAGCACCAACAACCTGAGGATGTCCCCTTACTCTCCTTGTCCACTTCTAGCCTCATTAGGGGTGATGAAAGTAACACCTGTCGCAACAGGCCTTGGCACCACAATGTTTCTAGCCTCCTCACACTTGTATCACATTTCTCCTCAGGACATGTTATGAGCCCTTTGCGTCAGGCCACAGTATTCCTCAGTGCTACAGATATGTTAAAGGAGGCATCTCCCTGAGATTCCCTCTGGCAGGTGATAATGATATGCAGATCTTGGAGGCCAAGTGAGGTTTCTGCTGTCGGGACAGTAAAAGTGCAACTCCTTATTCTAGGGAACACTGGGTTCCAGACGTGTCAGCACCAGAAGCATGGATTAAGTGCAAAAAATCCAATGACAATTTCATGACAAAGGTAATTGGTGAGTCCACTAGGGCAGGTGTCCTTCTGGAGCTACTACTCAAGAGCAAACTGGCTGGGGGAGTGGAGCTTGAAGGCAGCTTTGGCTGCAACCCTGAGATTGTATAGTTAAAACCCCTGAGATAAATGAGCAAAACAAATAATAAAGTTGCCAGCCTTGACTTTTAGAGAACAAATTTCAGCTTGGTTGTCTTGTTCAGCTGGGCAGGGGACAATTGTCTGCCCTGAGGACAACTGGTTGATCTTCAGGAGCAGCCTCCTCAAAGCACAGAATTAGTCCATTCCAAATCACAGAAAGATGAGCATATGTACAAGGCCAGTATGGATGAGCAGGACACTCTTGGCTGACCTCAAATACAAAAAAAAAAGCAGAAGGCAGAAACAGATCCAGGATTACCTGGATGGAATATAGTCTCCAAGGAGGGAATTAAGAAAGCCAGAGCTCAGCTCGTGTTGCAACAGCAAGGGATGTGAAGTGCAACAAAAAGGGCTTTAGTGAGTATATTTGCAACAAAAAGGCAGCCTATGGAAAATGTGGGCCAAGTAATCTACATGGCAGGGGGACCTACTGACAAAAGGCATGGAAAAAGGTGAGGCATTCAATGCCTATTCTGCTTTTGATTGTTTTATTTTACTTTTTTTATTGGCAACATTTACTCTCAGTCCTGAGGTTAATAGCTGCGTCTGAGAGAGTGAGGCAGTAGACACAGTAGAGAAGGATTGAGGGCTTAAATGAGTTGGACCTACACAAGTTCATGGAAACAGGTGGGATGCATCCAAGGGTGCTGAGGAAGCTAGCCCATGTCACTGTGAGTCTGCTGCCCATTGACTTCGACAGGTTATAGTGATTGGGGAGGTCCCTGATGGACAGAAGAAACAAGAAAACCTTAAAGAAGGTTAAGAAAGAGAATCCAAGGAACTACATGTTAAGTAGTCTAACCTCAGCCTCCTGGAAGATTTTTCCTCCTGGAAACCATTTCTGACCTTATTGAGTGCAAGAAGGTGATTAGAAATAGGCAGCATGAATTTACCAAGGGCAAACTGTCCCAATCAACCTGATTGGTTGATCATTGTAAGACGACTGGTTCTCTGGAAAGGGAAAAGTAATGAATATTGCTTACTTTGACTTTAGCAAGGTCTTTGATAGTATCCTACTAGGTCTTTGATAGCATCCTACTAGTCAAATAGTGAGATATGGACAGGATAAGCATGATAAGGATGATAAAATGGATGGAAAATTGACTGAACTACCAGGCTGAACAGGTTGTGATTGGCAGTAGAAAGTCTATCTGACACCCGGTTGCTAGTGGCAATCCCCCTCAGGGACAGGTTCTGAGGCCAGTGCAGTTTGGTGTCTCCAGTGTTAATGATCCGGACTATGAGAGATAGTGCACCATCAGCAAATCTGTGGATGATAACAGCCTTCAGGAGAGTGGTTGATATACTGGAGAGCAGAGCTGTTATTCAGAGGGACCAGGACAGGCTGGAGGAACGGGTTACCAAGACCCTCACGAAGCTCAGCAAAGACAAGTGAGAAGTCCGGTGAGTGGGCATGGAATAACCCCCTATACCTGCATGCACTAGAGCTCAAGTGACTAGAGAGCAGGTTTGCAGAAAGGGACCTGTGCTCCTCATGGACACATTAGGCATGAATGGGAAGTTGGGACAAACAAGGTCAACTTCATCCTGTATTGTATTTGCAAGATGTAACCAGCAGGTCCAGCAGGGAAGTAGTTATTCACCTCTGGCTCTTGTAAGACTGCTTCTTGAGTACTGGTTTTGGCTGCTCAGCACAAGACATTGACATACTGGTCTGAATGCAGCAGACTGTCACGAAGATCACACAGGCTCGAGTACAAGCATATAATGAGAACGTGGTGGGGTGAATATAGAGAAAAGATCCAGAGTCTTCTTGGAGGTGTATGGTGATAGGATGAGAGCTAATGGACACAAGTGGCAATACAGGAAATTATGCCAGAAAAAGATGTATTAGGATGGTCAAATGCTGGAATGGGTTTTCAGTAGATGTTGTGGAATCTTGGTTCCTGGAAGTATTCAAAACCTGACTGAGCAGCCTGCTTTAGTTGGAGCAGCTTTGAATGAAAAGTTGGACTAGATGTCCTCCAGAGATCACTCCAACCTGTCCATCATTTCCGTTTCTAAACACTCTGCTTAACTTCATCATTAGCAAAGCTGTATGAGAATGTGATGTTGCTGCATTCACAGTGTTGTGCAGGACTGTATGTTGAGCTGTGCATTACAAGAATAATTATATAAAATGAAAAACTGACTTACCTTAGTATCTTTCTGTTAAAAAGTATGCACATTCTAAACATAGCACTTGGAAGAAAAATGCCATCTATCTCCTTATGACTGTGATCAAATTCTAAACATTTTATAAGAAACAGTATGAACCTCATTTATCTCAGTCAAAATTTAATGTACATGATACATATATTAATGAAATATATGACTTGTCCATCTTCTGGTGTCATCATTCACGATTTTACAAAATAGATATGGATCTCTGACTTGGCAGCAGCTTCCACAGGTACAGGTAACAGGACAAATACAAGGGAGTGAATAAGCACAACCCTGGTCTTAAAGAAAAACTTCCAGTATATTTTTAACTTTTGGTAACTGGAAAGTATTATTTCTATTTTGTCTTAAGTCTAACTTTTTGTTAGTTTGTTAATGCCTCTGTCTCTGTGACAAAATAGTTAGAATATAAAACTTCTTTTCCTTTCCTCAGTAGTATGTTAACAAATCCACACACTGGCTTATATTTTATTAGAAATATGGGGAAGGGGAAAATGGGATTTGTCAAACGGGGGAAAAAAATATATTTATCAGCTTTCAACACTTGGATTAATTTATATCATGCTCTGTAAGAAAAATTATGTAGCTCTTCAGTTTTGTTCTAGAAGAGGTTCTGTGATCCAAAAACCATAACATTTTCAGCTCATCTAATGAAAGTGTCACTGGCGTGCTGGTAACACAAACATGCTTCTACAAAAGAAGTTTTAACTAATGAGTCTCTTTTCCCTTAGTTAAGAAAATAATTTCTATTTAAATATCTTTGAAATTTCAAGATCTGCATTTTTTTTAATAAGGTATAGTTTAAAGCCTATGATATAATCTGAAAACTATCAAACATACAATCTTCCTTATGAGCCAGGACTTTGATTACATAAAACTACTTTGTTGGTTCATGGTGAATATTCATAAATGGTATATGTATGGTACTTATATGCACAGTATAAAATACAATTGTAAATAAACTCCCTATACTTATGACAGATTTTAAAAACACAAATTATTCCTTTCTACCTCCTTTTTGTCTATTTTTAATTAATGCCTGTTTTGGGCATATTATCTCAGTATAATTTCTGTAATGATGATGTCTCTGTAGGATCATCAATAGTGCCTCTACAGTGAGAACCAGAAGATAGTCTATATTAGCTACTAGTTTACTTGATCATGTCCTGGAATATCCCTAGCCTTCAGTCAAAATCATTGAATTTCTCTCCTGTTTTAGACTGGATAGAGGCAGCTGATAGGCCTGGAGTCATAGTCAATGGGGATCTAGTCAAAACCATCGATATTGTCCAGAAAGTGAGTCAACTCATTTTAAAGCAGGCATCTACTTTTAGTCAAACGAGTCACTCTCTAGACTCTATTGATGTAACTATGTCAAGCTGGATGAGACAGATCCCACCTTTCCATTCCCTAGATGTTTCTGCTCACTTGAGGGTGAATTGAAGCACTTCAAACAGACATTTGTGGTGCATTTTGTCTCAGCCCTACTGAATTAGCGGTAAGTCACCAGGCTGGCATTGCCAGCTGCATACACCAACTCAACTATACATGAACTCTTCTTGGTCCATACGTGAGTCTCTGGTGCATTCAGCATTTAAATGCAATTAAGTTCCTTTGGTGTTCTCACTAAAAACTGGCTTTAATAAAAGCCATATTTACACTTTAGAAAGCTTGTTTTTTAAATAGCTCCAGAACTTTTAAGTTGGCTGACAGATTCTAAAAAATCTTCCAAGTGTTGTACAAACTGTACCAAATCTGTATCAGATACAGATTCTGACTGAACATCATTATATAATGCATGCTAAATTCTGCCTGTGAATTTGTTTACTGGCATGTGAATGGAGAAAGAGCCACATCTTATTGTTCTGGACCTCCTATCATTATGCTCTTTTTCAGGAACAGAGAGAAACATGTAAAGATTGGCTTGAAGCTGCAAATATGCTTCATATAAAAGAAAGAAAGATAAGTCTGCTGGATTAACATGCACAGGAAAGGGGGAAGTGCCTCTGAACTTCTAAGCCCTTCAGTTTATTCCATGTTGTTTTCTCCAGACACTGTGCCCTTTTTTTATCCCTGTCCCCCATCTCAACTGGGCCCAGTTCCGTGTCTTCCCTAGCAGGTTGCTGGCAGGTAGGGTAAAATGAAAGAATGGATAGCCCAGTGTGGTGGCCAGCCGTTTGTTGGTCCTTATAGCAACCACCAGTGCCATGTTTCATCACAGACAGGGTAGCCCTTAAAGGCTTTACCTTGCAGATTGGAAATGTGTCATAACAAGGCAAAGGAGGTATGAGCAGATATCCTCCACTGACTCGTGTTTGCTTTGTATGAATGAAGAATAAAGGAAGAAATTAGCAGTGGCATGAAATTTAAGGAATTAGTGTTCTATATCTTTTTTTATTACTTATCTCTGAAGTAGGATGACATGTGGATGGGAACTACTCTTCCCTTCTGCAATGTCTCAACAGTCAGGTCATGAAAGGGATGCTTCCACCTCCACTTACTCCAAGGCTGAAATCCTCAAGATAGGTTATTTATTCCCCTGCTCTGCATCCATCCATGTAATTCTGGATGCCCTTTGCCTGGAGGAAGTCACAGCCCAGCTCAAGGTGCAGAGGCTTCCTTAATAGCATGAGAGGAGAAGTGGGAGTGGATTTCGCAGAAACCTCTGATCAGGAAGCTGCCTGAGCAAGCCAGTGGGGAATGGCTGCATTCCAGGGGAGTTTCCTAATTGCTGTGCCACTGGGGTGTGCTGGGGAGCAGATTTTGGCCAGTGCCAAAGAGTTGAGTCTTCAGCTGCCTTTGCCCAAGCACTTGACCGAGGGGTTGTGCTTGAAGGCTGTTTCCTGATTCGGCCCTGCAGGTGAGGCAGGGAGGGAGCTTCCTGTTGTGGGAATCTCCTTCAGGCTTTAGGGGTGAAGTAGCAGCTTTCAAGCTCTGTCAAAATAATGAGGCCAAGATTCCTTGGCTTACGGCAGAAGTTTAGGTTCATAGTAAGTGTTCCAGTACCAACAGGTGTCTTGCCAGAGATGGTGAAGCTCTGCAATGCCTTTGAACCTTCCAAGAACTGGTGCCAAATGACAAAAACGTCTGGTAGCTGCATTGTGCCCAAAATAACAGGTTAAAACAGGTTTTATGCTTGCAGGGGTGTTTTTTCACCATGTGAATTCAATACTCTGGTTTTGCACCTGTGACAAGCTGAAGTGCTATTTGCCTCTTTCCTGGCCCTCAACTAACTGCAGTTTGAAAAATGTTGTACAATGTCCTTAACTTGGGTTTTATAACAAGTAAACAGTACATCCTGTTAACTTGGTGACATTGAGTAAAACACAAATACTGATGATTTGTCCCACATTTTGTTCAGTTTTATTATATGCACTCAATATGTATAAAGATTGTTTCGATAAAAGTATTTGTGACTGTGAGTTAAGGAAAACTTCATGGGTTCTCTGTCCACAATCTTATCTACTTTAGGAATTTGTCCAATTCCCAGAAATAGATTTGAAAGCTAGAAAAAATGGCAGGGAATGTGAGTTTGCATCGTCTTTGCAGACTCTCTGTTTCTATTCTTATGTAGTTAGTTTTATGAAGGCAGCAGCTTGCTTACACCAAGTAAATGATTTTGTGGGAAGGACAGAACTGTTTTATGCATGGAAGAAAAGACATTACAAGTGCCAGTGTTTAAAAAGTGAAGTCAAATTCAAATAGGAGAAGTATCATCAATTTGAAATAGCGTGACTACCACTAGTATGTCTGTCTTCAAGATGTCAGTCATAAATTATTGCAGGTATTACTGAAAGAGAGTCTGTGATATTTGTTAGATGTGAGACCAAAGCAGATAACTTAGCAGCTTCTAGAAACTTTGACTGTATGTCCAGTCAAGTGTCTAACTCTTCTAAAACAAGAAAGGAAGGCCACGTTAAGTACCTAATGCTTGATAGTCGATGGTAGGAATAGCCTCCAAAGTTCCCCTATAATCACTAGGAAAAAAGTAGACTCCTTTGAAGAGGTGGTTCATAATAACAAAGATGGCTGCTTGAAGAAGACAGTGTGAGTACTCCTTAGTATCAAAGTTTTCAGCAAGTATGACATGTCCTCAATAGACTGAGGCAGCTTCTTAAAGCTAGTGCACTGGTGAAGTTTTATTGACATATTGTTCTTGAAATGTCCAGTATTCAACTTAATCTGAAACACCAGACAAATGCATCTACAAATAGTGACTATATAAAATGTTTTCTGCTGGAGAAGTTTTTCAGATTAATGCAAATTCAAATACCTGTACGCTCTTATTTATTTATGGCTGAAATCCTGGAGTCACAATCATAACTCTTTGCAGTGGAATTGGTATCGTCATTGGTGACATAAGTAGTAGTCCTCCAAGAATGAATAAATAGACTGACCTTGTGTCTCGCATAATGAATATCCTACGTAATCCTTGAGTTACTCCACCTATATATGTTGAAATTTAGTTCTAGAATCACTGTAAGAGTGAAATACATGACACTGTATTGAATGTCAGGATCCAGGTCTCAAAAGTATGGACCTTTTTATACTAGGAAAATAATAGAGCAGTTAAATGAAGGACAGAAAAGAAAATAGAAAGGGAGTAGGCATGTTCTCACCTGCATGTCTCATTTAAAATGTTTATATGTTTTAGTTAAGCAGTATATCAAGACAGTATATAATAAGGCATTGTTTATATAGCTCACAACAGTAGTAAGGAAGCTATTTACCCTGATCTCTTAAAAAAGTCATGCTGTTCATCTCTCCGTATCAGCCTGTCCCCAGAAAATAGCATTTGGGCAGTTTCAGCCGTGCACCACAAGCAGAGGTCTCACAGCCACTAAGTTTCTAGAGGTTGTTCAGAGTAGCTGGTGTGGTGTGCTGCTGGTAGGGGCTATTTTCTCAGAGTCAACAGAACTAGCTGTAAAATCACGGCCTAATCTTGAATCAGACATTAAAAACTGCACCAGCTGTACTTGTGCCAAGCCACCACCTCTTCCTACTTCTTCTTACCCCATGTAGTCCAGCTGCCATCCAGAGGCATCTTCCCTGCCCTTGTTTTCATGAGTTTGGAAATATGCTCTTATAGGGAGATACACAACACTGAGGGAAAAGGCTTCATGTGAGTCTCTCTTTTACTGGACACAAAAAAATTCATATAAATAATGTGAAGCAATAAAACTTGAATTAGAATTTGTGCCTTCTTAGATGTTCAGTCAATCAGGCTTAAGACACAAATCCAAGAGCAAAAAGTTTCCTTAAATTGATTTTCACTGAACTATGTTTTAATTAATCTGGCTTTCAACTTTGGTTTCCAGCAGGACAATTACTATGCACTAGAATGACAGCTTTGGTATCCTCCTGGGAGATGATCAACTTCATTATTTAAATAATCAGATGAAATCTGGGACTAGCAAATCTTAACTTTGTACTAAATTAGAATACCATGTCCAGTTTTAGTCACCAGACTTGAAGAAAGAAGAGAATCAGCTGGAGACCGTCCAGAGGAGAGAGACAAGAAAGATCAGAACTGTAGAAATTATAACCTAAAATTAAAAATAGAGTAAATTATGTTAGTTTAGTCTGACACAGAAAAGATAGAGCAAAGACATTATAACACAAGATGTTGCTCCAAGGAGGAAGAGAACAATCTATTTCCCTGGCCTATGTTTGATAGAACAAGAAGTAATGGGCTTAAATTACAGCAAGGAAGATTTATTTTAGAAATTACAGAAAACTTTAATGGTGAGGATAGGGAATAGATTGCTTGGCAAGCTTTTGGAGTTTCCATCTCCACTGGAGATCTGTAAGATCAGAGTGCTTGAATAACTGCTTCCTGCAGGCAAGAGGATGGATTAGGTGTCTTCTAGTCGTCCCTTCTAGTCCTGCTGTATATTTTACTCTAGTAGTAAAACTAGTTTAAAAGACATGCTTCATGTACTCTCCTTATGCTATCTCATCCTTATCTTCAGGCAGTGATAAAATCCTTCTGTAGAAAAGAGAGTAAACAATGCTATTACTCCAGTGATCTTGTAATGAAAAATGGAAATACATCTCAGAATAAAGTGCTTTTTGATATACCTTCATTTAGGTAATTACACAGAAGTACTTGGAAAGTTGGCGGTAATAGGGGAAAAACATATAATATGATAAAATTCATTTGTTTAAAATTACTTTTTCGGCACCTGTTACTGTTGTACTGAATGATACCACCGTAGATCACTCATGTGGGAACTTGAGAAATCAATTGAATAAAATTGCCCTAATTGCGCTCAGAATACCCAATATAGTTTTAGATTTCTGTATTACCATTCCTTCTATTTTAAAGATTTCATTTACCTGGAAATATTAGAAGTAGCATTTTAGTTCTCAAAAAATGTATGTATCATGTGAAATCCATCACAAAACTGAATGGATAAAGTGTAGACATTTAAGAGATGATAACTTTAAAAATCCCTATTACTGGCTTTGTGGTTGAATCCTCCAGAATAAAATGGTTGAGCCAAGGAGGCTGACTGCTGACTCATGATTCCCAAACACACACTCTAGAGACAGAGTTTTGAATCTATGATTTTTTAAATTCTGGACAGTCTTTGTTTTTTCACAGTTTGCATTATAACTTGGATGCAGTTTGTTTGCATTGCCTGTAATATGGCTGGGGCATAGCACTTCTACTGCAGAATGTCACAGAAATCTGACTCAGTTGTTCTGTTTCTTGAATATTTGATTTTTAAATAGTCTGTTCAATTGGGGAAAGTCGTCTTTGGAAAAAAACAGGAGCAGAGAAATTGGTTTAAATTCAGGGTAGCAATGCCCAACCCAAGGCACCTTGCCTGCTACCTGGATCCTCTTTCCCCTGTAGCTGCTTGGACCTCAGGAGGCCTTGGTCCCAAAGAAGGGCACCGCCAGCAGTCAGAGCCAAGCAGGCAGCTGCCCTGGCACGACGGAGCCGTGATGAACTCAGCTGTGGGTCCTGGCTCCTAGGATACGCTGTCAGTCCTTCCTCGGGTTCCTTAGACATAGACCTGGGGGGAACACTGTACCTACAGGTTCCAGATGGGTGACACATGGACTGAATGTGGCTGCTGGGACACCTCACCTCATCCTAGGCTTACTTCAAACCTTCTTCCTCCCTTTAGCTTCTCCCTCAGAGACACAGAGACACACATACGATGGGACCAGGTGTGTACCATGGATACATGTATATGATGTGTAATCCTCTTCTGCCATTGAAATATCTGTGGGGCCTACTTGGTGGGTAAGGCTTAACAACATTGCCTAAAGCATAGGTAGGACAGATGGGAGACCCTACGTGTCCTGCTTGTTGGGAAAAAGGGTTCAGCTGGGGCTGACGGCAAAGTAAATAGGGAACATGTGGTTTAAAAATGCCACCAAGATTTATCATGAGTTTGGGTCAAGTAATATCAGAGTTTAGCTGACACTTTGCAAGGCTACAACAGTAGAAACATGTGCACTGAAAGAATGTGGCCACTTATTCCATGAATGGGAAACAGCCAAAATTCTGGAGGCTTCACTAGAGTGTAAATGTTAGACTTGGATACATGTGCTCCTGCAGATATACGTGCCCTGTAGATTTCAGCCCTGTAGAGTTATCTCAAGTCACCTTTAAATTAAATTGGTTAGCTGTTGGAAGCAGTCTCACTTCAGTAAAAGGCAGCTTCGTCCATGGAAGTTATTGGCAAGATGTTTTGCCTTCTCAAAACCATGGAGCTTCTACTGCTTGAAGTCAATTGCTTACAGCAAGCTCAATAGGACCTTGCCACTGGTATTTTTCAAACTGCGACCCACAGCAAATTACTGGAACATGTTAGAACACTGAGTTTTAACAGGACAAAGATTCATGGTTGTCCATAAAAAATGAGAAATAGTGACCCAACCCACTGGGAATATCTGCACCATTCAGCAATGTGTTGACATGCTTAAATTCCTTGTGGCTTTAACTGTTAAGAACACGTGTTCATGTGAAAAACACATTAAAATGCAAACAAGTTTAATAAACAGTCAAACTTTTAACTGAGAAGCTCAAAAGAAAACAGATAGTTTCAAGAAGCAACATTCTTCACAGATTTTTGTTATATTTATAAAACCATCACCTCTATTCTGGGCATTAACATTCTCTAATGGAGACCAGGCACATGTTCAAATTGGTTTTACAGGTACATTTCCTTACATTCAATAGACACAATGGATTTTAAACAGTTTCATAGCAACGGATGGTTCATGATGGCCATTAACCTAGATAAGTGAGTATCAGTTTGTCGCATCCTTAATGGTCCGTAATGGTCTGTGGGTAAAAAATTCTTTCTCTTCATCTGTTCCTAAGAGATGCTTTTTCTTTTGTTTTTGTCTTTTTCGTAGACTTTGTTTTACAAAGCAAGTTCATGTGAATTTTTCATTCAGGAAAAACAATTAATACCCAAAAGCTTTATGGTAAAACTGTTTACCACAAAAAAGATTTATATTTCTCTGGAATGTAGAAGTCATAGTATATCCTAACAGGTAATCAAAACTTTAAAAAGTTGAATATATACTTCGACAGCAGCTAAACAGACATTCCTAAATAGCAGAGAGATTTAAAGGACTGCTGCTTGCATGTTGGAATTCAGAAAGGCAGTTTCATGGTCTGCTTTAATATTAAATTCCTTTATGCTGCTTGGACACTTCATATCGCCTTGACGAGACAAAATATTGCCAGTGCCATGGTAGAGGAGGAAGGCACTGTCGTATACAATGGATGAAGCTGGCACAAAGCCCTGGGAAGAGCAGACTCCAAGTGCTCCGGGCAGTGCAGAGCTGGGGTGTCAGGATTAGTGCTGGGGTTCTCCGTCCCCCAGAGCCACCAGTGTCGTCGACAGAAGCTCCTAGTGAAGATGCGACACTTGCTTGGGAGGAAAACCGAACATCTTGGAGGAAATTGCACCACCTGTCAGAGTGGCATAAGTTTGGCATAAGTGCCTCACACCCCCCACTCACACAGGCCGCTGTGCCAGCACGGTGTGTACGCTGTGGCTCGTGATTTACCTACCACACACGTGTGCCTGCAGCGATGGAGCTGTGTAGGAAGGCTTTTGTAGCACATACGTGGGTTCAATTCCATCCTCGAGACTCTACCAGGGTTTACTATACAGTCACATAAAACTGTGTTTTAAAAATACCACTTTAATGTACCTTGGACTGATTAGGTGTGATATGTATTTGCATGAACCTTAATGAGACTTACAAAAGTAACAGAAAAAAATGGGTTAAATTATTTAATTCTCCATACTTAAGACTTTAAATTTTATTCAAGTCTTGAGTCTGAGACAAATAACTCTTAGACTGGATGTTTAAAATAACTAAATTTTAAAAGCAAATATGTATAATCTCATGTGCATTATCACCAATGTATTTTATAGCAGTAATTCCTAGAGATATGAACATCAAAATGACAGGTTTCAAAAGCCAGCATAGGCCTTTCCCAAGCCTCCGGGTTGGATTTTGCTGTATTTCTGTATTGGGGTGGTATCGCGTGCTGCTGCAAGCCCAGTCATCCCTGTGCAAACTTTGTGAGACACCCGCATTGAACTTTATCGGTGCAGTTCTCGTTCCCAATGGGGCAATGCAATACCAATCCTGGTTTTGCTTAGTATGTAGAACAGGTTCTCTGATATCTGCCTGAAATGCAGTCTTTACAGAACAAAAACATGAAAGAGGTGGTTTGAATTCTGGTTGGTTATTCACTGTGCCCGTGGTCACAATGCCTCCCAACCTCAGGAGTACTCAGGACTTCACAGAATCGACTGGGCTGGAAAAGACCTCAGAGATCATCGAGTCCAACCCTTGGTCCAACTCTAGTCTGTTTACTAGATCATGGCACTAAGTGCCATGTCCAACCTCACTTTAAAAACCTCCAGGGACGGCGAGTCCACCACCTCCCTGGGCAGGCCATTCCAATGCCTGACCACTCTCTCTGTAAAGAATTTCTTCCTAATATCCAGCCTAAATTTCCCCTGGCAGAGTTTAAGCCCATGCCCCCTTGTCCTATTGCTGACTGCCTGGGAGAAGAGACCAATCCCTACCTGGCTATAACTTCCCTTCAGGTAGTTATAGAGAGTGATGAGGTCACCTCTAAGCCTCCTCTTCTCCAGACTAAACCCCAGCTCCCTCAGCCTCTCCCCATAGGTCTTATGTTCAAGTCCCTTCACCAGTCGTGTTGCTCTTCTCTGGACCCGCTCCAGCACTTCAATGTCTTTCCTGAACTGAGGGGCCCAGAACTGAACACAGTACTCCAGGTGTGGCCTCACCAATGCAGAGTACAGGGGAAGGATCACTTCCCTTGTCCTGCTGACCACGCTATTTTTGATACAGGACAGGATACCATTGGCCTTCTTGGCCACCTGGGCACACTGTTGGCTCATGTTGAGCTTCCTGTCAATTAGTACCCCCAGGTCCCTTTCTGTCTGACTGTTCTCCAGCCACTCTGCGCCCAGCCTGTAGCGCTGCAGGGGGTTGTTGTGACCAAAGTGCAGCACCCGGCACTTGGCCTTATTGAACTTCATCCCATTGGAATCAGCCCATTTTTCATACATTCTTCATACATTTTATAAAGTTTGTGGATTTCCAAGTTTCCTTCAGCTTGGTGTTTCGTTCCCACCTGGCTCCCAGAGTCCTGGGGGACTTTCTGTTAGACTGAACAGATCATTTTTGGGTGATGGAACTGGTAAGTCCCAGACCCTTTCAGGTGGTTCCTACCACCCTTTTAAGCTCCTTCTCCCACAGGATTAATCTCATGGATATCTCACATCAGGTATCTCACACACATAGGTTTGTCTGCTTGTCTGGAAATATGTGTATGTGGCCATGTGTGGATGGGTTAGTTTTTTCTCTCTTCTGCTTACTGGTCACCATCCATACTTGTTCATACCACACAGCATGTTTTGATAGCAGCCACTGTGTACATGAAAATGACCTGGGCTTTCAAGAAGCCCACCTCTGCTAAACATTTTGTTGTGAGGTAGAGAGATTGTCTTGGCCTAGCAGAAGGTATTTGTATTTGTTAGTTGGAAAGAAGACAATAAAACCTTTTGAAAGTTAACTTGTTTGATTTATATATCTATAGATGGTCATAAGAATGCTTTGGTGATAAACAGCAAGAAACTTTTAATAAGACTTTTTTAAGTTAGGCAATTTTGACTACAATTTTAATAACAGTGAAGTAATCATAATTCTAAAATCATTTAATAAGTTTGTTGTGACTGTAAGACATTACTAGTGTAGAATTATGTAGGCATAAATGAATTTATGTTTGACTAATGAAATAAGATATTCTGGAAGTGCTGTGCAATACACAAGTATAGAAGCTAAACAATTTGAGTTTCAGTATGCTTAAGAAATAATACTTCAGACCTTTTCCCAACATGACACATTTACTTTCTGTGGATCAGGTTGTCCTGTCAGGGTAAAGAAACTGTGTCGGTAGTGGGGATAAGAAAACTCTGGCAATGCTTTTCTTTCAGGCTGCTTCTGGAGTTACTTTTATTAATAGTATGGCTAGTCGCATGTGGTACTAGCAAAGGTACTAAGTGTCCGTTAAACTTAATCTAACCTCAGTTGAATCTGGTAGTCAAAAGTCTTTAATGTCTCTAAGACTTCCACTCTTCTGCTACATTTGGTTGAAATTGTCCAAAAAATTGAAAAATTACCAGGAAAAATGAGGTAATAGTCGAGTGACAGGATAATGAGCCTGCAGAGACCTCATTTCCTTAGGACATTATACAACAAAGTGAACAGTCCGCTGCATGGGGGCATCTTTAGTATTTAGCTGTATAGATGTTATATTTCAGTTAATCTTACTGCCAGTTTGTGGAGAAAAAAGAAAGTTTACTTAACAAGAACAACAAAAAGCTAATGAGTCTTTGTCACGCTTGGCTTTTTCCTTGGAAAGCATGTAAGAGTTAAACTGAATATATTCTACCTCAAGTTAGCTGGAGTTAGCATTTCTGATCAGAACATCCAGTTCTTTCTTCTCTCTTTCCTTTTAAAATTATGTTTTTATTTCAACCGCTTTCTACCAGCAGGCAAAGCTGCTGTTACACTCTACCCAGCTGTGAAATCAATATGATTTTCATTACAAAGATAACAGAAACTCACTTAGAAAGACTGTGAATTGCCAAAGGTCAAATAACAGTCAGTGGCAGAGCTTAGAATTTAGATATCCTAATTAAAAAATCTCGCGGTATAAATATATTAATGAAATGCACCCTGAGAAATGTTTGCATTTAAGATGGCAACTATTTTAAACTATTACATTGTTTCTTTAATTACTGTAGTTCATGGAAGTCACATCAAAATGTGATGAATTCTTTCTCTGGTTTATGACCGTTTCTTATGAAATAAGTATTAGCCTTTTTTTAAAAAAAAAACAAAACAAAACCAAAACACGATTATTTGAGTGTGATTAGATGAGAAAGTATAACAGTCACAGAAGAGAGAACCTATCTAGTAAGATTTCTGTCATATCAGACTCTAAAAATTAGACATAACCCGAATGAATGGGTGCATCAGTTATTTCTGTGATGGATGGCTTCATTAACAACAAGAGGAAGTGCACAGTCAAACTGAAAGCAGCACTTGAGTATTTCAGCCAGAGCAGCCAGTTCTCCTTAAACTAAAGTCAGCATTGTAAAATAAATGTTACTACTCTTCCTAAGTTCATCCTTGATCTCTTCTTATTAAACCTTAATTTTTCCAGCAGTAAAGTTAAATCTGACTTACCATGGATGAAAATAACAGGAAATTGATTATTTTGTTACTTGTATTTGTTTGAGATAACTCTCTTCTGGATCTCTATTTTTATTTAAATTCTGTCTTTTCCACTCCATATGCTAAAACAGTAAACTCGGATTGCCAAATATTGTGGATTTTAATAGAAAAAGTTCTTCAGCTTGCAGCTGAAGGGTTTTTATGTTATTGTGCTCCCTCTGCTGGATAGTGCCTATTAATTTTCTGTTCCCTGAGCTCTACTAATATCCGTGTTCTATGAATCACACTGCCTTCCTGAAAGAGGTCTAAAAATTGAGAATGCCTCATTTTTGTCTTGGATGAGGTGGAACATGACCATTGTAGGCCACAAAAAATCCTGTTGTCTGACAGCTAAGAGCAATCAAAAGCGTTTGGTGGACATTTGATGAACAATTATTTACTATGTCTTGAACAAAACCAGATGGACACTAAATAGCCTTCTTTTATTTGTATAACTTAGAAAGGGTGATGTTCATTCTCATCCTCTAGTGAGTACAACAGTATCCTCAGATGTCCCCCTGATGTTGTTAGCGTCTCAGTCTGAGTGGTGTGGTTCTCATAACTCGCTTCATTCTTTGTTGAACCTTACAGAGTTGCTGCTGGGCCAGCATTTGTTCTTTGGAGAATCAAACACGCTCCCATGCTCGGTGGCAGCCCCACGGCCAGGCAGGTGATGTCTCCGTCCTTTCCCATCTCCACTGCAGCGAAGCGTAAAGGAGGAAGAACAATACGCCAGTTCTGCTTCTATAAGTTATTTCAGTCTTTGTGGCCTTTGACTTCATGAGCTGTTCTGGGCTTGCTCTCATGCTCACCTTTCTCCCACTGCTGTCACACAGTGAACTGCATCTGCTCCCATCCCACAGCTCTCTCTTGGGTGGCCCTGGAGCCTCCTGACCCAACAGGATCCCCAGGCCTCCCAGTGGGGCACTGCCTGGACCAGCCAGCCCCTGTATCCTGCAGCCTCCCAGCTCTTGTCTCCGTGCTGGCTGACCCAACTGGTTCTGCGGAAGTGGGATGGAAACTCAACGTCCAGTTCAGTTGCAGGTGATTTGCTCATCTGAGCTGCTTCTTCCCAGATCTTGTGCCGTGGATTTTCCGGGGGTCTTGGGTACCTTTGCAGTTTCTTTCAAATTTAATGTGATGTTATAAATGCCGCTGCATATTCGTGATGGTAAACCGGGAGTTATTTTTCAGTTTGGCTTGGCTGCATTTACAGCATTCCCATATTTTGATGTGGGTCAGACTAGTACCATATTCCTGAAAATAATTTTTTTTAAAAAAAACAATTGTTGGGAGCAATAACTTATTTTTTAAAAACAGTAACTCATTGACTTCTGTTTTAACTAGGATACACATTTGGGAAAAGGTTTTATGGGCAATTTCTCTTTGTTGTTTTTTTTTTTTCTGCAGTCAGTTTTAAATTTCAATCTCTAGATATATAAAAAACTACTTTCACATGCATGCACACTTTATTTTCCAAATAAGTTGGTTTTTTTAAACCATTTCTAAAAGAAGAAAGTGGTTAAAAAAGTAAAGATCCAGTTCCTAAACCCTTCAGTTCTTCCTGCTCAGACCAAAAGGCAGACATTGAATACATTTTGCTTTTGCTAAAATAATAAAAGCATGTGCTGTTGAACAAATGTTCTACCTTAATTTAGTTGGGCCTAAACAAAATCATTATCGTCATTTGCAGGACAGCTCATCCCAGGATGAATCCCCTCCGTCGAACCAAGTCGGTCTGCTGACGGTGGGGCTGGGCTGGGGTGGCTGGGAAGCACCTCTACAGATGGGACCATTTGTGGATGAGCTTCCAGGATCCGGTTGAAAATAATTTGCCAGAGATGCCTGTTGAGTTATAGCAACTAAGCACTTGACAGTGCTTGTCTCAGCAAGAGCACATACCATATGCTTTGGGGACGTTCCTGAGTAGAGTATTATCCTTCTGGCACCACAGTGAACTCATTAATATTCCCATTAGCCCCTTTGGTGGGACTAATCCAGCAGCTCCTAAAGACGGCGAGGAAGTTCAAGTTGTCTTTAGGATGCTTTGAATCAAACCTTAGATGAAGTTTGCGTAATTTAAGTCACACTGGCGGAATCATTTTCCAAAGTTAGAAATGTTCATTTATTTGCCAGTTTCTTTACTCCTAACTACCTGCTAACTCTACCTAATGAATACCAGTGGTGTGAAATGGAAAAAGAAACACATTTTTGTAGTAGGATTTGAATTTGTATACATTACTGCTATTTTCCCAAATTTTTCCAGAGGAGGACTGGAATAAGCTTGCATCGACATTCCATATAATACTAATTCAAATGCCAGTGTATATGTTGATCATCTCTTTTCTCCAAATATGTGATCTGTTCATGGGAAAAACTGTAGAAATGTTAAAGCTGATGTGGAGAAAGGAAGTGCCAGATTAAGCTATTGTAGTTCTCATTCAATTCTGGTCATTCTTTATTGCTTTCAGGTCACACAACAAATTTAATAGAAAAATCATCTTTTGCAAATAGCTTATTATATGTAAGAGAATAAGAACTGCGCTCTGCCAAAAAGAAATCCCTGTCAGATCCCAATATTTTTCCAGACTCTGTTTCTTTATATGCTGGAAAAATTTCTGTCCACTCACCATTCATTTTAACAGCAGATCTTAATTTTTCTTTTGGAAAAAAAAATAATAGGATGTATGGGGAGCGAGGAAGAATGAAGCTACAAACTAAACAGACAAAAGGTACTATTTCAAATGAATATACTTATGGTAGTGGGAGGGAAACAGACAAAACAAGTAGAGAAGACTGGAGAGGATCTCCTCTGGGTTCCACTGATGTGGTAACAGCTGTTATTACAGTATGTGGCTTTTTGAATTAAATATTGATAGAAATAAATGAATAAAAGACTGAGTAAATGGAAATGTGTGTTCTGCCTTCCTAAAGCTCTTTTTCAGCATCTAGAGTACCAGAATCAACACCCTTTTATACAATTAATAGTATTAAATAACGGCATCAGATGACAGGAAATAAGAAAGTTCCTATGGCAACTAAAAATAAGCACAGGAGGAAAAAAGCATCAAATGCTGTCAGGAGACAGCGTAAAAGGCGACTGTATGTAGATAACAGAACAAGAGCATACACAGAAATCTTGTAAACCTATGCATTTCGATAGCTTTTACTGGTAGGTTTTTTTGGTTTGTTTTGCTTTGTTTTGTTTTTCTCAAAATGGGAATATGATACCTTAGTTACAGCATCTACTTAATATCTCAAACTGTTGTGCTGAGACTGGCTCCTGGTTTATGGCCTGTGAAAGGCAGGGACAGATCCCCTCAGCTTCAGGAGAGCAGATGTGTCCCCCTTGGGTTCATATGCTGTTTGGAAAGCCTTTGGGTGCCTCCGATCTCATTCAAGTCTCCCGCTTTCTCTCAAGGTTACTTTTTTGGTCCCTGCGTACAAAATGTTGGATGAGAAAAGTTTTTGATAGAAGCAGAAGTGCAGAATGTCTGGTAGAACTATAACTCGTGGAAGATAGGGCTGTGTGTGTCATGTAGGTGCTACTTACCTATGCAACTGTGCTTGTTTAAAGTTATACTGAGTTTAAGGAGGTGTAGATGATAAAATCCTTAGTGGAGGGGAATCGTGAGTGTGCAGCTGCACCGCTGAGGCTACAGCTGGGCCAGTGTGAGCCGATCCTTTCATCTCAGTGGGAGAACTAGTTTTAAGACAATTTAACTCTTGAAATTCCTGGGTTATCTGCTTTTCCTACCTATCTGATCTTCCTACCTTCACCTCTCTCATAAAAAGCAAAACCAAGCCCCCTCTTCTTCCCTTATCAGACCTGCACAGGGTGGGGAGAACTGCACTGTTCACCCTTCATTGTCCATGCTCTGAAGATGTTCTTGCCCCTGGAGACCCACCCACCTCCCCCATCTGATGCACAGACACTGCTGTTTTCACAGTAAAACGCTTCTGCTGAGCAACACTGCATCTCCATGCAGGACTGTGCTGTGCTCACCAGGGGAGACAAACCCATTGTCAGTGTCTTGGCCAGCTCAGGAAACTTGGTTTCTGAGTGGGAGAACATTCAGACCTGCAGACAGCAATGGGATTGTATTTCTCTCTTGTTAATTCTGTCCTATTAAGTGATAAAAATGAGTTTATTAATGTTAACTCTGACATTATGAGGTGATGTGGGAGAATGGCAAAGCAAGAGCAAAAGCAAAGGCTTGGAGAAATGCGGTCAGACTGTCCTGATGCCAGTAAGGGCTTTTATCTTTACTCAGGACTTTCGTAATTTCTGATTTTTTATGTGTCTGTGCTGATAAGTGACACATAAATGCACCACTCCAGTTGTAGAAGGCAATCCCATTGTTCCAAGGACAACTTGGAACATAACCGAGAGGACCTCCTGGGGCAAGAAGCCTGCTCCTCAGCTATGGTGGGCAACCATTCCATATAGCTGCATCCATAAAATTAATTTGGATATGTTCTTATATACATATGTATATATATATCTCCTTCCCACTCCTGTTGTGCCATGTTTATATGATACTCTATCACAGATGTAACCCATTATTATGTGACTCAGGCTGCAAGTCAATACATGTAACCACAGGCATGTGGAGTACGAATAGATAACAGCCACTGATACTATTCTAGCTTACTCTGCAGTTTGGGTATGTACAGGCTGTTGAGAGCAACACCCTGCCCCTGTGTGGACTGTACTTGCACTGCCTGCAAGTAACCACATGCACAGCTACAGAGAAATCAGGTAGTCCACAGCAAAATATCAGAAACTAGGGGATAGAGTCACTCAAAAGGAACCACGTTCTTGAACTGGCTGACAAGAACAAACATAAACATGTTATATTTTGCTCTGACCTAATTAGCACAGCAAAGAAATTAGCTGTCTTCTGATTGAGTAAAGGTGTATAGTACACATAAGTACTCCAGCAAACAAAATGCTTCTGAAATAATCTGAACCAGGATGTCGCTGTAGAGGGAAATTGCACATTATATTGTAACAGAAATTCAGGGGGTGGCAGCTGAGTGTTGGCGACTGCCTCTGGATCCAAACAAACTCATTCTCATTCATGCCGTGGCTACCGGTGCTGAGCCGCCTGTGTCCCTGGGAGCCGTGGGTGCTGCGTTAGGGAACATTTGGTCTCTGAGCCGCCAGTTCCCGGCAGGTACAACCTGGAGCAGGAGGCAAAGCAGATGGCACAACTCGTTCTGTCCTTCCCTCTGTCCGTGAGCACCCTGTGCTCTTCAGCTGCTAGAGGAACGTATTGACCACTTCTCCAGCGCTGCTACAGAGCTGGATAATTACAGTGATTACAATGATTAGATTACAATGCAGTTTTTCCTACTCTGCTTGTGAAATGCTGCAGCTCATCCCGCCTTTTATTCATGGCAGATGGCAGATTTGCAGCCTGTGTGAATGGGTGCTGCAGGAGTAATCCTCTTTTTTTTTCCCTCCACAGCCAGGATATATTCTTCACCTTGTGTGAACTATCGGAGCAGTAAAATAGACAGCACATCTACTTTGTACGAGTCAGACTTGACATTTAATTTACCCTCTCATATTCAATAACTGATAAGCGAGTTGAGGAAAACAACCACCAACAACAAGCAAACAAAGCATCAGTGACCTCATAATTTTTGTTTCTTGGGTGAACAAATATTCTTATTTTGTTGAAGAATCTTAAGTATTAAGAAAGAAATAGAAGGAAGTATATGGTTTGCTTGTACTAAACAAGCTCTAAAGAAGACAGTAGGATTAAAAGTTTGAGGTTTTTTATTTTTAAATACATTTTTTTACAGTGGAAATTGTCAATGTATCTCTTTTAAAATGAGTTTAGTTGTAACACAGAATGAGCTAAGGCATTGTACCTAACATCTGTAAGACCTGTACTAAAGAGTGCTTTTGGTGGCTCAGAACATAACTGCTGAAATGCTGACTGCTCAAAATGCCAAAATTTATGAAGGTTTAGATTTTTAAAATATCTGCAAAGCACAAATCCCAGTTTTTATCTGAAAAATGTGCTTCAAATAATGAAAACGCTCAAAGAATTTCAGAAGTCTCATTTGCGGAAGGGATTAATGAAAGGTCATTCTTCTCTCCTGTGACATTTGTCATCTTTTTCTCTAATAAAGTCCAGCTCCATTGAACCTGGTGAAGGTTTGGACAAAAGTATTTGACTTACCTACGCTGATGCAAAAATGTGTCCTCTAGCAACAGTGACAAGTTTTTCATCAAGTGTGACTCAGATTAATTGATCCAACACCAGCTACCAGGTAGACCCAGAAGCTGAAAGGGAGCCCATGTTGATTGTCACTATTTCAGCAAAGTCAGTTGTTGAAGCTGTATGTCTGGTGTAGAACAGAGGGGGCAGAGACACTCATACAAAGTCTGAAACTCAGGTAACTCCTGCTGATCAAGTATGTGAACAAACTCCTGAAAGAAGAACACTTTTCAGCTGGAGTGAAGAAGTGAAAATGGGAAAAAGAAAGAGAAAACGGAAATGATTTTGCAATATTAATCTGTAGTGTAATGGATTATTCCTTTATAGAGTAACTAGTGTTCTACTAAGAACTTTATGATATCTTCTGCTTTGTGGATCACTTGCAGATTATGATCGACAATTCTCTTTCCTTCGTTGATCAATATTTCAATAAGTGTGTACATAATAAAGTTGAATTGGTTTTTTTGTGAATAGTATTCTTGGAATAAAACACTTTAAAATGGCTTTGTAAACACTCAGAAGGAAAACTTCAGAAACTAAACAAAATTGTGCAGTGTTGATACAGTAAATCAGCCTATCTCTGTATGGGACATTTCTCAAACATGGAAGGAAAATTTGAAATTGCTGGGTCAAATGTTCTATTGGCATAGCTGTCCTATTCTTTTCTCATTAAAAATAAATGTAAAATTTCACATGAAGCTGTTTCTCAGCTAATTTAGAGCAGGCTCTTTCATGTGCTTGTTCCTAAGGGATGCAAAACATTCTTAGCTACTATTGAAATGAAAGATGAAATTGTGTAGTACCTTGCAGGACTGGGCCACCAGTAATCAAGGCTAACTGCATGTTCTTGGGACCTCAGGCAATGCAGTAATGCCATCTAGTCAGTGACCTGCTATACTTAATAAGTATAGCCATCTCACTGGAAACACATTGCATATGTTTAACCTGAAAATAATAAGAAATATTTTATTGTATTAGTAAATTAAAAACATACATTCATTGCACCTTTGAAATTGAGAGTACATTTCTTTTTGCTTTGAGTGTGTAGGGTTTTTTCCCTGTTCGGTTCATTTCTGTTTCTTCAGTGAGTGTAATTTGGAAGAGGAAGATAAATATATGACTGATGCATTAAAATCAATCAAGATAGCAAATTTAATATAAAACATTCTTTGGATATTCTGGAAAAAAGTCTAAGTAATGACAAAATGAAGTGTGATGGTTAGTACTCATTTGCTATATTACAGTCAGAAATGCTCTGTAGCTTAATTTTCCTTGTCATTACAAATGGCTCTTAACTTTACTGTCAAGTCCAAACTATACCACAGCCTTTGAGATAACCAGGTTACCTTGCACATGCAGCTTAGAACGCATGTGGCAGAAGAGTAGATGACACACATAAGCCCAGCACCGTGAATAAATATCATTCACATTGCACAGAACATACTCGTAGTTTTGCACTAATGTAGGGTAAGGAAAAAATTCAAAAAAGTCTAGCATAACCATTTAAAATCTTTTTATTGTAAGCCACAGGGTTAATTTATTAGGTGTGGGCTCCAAATCCCAGTTCCAAGTTGAGGCTTTTCAAGAGTAGGCATGCAGGAACACATGGTGCCTGGGAATCTCCCAGTTACAAAGGACACAAGATAGAGAGGAAGCTGCCAGAAACCTTCGTTTTGTGGAAGGCTGTGGTGGTAAGAAGGATGAAAACCTTCAGGAGTTGTATCCATAATCAACTTCTGATGATCTGAGCTGAGGAACAGGGACTCCAAGGGTGCCACCTTGCCCAGTTAGAGGCATGAACTGGAAGAGAGGAGTTAGGAAACCTTCAGCAGAGCAGTCTGGTCCCCCAGACAGGACAGGTCCCTTGGGCTACCCCTGCACTGCTAAACCAAGCAATACCAGAGAGGCTTCTCAGCGCTTTGGCCTCCAGGTACACACTGCCCATGTCCACCCTACGCGGCCCTTGGCCCAGATGCACCGTAGCATCCCCATGACCCTGCCACAGGGCTGGTTTGCATTGGTGAGGTGAAAGTGATGCTGTTGCAGTGGTGTGAAGCTGAAGATAAGCCTCGGGTTCCCCAGGCCATGACGTGGGGCAGGCGGGGATACCCAGGGGTGCACAGTCTGCTGGGACAGTGGTGGGGGTGGTGTTGGGTGGGGCAGGGCAGGGGGACATTGGAAAAATTAAATACTATGGGGAATCTCCAGCCTGGTACCTTGGCCCTCTTATTTACCAGGCGAGACACTCTAAACCAAAGTGACTGCCTCGGATAAAGGTTTAGCCTGACCCTTTTTTAGCTGTCACACTGTGTTCATGGAAATCCTGCTGTTGAAGAGGACTGCTTTGTAAAATTGCATCAAAGAGGGATTTTTGCTGTTTGTCATTGGATTGTATTTCAGTGCTAAATCACATCAAGCCCAGAAAGATGTCAGGAAAAAATGGAAAACCTGTCGCTGCTGTCATCCCGAGTTTTGTTTACGTTTCTTTACATTAAAGCTCTGATTTCTATAGGAGTTTTGAGGTTGATCTTGTTCTTGCCTCTACTAGGTTTGAAGAATATATTGTTAGGTAGTAAATCAGCTCTCTGTGTTGCCTATATTATGTTTACATATTGTAAAATCATATGATCTAAGTGATGCTCCTAGGAAAGCATATCAGCACTTAAAGCCATAAGTTTATAATTTTCAGCCATCCTGCATTTAGTTATTATTTGCAAATGTTAACATTATGTATTACAAAATGTTAAAAAAACCCACAAAGCTTTGAAAGTCAAGCAGTAAAACATAATTATGTTGGTTTGGTGGGTTTGGGTTTTTTTGGTTTGATGGGTTTGGTTTTGTTTGGTTTTTTGACTTTTTTTTGGTTGGTTGTTTTTTTCCTGTCTTTAATCTGTGCAGTATTAACAAGCTTCCTTTGGGTTTGTGCATTATGATTAGTCTTTAATTAAGAGAACACATATTGGTTTTTTGTCCTTGCTGACAGGCTTCTTCTACTGAAACTTTTTAGTCGGACACCTGACATGGAAACATGCTTTGTATAGATGGCCCATTAATGAACTCAGTATTTGATTTTATCCTTGTGTTCACTGAGCATCCAATGCCTTATTCATTTCACATTATGCAAACCTGCTGTAATGTAGAATTATTTGTTTCCTTATGACCATTTCTTTCATGTTCATCATTAGTGTACCCAGCTGTTTTGCAAGCAGTAATGAACTTATTGCCATACTCCTTTGCTGCAATGAAGAGTGTTATTAGTTCCATTTTTCAGATAATAAGCTGAAGCCTATAAATAATAACTTTACAAATTCTGGAAATTGAGTAAGAAAACAATAGACAGCTGTTCCTCAGACTTCATTTGTTCGCAGTACAGCCTTCCCCGATGTCAGAAACGGGTGTGAGAGCCCAGTGCTCCTGCAGGGCAGATGCAGCCTTCTGCTCCAGGTGGGCACACAGCTAAGGCGTCACCCATGGCTATGGAGGGATGGCTTGCGGTGAACGGTTTTGTGAGGTTAGCTGGGTAAAAGGGCTTGAAAGGAGACTGATACCTTTCCCTTTGCCACTGTGGGGAGTGATCCCACCTATGCAGCCACCTTGTGTTATCTCCACCTTGGTTTCGTGTCTGTCTCCTGGACCAGCACACCTGGGAATTGCAGGGAAAGTCTTGTCTTAGCCTCCTTTATCCTTTGGTCAGAAATAAAATAGGCTTAGCATGGACAGAATCCTTGGAAGTGATATTTATCAGCTGCTACTAAACATATGCAATCAGATTTTTTCTCAATTATTTATAACTTGGCTGTGTTTGAGCATTATACCCCTCCACAGACATAGATGCACAACAAAAGGCTTATCCATCACACAAAGACTATTCAATGCCAAATTTCACTTCCTTGTCTCAAGTCATCATACTGCCAGAAATTATTGACAAAACTGTTGTAGTAATCACTGGTAAATAGTACAATTGGCAAATAATGTATTTTCTGCTGACTTTATTATTGGAAACAACTGGACAATTTATGCTGACACTCTTTTGGAAAACAGACATGGGAAATTTCAGCCCCAACAGTTAAATTCTGGAAGAGCTTTGAACGACTGAAATGAAGGGTTTCTAATAGGAAGAATTTGGCAGCATTAGCTGCAAAGAGCCTTAGCCGTTTATTCTGCAGTTGCTTTTCTCAACTTGTGAGTTGCAAATCACCTCTACCTCTGCTCCTCCCCAGAGTCACAGTCCCTGGTAAGACACACTATATGAGACATGGAGGTAGGGAGGTTGAGTATCTTTAGACTAGAGTATTTGTATGAAGACTGCACTGCTCAAAGCATATATGGAAGTATATGAGGATAAAATAAAAAGTAGGAATTAGTTTTATGTACAAGGTACACAATGCATGTAATGATTTTTTTTTTCACTTAATTCGTCTCTCTGGAATGAGTAGGACTAGTGCTATCTGTTATTCACATAGCTGGTAACTTCCAGTTGTTAAATTGGTGCAAGGTATTTACAGTAACAGTTTTGTTTTTAGTTATATGAATTTGATGTGAGAAAGATGTAGACTGTAATATCATATGAACATGAGTCCTGTCCACAAGTGAAAAAATCCATATGTACTCATTAGGGTAAGTATGTTATAGAGACAGTACAGGGGGAGTGTTGTGTGATTATGGTACAAATGCTGTTTCTTTGTGTTTGCTTAAGAAATCCCAAGTGCAGCAATAACATAACATTTTATAAGCTTATAATTCTGGTAGCGTGTGCTTAAAAAAAAAAAAAGCTAAATGGCCTTATCTTTGAGGCGTTTCTTCAGCTTCAGGTAAAGACAAGACTTTGTATGATGTGTGTAGGAACTCTTGCATGGGGTTAAAATGTGCGTATTTTTACATCTTTGGGAATTGTCAGTCATTTTGTACCTGTTTATTTCACAGTCAGATTCCAATTACAACCTGCTGCTACGAAACCTGTCCATAAAAGCTGGAAAATACAGCGTGGAAGACATTATTATATGCTGAGGTATCATTATAATAGTTGGTGTGTGTATTTGGGAGGGGGTGAAGAAGACCAGCAGCAAGGAGGTCTTTCTTATTTCACTTGCTACATATGACCTGGTGAACTTCTTGTGAGTGGGAAGACCATGCCAGCACATTGCAGAAAACAGGTTTTTACCATAAGCACATTCATTCACCGACTGCACGTGTCAGGAGGAAATAAAAGAGATTGTTATGATCGATAATACAGAATCGATTGGACATGACAAAGCTATAAGAGTCAAGGACCCAAAGCATGTTTTACCAATGTGGTGGTAAAATTATTAATATTTAAGACTTGAAAGATCTGACTAAGAAGTTTATCCTAACTAAAATAACAGCCTTTTTGACTACGAGCTAGCAGTCTGTGGTTTTTTTCCCCTCCCCACTGCTGACTGAAGGCAATATAGGGTGGGCCTCATAATACGGGCTCCACCATGAGCCATCCCTCCACATCCTCACCTTATTTACTGGGTGAGTCTTTCTTAGAGCTGTGGCAGCTACCAAGCTGCTGAAGGAGTCTGTCCCTGCTGGAGACCTGGCTTTGTTAACACCAAAACTATTGATTTTCCTCACTTTTTTTTTTCCTTTTTTTTCTGACACAGTTTATAGGCTGTGTCTCTGCAATCACTTGGCAGAGCACGGGGGAGCAGAGAGGGTGATGCTGTCCAAATGTTTTCTCCCTGTGATCATGGTTAATAAAGCTCCCGTCTGACCTGTCCTAAATCGTACCTGTGTTATTACACACTTGGATTCCCCAGATTTCTGGCACCAACCTGCAGCCTCAGAATTACATGGTAATAAGGTTGTTATTACAGCATACAAGAAAGTCACTTACATATGAAAAGTCTACCTTTTTTTTTTTTTTTTCTCTTCGGTTTTAAAACTTTTAGAGGACTTTGCACTGCATTTCAGTAATGTTTGTCTTCAAGGATTCAAACACCTTTCTTAGCCTAAAGGAACAACTTTTAAAGAGACCTATTTTTCTTAGCAAGACCATGTCCACTCTGAACAGAAACATATCACTTGGAATTTATAATGTAATATTGTTTCTCTGAGTCATCATGATTAATCCACGTTAGTTTATTATCACTTGCGTTCAGCCTCAACACATTATCTAAATTATGTTGCGTAGCTTGTATATCTGAACATTGAAGTCTTATAAATGGTAGCTGCTACTCTGATTTAGAATCTGAATGGGCAAAATGGTCTTTATAATGAGTATTTGTTTATTAAAAGTGATAAAATCTAAGGCAAGTCATAAAGCAAGATCGGGACAATAGGAACATACAATGAAAGACTGTGAGAAACTAATATATTTCACTTTGTATTGGATCACTCACAACTGTACTGAATGAGTTCTACCTCGATGTGAGTTACCTTGCTAACACCACGTCCAGGGTGGCAGAAGGAGTCCAAAGGGGCTGAATATCTGCTTTTGGAGGGCCGTGGAATGCTCACCTGCTCTGCTGGTCCCACTGCCTTCCCAAAACCCCAGGACCTGGGGGAGATCCACACTTTCTACCTGAGGTGCCAGCAAGTCAACAATGAAGCTAGTGAGAGGTCTGGAGCGCAAGTCTTAAGAGGATCTGCTGGGGGAACTGGGGCTGTTTAGCCTGAGAAAAGGAGGCTGAGGTGAGACCTTCTTGCTGTCTACAACTACCTGAAAGGAGGTTGTAGCATGGAGGGTGTTGGTCTCTACTCCCTAGTAACAAGTGTCAGGAGTAGAAATGGCCTCAAGTTGCACCAGAGGAGGTTCAAATTGGATATTAGGAAAAATTTCTTCACAGAAAGGGTTGTCAAGCATTGGAATAGGCTGCCCAAGGAAGTTGTGGAGTCACTATCCCTGGAGGTTTTTAAAAGATGTGTAGATGATGTTCTTAGGGACATGGTTTAGTGGTGGACTTGACAGTGTTAATGGTCAATGATCTTCAAGGTCTTTTCCAGCCAAAATTATTCTATGATTCTCTGCCTGGCCAGTGACACTTGCCTCTTTTCAACAGCCTGGTTAGCACAAGGCAACTGGTGAATACCATGTTTCATGAGATGGGTCAAATGAGGCTTGAAATGAGTCAGAGCGATGGCTTGACTCAGTCAAATGAAAGCCTAGACCTGTTAGCAGAGTATCTAGGTTGCTCTTAGTGAGGTTAGGGAAGGGGTACAGAGGGTAAAGCCAGGATCTGCTTGTAATGGAAACACTGTTAAAGTGCTGCCGGTCATTTGTAGTGATGCTGGGTGCTTGTCTGACCTGCAAACAGTGTGACAGGTGGTCCCCTCACCTGGAGAGGAGTGACAGCTCTTTGGGGAACAGGACATCCCATAGCACACGAGCAGCCCAGGGCATGATCTTCAGCGAGGGAGCAATACCAACAGCAACAACATTGGAAAGCCTCATCAGGATGAAGGTAGGACCTGAGAGGGTTAACTGCACAGCACAGGTCACTGTGGTGGGGCAGGTACTGCGGTAGGACTGATGATGCTGCCTTTAAAATGCCCAATCTGTATCTGTGCTGGTTGCTGTCAACCCCATTTCAGCCCCTTGTGAATGTTATGTATCACTGTTGCATGGAAAATTACGTCCAAGGGACAAAGAAAAGATGTCCAAATGTTTACAGGGATAGAAAACAGCACCAGCCTGCCAATGCTTTGTGCAAGGAGATGTCCCACCAAATCCCTGTCTCTTGTCACCTCCTCCCTCCTGCCATCATCCTGGTGCTGTTCCAAGCACGTTCCCTGTGCCTCCTCCAAGTCCTCGCCTGACGCTTGCTGAAACCACTGGAAATATTCCTGTCAACTTCAAGTCTTTTCCTTCCCCCAATATATATCCAGGGGCTGTAGCCTCTGAATCTCAGATTTTGTCTATTATCCTGCATATTTTCAACTTTTTTTTTTTTTAAATTATTTTTTAAGGGATGTGCTGGGAGAAACCCTATATCCTGCATGTAAACCAAAACAGCTGTGAAGAATTATTCTCTTTACTAGGTCATGTCATTATTTCATTCAGTTTAAAAGTCAGCTTTTCTCACCTATCTCCTCTATCAGGTCCACTACATTTTGGAAAAAAAGATGACTTGTTTCTCTGACATGGCAGAGGCTGTTTATCCCCATAATGTTGAACACAAAAATGTTTCCATTCATGTAACATGATTTGTATACACATAAACTATAGTACATACAGAAATGTTGAATATCAGGCCAATTTTCACTTTTTAGTTTCAAAAGGGACTTTCTTGTCAGTAAACTACAAGGGATTTTTTTTTTCTCAGTACTTTATTCTTAGTGACATCTTTTTGTGGAGCACAGAAAGGTAAAAATCAAGATACATTTACTATTTATACAGATACCCCATGATTATTGCTGATAAGGAGCAATTTAAAATGACAAATCACTATTCTGTAAATCAGATATAAACAGACAACTTACTGGACTCCTTCCAAGATACAGTGAGACATGCATCAAAATATCAGAGTGTAATTACTTTCATTATGTATTCCAATTAATCTGAAAACAACTGAGACTGTAAAGATCGGATTCTGCTAATTTTTACTGACATAAACCCCAATATTATTTATAGAATTGGTTGTCCTCTGTTTACTTGATTAAAATATGGACTAATCAGCCACTGCTTTCCTAGAAATAGTTCTTGAGTATGGTAATTTGCCATCTTCTGAAATTTTCTTTATTTAGCCAAAACACAAGTACATATTATAATTCACGGTAATATTTTAAACTTATGTCTGGTTTAAAACCAATGACTTAACTAGGAAGAAAATCCTAAACTAAAAGATCATTTGAAATATGTATCTGAAAGCTATAGTCTCATTTATGAACCCACGTTCTGCTTCTGATATTCCCAAAACGTTTTGTTGTTTTAACACAGCCCTTTTCTAATAAGCATAAGCAATTATTTTAAGTTGAAAATTATTTTGATAATGAACTCATCTTCACCTGTGACATTGCTTCAGAGGGGGAAAGGATATATCGCAGTTGTGGCCATGTAGCCATTTCTGAGTCTGTGTTGTCAACTGATTTAGACATTCTTCTTTGTCTGCAAATGAAGTGATTTATCTGTCTTCGTTATTTGTTTCAAAACATGCTTCCTTCTTCCTTTAAAATGGAGCTTCATTTTTACCTATCTAGAGTTAAAGGAAAAGAAACAGAATAAATATTAAAAGTTTGTAAGACACTAAAAACATGAGCTAGTTAAATACTACTATATAGCACATTTTAATTTAAAAAACTCTTTAGCTCTCTCATAGGATTGGGAAGTTCAAGATGAAAGCTTGATGTCAGTTTCCTAGAAGGGCAGCCCATGTTGTGAGAGGATTGAGAAGAAATCTGTTGCAAAACCTGAACCCTGGGATTTGAAGGACCCTGAGTCTCTTGCTGGATATCAATGTCACCTGCCCAGCCTCAGGAGGACCTGAGAGCAGGAGGCAGCCTTTTGTTACTTCCCTTTTTTCCAACCTTGGGCAACAAGATATATTTGTAGATTAATTAGAGAGAGGGCACGTTGTCCATGCAGTGGATGAGTATACCAGGAGTCCACAGTACAGGGCATCCTCCCAACTCCTGCTGCTTTGTTGGTCTGTAAGTTCCCCATCCTGTGTTGTGAGTGAACCCCCTGCTTCGCTCTCGGGATTCTACAGGTCACCCCTCCTTTTCTTGAGGAGCTCTTCTGTCTCTTCTGTCAGGCTGGCGTTCCACTATTGCTCTAGGCACACCACTCCGTGTGTACCAGCCAAAGTTTCAAAACAGCTCCAGTAACAGTTTCCTGTACATCTCTGCTTTGCAGATCAGTGAACTTGAATTACATTTTCCACATAGAATCATAGAATGTCCTGAGTTGGAAGTGACCCACAAGGGTCATCATGTCCAGCTACTCTCCCTGCATATGACAACCCCAACATTCCCACCATGTGTCTGAGGGCGTTGTCCAGTCTCTTCTTGAACACTGTCAGGCTTGGGGCCATGACACCTCCCTGGGGATCCTGTTCCACTGCTCCACCACCCTCTGGGTTAAGAACCTTTTCCTCATGTCCAGCCTAAATCTTCCCTGGCACATCTTCCTACCATTTCCTCGGGTTCTATTTTCACATGGTGATGTTTCAGGTGATTCTTTGGTCCTTTTTTTTTTTTTTGGTAATAATCACAGCAGAGATGGCAAGTCAAAGAGTGAGGGGTTTCTGCTCTGATGCCTGCCTACATGATGCTGTAACAACAGTCTTCTCCACCTTTGGGGCAGCTCAACAGGTGCAGACTTGCATGGAAGTTGACTGCAGTGTGTGGGTTCATGATGGCTGTGCTTTGGTAGGTTGACTCTTCCTGGACAAGTCCAACCTGCACAGAAAAGACCACTAAAGACAAGAATGTCTTGCCTTGGTGGGCAGCATGCAGCAGTGCCAGAGCTCTTCTGCAGAGAGAGAAGGGATATTGCAGTTGCCTACTCCTAATTCTGCAGCTCCCCAAACGCTGAATAATTATGTTTGTAATCCTCTCCTCCTCTATCAGTTTAAGTCTTCTGACCCCCTTCCTCCCACTTGGCCCATTCTTCATTGGCACCATGCCCCATTCAGAGCTTAATTACTTCATCATACTTGGTGTTCCCTAGTTTAAAGCCGCTACTTTTTGTTTTGTCATATTCTGGTAATGCGAATAATCCTTTTCTTTTGAAGGTATTTATATTCTGTGATCTCATCTCCCCTGAGCCTTCTCTTTGGCAGGCTGTAGAAATTGAGTTTCTTCTGTCTAACCTAACTCACCGGATACCTTCTAATGTTGTTTTCTCTCTCTGTGTTTTCTGTAGTTTCACAGCAAGCTGTGGGGAGCAGAGAGGACCCAAACTGAGGTCCCAGTGCGCTTAGCCAGAGAAAACACTCTAGAGTCCATATTACCTTTATAAAATAACAGAATACAATCTGCCATCCCTCCTGATTTTTTTCTCCAAAACTTAAGGTAAAAGAAACTATAAAGGAAAAGGGATATTCATTAACCTATTAACAATTTGTTGATCTAAAATCTGTGCCCAGTCTAAAACCCATAAGGCTATGATTCACCATGCAGCTCCATACTGAGCCTGGATTACAGTTAAGAGTCATTTTGACTGAGCCTTATCTCAACTGCACTGGCTGAAAACATTGATTCTAATGAAGTTATTTATGACTTACACTGACTGGTTTAAAGTCTTTGTCTTTCATATTTAAATCTGTTCTTCCAGATGTAAAGTAGATGGAAAGTCTTGTGATTAGCTGCAGTGAGGATATATAAAAGAAAATAACAACCAGAAGTGCTTCAACTCCCTTATGTTTTGGATCCTCCTCAGCCAGCGACTGTGCAATAATCTACAGAATGACTTAAGCAAAGAACCTATAGATGTACAGTGATGAGAAAATTTACAGTGGTTTCTGCTGTACAAAGGTACTGTCAGAAAGCACTAATGCCTTAGCTGTTTTTCCTCCATCATCTTGTTTGTGTTATTTATTTTTAGACCCTGATGGTTTAATCAGTGCCATGTGGGCTGAAGGCTCCACTTACCTGGAGCTCATGGAGGGCTACAAATGCAGGTTGCAAGAGCCTTATGGCAATGACTGCCCTTCACTCCTGCACAATATGGTTTTATTGGGAGTTTTTCATTAAAGGCAGGTATCTTGACTCATCCAGCATTTTAAATCCCTCTTGGTCTGAGACATCTTGCATTTGCTAGTCATGCCTCCAAAAATAAAAAAGTATAAAACCTCTGCAGAAAAATAGCTCACGTTGTTTAGCGAGTATTTCTGGAAAAATAAAAGGAAACAGAAAGCAATGCTTTTTCTAGAATCCTTGTTTATTTCAGGGTATTTTCAGTACAACACCTTCTCTTTTTGCTTTAATATAGTAAGTGATAATTGCACTCCTTGGGTAAATCTTGGCTGATGCCTAAAACACATCTAGAGCTGTTTCCATCCTACCATGAAAAACTGTTTGAAATGGGAGGCTACAATCACTCTAATATGAACCATCAGTAAGCATCCTCTATCATTTAAAAAAGCTAGGCAGTGCCGAGCTTTATTAAATACCAAATATTTCATTGGCATACAAAATTCCATAGCACCATTCTGTTGCATCAAAAACAAAGGAGAAAATATAAAAATAATGAGCTTTATGCATTCAGAAATCTCACAGAGCCCAGATTCTGGCTTTGACTTGGCAGTACACAAAAGATCTACCCTGTGTCACAGAATTTCCCCAAAACTCACTGGTACTCATAATGCTTAATGGTTTCAGTGGAACTAGAATTTCTCCCTAAGAAAGTTACTTTCTCCCGCTCTTATTGCAAAGGCAGTTCAAACCAAATAATACAATTAAAATTATGTTGTGATTTCTAGCACAAATGCTGCTATATTTTGTAGACTTCTCCAGAAGAGGTAAGCAGCATGGATCTTGCCTAGTACTTGCATGAGGGACCTCCTGACAATCCCACAAGGTGCAGTGGGCGTAGTATGAGAAGTCACAGTGACCACCTGACAAGCAGGACGCCACAGCAGAGAGATAAACTGGAAAACACCATTTAGCTGTAATACAAGACCCCAAGGGACAGGTCTTGTCCAGGATGGAGGGAGCACAGCAGGTAAATTCTTGTTTGGAAAATGATTCTCTTCCAAGCCTGGATCTTACATCATGAAGCAGTTCAAGCTGTCCACAAGTGCCCCATGGGCTTTGTGCAGATTCTGCATAGGGGTATGTTTGGTGTCAAGAAGGTACTCTAAAATATAGATACCAATAGTCATTCTCAGTCTTTCTCTTTTAAAATTACAGACATTTCTAAATGAGCAGAGTTGAAATATTCTTTACATGCTAGTCTAAATAAATTCAGATTTACTATGGAAAAATGTACAGTAGCTTTTCCTTACGTACAAGACTCCCGTGGGTTAATTGATCCCCAATGGGATCAAATTCCACAGCAACAATCTATAAATTTCAAAACAACATTAATTTATTAGAACATCTTGCAATAATCTTCCTTCTCATCCTCCTCCTGGCCAAAGAAGAATCCCATGCAATCAAAGTTTGCAGTTAAATGTATTTGTTGACATGACATTTATTAATGTTTTTTCCACCATCCTTCACTTTGAAGATGATAGTTTTTTCTTAAGAGTTCCATTCTGCTTGGCTTCAATTCATAATCCTGCACAGAAGACGCACTGCAGAAAAGCAGGTATTTCTATCAAACACCACCTGGCACAATGGAGAAAGGCAGAACCGTGAGGCTGTAGATCTCCAATGGAGAGAAGCTGGAGAGTTGCAACTCTACAGACCACATCTCCAAGACGTCCAGAGTCAAAATGTATGTTTGTGCTGTACCTGAAAGAGGGGGCAGGGATTCCTTGAGCTTCTGCCATGCCAGGAAAAGAGGTCCATGCAGAAGGTGGATGGGCAGAGTTACAACCTGGGTTCTGGAAGCTGCAGGCTGCATTTCCCGCAGCGTTGGGCCTGGGGCTCGCACACTGCAGGGCAGCTCGGAGCTGCTGCCACCACCCTGCACTGGCAGCTCTGAGAATCCATAGGGAGAAAACATCTCAGCTCTTTACAGCTAGTTTGTGCTTCTGAGGTTTTCTCTTCTGCTAGGAGGTTCCAAACCATTACATTAAAAAAACAACACTCAAAACCTAAAATACAATCAAGATTTTATGTATAATTTCCCAGCAAACACTAGGTTTTGGTACAAGGAATTGCCAGGAAATTTGTGGATTCTTTCAGCTTATTTCTTATGCAAGAAGATGGAAACTTGCATGTATCTGATGTCATCCTTCAACAGGTTACTTGGTTTAACAGGAAAACATCATTGAAAGTGTCTTTAGTCACAAATCTCAAGGATGCAAAGAACAATGCTAACAACCTGCATCTGTGATGCAACAGCCCATTATCTGCTTGCTAAATAATTATATGTTTTAGAAACTAATCCCATGCATACAGCTCTAAAAGTATGAAAAGAAGAAACAATACAGGTATAGCATGAAATTGAAATTTGTGGTAGGCAGCCTTCTGAGAAGCAGGTAAAATGTAAAGAGAAAATATAGTTTTGTATTCTGTGAACTCTAGTTCTTAAAAGCTGTCTGAGCAAAATATCTACTGTTAGCTGCTCTATAAAGAAGAATGGGAAATGGGCATCTGAAGTATATGAAAAGAACAATAGTCTAAAAGCTAATTGCGCGTATTTCCATACTATTCAAAAAGATAAAACTACCTGAGCAGCATGACAGAAGAAGTAATTTACTCCCAGTCTATGAATAACGTAAGGCTTACATGTTTCCCTATTTGAGAAAAACTTGTATAGGAAAGCTGAGGCATTAAGCTCATGTATGCATTTCTTTCCAGGGTGAGATTTGCCATCTAAAGATGGTATGCAGCTCTCGAGCCTGAGCAGTGACAGGTCTCATCCAGAGAAGCACCCTTCCCCTGCATAGGGCTCAGATCCCTCACCACAGCTTAAGAGTCAGCACACAAGCCCTTTTTGTACTAGCAAGAGCTCCTGCTGTCCCCAGAAGCCTCCTGGAGAGGGTCTTTGTGGTTCATAGTGCCCATCTACATGTTGTAACTGTCTCCCCACAGGAGTGGGGTTTAGAGGGGCTGAGCAGCAGAAGGTTCATGGTGCCAGAGCCACACTCAGCACTGGTCCTTCAGCCTGAATTGCTGGACATCTGCCTTGTCTTACAAAAACAGAGGACGGTATCTCCTGCCTTAGCAGTGGGCTTGGATAGCAGGGAACACTGCTGCAACTGGAGGTAGCAATTAAACTTGATACTGGCAGTTCTACATAGCAAGACTTCGAGTTTAATAGCTCAAAAGTTAGGACAGTAAGAGTAATCATCGGTCACACAAAAGCACACATCAAAATTTATTTCTTTGAAAAACGAAAGCAATTAATCTAAAACTACCAGCACAGAAAAAATCATTACATCTGTAGCACTGAGTGAAGGGAAGTAGTGTCACTACTATCATAATATCATGAGCTTATAGGATAATTCAGGTGGAAAAGGACCTCTGGAGGTCACTAGTCCAACCTCCTCCTCAAAGCAAGGTCATGTCTGAGCCCAGAGCCTTTTCCAAGAGAGGTCTTGAAAACCTTCATGGACGAAGACCGCACAGCTTCTCCAGGCAGCCTGTTCCAGTGCCTGATGGGGAAAAAATATTTCCTTTCAACTGATTATTTCAATTAATGCCCATTATCTCTTGTTCTCCTGCCATGTACCCTGTGAAGAGCCTGGCTTTGTGTTCTTGCTAACCTCCCCACAGGTACTGGGGGTCTGTTGTTGGATACCACCAGCTATCATGTCCTCAAACAGCTCTTCCCTGTCAGTGAATAGCAGATGCTGGGGAGCATCACCCAGCTTGGTCCACCCAATACCTCTGTCAAGAAGTTCTCCCTTATTACAAAGAAAAACATTAAAAATAGGGATTGAAATGATAAAAATATAAGCAAGGTTTACACATTAGCATTCAATAAACCATCATCTGTATTTGAAGCCATTTCTGACTTTGATGACAAGCTTATTTTATGTATCAGGAGAAGAAAGAAAAAAAGAAAACTTTTATGTCAAAGAAACAGTGTTGAAGGAATAGAGTAGAAGAATGGACCATTCTGAACTCTGGCTTACTGTATGAGATTTTCAGCAATTGAAAGGCTAGAAAGAAGCCTGAAAGATACATTGGTTGTGTTCTGGAATGTGAGAACAATCAACTAGGTCAAATTACATCTAATAGTAATTAATATAGGATGCCTAGGTTTTGAGTATTATAAAGAATACAAATGAGGGATGGTCTCGTGTGGAGCTCCTTCTGGTACCCCAGGACACCATTTCATCTTCAGCAGTCGTATTTGGACTATTAGGGCTGCAAATTGCACCTAAGCCATCCTGTTGAACAGTCTTGGTAAGCCTGTTATTTACAAACTCATCTCATTTCCTTTAGAGCTCATTTTTAACTTTGGTAACAATAAATTGCACAATTAAATTGTGTGTTATGTGAGGAAAAATGCTTCCTTTTGTTTGTCTTAAGCATACAGTGAAGGCTGTCCTCTACCTCCTGTGTAACAGGAAACAATAAATTCCCTGTTCACCTTCTTTCTGCTGTACACAGTTTTCATAGACCCCCAACAAAACAGCTCTTGAGCATGTTCTTTCCTGATGAACTTTCCTTGTGATACATTTCTTATGTCCGTCTGTCTCTTATTCCCTTCCCATATGCCCCTCCCACAAACACCAGAATCAGAGAATGTCAGGGATTGGAAGGGACCTCAAAAGATCATCTAGTCCAGTTCCCCTGCCTGAGCAGGAACACCTAGATGAGGTTACACAGGAAGGCTTCCAGGTGGGTTTCGAATGTCTCCAAAGTAGGAGACTCCACAACCTCCCTGGGCAGCCTGTTCCAGTGCTCTGTCACCCTCACTGAGAAGTTTCTTCTCAAATTTAAGTGGAACCTTTTGTGTTCCAGTTTGAACCCATTACCCCTTGTCCTATCATTGGTTGTCACTGAGAAGAGCCTGGCTCCATCCTCGTGACGCTCACCCTTTATATATCTGTAAACATTAATGAGGTAACCTCTCAGTCTCCTCCAAGCTAAAGAGCCCCAGCTCCCTCAGCCTTTCCTCATAAGGGAGATTCTCCACTCCCTTAATCATCTTCGTTGCCCTGCACTGGACTCTCTCCAGCAGTTCCCTGTCCTTCTGGAACTGAGGGGCCCAGAACTGGACACAATATTCCAGATGTGGTCTCACCAGGGCAGAGTAGAGGGGAAGGAGAACCTCTCTCGACCTACTAACCACCCCCCTTCTAATACACCCCAGGATGCCATTGGCCTTCCTGGCCACAAGGGCACAGTGCTGGCTCATGGTCATCCTGCTGTCCACCAGGAGCCCCAGGTCCCTTTCCTCTATGCTGCTCTCAGTTTGAGGACTGTTTACAAAACAGTCCACAGATCTCCTGGCAGACTCTTAAGCAAAGCATAGTGTCCAGCCAAAGTCTGTGTTTTGGAAACTGTGTTACTTCAGTAAGTATAGTTTCATTTTTATTTGATTATCTCCATTTGCTAAATGTGGTTAGCTAGCATTGTACAACAGCTATATTTCATCAGCTGGAGAAACAGGAGGGACTTTGATGATGCATTTGGAAATGGGAGTGGGAGAAAGATGTCAAGAATGGCCTTCGCCAAGGTCTTTTGAGTTTTATATATGCAGAGGGCTCCCTGCAACCTGTGTCAAGGCGACTGTCCCAGGGAGGTCATCCCTGCCACTCAGGAATTCAGGTGGGAGGCTGTAGAGAAGGAATTGGATTGTCAGGGAAAGGCAGAATGGGGACACTGGGGTGTTTAGCTCCAGAGCACAGTGTGTGCTGGCATTTGCTCCTTGGGCTGTGGTCACCCTACCAGACCAGTGTCCCTCTCACCATCCTGGCTGCCTTGTGCCCTTGGGAGCTGGGCTTGTGCCTTTCATGCCACCACCCTTTGCCTCCACATGTGATATGGGGCAGGGAGCAGCATCTTTACTGTGCCAGTATCAGGACACAGCTCTTCATCTGTGCCAGGGCTCCTGCAAAGCATAAGGCAATCTTAAAATATTGTACCATGGTGCAGTCAGTGGGATTTTTGGCATTTTTGCCCTGGCTTTAGTGACCTTAGGAGTCATAGTCTTACAGATCAGCACTAGAAAATTATTTCTTGCTGTGAAGGTAGAGCTTCAGCACACAGCAGATAACAGAGGTGACAAAGCACCATGTCACAGACCAAACTCACCCCACAACTCCCTGCACTGATGTTTGTGGCTTTATGATTCAATATGTGGCAGAGCATCTCCTTTCCATTTTTTTTCCTTATGGAGCTGGTCAGGCTGCAGTTTACCCTTTCCTTAACAAGCCAGGTCCACTAGTAATTTTAATTCTCAGGGGAGGACTTATTTTGAGGGTCATTCTTCTGGTCATTCAATTCAGAGCCACATGTGTTGTCTTTACAAAATGAACTTCTTCCCCTGCCTCTCATCCTCTCTTCCATAAACACAAAATCCACCAACCAAAGACATTATTCTAAATATAGCTGGGACAGGACAATGACTTGTCTTTTCCTTACAGTGGCCAATAATGGTGATTGAGATTAAAAGAGGAAAGAAAATCAAGGCAAAGCTATTGATGCTTTTTTTTGGTGATATTTGGTTTTAGTGTAGACTTTGGAAGACATAGAGAAGTTTCCTCAAGTCTATAATATTTTCTGCCTAACTCACTTATTTCTGAGTTTTGAGTTTAGGCAGAAATCTTTGCTGTGAAACACATATTTGTAGTTTGTGAATGGAGAGAACCGATAGGGAGCTTCCTCAAACACAGCCTCTGAATTTTCAGTTTAAAAAGTTATGAACTGTTTAACCTTTTTATTTTTTTTCTAAGTGGTGAAATAGAGTAAATCAACACTAGTGTTTTTCTCTTCCACAAATAAAGCTTTTTGTTTTCTAGCAGCTCTGTTGCTGTAGCACACCAGGCAGATGGATGGTTCTTTTTCTAACCATTTTCACATCACAGTAAAAGTACTGAAGGTACCTAACAAAGTTGATGGGCATTTCCTTCCGCAACAGTGACAATATTTTGAAGACTTCTCAGTTTCCTTTGGTTTAAACATTTAGGACATTTATTTGAGTTTTCTTCAGTACCATAATGCACTAGACCTTTTCCTCTTATGTACCAGACTTCTCTGGCAAAGGCTGCAAGCCTTAATTGTGTGAAGTTTAAAAGAGAAAAATATAAAGCATTAGTTCTGCCAGTGCAGATAACATACGGGAGATAACAGCATTTACCTATGACTTTCTCCAGCATAATCTCTTACAGAGTATACTGAAAATATGCAGACAGGCAATCTTCATGAGGTTTCAGTGAGTGCTCTGAACAATATTTCCAAGTAGATCTTCAGCTGATTCAAGTTGGCATCAGTGTATAGACTACACTTTTAAATTATTTCAGTTATGTGCACCAAACTCATGTTTATCTCAAATATAAACAAAGTTTAAAGATGGCAGAACAAGTTATTCTAACCAAGAAGCCATTTATTCCTACATGAGTAATAGAAACCTAAAGCTGATTATAGCCACTATGCAGCCAAGTGCTTTTCACTGAGCAAACTGAGAATCCTGGTTAAGAACTGGCTTCAGCATACGTTCAGCCTCTTTGATACTCTGTAGAAAGAGTTAAGATGGTACAAAAAAGATCCAGATGTTTTGAGGAACTTTTTTTTTCCCATTTTCCACTCATACGGGAAAAAAGAGTAAAATTAGATTTAAAATGTTTTATGTGAATCATTAAATTACAAACTTACCAGTCAAAGAACTTGACAAATATTTAAAATGTGCTTTACACAGATAGTATTTCAGATTATGATAGTTTATTTCAGAATTTATCAGTTCAGAGTTGCAATTCCTATGTACCATCAACAAAAAGTACTCTTTAGTATGACTGTATTCTAACTATATTAGAATGAATACTAATAGGAACATTATGAGTATTTTGAAGATTTTTCTCTATAGATGTCTTTCTTCCATATTTGTATTATAACATCAGATTAAGTTCTGTTTCAGAACCCTATGGATGCTTTTATTTTCATTTATGATTAAAAAATATTCATGATTTCTGCTTTCAAAACCTTTTTGAAGAGATAAACCCAATTTATACACCTCAGTTCATAGTACATCTTCATATCTAATATTAACTTCATAAATCATTTATTAGAAGTAAATAATGTACACAATTACTTTATGTATTGTCTAATTGCACTTACTTGATACTATCCAAATTACACGTTACTTTTTTTTCTACCATTTAGTTTCCACTTTGTCTGGTTTTAGTTAGCAAGTAACTATTGAAGATTTTATTGCTTCATTCCTCTGTTTTTTTTTTTTTTGTGGGGGTATTTTCCTCAGTCATTTCTCAATGTGTAGCTGTAGATGGACCTCTACCTCTGGAGAAATCAGAAAAGTTGTGGTGTTCTCTGTCATTGGTGATCGTGGTGGGCATAGTTTATTTTTATTGGACTCATAGGAAATGTGGATATAATTTAACAGGAAACATTCAGTTTAGGATTTAGACTTTCAGTTAAACCTTGAAAAGAGTTTAAGGAAACTACTGTACTTCATTAATGTGCTTGAAGATGCTGTTTCCTACAGCACAAGGCAAAAAAAAAAAAGTCAGTATTTTATTAAATAAGCTATTAACCACAAAGATTTAGATCATCCAGCATTAGTTTTTGAACAAGGGAGAAACAAAAACATATAAGATGCAGAGACTTCATGCTCTGTAGCCCCATGGAAGGGCTGGGCAAGTTCCTGCTGACGTGCCTGATGTTCCAATGTCAGTCACAGCATGGTGGGATCCGGAGGACATGGAGACACCACAGCCGGTGCCACCGCTGCTGCTGCTGTCCTTCTGCCGCTGTCCCCCAGCCGTCACTCCTGCGCTGAGAACAAGTACTAGAGGGTCCGTAAAGAACACTGGGCTTGTGCCTCATTCCGGTAAGAAGGATTACCTCTGCGTTTCTCCAAATTCTGCAAAGGTTGTGGTTTAAACACCCTGTTTAACCCCACATTAGTACAGGTCTGTTGAATATAGAGTCAGATTTTTTTTCTTTCAAGCAAGACAGATTATCATCTGACGTATTTCTAAGAGGTTGCAGCAGCTGGGAACACATCTGCTTGCTTTCCTGCACAGAGCTCTTGTATACCCATTGTGAAGGACATGGAAGAAGATTTCTATTTCATTTTAATTTTTCTTCTGCCATTTTTCATAGTCTTATATCTGTGTTTGGAAGATCTCCAACACGGAAACTGCTAATTCACAATTTTTTGTTGTACATCGTTATATTTGCAGTTTTGGTAGTATTTAAGAATCGACTAGAGGCTTAGACAGTTTCCCAAGTGCCTACATTCAGACTGTTAAAAATATTATCTTTTTATATAATATATACCATCTATCAAATATAATTCAGTTTTGCAGGGTTTTTCTGAGGTCACTTGCTGTGGAAAGATCAGAGTTCTATCAGTCTGTTAGATCTACTGTTATTTCAGTGTTTCCTACCCTCTGACACAGTTTTCTGCTTCATAATGCATTATTAGGACCCTTTTAAACTTTGTCCCTTAAATGACACCCCAGGCAATTACTCACTGGCCTTGTGCTAGAGGCAGCTCTGGATAATCTACCTACAGCAAGGGGACATACAACAGTCTAATTCACAGTCGACAGCCCAGCGAATATGCTGTCTTTCTACTTAGACCCTATGCTGTTAGAGGATTAAGAAAGGTTTAAGAAACCACGTGTTTATTTGACTTATCTTCCATTACGCACAGGCTTTCTCCAAGATTTATTTTTCTCTCCTCTCTCTGAATCGTTCACTCTGCACAGCCTCCCTCGGCAGCCCCTGCCTCCCCAGTTGTGTGTGGCAGGGCGTGTGATGGCCCTTCTTTTTGCTTTTGGTCTGTTCTCTCATCTAGAGTTTCCCCTGAAGGTTGCCCTAGAGCATCTTCTTTCTCCTCCTCCCATCCACCCACCACCTCCTGGGAGCTGGCTGCAGGGCAGCACAGGGTTTCATGGCTTTCACTACTTCAGGTTCAGACTGACACTGTTGTCAATGTGCCTGTGGTGACAAAACAGTTCTTCCTATCATTTATGTTGGTAGAATTACGACAAAAATTAAATAAGCAAGGCCCATTCATCTTGTCTACACCACTTATGATTTTATTGACCTTAAGTGTTTCTTTTCCATATGAATCCTGCTGATTTAATTTTTTCCCTTTCAGATGTTCCAACGTTTGGACCATTCCCCTTGTCTTTCTCCTACACCTACAATGATTTTTCGAATGATGTGACGTGAGCCGTAAGACAGGGTAAATTCACACGGTCTGCACAATGCCTGCAATGCTATAATTTCATTTCTAGTTGTGTTTGTTTATTTTTTATTTATATTCTTAATACCTATATACTGACACAGTCTATAGGCTGTGTCTCTGCAATCACTTGGCAGAGCACGGGGGAGCAGAGAGGGTGATGCTGTCCAAATGTTTTCTCCCTGTGATCATGGTTAATAAAGCTCCCGTCTGACCCGTCCTAAATTGTACCTGTGTTATTACGCACTTGGAGTCCCCGGATTTCTGACACTTGACAAAGCCATGTGCCTTTCCGATCACTGTTAACAGTGAACTGGGAGATTCCCACAGACCTACCAGTGGTGACTGCTAGTTCTCTTTTCTGAACAGTAATAGCCAATTTAAAATCCATTAAATTATATACGTCTAGTTAAGCTGGATCCCTCCATATTCATTACATTTATTGACATTTTGTCTGTTATTTTACTACCTGCATACTCAGAGCATGTTCATCAGACTAAATGTAGATGAACAGCATCTGAGCCAGCCACCGTGTGCCCCTGTTATAGGCAGTGGAGAGAAAAGGCATTTCTAGGGTTGTGGGTTAGACTAGATGATCTCCAGGGGTTCCTTCCAACCCTAACCATTATGTGATTCTGTGATTTCTCCAGTTCTCGTATATATATCCCAAACAGACCAGGAGAATCAAGCCTTAAAATGTCTGTTTCTCTCTACTGAGCACAAAGGGAGCCTCAGGTGACTCTCAGTTTCTCTAACAGCTTTGTTGTAGATGTCCATGGTTAGGTGAGATGAATCCCGTGTGTGCCGTATTGTGAGCTGTCTCTGTCACATTGCAGTTACCCTTTGTTTATATTGCCCTAAAATATTTTGTATCATCAACAACTCTGCTATGTTGCTATTCACTTTTCTCAGATGATTTATGGGTAAATGGAGCACATAGCTTCATAGATGCTGGTGGGACTCCTCTGGAAGCCTTCCTTTATTTAAAAAAAATAACCTTTTGTTCCTACTCTTTCTTTTTGACTAGCTACGAGAACTTTATTTATTTAAAAACCTTTTGGGAGTGACCTTGTCAAAACCTTTTTGGAAACACAAGTATGCTGCATCGACAACACCACCGCAGTCTGTGCTCTTGCTGACTCTTTTCAAGGAGCTCAGTGGGTTTATAAGGTTTTCCCCCTACAAAAGTCATAGCATTTTTTTCCAGTTGTATCACGTTTGCCTAGTGTCTCTCAGTTCTATGCTTTATCATAAATTTTCCAAGTCAATGTTCCCAAATCAGAATTATGTGTCTGTAGATCTCCAGACCTTTTATAATTTTATTTTCCAAAGCTGGGATCACATTTGCCTTTTTATTCCCTGAGCGTCTTTTAACCGGTCGGTTGTGCACTGCAGTTAGCAGTTCTTTTACAGTCCCAGGGAAACATGAAACAGTCCTGCTGATTCGTTACTACCTATTTTATTGATCTGTCCTAAATCTTCCTCTACTACATTTGGGCTGCTCCTATTTTTTTTCTCACCGGGAAAGCCCATGCAATGGGAATCTCCCTGAGATCCTCTGTCACGGTTACTGAGCCCACTTAGCTTTTCTCTTTATGGAAGCCCTGTGGCCTTATTGATTACCTGGCAGGGTGCCGTCTAGCAGCATGTTTGAGAAAAGCTTGAGCACTTTTTTTTTATTCCTTCAGCCAGTTGTCTCTCAAAATGTTTTTCTCACCTGCCTCCTTATGATTTTACGTTTTGCTTACCAGAAGGTATTCTTTACCCACCTCCTGGTGACTTGTCCTATATGTCATTTGTATTGATCAAATCTTTTTCTTTCTTTTTGTGGTCTAAAAGAAGAACAATATTCTGTTCATAGCAGATTAGATGAAGTGAACCAATGACCTACATTAGGCACATACTATTTCCTGATTGTTATGGTGAAGAAATAGTTCACCCTTTTCTGCTCACAATCTATAAATTTGGTAATGAGAAAGAGAATAATTTCCATTAGTCTGAGATGGCTGAATATAGGCAGCACAGGTATTTGTGCTCTGGTATCCTTCCCTTCTATGCCATTTTTAGAATGCTGTCTGCTCCATTAAAAAAAAGAAGCAGCACCTTCCATTTTTAAACTAATTGAGTTAATACTGTTCTCACAAGAGAGGAGCTTCCTCAGAGGAAGGTCAATAACATAATTAGCAAAACATAATTAAAGAAAGTGGTGCTGCAGGACCAAGTTGCTGGACAGTATGGCTGATGGACCCATGGGGCTGTGGGTGACGTGGATGAATCTCTGGCACCGAAGGCCAAGATCTGCCCTTAGAGAGCACAGCAACACAGGCTGAGGGCAGGGGCTGCCCTTTGCCTAGGCTTGTGGAAAAGACAGAATTTGGTAAAAAAAGCTCTCGGAGCTGAATATCTGGCACTTGAAATTCAGCACGTGCTATGATTTGACTTTATGAACACTTGATCTTTTGCAACTTTGCATCAAACGTGTGCACAGAAGGCATAGTTTATGTTCTTTGTTTCAAAAGTTAGTTTTCATCACATATTAATTTGTAATATTCAATGTTTTCAATTTGTACTTTGATATTTATTTGCAGATACGAGTCTGACTGAAGCCTGAAACAACACATAGCCTACTAATGCAGTTCACACTCTCAAACTTTTTATCTTAATGAGCCTACTAATCTCTGAGAGGTTTTTAAAGAGGGAATCACAACTAATTTGGAATAATAGCGATATTTGAAAGTTTGGACCTTTGTCTGTGACAGTTCATAAAGGGAAAAATGAACAGTTATCCTATAAATTACTGGCAATGAATTGTTGTCCTTACACTATTAAATATCCCAGGAACAGAATTGCTCTATTTTAACAGACCACTAGCCTGATACGTCCATTACGATTTGTTGCACAGTGGCCTATACCATATGATTCAAAGAAAGGTTCAACAAATCCTATGAAAATATTATGTAGTAACCCACCTCCTGGAACATTTCTTCACTTCTGGCAGCTAGTGCCTGATTTATGGCCTCAAGCATGGCAATAAAATCCTAAGTGTTTTCATGTGTCTTTTCCCAAAATGACTGCTTTGCATACCTGTAAGGCTATAGACAAACACCTGGGTTCCACTTGCACGTTGTGGTTTTTGTTTCATATTTATTATTTAAAGAAGAGTTAATGGCATTTCAGGTATTTACTTGTGATCTTCAGAAAAAGGACACTTGTATGTAACTCTGTAACAGATATTGGAAAGGTGGTGGAAAAGCAAATTTCCCCGCACTGATCTCTGGGGACAGTTTAATCACATCATTAACAGAGAGAATTAAGTCTATCTTACCTCCTCATTTTGGCTTCTCAAACTCTAGCCCTTGTTCCATCAGAGCACAATTGTTTTAATAATACAGCTGCCTTCTCACTGCTACTAACTGGATTAAGACCAACAATTAATTCTACATGCAGGAACTCCATTTTCCAATTCCTAAGCACTATTATCTTTCAGTCACTACTATGCAGAATCATTTTCATTAACAAGTCAAAATCTCTGAGGATTTTTTTTTATTGCTTGTGACCCTTTTTCCTCATATGTTTCATTTCTCACTGGGGTATATAATACCAGTGAGACTGTAAACTCTAATAATTTGGTCATGCAGAGTGCATCTTTTGGTGCTTGAATACTCTAAGCATGGTTTTCCTGATGTTCATTGCCTAACACATGCTTCCAAATTTTTTTTAGTGGCCTATGATTGTTTCTATAAATACATGTTTGGTCATGGATTGAATTCATTTGGCAGCACTACTTAGGCATGGATGACTGATGAACCATTACAAGTCATTGACTGTGGAGAAGGTTAATCAGACAAATGTTCTCATTAACCTGAATCTGATTCTTCTCTTCATTATTGAGAGCTGGAACATTTTTATTTTCACCGTGAAGTTAAGGAATGAGTTATCATATTATAAAATATGTTTATATACATATTAAGTATGTGTGTGTGTGTGTAGTTTCTATGAGAGCTTTATAAAGTAAAGAATATATCACGCAAAAGCATTTTGTAGTGTTTTGCAATCTGAAAAAAAAGCCCAGTATGTTTAAATGAACAGAATACTGTTCTTTTCCAGTGCACAAATGCATGAAAATGCATTTCAAATACTTCTTTTGTCAGCTGATGACCTTGATGGCTCTTCTTCTTTCCTGTAACTCTTCTATTTCCTACGTTTGTTATTTTCTTAAATCCTGCCCATTTTTTCTTCATTTTTTGATGTTAATGTTACATTTTCCTTGGGCTGCTCCCTTGCTTAAAATACATGATTTTCCATCCCCTTCAGTGGTGGTCCTCCTATTATTTTGTCTAACATCTTCCCAGTCTTACACACAACCTCAGTTAGTAGTCTCATAGGTGGCACATTCATGTCTCCTATTAGTGTATTTATGTCTTTAAAACAGATGTGCTTGTTGTGATCTTTATTCCTCAGACCACTAGGTGAAACCCTGTTTATTTACCTTATTTGGCAAGCATGCTATGCCAGTATTCCATGGCGAGTGGTATGAAGATAGCAGGTCAACTCATTCCTTCTGTCATTCAAAAATGACATAGTTATTTATATGCTTTTGAATTGTTAATGACAGCGGGTTACATGTATGCCTCCATTTATATATGGGAGAGGAAATAAGGCTAAATAAGTCACAGAATCACAGAATCACAGACTGGTTGGGCTTGGAAGAGACTTCTGGAGATCATCTAGTCCAACCCACCTGCTAAAGCAATCTCATCTACAGCAGATCACACAGGAATGTGTCCCGATGGGTGTTGAACGTCTCCAGAGAAGGAGACTCCACAAACTCTCTAGGTAGCCTGTTCCAGTGCTCTGTCAGCACCGTGTCCAGGGTGCCCTCTTTCTTTGCAGTCATTGGACTTCTCCGTAATATCCGTAGAGAAAGCTGGAAGCAGCAGTATCTCTAGCACATCCTACATGTATATGTGGATGTCAGACCATTATTTAAATACCTAAAATCTTATTTCTGCTGCTAGCTGACCCTGGCAGGTTCTTAAGTCTCTAGGCACCTACGTTTCTGCCAGTAAAATCCTTAATTTCTTGAATGACAGGTTGGGAACATGACCAATGGTGTCTTGTTGCTGAGAGTGACTAAGTATTCTCAGATATCCACTAAACATGATTGTTTCTTCTGTCAGGTCAAGGTTTTGGTTATTTCTTCTCCAGTTAATGTTTCATATCAAATAACTGAATAATCAGAACAGCAGAAACTGGAATGCAGTCCCCTTCCACTCCTACTCCAAGTGACTAGATTAAAGAGTAATTTTCTGGCTCATTAGCCAAACAGACATGTAATTGTTTCACAAAACCCAGACAAATTTACCAGGAGAAACTGAGAGAGCACTATCCAGTTATACACTGGTGACCACAACAAGATCTAGGTTAAAATTGCCTTAGGCAGACAAGAGTGGCCAAGGTTCCCACAGACCTGGATAAGTGTCTTTGCTGCTCCTAGAAAGCAAGGGAAGCAAGAAGGTCAAACCAGGAGCTTCCTGGGGTTGAGAGACAAGGGGTTTTCACCCAGCCCCTTAGTGCCAGCTGGGAGAGAGAGTTCCATGTTCCTTCTGCTGGCTTTCGTAGATCCCATTCAGAGGCATGTGGACATCTCCATGTGTTCAACAGGGAGCCTAGGAATGTAACCTAGGGCTGGATATTGCAGCGGGTGCCGAGATCTTGGATTCATCCCGTGTAACAGTCAGCCTAAATTATTGTCTGGAGTTCTCTATTGACTTCAGAGGAGCCTAGCAAGATTTTTGTTCCCAGCTAAGGTTCCCAGAGTTAGTGGGATGAAGCTGGCTGAACATGACAAAAGTTCACAATTGCAACACTTGATATTGCAACATCTAAAGACTTTTGTGGACTGATCTGCTGGGGAAATTCTGGTTAGGTAAATGCAGTGGTGTTTTACTATTGACTTTAATGGCCCTAGAAGTCATTTAAAGAATTCTGTACAAAAGCTAATGCTGCTACTCTAGAAGTAGGTATTAACTGCCTTTGCTTCGATAATATTGAGGGATCAAAGCCATTCCTCCTAGGTCTTGCTGTAATGAAAGATGGGTTTTAACCGCTCTTTAAAAGCAGTGAATCTTTTCAATCCTTTTTCTCCTAAAAGCTCTTTCTATCAGATGTATTTCGATAGAGTTAGAATCATGTCCCTGTTTTCTTACTAAATGCTCCTATTTATATGTTAAAAAACCTGGCAGGTTTGCAAGTACTGAAAAAAAAATCTCAAGGGGACGGCATTTTTGAAATGGAATGGGATTTAAAGTGAGAATTCATGAATATCCCTTTGGCTGGGTATGACTGCAAATCTTACAGAGATCTGTGACACACTCTCATTCAGCAGAGTCCAGCTGGGAGCCGGCAGCTTGTGTCTGTGCAGCCCTTTGCTCTCTGCGTGGGTGGAGAAGGAGGTCAGCTCTCAGCCCAGCCCCGTGGTGGGAAACAATTTGGGTGCTCTGGTGCAGGTGGGAGAGGAGGCCACTGCTTGTTTGGTGTCTTTGGTTACAGCTGGAGAGTAGCCTGTCTGCAGGGGTTCATAAAACCCAGATAATTTTGATGAAACTGGGATACTGTCAGCCTTTTGGTTTGGTTCTTGATGAAGAAATTCAAGATTGTGGAAACCTCTCTGAGCTCAGCACTAACACATCAGTGGACATCTGGTTTGGCTTTTGCTGGTTACTTCTCTATTAATACTGATTCTACAGATGTCTTCAGAACACAGATCACCATATAGCACCATGCATCCTCAATACATAATGCAATTATAGTCACTGCCAAGTCAGAAACATCTGCCTGAGGGAGGATCTTGCAGGTCCAGACCATGAAGGTGTTGCTGTGAGATAGACCAGTGATGAGTTATCACGGCACTGCCCTGTTACTTGGCTCAGCTCAGGTCGCTTCATCTGATCGTACCTCCATCTTACTTTTATTTCTACAGTGCCCTTAAACTCATGGGTGAAAAGTGCCCCAGAAGCTGAGAAGGGCTGGAAAAGCTACTGTCAGCTGCCATGGGATTAGACCAAGCACTGCCAGGGCTATAGCATAGCAGGAAGGATGGCACCAAGCAAGATACTGGTCCAAATTTGTATGCCTAACTGAAAGTCAGTGAAGTCCCCAAAATACACAAAGATAACTCATTATTATACTTAATGGGAGGCTGGTTGTTTTGCATTGAGTTTAGTTTATGTTACAGAGTAGTTGGACAAAGCAGATTCTTGCCACACCAACAGGCATCATCCAGAAGTCTGGAAATACTTCTGTATAAAGAGATGGAGGGACCACAGCTGCTTGATTCAGAGAGTAGATAAAAAAGCAGATTTATGAATACAGACAATACGGAGTGAAAGATGCACAAAATAAGAAATGTTATAGAAAAACGCACAAAATAATAAATGTTACAGAAAATCAAGGTCTCCTATTTATTCTTGAGCATAATGCCAAAACAAGGCAGCTTGAAATGGAAGTGAAAAACAGCATATCCTGAGTGGTGCATTATTAATTTATGGTATTGATTGATGCATCAAAATGAAGGATTTAGTGAAAATAAAAACAAGGAAACATCTCTGTAGGGACAACAAGAAGTTCTAAACCCTTTTAGACAGCACAGGATGACACAAGCCATGGGAACAAAAGGCAGGCCCCTAATTAGTTGATAGCGGCTTTCTTGTCCCTTCCTTTTGGCAGTGATCTAAACAGGAGTCTGAGATGTCCAGGCCCTTTATCTGGTCAGGTGGTGCAATTCTCTACAGACAAGTTCAGGCATGATTTTGTGAAAAAGCTCAGTACGGCTTGTGTGTGTGTATCCACGTTTCCAGCTAAAATATGTCTGATGTGCCCTCAGTTGCATGCACAATGGACAACCTGTTGTCAGCAATAGTTGCTTTTCACAGCCTAAGCAATACTAAAGAAACTGAATTGGGAAATAAACTTTACTGAAGAGGAGTACACTAATTCCTGAGGTAACTCCACTGACCTTGCTCGAGCTGCTCCGGAGTTCAGTCTAGCCTTGACCTGTTTTTCTGCAGTTCGCAAGTCCTGCGGCTGGAGAACTGCTTCTGTTTCTGCTGTTCCATCCATCTTTGCTCAAAGTAATAACAAGAGAATTAAAAAGGGTTCAGGGAAGGGTGACAAATATGATTGGAGCAGAGGAAAACTCTCGTATCAAGGGAGATTGATAAGGTTGGAGTTGTTTCCTTTAGAGATGAGACAAATAAAAAGGAGACATAAAAAAGGAGACAAAATAATAAATAGCACAGAACAGCTCATCCACACACCCTTTGTGATCTGCTAAAGGACCTTTAGAGGTCCATGACAATGTAATCAATTTAAGCTGCTGCTACCTGCCTCTCCCTGCCGGCTGGCAGCACATCAGGCTCTCTGCCCCGTGCCTCCTTTGCCTTTTGGGGTATAAAGGCTAAAAATCATTAGTATAGGGAAGGTAGGGCAGGGGCAGCAGTTGTTCCTATTTCCCAACCATATACATAGGGATAGTCACATGTCACAGAATATTCCAAGCCAGAGGAGAGGGAGAAACTTTTCCACATAGTACACAATCATTCATGGAGCCAAACAATAAATAATGTTTGTTTTTTAACAAGGCTTTCCTGGGCTACAAGAGTTGCTGGCAAAGCTGGGTGCAGCTGTGGATGCTGGGGGAGGCTGCACATCCGTTCCTCCATCCTGTGAGCCAGGTTGGGTGCCCCAGTGGGTGGTGGCAATTAGAGGACTACTGGCCTCCCAGGTTGTTCCTCAAATCTGCCCCTGGTTACTGCTAACAGGTGTGCTAGCGTGTTTTCAGCAGGTGATTACAGCAGCTGGGGTTTAGGAGGAATCCTAATGTGGCACATACATTAAGCCACTTCTGCTTAATGCCGAGGATCTCATAATGTCTAATGCCGACAAGCTATCTGCTGTCACGGCAGGATGGACAGGGTGGGATGGAACATGTCTCCTGTGCTCCTGGCTCTGCAAAAGCTAGCACCATAAGGAAACAGCTCCTATCTTGAATCCAAACCCAGCAACGTGTCACCCAGAAGATAAACTTTTGCAAATAATTTCATTTTAGAGAGGGATCAGAGTTTTTAAAAGAGATCTTCCTGTGCTCTTTTGAACTCCATCATTTCTTAGTTACATCTCTGTCTACTACCTGCCTATGGCTTAAAAGACCACCTAGTACCATTTAGGGACTAACATAATACCAAAGGCATCAAAGTTTGAAAGTCGTAAAGGGAAATAGGTTAAAATCACATGATGTGCCTTGAACTCTTCTGGCAGCTTATTGCTGTCACTAAATGAGGGAGTACTCCCCACTCTGCCATTCCCACTTCTCCCTGCTGCCTGCCTCTGGTGTTTGCTGTGGGCTCTGTTGAGCTGGCGCTGCTCACCATGGGGGCAAAACCTAGCATGACAAAAACCGGGAATAGTCATCTGTTGGGATAACAACCTGAACTGGCTGATTGCAGCTGAAGGCAGTGATGACTGGGTGCTGCTTTAAGCTGCAAGACAATCAGATTGGGGTTTGAGATTTCTTTTTTTTTCTGCTTGAGATATTTTAAAATATCTTTTATATATAAGTCTTCTACAACCGGGTAGGTGATGAGGCATAGTGTGATGCAGCTTTCCCAGCTGCAACTAGTCCAGTTTCCTTTTTTAAAGTATGCATCAGTCCCAAAGGAGCCTGTACAGTCCAGAGCAGCCTCACTACCCACTGGCTGGGGCACTCGCCCCAGCTGGTAGAGGTCTAGGTTACTGTTTCTGTGCCAGTGTTTCAATATTATATAGTAAGTTGCTTTTATTTGGATGACCAATTTGATAATTGATGAACTGATTAAGAATCTCTTGCTCTGTTGGTGCTGCTTACTTTCTGAGAACAGAGTTTGGGCTCACTTGCTCTTTCACAGCTAGGAGTACCCTGCTTCATACTACAGGGTTATAACACACAGCTGGCAAACAGGAGACCTGCCCTTCACTGCTTTCACTGCTGAAGAAAAAGTTAACTTCCCTTAGTTGTCTCTCACTTACTGAGAGCCAGCACCAGCACACGGGAAGGCACCTCGCTGCTCCTGCGGGATGTGCAGTTCCCGGGGCGGGAGAGGTGATGCACAATGACTGGTGGCAACTGTGGCTCCCAGGGAAAGGCAAGGCTGAGGTGTCTGAGGCTTCAGCCACGCCAAGGAGTCAGCTGCCTGAATCAAGCCCTTATCTTGCATCATCTGAGCTGTGAGAGTCAACCCAGCGCATGTACGTACCCCGTGGTCAGTGTGGGGAGCGGTATCTCATGGAGTGATGAAAGTGGGTCAGAGTGAACGCGATTTCACACACATTTGCAGCAGGCTGGCAGCAGAAATGTGTAATCAGTTGCTACAGTTCAATTGGTGTTTTGTAGCTCTGGGGGTAGTGGTGAGATATCATGAGACTAAGTCCTAAAAACACGCCGCCTCTTGCCTCTGCATTTCATAGGAAACAACCATCATAACAATCTCTGAAGACTCACTCCAATGAGTTCCCTAAGCAGCTGACGATAGTGCTGCCCTTTGTCTGTAAATTCAATTTCATGTCAGTGTACTGTATTGTATGAATTTTTCATTTTTTTGCTGCACTGCTTCAGCAGCAGTGGGGGTGGAGAGGGCCACATGCTTGCCTTTTGCTCAGTTGTTCACTCACATCACACCTGGGTTTGTAACTCAGCAAGACCCAGAAATGGTAAAAATGCATCTCTGGTGCCTGGACTGGGTACCCTGGCTGGTCCTTTATGGCCCAGCAATCACCACAGAAGTGGCTGCAGGGAAAAATGTGGCCATTTGGGAAATGAGGGGGGCCAAGGCAGGTACAGGGGCATTGAGATCCGCTGGCAGGGACCGAGCCCTGGAGGTGGCAGTGGATCCCTGCTCACAGCCTGCTGGGAGGTCTGAGTTTCTGGGCCTTTTCTTTCTTCTAAGAGAGTCTTCAAATTCCAGGAGTTTTTTCTTGTCTTAATAGGAACGTATTTACACTGATCATTTTTGTTTATGGCTGCTAATGGGAATTTTATTCTTGAATCTCCTGTGTTTTGAAGTACCATTTAGTTTTCAAAGCAAACACAAATTTGTAAGCAGTAATGGGAAGAAAAAACTACCAGACTAGCCTCTGCACTGCTTAAGCTGATGTTATACAGCCTCCTCTGATTAGCTTTTAAAAATTATTTTTAGCTTAGGTATGTAGTATAGAGCCCTAGACTGTGTGAGCCTTACCATGCTTATCACTTCAAACAAGATATCAAGAACATCTCCCCAAAAATAACAGATTGTAGGTATGCAAGGGACTCCCTTTTTTCCTTCTGAAGTGTCTTTACTTTTAATATCAAAAATCTCAGTTGCAGCAATTCCCCCAACTGCTTCAACCTGACTCCAGTGATGGCTGAGGCTTCAGGTGAGCTCCCTGCAAAAATTGGGACACCCAAGTTCAAAGCAAAGCAGATGGAGCTGGATGGGACACAGTCTGCAGACACCTTTCCTTTCATTATTTTTTAAATTCCCTTTACTATATTATTATTCTATATTTCTATTCTATTTTTCTTCTCATTTTTTTCTGAAACAATTAATGTCGTTTCACTTGAAATGGTTTGTACAGTCATTAGAGGGGATTTGGAGAGAGACAGCAGCTGTTAGGTGGATGCCAGGGATGCTTTATCTGATAGCCCTCTGTGACTGCCCCTCTTTGTGTTCTCCAGACCTTTGTCCATGCTAACCTGACTTAGGTGAGTTTATCTAAGGAATTTAGGCAGCTGTACAGATCTCAGTTTATGGGGAATTGGGTGGATTTGGGATGCTTATATGAAAATTGAATATATATGTGGACAAAAGTAACAATAGAACAAAAGGCTATAAAGCAATTGCCTTCCTAACACCAAGACAAAAATAGCAGGTTTGTGTAACCTAAAGTATATTAAATAAGCTTTCTGATGGCCAAGTGTTAGAATGCTTATTTAGGCCCCAAATATCAGACTGCCTGTTTTTTTTTCTATTCTAATGTGTTTGAAGAAGTGAAAAATCATTTTCAAACTCAAGTGTAAAAGTAATTGTGTCATGCAACAATTGCAAATTTTTTTCAGGTGAGGTTCTGAAATTTAGTAGTTTTGTTGTGGTTTTTGTTGTTGTTGTTAGTTTGTTTGTTTTTTTAAAGCTATAATTTAGAATATATAGTCTTTTCCATCCTAACTTCTGGCTCACATCTATTAAGCTGTTGTATTGCATATTTGTTCTTTTCTAGAATAAAACTCACCTGCTTTTAGACTGAGCAAAATTTACTCAAGGGATCTTCATTAGGAAAATTGTAGAAAACACAGCATAATCATCTTCATATTTTGTGAGATTTTCCCAACACGAAAGGTTTGTAAGCCACTCTTCAAAATATAGATGTACAGGTTAATTTATAATGATAACTGGCATATATTTTTATAATGCCATTAGAAAACTGCCCTGCATTGCTGCAGATGAGGAGGGATGTGACTATTTACCTCTCCTGCCATACCAACCAATCTCTAGAAAGGTGTCTGACCAAAACAAAAGAAGGAAGACAAGTGTAACAATCCGTATTTGTATTTTATTAACATTCAAAGTGGGTTACATTTTCATGTTAATAGGCTTTTAACGATTTTGCATGGGAGAATGCCCTGTTTAAAGAAAGAGGGAACAGCTGATAAGTTCAAATATAGGAAAAATAATTTAATGTATCTTGTGTAGCATGGCAGCATATTGAAATTTAGAATGTAACTTGTGCTGCCTCAGTTGTGAAATGCCCTCATCTTTATTCTGCTCCATACAGTTTAGTAGTCAGCTGAAAGACTGTTCCTAATAACTGTTTATCTTTAATACCTTCACTAACAGCATTATTTTGCAGCCCATTTTCAACACACACTACATTTTAGAAGTAGACCCTATATTAGATCACATCATAATGGCTTCTATCCCAGAGGGCAGAAATAAGCTGCTTAAATAACTTTGTTATTGCCTTTGTGAATGCTTATCTGGGCAACTCTGAGACTTGTAGCTTGGTGGATGATGGGGCTGGACTGCTGAAGTCTGGGCACATTGCCACGACTGCTCACTGGTACCAGCAGTGCTTGGGTCTCTGGTGGAGTCTCAGCATCTCCTGATGGCTGATGGCGGGTTTGTCTCTGATGAATAGGCAATTCTGAACTTTATCAAAGCTGCTCTTCACTTGAGCTAAGGGTGGGCTAAATTCACTAAGGCATGTTGGCGAAAAGGGAGTGCCTAAAACCAAAAATGCAGTGAATAAATGGGTACAAAAGAAAATAATTCACTTGCTGCCTTGCTCCTGTTCGCCCCTGTCTTTTGAAAGCTCAGTGAAACTCCATACTGCACCTTTAGATGAAGAGCAGAGTGGTATGTGACTTACAGGTCTTACCTTACACGAGGAGGAATTGGTCTCCTAATCCAGCAGACAGGTAAGCTGCATCGCTTTTATCCAGTGAAAGGTGGATTTTGGAGGAAACAGCCCATTAAATTACCATTTACTAGTCTACGGAGATGTTTCTGAAGAAATAGACACAAAGGTGTGTGAGAGCAACCAAGTCTCTCATCAACTCCTGGTTTTCAGTTTGGAAAAAAGGCGGCAGGGCTGGGTTCAGGGGGAGTCACACAGCTTAGAGTAAATCCCTTTAAAATCTTCTTATTCATCACTGCACAGACCTGAGCCACAAGTGCTACACGTGTCATGCATTACATGCAAGTGGTATCCTGGACTTTTCCACAACTGAACCCCACACATTCATCCTGGTAAGTGGGGTTAGACCCCAGTGCGGAGGAGAGGCTGCCTCCACCCCAGGAGAGCCTGCAGCAACTGCATGTGTGGTAAAGTGAGGTTAACCATTCTTTATTCCTTAATTTTGGTTTTGCTGGTGTTCCAGATCCCAGCACAGGCTGGGTGAGGTGGTGGGGCCATTGCACGGCTCAGGGAAGGCTTCGACGAGCCCTTGTGGGAGGGCTGGAGCTGCCTTCACACCTGAGAGGTTTCTGTCCCAGGAGAGCCCTGGCTCTCTGACCCACTCTGCCTCTCCCCAGCCTCTTTGGGGACCGCTTAGCTCATTAGCACAGCAGAAGAGTAATCAAGCAGTGGCATTGCCTGCTTTTCCAGCTGTAGGAAAAAAAATCCCAAGCTAATTTGGATTCTGATTTGGGGACTCCATCTCAGGCTGCTTATTCCAGCTGAAGCTGCATGCAGTGGAGCTGGTGGCTGTTGCATGGGAGTGTGTTGTGTGTGGGTGCCAGGGCTGTCTTCAGCAGAAATCCCACCTTCTCAACAGAAAAAAAGGCACTTTTTTTCTTGTTTGTGTGGTTTTTTTTTTTTTTTTCTTTTTCCAATTACTTCCACTCTGCTCCCACCAACAGATTTCTGCTGGAGGTTTCCCTTTTGATAAACCGGTGCTTTTTCCTGAAGAAAAATAGGTGTTGTAGAAAAATTCCCAGTCAGCTGTATCCAGGACAGTCAAAAAACTTCCCAGAGAGCCAGGGCCATTAGCAGTGTGGTGTGGGGTTAGAAAACAAGATAGCCTTGGGACTGAACGAGCCTTCAAAACCAGCTTGGGCATGCTGCAGGTGCTGTGGGTGAGCAGACAGTGGGAAACCCAAGGGCTGGATGCCAGTGGTGATGCCAGATGGGCTTCCACTGTCTGCTGGGGAAACAGGGGGTCTTGGTGGGCTTCTGGCTCAGGGTGGGAGCACAGAGGGGCAGTGGCTGAGGGGTGGCTTCACCCCGGGGCTTCCCAAAGCAATGACAATACTTGTGGTGGTATCAGCAAAACTACTCTGGTTTTACAATGCAGAAAATAGTTTTAAAATAAACCCAGACTTTAAAAAGCAGTAGGAATCAGTTCTTCATTTCATGCAGTGTTGTACATCTCATTTTATTTCTAAGCTAAAACATAAGTAACAAATATAAGCTATTTATCAGAAAATATTGCACACCTATGTAATTGTTGTAAATATCCAAGGTGTGGGTTTTTTTGTTGTTGTTTATTTGTTTGTTTTAAATGCAAGATTCTCTGTGTATTGTGCTATTTCCTAATTTACAATGCTGAAAATTTTTTTGGACACAATCGGTATGTACCTAAGATCCAGATCCAAAAGCACTTAAACGCTCACCTAAAATTTCTGCTAACACTCGGTTTACAAGTGTGAATCTTAAAAACCGTGTAGCACCCATGTAGCTTTTTTACTGATCGATACAGAAGTGATGGAACTTTTTCCACCCTTCTGCAAGTTATAAAAAACATGTAAAGCACTAATCAGGTTTTCATCAAGCCTCTCAGCAAGGCCAAAACCCAAACACACTCAACAGATAGATACACTGAAAATCAGCTTAAAAGCCAAATGAAAAAATCAACTCTGTTTGGCAACAAACATTTTCAGTGCTAGCCAGCATCAGCTTTCAGGCTATAAATGGTCTCAAAGCATATGTTAATATCACTAATGGGAAAGGGTCACATAAAATCTGGATTTTTTTACTTCAGTCAAATTGCATGACAAGGCCATGAGAAGTCAGGCTTATGGTGCAAGCTACTCTGTGTCATAGACTTAGATGTATCTTAGCAGCAATACTTCAGTTTTAAGGTTTTGTAGAATTACGTTAACTTCCATACCGTGAGATCTACAGGTCAATAGGAACGTATACATATATATATATACTTCTGCTTATTCACATACTTTATATGGAGCGAGTATCTTTCACTCTTTTTTTGTTGTCATGACTAAGATGATTAGTCTAAATTGAAACTGTTAATACAAAATGCATTCTTTTTTTCTGTTAACACATCCAAATATTTGCGGAAAAGTTCCTGGCTGAAGTATGGTGTTTCTGGTCCAAGCTTGGAGGAAAGAGGAGGAGGGAAAGAGGAGCAGGGAGGAACATTTCTCCTCTTCCTCCCACGGTGGGTGAGCGTCCAGGGCCCATCCTGGGATGCTGAAGGCCTTGATCCAAATCAGACCTCCCTGGTTTCATACTTGGCAGGAGTGCGTCCAAATACTGGATGATATGTGGGATGAGATTTAGATGGGAAGGACTCTCTGAGTTTCTTCTAATGAAATAATTTTATACTGTCATTTTAGATAATTAAACATTGGCATAGGCACCTCAATCTGCTTTCCCCAAATCCCAGGTGAAAATGCTTTACTCCAGCCTTTTCCATGCTTTTAAATCTGTTTGTGGAAAACTTCCCAAGGTCTTGGGTTTGCCTTGGGCTGTGGAATATAAAAGAGTTTGGACCCTTATAAACTCTCTGGGGAGGAAAATGTTTCTCATTTAGCTCTCCTTTAAAAAAAAAAAAGTAAGTTTGTTCTCTTTTATACTCATTTTTAAAAGGAGCTAAGAGCTTGATAATTCATTCCTGAAAGTTGTCTTTCAATGGAGTAATTGAGGTACAAATGTTAGCAGTTTAAACAAGCTGGTCTTGCTGTATTGGAAAGTGCTGCAGACAGCAGGGCCATAAATAGATCGAAAAGAAAAAAGTGCTGGGAAATGCCTGCCATGAAATTAATTATGTGTTTAAATAGGAGTAGCTGATTTCTGTAAAACCAAGAGTGCTTTTTAGTTTAGAGTGGTTCAGAGATTCAGTCCTCAAGTGGAAGAAGTCCTAGAGGACAGCTCTAATGTGTCGGTAAGCAAAGGACACGGACCAGTGAATAAGAAGGCAATATGTGTTTTATAAATACACAGAGACAGCTTCATCTCTGTAATGTATTCATCATGCAGCAGTAAAAGCACTTTGGCCCCATGTCATGTTGCACGTCCTGCTTGGTGTTACTGCACATGCACATATATCTTTTGGGCTTGTAATTTGGGTGTGTGGAGATTATTTCTTTATGCTTAAATAATCACAGGCCAGATTTTCAAGGAATGTCAATATGTCTGGCAGCAATGGAGTCAATGGGACCAAGCTCCTTTATAACAGCTAAAGATCCAGTCCTGTGTGCTTAAAAATAGCCTAATGAGGGAAGGACCCACCTACTGAGAGGTTTTGTGACCTACTTTGGCAGCTCTCCTCCTCACTGTTCGGGAGGGCTCTGCTGGGCTTCTGCTTCCTCATCTCCCTGGTCTCCTCCAAATCGCTCACAAAAGCAAATTCCACCAGAGAGAGAGACAGCTGCTTCTGCATATATTAAAAATACGCAGCTCTATAAACGATTAATAAAAGATACCACTGACTTTGATTTATGGTGTAGTAATTCACACCTAGCTGTTTAGATGGCTCTCAGCCTTCATCCTGGTGTTGCACAATGCACCCAGGATGAATGATTACCCTGTCACGCAGACCGTTGTTCCTAGTTGCTTAAACTGAGCACTGCACATATCAGACGGGATCATACAGCTGATTATGGCACACCAGAGAGACCTTGCCCACCACATGGATGGTCAAAATTGGAATGATCAATTTTTCAAGTTGCTTAATGCTGCAACTGTGGGAACGCTGTTATCCATAGACTGCAAGGGCTCTGTCCTCTGGCATGCAGTGGACCTACAGCTGGTCCAAAGGTGTGCTTAATCTTGTGATCATATTTAATCACATGTGCAGACATTTTGGTGGATCCTAAGAAGTGTCTAGTGCAGAACAAGGTCCTGCTGCTCCTCTGGTGGTAGATGTGGTCACGTTGTCTTTTTCCAGCTGTTAAATCCGTGGGAAGTCACTGCACTTTTGCTGTGCCTCTCTGTGTTCTCTTTGACGTTTGTGTTTGTGTGAGATCTATCCCTAAAAAGGGAACATTTCATTTTTAAAAAGATTTGGGAAGATGAGACTGTGTTATTAAAAAGAAGAAAAAAGAAGAAAAAGGAAAAAAAGAAAACAAAAAAGAAAACTGAGAAGCCAGGCACTTAGTAAATTAAATTGTCCACGTGTGATAGAGAACAGAAGTAGAAATATAACCTGCCTGGTCACCTGCAGACAACTAAGCCAGTTTGTGTTTACCTCCAGGTGATTCACCACATCCCAATGTCAATCAAAATGGATTAAGAGGCCTGCGAAGTTCCAGTTTTTCTCTGTTAATTACAAGGAGATCCTAGGGTGGCTTACTCAGCTGTGCATGTCTATGCTCCGGAGCCCTAAAACTTGTCAGGGAGGGTGGGAGGAGAGGTTTAGCTTTTCCCCATCCTCTTTCACATGGTCTTGGAGTGACAGTACACAGGAGATGGTTTATATACTGTCTCCTTAGCACAGGGAAGTGAAAGGCCACAGTCATTACTAATGTCCCTGTTCATCAAATAATATTCAATAGTAAAATGCTGTAGATAAAAAATGACTGTTGACGTGGAGCTTGCAGGGTGTAAAATCCCCACAGAAAACTTGTCCCTGATGATGGTCCACAAACTGGGATGGAAAACATGATTGGGTTGTGCCAGATGGAAAGATAGACTCCAGAGTATTTAGATCCACAACTGAAGCATTGCTCCTCTTGAGAGGAGAAAATGAGGCCTCAGGAAGGGTTTTGTTACCTTTGTTCTGGTTTCTGAAAGCAGGAGTGAAACAAACCGTTCAGGGGAAACAATGCTAATAGAGTCATCATTTTGGCACATGAGCCCTGCTGGAAAGAAAGTCTGTTAATCCCCTCTATAGCCTCTCCATTTATACCCTTAGGCTGCACATAAACTGGCCAAGTATGAGAACAAAAGCTGACTAGAAATATCTCCTGTGACTGTTGTTCTCATGAGCTATTATCCCCTTTATTAAGGATCAGGCTAAGAACAACCTCTGTTAAGGAAAATGTTCTTCGAAGAAATCTGATTATCATGCTGATTTAGGTGAAACTTGGCCCTGTGGCTTGCTTCTCCCCCTGGCCTCACTGCTCATTTTCTTATTGTGCTTTTAAGTGGTGTTGCCATCAGCCAGGCTGGAGAAATGCCCTGACACCAACCCTGTCCCTGGCTGGGGGACTGAGCCTGCTGGGCTTGCACATGCACCAAGATGAGTATCAGCCTAGAAGTACAGTTTGTCTTCACAGCGACTACTTTAAGATATTCAGTAATATCATTTTTATGACCAAAAGGAAAAAAAAAAAGATCTTGGACTATGTATTTGTGTGTCACCTTAAAGACAGGATCTTCTGGAGAAGGGCAAGGCATGGGACTGTTCATCAGATCACTCGTGTCCTTTCTTGTACTTCTTTAATCATTATCATTTTAGAAATTAATGTATTTGATGTTTCATTCATTTCTTTAATATATTCGAAGCTCATTAATAATCTTGATTATCTTTTCTGTAGTTTTTATTTCATGAAAATAAAAATCCACACCAACGTCCTGCAGATGTACTCCCTTGACCTGAACGGCACTGCAGACCAAGTTCCTTTGTGTCAATCAGAACCAAAGAGGCAAACAGTCCAAAGATGGCTTTCCTGATCTTTCTGCAAAGTATATTTCCAGAGGCTTTTGGAGAACTTATCCTTCATGGAAATGCATGATCAACTGGGATGATGCTTTGGAAATGTCAAGTGCAAATAACTGCGGGGGTTTTGTTAGAGAAAAGGGAAAGGGTTAGATTCGTCGTAATTGGTTGTACTGAACATTAAATATCCTCTTTGGAAAGCTGTTTGTCTTCATCAAGAATAGTTGGGATGTAACTTATATTCCTGCAGTTAGAATTGTTGAAAAGATTTGATGAGAGTTTTATATAGCAGTTTTACGAACTGTGACCAAATGTAATGTTTCCATTCACATATTAGAAGTACAATTGAGGGTAAATTGTTAGATTATGTGGACTTCAGGAGCCTACGAAGCGAATGATGGAGATTCTTGAAGTAAAGTAGGAAATCATTTTTTCAGACTCTGTGGTTACAATTTTCTAACTCTTCTGATATTAGACAATCAAAAGTTTTATCTACAGGATACCCTGACCTTTCAAGTCATAATCCTGTTTAAGGCCAGACAATAGGAATACATGAAATCAGCGTAAAGAGTGACACATTAATTTGTAGGATTTTTGCATTTATTGAGCTATGATACTCATTTGTGAAATGAAAACAAAATACTCTAATAATGGCTTAATTATAGATAGGTCAGATGAGGCTGTTGGTATTTAAAGACAGGGGATGTTTACATTTAAAGTGATGAAGCTCCTGTCATGCTGGAAAGAGCGAGCAGGAAAAAGGTAATGAGATGAAGATCGATAAGTGTTTGGGCCTATGTCTGTTGGACTTAGATGTGTTGGTGCAGGATTCTTACAAGCATGCTGGTGCTGTAGGACATCAGCCTGAGAGAGCCCACCAGCATGTGGCTGAGACAAAGAACTGCCCGAGTGCCATTTTGACCAGAGTCTACAAAGTGCAAGTATAGTCAGTCCTCATTCTTTGCAAGTCTAAGTGAAAAAACTAGAAGCAACAGGAGAAAGCAAAGATTTGGGAATTTTTGCCCAAATCTGCCTTATTCTAGGATTTAGAAGTGAGTGAAACAAATAGTTCTAATTTTTGTAAAAACAAGACAAATCAGAGTATGTTTATTAGATGTGCACAGATCAGGCAATCCTGAACCTGGAGGAGGGAAAAGCAATCCATCTCAAGATTGAGGCTTATATCTTATTCCTGGGTAAAGAAGAGGGAAGGTGGAGATGTCATTGCCCATCACGCTGCAGGTTGTTTCTTTGGGTCTGCCTGAATTCACAGCTTGTCTCCTGCCCATTAAAACAGGAATAATGTCCTAGGAGGGTGTTGTACAGAGCCACTCACACCCATGTAGGAGCTACAGTAGCAAATACAGGAGAAGAACAACTGGAACGGTCCTGATTGGTTTTCATAAGAATTCCTTTCTCTCTTAAAAAGAAGTCTATTTAAAATTTGATAAGTTTTTTCTTTTCCCAAGAATTCAGCTTGGATTGAAGATGGATACCTGGAAAATGGAATTAGTCTTCCTCAGCCAGCTATTTGCCAGTGTTGTTAGCATCTCTTTGAGATGCCACTCCAGAGAACAAGACTTGCTCTTTTGCAGGTCCTCCAGCACCCTCCTGGCCAAGCCTTGGTGGATGTTCACCTTCCTCAAGGGGTTTGAATTTGGCCCCCTTCCACTTTCCCTCCACTTTCCAGCTCTGCATTTTGAAGATTTGTACTCACAAGTTAAGATATAACATATTGCTCACTCCTGCTTTAGCAAAGACAAGGTTTAATATTTGTTTCCTTAGCAATAAAGGTTGTATTCAATCTAAGATATTTTAAATGTAATGCTGATAAATTGTGCACTTTCTTAATGCATATTCACATTGTGTCTTAGTCTATTATATGTGTGCTGCATAAATGTGATGCATTAGCTTTGTAAACACACAAATAAAAACAAAGAGAATAAAAGCATTTGCAAACCAAGATACTTTTCAGTGAAATAATGGATCTGTGAGAGAGGCAGTTCATCCTGAGCAAGGCTGAAGATGGCTCAACTGAACTAATATTAAAAAATCATCAGTCCTGAAAGGACAGGTCTGATCCCCCAGCTTCTTGTTGTGTCCTCCCTCTTCCCTTGCATTGGTTCTGGTCCTGACTGGATCTGTAACAAGGCATTTTGACTCGCTGAGCCAGAATAAAACTGAATAGGTGAAAAAGGAGGCAATTTTCTGCTGGGCTGGTGAGTTGAACTGTCTTCTTGAAGGGCCTGAGAAATGATGTACAGAAATGCACTGTGAAAGTTGAAGAAGAGGGGGAGCAAGGACACTTCTGGTGTCAGTCAGCTGCCTATTCCACCTCCCCATGTGGGATGTAGGTTCATGAAGGTGAATGCAATCCAAGTGGGTGCTGCTGTCTGACCCTGCTGTGCCCTCCATGATGCCCTACTCTTTCCGTGCACCAGCAATTGTGTCCATCTGGCCCCACAATGAGCTGGTTCATTGTGCTAGACTGGCAGAATAGTATTCAGTATTAGTATGGCTTTAGTTAGGTCTCTCCCAGTTTTGCATCCTGAGCAGGTTCTCCAATATGTCAAATGAACACAAATAATAGTGGAGAAATGTGCAGGAAAGCTTGCTTGGGGACACGGGAGGTGGCTGAACTATGACAAAGCTGGCTTAGATTAGTTGAAACTGTGGACTGTAGTTCTACAATATACCTGTTTTCTGCATTTCTGTTCCCCTTTGCTTTTATGAATTTGGAAAGCACAGTTAACATTTTCTGTCTGACTAATTTTTCAGCTGTACAAAGCCGTATGTATACAATGGACCTACCTCTGATACCCAGTTTGCAAAAATATCTTCTTACCTGCAGAATGCTAAAATGAGCCTGCAAGAAGGACAATCTATCTAAAGAACAAAGGTACATTAATAATTTTAATAAGATCATACACAGTCATGAGAAATAAAACCCAAATCACCAACTCATGTTCAGTTGTCAAAAATGTCTGCAGCTGGTCCAATTAATTTGATGAGGTACACAAATTAGGAAATAACTTGCCTTAGCCTCAAATAAGGCTAAAAAGGGTTGTAAGAAACAGATGGACCTGTATTTCCAGGCCCATCCGTATGTCAAGCACAGTGGTAAGAAAAAGTTCCAGCACTGTTCCCATATGTACTGCAGATCATACCTTAACTGCTTGCTACTTTGTGCATCCTTCTTATGGTAAGGTCCTCATACCTGTTTGAGTTTGTAGTGCAGGTCATACCTTGGTGAGCTCTGCGCACCTTCTGTGTGCCTGGGACTACTAAAGGCCACTGGAGAACTAGAGCAGTCGTTGTCTTTGATTTAGTAGCAAAACCTGTTTTCATTACTTGGTCTCAAGTCCCGAGGACAGCCCAAATCCTCCAGCACTGGAGCTTTCAATAAGACATTGTTTGTTCTGCTGCGCTGTCAATAAGATGTCATTACTTTAGCTGCAAGATAAGACAGGATTTGTTAATGGCTCCTCTTGGGGGATGGTAACATTTTTTTCCGCTTATAGATCACTGGGGAAAAAATAAGGGAGCAGGCTGACAAGGAAAGAAAATCAGTTCAGCTTATTTTTGGTATTTATGCCTCCCAGTTAAAGCTGTAAGTTATGTTGAGAACAAATGCAGTCTTTTTCTTTATTCGTAGTCATGTGTGAAAACAGTGCTATAATATGCAATATGCATATTGTATATATCTTTTAAAGATTAAAAAAAAAAAAAAGATAATTTAGTATCTGTTTAAAAAAAAACTGTTGTGAGCTGTAACAGGTCTATAACCTATAGTTAATCTCAAAGTACGGTACTCCACAAGAAGCAGATCATCTTCTGCCTTTCCCAGATCTAACTAAGTAGTCACTAATAAACAGAAGATATGGCAAGAGTTTCTCGTGTCTTGCTTTGACACAGCTGTCATCATTGTAACCCAGGAGCTGCACAGCTGGGGATGGAGCTGCTATTGCCCTCACCCCCGACCTCTGCCTCTGCCCAAATCCTCCTGCAAACAGGCCTGTCTGGTGTGGCCTCTGTCCCAGTGGCACAGCAGCCTTCTGCAGGCTGCCCTCATGAAACTCCCTGGTCATCCTGGGGTGTTCAGAGACCAGGTGACATTTTGGCAATCTCAGAAATAACAATGCTGCATTCTTTGCAAAACCTCATTCAAGTCAGTGGTTGAGGATCTAATTCTGCCAATTTTTATGCATCTGTATAATCTTCTATGTAGTTATAACTATGAACATCCTCAGGGCATGTCTGAACTTGAAAAATTCACTTGGCTCCAGGTGAAGCCTGAGCTCAAGGCACAAAAGCTACTCCTGAATAGGGACCACAAAAGCTACTCCTGAATAGGGACATTCAGAGGACCCAGACTAGGTCCCAAGACCAGCCCTGCCTGTTTGCAGCTGTGCAGGGGACTCCTAAAGGCACAGCCTGGCCTCATCAGCTGCCTAGCCAGCTCAGGCAGGCAGGGAAATCCCTTTTTAAAAGATGTATTAAATTAACCATGGGATGAGGAGCACATTTGGTTGCATTTTGATAGATTTATTGTGCTGCAGAGGTGAGCCCAGGCTGCACTGGTCCCTGGTGGGGGCTACCCAGCTGCTGCGTTGCCTGTCCCACTGCCTCGTCCCCCCCTTGCCACCCTGTGCAACTCTGCCAGGCTGGCCATGTCACCACAGCCACACATGCCAGCAGAGCCACCTGTGCCACTGCAGTCCCCTGCCTGGCACACAGCTGCACAAACAGAGGGGTCAGCAGGAGGCAGCCCGGGGTGGCTGGGAGCAGGCAGAGCCCTTGCCTGCATATGCTGGCACAGCCACCGAAATATTTTCATGGGATAAGTAACCTTAACCCCTGGCTCACCTGTTAGTAGTCAGGCTGCTCTCAGCTCTGTCAAACCCAAGGACGTGACAAACCTCAAGTGCCATTAACCCTTGGTGGAGCGGATGGATATTTGGTGCTGAATGCCAGGCTCAGGCTATAGTCACTGTTTCCACCGACTTGTGGGCTCCAGGAAGTGAAGATCCTGCCGTGCCCTTGCCATGGAGGCTTACATGTAACTCTGCTTGCTCTGAGCAGTCAGACTGGTTTAGAAAATGACTGCATGAATGAGCACAATACGGGTGTAACAGGAGAGCGGTGGCTGGGAGCCAAACAGGATCCCAGAGAATGGCGAGGTAAGGTGATAGCTGCAGGTGGCTGTCGCTCCCTGCACAGCTTACTTAGCCACTTGTGCAACATCCACCCAAGAAGCAGAGAAATGATGTGAGAGGCTTACATGGATACTACGTGAATATCTAAAAAAACCCAAACCAAATCAAAACTCCGATATTGTTTTAATGCTATCAGAGTTGGCTGTAATTTTGCTCATGTCGCACAATGTAAGAACTCCCCTATTAACTCCCTCTTCCAGTGCTAGAGGTGTTTTTTTGGTGTCCTGCCCTGTGCTTGCTGCATAGTGGGATTTTGTCCGTGGTCCGTGTCAAATTATTTTCTTCTTTCTCTTTTTCTTCAGCATTTAGGACATTACCGTAGCCTATATATTTACAGAGAATAATATATCTTGATACAATTGGATGGAAGACTTTTTTTTTTCTTTACTAGAAAAGAGCATCTTGCAGTGTGAGGCAGGCTGGGAGTTGTGTTTCTTACAGTCAGCAGAACACTCATCAGTGTGTGCATGTGTGTTTGAAAGACGATACATGTTCACATGTGCACTTCCATACCCTGTGCTAGGACTGCCTGGAGTGACCAGAGAATTGATGAATCCATTCTAAAAGCAAAAGAAGTGATGTAATTTCTTTGCATCTTTGCTGACTGATAAACCGTAAATTTAATCCCAGTGATTAGCATTGCTTTTATAGGATAGTGGTATCAGAGAAGGCAATAAAAATCATAGAAAACTTTAAAAGGCTCTTGTTTTGACGCACTTCCAGCTTGTTAATAAGAAAATACTTTCTTCAACTTTTCTGGAAAGGATTTGTTACTATTACCAGGCTACTTATGAGGAAAATATTGCCCCAAGCCATTTAAAGGTTATTTATGACTAATTACATACATATCTTTGGTGTTTTGTGTACGTGTTACTGATCCATGGTTGAGGTCCATATAAATGCAAATAAAAATAAAGCCTGCAGCAACCAGCGCTGCTCCCCTGTCTAGGAAATGCAGCCTTATTTAGTGGATGAGAAATGACAGATGGGCATCCAAGAGAAAAATCTAGACTTGGTGTGAATTGCTGATACCTTTGCTGAACTTGCTGGTGATGTACAGGTGGGAGGTACCAGGTGGGGCAGAGCACAGTTTGTGTTCATCTGGCACACACTGGGTATCCCAAACCACTGCAATTCACCTGCTCTGTGACAGAAAGAATTAAAACTAAGCAGGCAACACCAGAAGTAATATGCTACTTAGGCTATTTGTGTATTAAGCAGAAAAATACTAAAGCCTGTTCTTTGAAAAGTTTTAAATGTATTAATCAATGTAAAACCACGCTTTCCTCATATAGATTTGGCCTATGATGATACTACATCCTTTTGCTTGTAGGAAAATAACTCGTATGCTTCGGCATCTATTTCCTTTAGCTCGACCCTCTGACAAAGCCCAACTAATGCAGCTGTGGCACTGGCATCTGCACCACATACAGCCCTTAGTCAGCAGAGAACAGGCTGGAAGTGGTGGTACCTCCTTCCGTAACTATCACGAAGCTACACTTAAAGCAGATCCTGGGAATCCTTAAGGGTAAAAAAAACCCAACAACACACTTCAATGCAAAAAAGGTCTTCATTTAAAATTACTCTCTAATCTTCCTGTTCTCTAAGTCTTAGGAAAGGATTTATTTGAGGTAGAGAGGAAGAGTCAGAGCAGAAGCAGAAAACTGATGGCTGGATGACCTGAAGAGACAGAGAGGGTGGACCTCCTGGAGGTGAGAGCATCACAGACTTGATCCAGATGGAGAAATAAATGATGACTCTTTGAAACATAACACAGGGTTTATCATTACAAGAGTGAAAGGATATAAAGACCTAAACTGTTTATTTGTATGAGAACATAGTGGTCCTTGTCATCAACTTGGTGTTGAAAGGAATGACTCCCATCTAGAGGATGCAGCAAAAACAGGAGACAAATTTCAGTACTAGTAACAGTTTAATGGAAAAAGATTGAAGAAGAGGAGGAAAATGGAAATTAGACAGGGATGACATTCTAAGAATTTAGATGTGGCATTTGGCAGCAGCAGTATCGGTCATGGAAAAACAAACAATAATAATCAACAGCAGATGTATTGTTATTTTAAAATAGACTTTATTTAATGACAATAAATATAAAGAAATCTTAATATTCAGAAACTAATAGCAAACATTCTTAGAAAAAATACAAAAAATACATTCTTACATTCTGAGTGTTAACAACATACAGAGTCTAAAACAGTGGTGATGGTCTGTAATTTATGGAGCTTGTTAAGGCAATGAAATGGTCACTGGTCCAAATTCACCCTGACTTCAACAGATCTGTACAAAGTAAGAGTCTGGCCTACATATCATGTGTAAAAAATGGCAAAATTGATTCATAGTTTAAAACAAATGTTAATTTTCCCTTCCAGCAGATCTTTAACTATTATTAAAGTGACTTGTCCTAAAAAGAAAAAGTTACAAATACTCATATATGGGCAACTGCCCCCTCAGCATTTTGTTCTGGTGCCTCCGCAGAGCTCCCTGTGTACAAGCCAAGCACATTTCAGCAGTTGGAGGTAGAGGCTACAGAAATTGCACAGCTGAAATCGAACTATTAAAATGCAATTATTAGGCACTGTCGTTTTTCTGCTTCTTTCTCTCTCATCAGAACTGTGCTGTGAATAACACTGTGCATACAGCAAACTAAACTGAATTCTTATTGTAATGTCTTCTGAAATGTTACAGCTACATTAGCAAGCAGTGTGGCACTTCAGAAGCAAATCACTAGAGCAAAAAGTTGATGTTGACTGGGTGATGCTCACACAGTACTCACGGCTCTCTTCAGCCTAACTCTGGTCTTAGTTCTCTGTACTAAGTGCCTGTCAGAGACCATTAAGTGCATGTCTAAAACCTGCCTTCTGGTTCAGCTTAAACCGAGAGGAATGTAGCCCATGTGCCCTAAGGCCAGTCTGTGAAAGGAAGCACTGTCCAGAAAGTGGGGACGAGTGGGAGACTAATTTCAAAAGCACATTCTTGATCTGAACAAAAACGATAATGTAGAAACACACCCAAAGCTGATTAGGATCTTATAATAAGAGGATCCCAAGTCTTAGATATATGTGCTTTCCTGATGTATCATTTTTAAAAAACATTATTTTAAAGGCAGGAATATAAACCCTATGGCATTGGAGGCCAACTCCTCCTTTAGGAAATGCTGTCGACTGATGTAAAAAGGGGTAAGTGAGAGAAGCCACAGGAACCAAACAAGGAGAAGACCAGGCACTTCTGAAAATCGGCCTTAAGCTTTGCCACTGCTCAGAGTGACCCCGGGCAAGGCACTCAATTCCTTTGTTTCCTAATCTCTTTACCTCACAAAGAGGGCAATAAATGCTTCCTTAAGACCAAATAATTACCTGAAGTGGTCAATTTCGAGCTGCATTTTTCCCCCTGGTCACAGGATGCTTGCTTGCCTGCCTCAGCCCTCCAACACCACCCCTGAAAGGGTATATAAGGCACACTGGTTCTCTGGACACTGATAAGGAATGAAAATGGCATGTCTCAGCTGGACGTAACTGCAGATGGGGTCCAGACAGTTCGAAGGTAAAATCAAAAGCTCCAAATCTGAAAGGAGCCAATTGGCCTTTTTGGCCAAACTCATTTCACAGAAGGAAGTCCCAAGTACTAAATGAAAATTGTTCCATGAAGCAGTTTTTTGGATAAAAAATTGTTTTAAACAGAATTTTGGAATACTATGTGGTGACAGGACAGCGGGCACAAACTGAAACACAGTAGGTTCCCTCTAAACATCAAGGAGCACATTTTCACTCTGAGAGGTGACCAACACTGGCACAGGTTGCCCAGGGAGGTTGTCAAGTCTCCATCCTTAAAGATACTCAAAAGCCATCTGGTCATGGTCCTGGGCAACTGGCTCTAGGTAGCCCTATGTGAGCAGGGGGTTGAACCAGATGATCTTCAGAGGTGCCTTCCAACCTTACTCATTCTGTAATCAGGGGAAAAGGTCAAGACAGTATCGGGGGGATATATTTTTGTAAGAAATTCTGTCTTCTTTGGAAACTTCTCTTGGTCCATCTGTCCAGTTTATATTTGCTTCCTGGTAAATGAAAGACTTGTCATGGTTCCAGCAAAACCCAAAAAAAAGGGCAAATAATATAATTCCCTGTGCAAAGAAACACCACTTCCATTGCTAGTCTGGTTGGCTGTCATTAACTTTTATGTGCTATCTTGTTTTCCTGTCTTAAGGTGGTGTCTACACAAAGTTTTATAGGCATCATAATAAGTAAGCTTCAGTCCTTCAGTGTCAGAAATGCAAGTGGTTCTCTGGAAATGTGAGTTTCTTTCTTTCAACTTTCCTTGTTTTTTGAACCAAGCTTTCCTCTCACATTCTTCCATGCGATCGTGCAAAGTCTTGCTGAGTGAAAGCCTGTGTATCAGGACTGCTTGAAAGGACTCCCCTCGTGTGCTGGTTTAAATGTTGCCGTTTCAAAGAATAGGCTTGAGGTACATGGCAGTCAGGATTCATAAGTTTTGCTACAAAATTCAGATGTTTGATTCCTTCTGATTATTAATGGGATAAAATACATCTTATAAATGCTACTTAGTTTCTGCAAATGAACTTAACATATAAAAAGCTATATGAATAATCTGCTGAAAAATTCTATTACATTTAAGAAGAGTACAAAATCAAAAATTCTACAGTCATCACCTGGTTTACAGATCACAGGCATACTTTTGCTTTTTAACAATATTTTGGCTTTCAGAATTTGTAGAAATCAGTCCATTAAAACTGTTAAAAGAAAGCAAGTTAATAATCTGAAATATCACTGCTGCAGATACAAAGCGGAGCTCCACATATATGCTTAATCTGTAATTCCCTAAATCCCAGTTTGCACTGGAGTCAAAATAGCCAAGCAGATCTGTAGCCTAATTTGAAGATGACTGATGGCTCTAGCACATGCATCCTCACTTCTAACATTGTTCCTAGTTATACTAAGCTTCATAGCATGGTTACGGCATGTTAAAAGGTTTATTCCAACTTCCAGTTTCAATAGATTCATGGTCTTGCCAGAGTTCACATTATCATGCAATGTTGCATCACAACAGGTCCAGCTGCACGTTCTTCCTGTGTCAAAATCTGTTGGGAAGAGCTCAGTGCCTTTGGTGTGAGAAAAACACAGAAGACAGCCCTCCACAAATATTGATTTAGTACGTGGAAAGACTCCTAACACTCATTACTGTTACAGGTAGGAGACCTTCAATGCTACGGTCATTCAGAGCAGAATGGGCATGTGAACTAATGAAAGTACATTGACTGGGGAAGATAAAATACCTGAGTTTTCTACTCACTTGGAGTGCTATAAAGTCAATTTGTAGGCATTGATTTCAAAGGCAATTCTCCTGTTTACACAGAGATTGATGAACGGGATGGGCTTACCATCCTGCTGCTTCTTGTGATCCAAGTGCATGATTAATTGAAATAACTTGTTATCCATTTAAGTCTCAGTATGCATAGCTAATTCAGTGTAGCACACAACAGCGCTTAGTGTGTCGATTCCAATGACTAAACAACATGATTTTGAGTTGTATTTTCCATCTCTTTCCTTCATGTTTTGGCTTTTCTTCTTTGTTTTATAGTTTGGGTTTGTGTTAGCAAGTAATCAAAAATCCTTCAGAGGACATGATGGTATTCTTACAACAAATCATTCTTTTTCTTCAGACTTTAGTCAAGTAAAATGAAAGACCTAATAGCTGATGCCTAAATAAAGTGGAAAGCAGTCTATGTATTTGAGAATTAATGTGCATTGTCTTAAAATGATAAATAATTTTCATCTTTACATGTTTAAAAATATGTCCTACTAAAACTGTTTAAAAAATTGGTAACTCTTCTCTGAGTCGCAGCGGTTGCATTTGTCCAAGGGAAACAGGTAAATGAACAGTTAAGAGTTGCAAGAAACAGTCTTTGGTAAAGGGAATTAATCCAAAGTGTTTGGTTAACCATTGGTGATATCTGGACAGGTATTAGTTGGCTAAATACTGTTATTCCATAGGAAAAAATACTTATTCATCTTTCAGTCGGAAAGTGCTCTCTACTCCTTTGATAATCTTGTTGGCTATTTTCCCCATGTTTTTCTTTACAACTTTGAGATCATTCTCATGCAAGAGTTTCTGTGTTAGGTACTTCTCTCGTTTGACCTTGCTCTTGGTCTTCTCTGATACATCCGGAATTATGTATGAAATAATAAACTTCACAAAGTATATGACATGCTGGGGAAGGTGAAAATGAAAAAATGTCAGTCCGGTTGATCGTGACATCGTTGTTGTTGTTGTTATTATTATTATTATTATTATTATTATTATTATTATTGAAATGTCACGTTATCTTGTAAAACTCTGAGCTGGTTTTGTATCAGTGTCTATCACAGTGGGACCATATTCTGAAAAGCAGACAAGTAATGAATAGAATAATTGTCTATTAAAAAAAAATCTGATTTTCTAATCCTGTTTTTAACAAGAACTTCTCTGCCTGCTTTGCAGCAACCCCAATACCCAGTCCTCCTTCCCTGCATGGAAATATTGTTTACAGTTTTAAAAAAATTGTTTTGGGGTTGTCCAAATAACTGTGGAGCAGTGGACTTTACTACAGGCACTTTGATCTAACCAGGTGCATGTTTCCGATGACTTCGGGAATCCCTGGATCAGGCCCAAAGCACATTTTATGATGTAAGAATACCTAATATTCCTCTCCCTTCATCTTGGACTGACTTTTATCTTTTGTGAGCCCAGATTGTACCTGCGGAGGAAGGAGCAATTGCTTTTTGATGCTCATCTACCGACTCACCTCTTGCAGTGACTGTCTTTATACACTTCACTCTGCTAGTGCACGTGTATCATGTATTCATGAGGCTACACGCAAACTCTAAGTACATGTAAAAATATTTTGTGTGCAACTGTCCCTTCTATTTCTGATACTAAAAATCATTTTACAGTTCTTGGGAAAATAAACTGGAAACGTGGAGCAATCCTTTGCTGATGTCGTGATTTCAGAGGCTTCTTTTTCTAATGCTGCTACACTTTATTTACACCTCCCAAACTCTTGTCCATGCTGGCACACATGGCCAGCTCTGATACCTGTGCCTGGACAGAACATTTTGAGGGATTTTCTGCATGGAGGGGAGGGAAGAGAAGTTTAAATAAGCAATGCTCAAAGCCCTGTACGCTTACCTCCATGACAATGATGAAAGCCAGCTTGGCTGCAATGACATGCCAGTAGTAGATGTTATGCTCATATTGGTGCTGGTGACCAGGAGGGTAGCGGAAATCCCGGTATCTGAAAGCAAATCGGGGAAGTCAGAACTAGGCTGAGGCATCTCTGCAGTAAGGCACTGTGGCCAGATGATGGAGCAAGACATGTCCCTGCTTAATGCAGCCAGGAACCGTCAGCTGCACATAACTACAGCAAACTTCGTGTGTGCATAATAAAACATATTTGGCTGAAATACTCTCCCGCCCCCGCTCCCCTCCACTGAATTAATAATCTCTTATATAACTTTTAAAGTATTAAAGTGCTTTTTTTTGAACACTACCAATTATGAGAAAAGCAAAATAAAGTAAGAATTTTCTGCGTAGCACAAACTTATGGATTAATACTTCCACTCCGTTCTGCCATTCAAAATAGACTGGCTTTTAGTGTGTTTTAACATTTCTTCCTGGGTATTTTTAACTGAATTGGGTGATATAGATATTTAAAAATTATATTTATTTTTGTCATTGGAGAAGGATGGTTATTTGATACTTGCCTGCACGTCATTTGGTTCCCAAACGAAGGGGAAAATGGCTTGCTTGCATTCTTAAAGTCTGATATATTGAAGACAGAAAGTGTACTGTTTATATACCCTTTCATAGTGTAACTGCTGTGACTCCCATAAGGAGGGACTGAAAAGGACCAGTAATAAACCAGGCGAGGAATCATGTCAGATGTAAAAGCAATGATCATAGCCTGCATTTCAGAAAAATAAGACAAAAAAGCAGAGTAGTGTTTAAGAAATAAGCCTTAATATACATGGCTTTGTCATATACTTGGTATCTTGAAAGTTACAGTATGAGCTAAAAATAGAAAATATGTGCTTTTCCAGTCAGTGGTTCCCCCAGCAAATGAGCACTTAGTCACTCATGGGCATAAAACAATCTCTTTCTGGAATGTGCACTCTGTACAGTTTTAAAATTACACTCACTCTGTTGGATGCCTTAAGAAAGTTATACTACAACACACTTTTTTTGTCCATGAGCATGCAGTGGAGATCAACAGCAAAACTCACCTTAAAGTCCTCTAACCTTCAGTAAATGTGCCTGCCATCAGGTGTACTTATAAGATGCTTAAAGAAATCCTGCCAGGTGAAACTTATGGAAACAAAAGTACTTCAGTAACAGAAAATTAAGTTTTACCAGGAAGCCTGAGGTTTGAGTAAAATAATTACATAAGTTATATATATATAGCTAATCCATGTCTGACCCTAGAAATATCCCACTCTTTCTGAGGTGCTAGCCAGCCCAAATTCATCTTGGCAGTTGTTGCCTCATAAGTTTCAGTGTCAGTACATGTGGAAACTGTTCTTGATGCCAAGATAATTTTTTAATAGCAGCTGCATAGTGCTGTTTTACATATGATGTGACCATTTGTTTTTATTTTGCTCCCAAGGGAGTCCCTGTCCCACTCAGTCTACTAGAGACAAACTGGGTAAGAAATATGACATGTGGGTTTGTTGTGGGAAGTCTTTTCTAAACTCAGGAACTACCCAAAACACCTTCTGGAGGGCAGATTAACTATGTTTAATCCAATCTCCTCTTCTGCTATTGCACATTGAAAAGGCTTCTCTGTGAGGAAGACTTTCCACTGGCGAGATGTGCAGCAGACTGCCTAGAGAGAGGCTGTCTGCCCAGCGCATCATGACAGGCATTTCTGGTGTCCAGCACCTGGGAAGAAGTGATGAGCTCCACTCCAGAGCTGAAAGAGAAATCTTTTGTTCCACAGCAGGAAAAAAAAACACTTGACAACATGGATGGAAAGAACCAGGGCAGAGACTTGGGGGAGAAAAGTGTGAAGTAGAGGTCTAACAGGGTCAGAGGGAGAGAGGTGAAGGCAAAGATACATAAAAAGGGCAGAAAAAAGTCTAGTGCAGGTGTGGGATACAGGAAGTGGCAAAGTTAAGCAGTATTTGGTATCAGAGGAGCATAAGAACTGGTTAATATCTGTATTTTATTCCCCTTCATGCCAGCCTGCAATTCATGCAGTCTGTATTTCCTTGTTCTCATGAGATGCGGTAAAAATTGTCCACCTTCATGCAGCATTCCCAGCAAGAGAACCCCAGCCTGAGGAGCTATTTTCAACAGCTGTAAAAAAAGCGAAGAGAGGAAAAAGGATAAAGAAAAATGGGGACACCTCTTCTACAGTTCCTCAAACAGCACTTTGGTGGCAGTGCTAGCAAAAACAACCACTGTCCCTCCTGCCTCTGCCCCTGGCAGCCACTCATGTGTTCATGCAGCAGATCAGATCACAGTGCTGATCTGGTGGGGAATCTGGCATGGATTCTCTCCCTGATGTGGTTCCTCGTGTGTTTGTCAAAGTGCTGGTGGCAGCACAACACAAGAGACAGTGACAAGGGGAAAATCCAGGGAAGGCAAAGGGTGAGGAGCTGAAAAGTCTGCAAGACTCACCCCACCTCAAGTAGCATCACTGCCAAATGGTCAACACTGTCCTAATGTCTTACCATTTGAACTGCTTTATTTTGAAATAACAGAAAAGCTAAACTCTAGTTAAGACAAAAGCTGCAGAATAAAGACTTAAGATTGAGACTGTGGTCCAAAATCGATATTTGTTTCTCCAAAATATTGTTACAATTGAATTTAGTTGAGAGAAAGTTAGTTTGGCTGATGAGAAAGAAAAGGGAGGTGTCCTAAGACTAAAATAAACTTGTTTAAAATTTTCAAGGATAAGATTGGGTTTTTTTGTACTCTACTCTGGCTTAAATCAAATGTAGTTGGCATGCACTTTTGAAACCTGTTTTTAAGCATTACATGTCAGTGTGCAATGAAGTGAAAATTATGTGTTTTTTATATTTACACACAGAGTAGGTGTTTTTGGCTTACGAGAAATATATAGTACTGTGTCTTGCAGTTGCAGGGAGACAACCTCACACCTAAATTCCTATTTTTAACTGAAGTACAAGCACAGAAAGTTTTAGTTATGTGTAATTTCTTTCTGTTCGTTAGCTCATACAGTCAGACCCTAAATGAACTAATAGCAACTGAACAGTAAGGCAAAAAAAACCCTTCTCCCTTTGGATCAAAGAAGTTCGATGCTGCTTCTTTGTATCATTTAGAAAGATGCTGGAATATGGCATATTTACAGAACTTAATATTTGCTCTTACTGAATTTTTCTGCAAGGCCCCAGGTCTCTCATCATCCTTAATCTGAACCCTGCCTCACTCTCCTCCCTCTCTCAGAATGATCTCCAGATGTGCTCCAGAGAGCAGAAATATGAAAGCTAATCCTACAGCATTGTCTCAAAGGAAAAAGGTTTTTTCTCCTGAGTGGTGGGCTGCATTTCAGAGTATTGCACTGGAGAACTACAAACAAATAGCACATTCTCTCCTTCCTGAGCTTTAGTGCGCAAAATTTTCCATTTGTACCATAACTAATTAAAATCAGTCTTCAAATCAACAACAGATGCTTTTGGTGTCATGCAATAGCAAGTCCAGTGCCTGAGCAGCAACTCTAGAAATGGATAGTTTTCTAAAAAGTTGCTTGCAAGTCACTAGCAGATGTTACAAAGGTAATGCATGAAGGAGAAGACACGCTACCCAAGTCTAATCAGCTGTAACAAGTCACGTAAAAGAGAATAAAGTTTCTGTGTACTAAGGAAACATCAAGGCAGGGATAGTAAAGACAGATGACCTATGCCAGATTGTGGATGTCAAACAAGAAAAAAACAGAAAACCGCTTCTAGCATTTGCTCTAATACATGGCTTTATAACCACACTTCATTAGCAAGAAATACAGATCTCTTCGAGGTCCTTGCTGTCCTGCAGCACAGCCTTTTGAGCATGAGAATCCCTGATGCTGTGCCCCTCACGTGATCATAGTCCCACTGGTGTCAGTGGCGAATGCACCATGTTCACACTGACATTAACTGTATCTAACACGAGACCTCCAAAATGCGTGACTCTAAAATAAACCTGCCTGCAGTTAACAGTCACATGGGCACTGGCGTTGAGTGCCTGTCAAGGAGGACAGAGGGTAATACCAAGCTGTAAATATACTTTTGCATATCGAGAACGGCACATTTTCAGTGATGCCTTGAGGGGTGTAGCACATAAGGAGGAATTTGGAGTGAAAAAAGGTGCAAAACTCAGATTAGCCTCAAGTGGGCTGTGAGTAGCACTTATTGCTGGGTCTTTTTTCTGCAGAAAGCAGGTCATGAATACATTCCTAACAGAAGCCTACACATCTGAGTCACCATAAGGTCACCAAAGCCACTTAAACCTTGCCCTGAATATCATAAGGACTATGACTAAGGTACTTGTAACAATTTTTCTTTCATAGTGGTATCACAAGATCCAGCTGGACTTACTAGGAAAGTCAGCATATCCAACAGCATTATGTATTTGTTTTTCTTCCATGGCATCTGAAACTTTTTTTGCTTTTAATTTTATAAGCTTTCTAGCAGCATAGTTTGAAAGAGGATATTGATGCACCAATAAAGTTGCCTCAACTTCTAGCTATGCTAGGTGAAGCTATGCTTCATCTGGGAATTTGCATTATCTGCTAGGATTTGCATCATCTGCTAGGACAGTTATCACTAACCATTTTTTGGCACAAGCACTAAAACAAAAGAGCCCAAAACTGTCTCTCGTGTCACCTGACATACCTAGAAATCTGAACATGTGTTATCAAAGTTGCATAATTTTTGTTTTAAATTTTAACAGTAGATTTACTAGAAGGCCTTGAATGTTCCACATGCCTATGGAACAGCTGGATTTATGTTTGGCTTGCCTCAGCAGAGCAGTGTGAAACAGCTGGAACATATGCTTGAGCTTGCTGTCTGTCTCTCAGATTCTCTTATAAATTTTCCATTCTCAAGTTCTTTTCTTCCATCATTTCTCTGTGCTTATTTCTCTGTGCCTATTTCTCTGCTTTTATGTTCTCCTGAGTCTCCTCTCTACATTGTAGCTATGTTTGCCATAGCTGTTGAATTTCTATAGTGTGAAATAAAGTTCTGAACAAGAATAAGGGCAATTTTGGGAGGACTTTCAATACCTGAAAATACATGTGATAGCTGAGGCTGAAATATAATATTTACCTAATCATGGAAATCCACTCTGGATCTAATAATCAAATAATTCACAGTGGAAAACTCCAGTGGATTGTTTTTCTCCCCACAACACAGTCTATGTATAAGATCTTGATGAATTAACAGTATGGAAAATTTGAAAGGTCTGAATTTCATTATTAGGAGTATATTTGTCAGGAAAAAAAAATCTACATATTTTAAAGAAACCCTTTGAAAATTAATTTTAACTCCAACTGAAAAATAGATGAATTTCAAAATTCTCAGAAAATTAATTGTGATCTCTAAAGGTAAGTGCTGCAATTTTGAGCATACACTGTATTTTTAAGTACACAAGAAATAAGCTGAATTTCTGTTTTAAGTGCAAAATTGCTTAAAGCCAAATACAAATATAAAGTCATTGAGCAGAAGAATTGTAACAAGTAGAAACAACAACCAATTATAACTTCGCTAAACTGCAACTTATTTTTTTTCAAAATTAATGCATTTAACTGTAGACCATCTGAAAACATATCTGTATTATGTGCAATAATTTGGGGAAAGAGGTGCTATAGTCTTCATATATAACAGATTTTCCTGAAGACTCCAGCAACTCTAAATAAAATTTGTTTTATTTAGATACAATGTTTTAGACAGTAGCCATATTCTGCTTCTAAAACATCTGTAAAGTAACTGAGAATCTAATTCAGAGAGGCCTCAGTCTTAAGGGACTGATACTTGTAATTAATTTAGGATTGTTCAAGTGCTACCTTGCCACATGTGACATCCCCACATCTGGATGCAACACCTGCAGTGAAGGCATTTTACATTTTGCAGTTGTTGGCCAAGTACTTACGTTGGTGACCACAGCCAGAATGGCGATGCCTTGCATGATGGGCTGCCAGGCGCCGATGTCTTGTGCCTTCTGTGGAACCATGCGCCGGAACTGGGTTGTTAGTTTCCAGGCATCCAACCGGATTTCCAACATGTTGTTAATCAGAGCCAGAAGAGGAGCCAGGGGGAACGATGCCACAAAAAGAGTGACAAAGCCAAACTGTATAACTGTCAAAGTGAGAGGTTACATACATCGATGAAGCTTTCACTTACTCAAGATAAGCATATGTGAGCATGTACACTTTATATACTCCAAATGTGGGAGATGGAGACAAGACCAAGTAGCTGAGTTCCTAGAGAATCTTACATATGAGGAAGTAGGAGCACAACAGTACTGGAAAAACCTGCTAGGTGGCGAGGACAGAAAAATGTTACAAGTCACAACACACCAAGAGCAACTGTATGTATTTAAACATCCATTTAAACCGATGTATTTAAACATCTATTTCTTTCTTACATCTTCATCATGAAGACTTGGAAATCTCATGACTATCTGTCTCAGTGCTGTGCTGGAAAGCCTCCATCATTTTATTGGTGCCCGAGTGCTGTGACAAGTATGCTGGCAATGCTGTGGCAGAACACAGGGGAGACATGCCAGCTCCCAAGAGACCAGTGACAGGTCCTGGTGACTGCAGACTCCATCAGAGCAGCCTGGCACAGGGCTCTGCTGCACAACATGGAGCATGGCAGTGGGCTGCCTTCTGGGTGCATTTCTCAGAGAATGGGCAAAGAAGCAGCACATGCTGTTTCCTACTTATAAATGGGATTGAGGCGTAGGTGCTTAATATAATAAAAGCTCGCAAAACTCTCTATAATGTCTCATCAAAACTTGTCTTGGAAAATATTCATCTCTCCTCTGCCTATTGACTTATTAAGCACTGCTTGTATGAAGATTTTCTTTGGAGTGTGTTTGTACCCAGGAGCAATAGTGAATCTGAACTGTCACTTACCCATTTCAAGATACTCATAAAACAGTCCAAGTTTTCCAACGGGCTGCAGGTGGTAGTCCTGTTCCCAGCGTGGAACAACTTTTTCTGATCTAGCAGCTGCACAGTATCTTCCAATTAGATTCTTAACCCAACTATCAGCCAGGGAGAAAAAGACCACTAACATTGGTAAAATAACCTAAAAAGTTTGGTAAATGGAAAAAATTGACATTTGTGCTGTTACAGCTTTGAGCAGTGGCTTTTAGTTATTCTTGAATTACTGAAAAATTCCTTCAAATGTGAGCATAATCTTCTATTGCTTTACCCTGAGAGCAGTTATTTACATCTATAAATAAGGGTGTAAAAGAGCAGTATATCAGAATCATAGTGATTTATACTCAGGTTTTATAGGTGAATGATGACATGAAATTCAAGGTAACAAAAAACCAAATTAAATGTAAGCCTGTTACTAGACAGATTAGTTCCTTCTGATCAAAAAATTCACAGAATCATTGAATGGTTGAGGTTGGAAGGCATGTCTGGAGCTCATCTGGTCCAACCCCTCCTTGTGCAGGCAACGCCACCTGCAGCCAGTTGCCCAGGACCATTTCCAGGTGGCTTTTGAATATCTCCAAGGACGGAGACTCCATAGCCTTTCTGGGCAACCTGTGCCAGTGTTTGGTCACCCTCACAGTGAAAAGGTGTTTTCTTATGTTCAGAGGGAACCCTCTGTGTTTCAGTTTGTGCCCATCACCTCTGGTCCTGTCACTGGGCATCAGTCACTGATATTAATCTGTCTCCCTCTACTTTACTCTTGCCCTTCAGGTATTTGTCAGGCATTGGAACAGGCTGCCCAGGGAAGTGGTTTGGTCACCATCCCTGGAGGCGTTTAAAAGACGTGTAGATGTGCTTGGGAACATGGTTTAGTGGTGGACTTGGCAGTGTCAGGTTTACAGTTACACTTAATGATCTCATGGGTCTTTTCCAACCTAACTGATTCTATGATTCTGTTCTATAATTCTATGACCTTCCAGAGATCTGCCCCACTGAAAAAGAATGTATAGGCAGTATGAATGTCAAACATGACTGTAAACCTAAATGAGTTAAATTAATAACTTATGCACAACTTAAAAAGCCCAATGTATAACATATAACAAATAATTCCACTCAATACTAAGCAACAGTATCTAGTATAATATTTTCAGAGCTTTTGTTGCTTCAGTTTTAAGTATCCAGCCTGAAACACGTTGTGTATGATTTGCAGAGGAAGAAAGCATTTCTGATTAGAACTAAAAACAACCAGAATGACACAAACAGGAGCTCAGGTTACCAGACTGAAAATATCCAAATTGTATAAAAAAGCACCAAAAGACTAGTCTTATTCTTTTAGAATACAATGCACTCCTATCAAATTCAGTGACCAAATGCCTGAACGCATCAAGCAAAAGCAGTATCTTTCAAATATGAAAGAGCACTTTACTTAATAGTTCGAACTTACGGAAGAAGCACTTCTTGAATGTTGTTCCAGATTGCTTTACCTCCTACTATGATGGCAAGCTGGGTTGTGAGTTCAAGAAGACATCCACCTGGATCACACTGAAGGTTGGGAGAGACATGAAAGATTTTTGAAGCCAGGGAACTTTTCAAGCATGAATGACACTTTTAAAATAATGCATTCCTGATTTGTTATGATAACTTTCTTAAAGCAACAAAAAATGACTATGTGGGCAAAGATTTTCAGTAAGGTATGTAAAAACCATTTCCAGGCCACATATTGTTACATGTGCTAGGCTGACAGGACACTAGAGAAAGAGTGAAATACCGGGTGAAGTAATGCAGATTTGCACTGTCCTGTCACCAGGTACAGGTCACTCAGCAGAACAGGAATGCTTCCACTGATGTTCTCCCCTTCCCCTCTGTGCTGATTCACAGGTTGTTTGACCATGGGAAAATATCCTTGTCTAGGTACACATAATACATTTCTAAGCCCAGTTGGTCTCGTGTCATATTATTTTATGCCAGGGGTTACTAAGGAGGTGATTGGCTTCAGAGACAGTCACTTTTTGAACTCTCATGTTAAATATGTACAACTATGTTATAAACTCCTAACTGCATCAGAACACCTGGACTAATGGCTCCTCGTATTTAAAAACACTATAATGTGTTCTTACCTCTTCATTGCGATACTTTCCTAGCCAATATACTGGATTTCCAGGGTGACCTACAAATTTACCCTTAAAGAAGGCTATGTAGAAGCATGAAGAATAGTAGTTGACAAACTGGAACAAGAACATCTTTGTGGTCAGACTGTTTTCATAATCAGTCTGTGTCCTTGGAAGCTCTGCAATTAAAAACAAAAAAAATACTAAAAAAGCCAACCTCTGTGATACTGTGATACTGTGATACTGTGAACCCTCATATAACCTACAAGCTGCTTTAGAGCCTCAGCTGGAAAAGTATGTGTATGCCTTGTATTCCTTAGTATGACTGAGAGTATTATAAACCAGATTGTACATAATCCCCATGTCTACTGTAAGCAGTATGCTAATTCTAAAACTTTAAGGGTTGTAAAAAGGAAATTGTTCCCTGACAATAAAGAAAAAAAAAGCAAAAATTCCAATAACTAAGGGAAAAAGGCACTCAAATTCAGCACACTCAGGAAAGATGCAAATGTAACACTTTGAACTGATGAAACAATATTAAATTAAACTATATTAAAACACTGCACTACTTCACACATCTAAAGTAAAATAGCTACTTTAATGTTGATGGCCTGGATATAAAGAATAATAATATTTGTGACTGTTTATCTATTTAATAACATGGGAATGGTATCTAGCTTTGGAAGAGTGACCTTATTTCATTTATTTACAAGAAAATAGCTATTCTCCCCATAAACAAAAGCTAATGTAATTGAATGTGTTATGCGTTACTGATCTGTTTTCATAAAGCTTGGTTATTATAGTAATTTTCTTTGCTTTGTCTGTTTCACAAGCACAAAACTGTAAACAATTGATCTTTCATGCTGGCTATACAAGGAGTTTTCAAGCAAACAGCTGAATATCAGATTCCTTTGATATTGAGAAAACCTGTATTTGAAAATTTCTAGGTGGTATTGTGTGATTTGGTGGGAAAATTCTGTAATATGTGGTACGGCATTTGTTTATTAGAATTCTTATTATACGTATAAATGCTATTTTTTCTTGCTGTTTTACCCCAAGTTTCTATCTCAGGTACTTCAGCAACATACCGAAGTCAGTAATCAGGATTGCTACTTTTTCATAGATGACATTGAGAACCATAATGACTATAAAGCTGATGAACGAAGCAGTTACTGAAGTCGCTGTCTGCGGGGTCAGGTACTTGCGAATTGCCTCCGTTCCACTAATGTGCTGTGTCAACGTTGCAGAAAATGCCAGGAAAACTGAGAGCCTGTAGACAATTATTCCAATAACTGAAGCAATAATCAAAAGAATCTGCCAAGGGAATGCAAGAAATATGTTAATGTTGAACCGTTGACTTTGGGAAAACATGAGTTTGAAACTCTTTTTACAATGGGGAAAAGGAAATCAGTTGTGTGCCTGTCATTCCATTGCAAGAGGATGATCAAATAAGATAGAAGGCAATAAATATAGAATTCATAAAAGAAGTTTTTTTTTTTTTCATGCAGCATAGTCAATCTGCAGGAAAGGAAAGAGATGGTATGACTAATAACAAGATTTGTAACGATGAAAGCAAAGATAATGAGATGCATAATCAAATCTTACGCCTTGAGGCATGTGATGGAAGAGATTTCCCTTTTTTGACATTGAGCAACTGGCAGGATGGCAAAAATACCAGCAAGTCTGCCCTGATAATGGAGGGGGCTGTACCTTCTCTTTCCCATGATAACGTTACAAACTAAAGACTCCTCAAAGGAACAGACAGATTTTAAGCCAAGCCATGTTATCTGCACGAGTTGTACTAATGATCCATGTATCCCATCTTGCTTGCCTTCTCTTGTCTTTCTTCTTCATTTCCTACCTTTATTTCTTGCTAGTTCTCTAGCTATTATTCAGATTAAGGTCCCCAGTGCTGCAAATCTTTTTTTCATTACCTCTGCAAACCGCTGCCTAGCTCCCCATCCCTGCACATAATGAGTGCAGTAACACAGGTGACAACCCCAGACCAAACTAACTCCTTCAACCTGAAGTCCTGCCTATTTAAACCCAACAGTGAGCCAGTATTCTTCCCTTTGTGTTTCAGACATGTTAATGCTGAGTCTCTCCTGAGCTGCCAGCCACTGCTCCATCTCCTGTCACCGAGGATGAGGCCTCTTCCAGCTGCTGTTTGTGCTGCAGGTGAGGAGGACACACAGCATGCTAAAACACTGAGCTTTTCAATGCGACCTCTCCGGGCATGATCACCATGTTATATATTGTTTCATGGATGACTGGTCTGCTTTTAAGTTTAGTCGTAATTAAAGTAACAGCAGCTCTGGAAGATTAGAGAGGGCTCAGCTTTCGTTAAGCGGAATGAAAACCCTGAAAGAGGCCCACGACTGTTAGACATGATATTGAAGCAAACAATTGGAATAAGTAGGATAGAAACTGGCAGGGAGGAAAGCGTATAAACCAAAGTCTTTTCCTCTACCTCCCCTGCCTCCAAAGCAAAGACGTTTGTCTTAAAATAATGAGAGAAAAACCAATGAAGCACATTCGCAAGTATATCTCAAAAGCTACAGCTGCAGGATGTTTTGATAATATTTTATGTTGACTGTATGCTAATGAGTGAGTACAGCTACCAACTTCATGTGGGTCCATACCTTATGGGCTTGGTTTATGCTTCAGTTGGAAGTCCAACTGAACCTGTTCCATTGTTACCTTTTGTTCAGTTCAGGAGGATCTTTATTTACACACTTACTAGAGATGGAAATTCATGAGGTGCAAGAATAGGAGGAGAACTTTACCCAGAAGAAGACTGCACTTGTACAGAAAGTCATCCGTATGCACTTCCCACAGGCAGTGTATGGCACATGTTCTTCTTGCTGTAAAAGATTACAAAGAGATTAAGGATGCACCCAGTCTTTTCTTCATATTTTTTTTTGTGAACTCCAATTACATCTGTTACGATACTGAGGGCAGAAAAAAAAGAAAGAAGTCCCTGATTGTGTTTACTTTATTGCTTTGTTATCCTGGAAACTCACATTTATTCATTATTTTCAGTCTTGCTTGATTACAGGTGTCTTTTTTTTTTTTTTTTTTTTCTGTGCATTTTAAGATAAAAATTACTTCCATAAAGACTCCCATAGAATATCCTCATTTCTTTCTAACTTCAGCTATGACAGGGTGCATAATCCTTTTGAGTGGACTTCTCTTTCTTGGCTGGTCATGGCATTCAAGGTCAGTATCTGTCAAACCTCATATTGACTAAAATTAGCAGGCACTATAATTTTGGTCCCTGATCTCTGTATTTCTCAATTTATTCCATAGGAACAATGCAATAGCTTTCCCAAGGAAAATGTCTACCTCAATATGGTGGTGTGAAAATTCACTGAGTCTTTATAGGATCTCTGAGGATCAAAATGGCTATGTTTTAGTGTATTCTTCACTCCTTGAGCTGCCTGAAAGGAACTTTCTAGCTATGACTTCATGCATTAAAAGTAGCATAGGTTTATAAGCCTTTAAACAGAACCACATTTTTTGTAGTACAAGATATAAAAAGAAGATCTATATAGGATAGTTTCAGCTCTGGCAGTTAATTTTGAAAGTTTTCAAGTGCCTTCTAATAAACATTAGTATAATGTGAATGGAATGTGAAAGCAATACAAATGATTAGATAAATGCCAGAGTAATATATTGACAGAGAATAATAAAAAGTGAAGCTGAGCTGGAGTGAGCTACAGAAGCTAAAGCTACTCAAAATGTATAATAAATAGAGATCTAAACTAAGATCCTCATAAATATGAATCCTATTTCATTGAAATGAGGATTATCCTTGTCTCTGTGAGTTTGCTGTTATTAATCATAATTGCATCCACATGCACTTGGCAACAATACCTATTTATACATGTTTCAAACAGAAACATCTTTGGTTAAAAAATCAGTCTTGGCATGATAGATAATGTAACTTCTTTCCCTCTATTTTCCGCTTTTTTCCTGATACATTGTTAGGCAAAGATAGTAAATTCTCAGTGATCTTGGCCTCTGGCAGCAACACTGAATCATTTCTTGGGGGATTTAATAAAGTAGACTTAGTCTCCTAACCTGGGGACAGTGCCTACTTCTGTTTATTTATGACACAGGAATCTCAGCAGTGCAAGCTCCTTGAACAGGCAACCACATTAAGGTGCCTACAGTTAGGTATAAATTTCTTCCCACGCATCTGTACTTTATAAGTTCACTATTTCCAAGCCAGCTTATCAGGCCTCCTTGAAAGCAATGCTGATATTTACAGCTCCAGTCCAGGTCCACCATTTCCATAGTGTCTTCTCACAACACATCTATTGCAGTAGCCATCACCAGTTATCAGAACATTCCTCACCTGTGTGATTTCATTCATTACTACATGAGTGCATCGAGCTTCATATTCTGGGCGCACTTGTTCTTCTTGCTCTAAGTACTCAACTGTGTCCCATTCATACTCCAGTTCAGCTTGTCGTCGTTTCCAAAACTCCAAAAACAAAGTAACTATCCAGAAGACAAACAAAGGGAGAGATAGCATGTGAGTGTTGTGCACTACTTGGGCTGTAACGTGTGGCTCATGTTTTCCACACAGTTTTCCACAGACATGGAAAAAAATCCTTATGGCTACTGCAATGGTGAAAATAACTGGATCTACTTCTTTATGCAATTATTGCTTTGGATACACAGGTACTTTAATAAAAGAAACCTGGGATAAATGGTGTTGTAAGCACATGTTAAAGAATACATATACATTTGCTTTCTGCCTAAGGCTAGAATATGAGCACTTTTGATTTCATATTACAGACTGCTTTTGAAAAAGTTTATAACTGGACGCATAAAAAAGCAAGTTGTTTGGATAGGTGAAGACAAAATGCTGGAGAGTGCAGGACTTCTAGAAAAGAAAAACTCAGTATGCCAAAAATTGCCACAGAGAAAAGCTCATGTTCCTGCAGTCTGTAATTTTTGTATGGACAAATTATCAGTTTGCAGACTACAAGAATCCATGCTGGTTCAGGTAAAGTGGCTGAAAGACAGGTCTCTCCGTTCCTTTTCTAACATGAATCTGAATGGTCTGCAGCTCCTTCTGCATCCCCTGGAGCCTAGAAACTCTCTGGGCTGGGTAAACAATTTCCCTCTACTGTGCTCCTACAACTGGAAGCACTGGGGGATCAGGTACACAGAAGCCTAAGTGGTGCCAAACTCATTACCTTGTCCTGAGACATGATGCAGGTAGATCTGGCAGCAGAGGCAATGACAGGCCCAGCTGAGAAGGCTGCTGGGAGCTCAGGATGACGGGTGTCAGTACCATGCTTCCAGGGCTCCCAGATGCTTTATTACTGGTAAAATGCATCCTCAGATTAAATGAGTGTTGTGTCTCTGTGGCTCTGGCTCCAGGAGAAGTTAGTGTCCCCTCACTGCACTCCTCAATACTCCCACTGCCTGCAAGTAATTAAACCTACAAGTGTTTCTTTTTATTATTTCAGCCCCTCATGCTGAATGATGAAACATCAATGGCATGCAGTTACAAGTCCAAATACTAAAGGTTATTTCAAAAATCAGGTGTGGTCAATAAACCCCAAACTGAAGCATTTAAAACTCAGAAAACTCCATGGGCTTGGCATCCACACATGGGCAAAACCCCAGGAAATCCTCCTCCCCAGGTTATTCAGGGGCCTCTTTCACAAGGACTTCTCAGATACTTCATGCTTGGAAGCACAAAGGCCACTCCAAGGAGTGGGCTAGAGGATCACATCTGCCTTTTCCTGCAGAGCAAGATTAGTCTTCCATAAACCTCTAACTGCTGCCCAGCCTGAATCAGCTACAGGCTGTACTGATTTGCTCCAGCTGCAAATTCAGCTGCTGCTGGGGAGTCCTTCTGCAATGGCCTCTGTATTAACAGCAGGAGAAGGGCACAGAACATAGGGACAGCTCTCTCAGCCCAAATAAAGAAAAAACTTGTACTAGCTAAAATAGATCAGGAGCCGAGTTGTGTCTTTCAGAGCAGGGAAGGAGATGCTGCTGGATTTGGCATTTCCCTTTTATTTTGAACCAGCATTTTTTAAACAGTGGGAACAAATGAGTTTTAGATTTGGGAGATTCGAGTGCTAATTCCACCTCACATCAGCAATTTGTGGTATCCCGTTTTGCATGTGCCTCAACATTGCATTCAGTATGGTCCAGGTATTTTGCCTCTGAAGCTGTCACCCAGGTCTGAAAAGAAATGCCTCCACTGGAGAACATTTGTTTGTTTAATTGATCTTATTCAGGGAGAGGACCCAGTGATGGCAGCAAGTGAGGTGGAAGCTTCTGCTCCAGGAGCTTTGCCAGTCTAGTCATGCCATCATAGAAGTGGCAGAAGTGTTGGTCCAGAGCATTAACGTATGAAGGGCTAATTCCTGAGGCCAAATTCCCTGGTGTTTTACGCTGCTTTGAGATCTTTGAAAAAAATATACAATTATTAAAAGTGTATTCATGATAATGATGCAATAATATATCTAAAAATCTAATATTAATTTAATTGTTTTGGACCAGAAGGTCTACAAAAGTATTAGAGCAAGATGAAATTGTACCAGGACCATGGGACATTTGGATTCAGTACTATTTAGACTGAATTTCTGTAATACAGTTCACCTTTTTATATAGTGGACTTACGATAAGAATACTAATAGACCATCACTATAACCATGCAGCTCAACTTTGTAATTATTACTCTTGCAATAATTCTTCAAAACAGGAAGCACAATTTTAATTAAAAACCAAATTGCAGATAAATTAACTATTCAGATGACAGAAGATGATTACATTAGTATCAAAATTCTGATTTATTTATTTAGAAAATTTCCTGCTGATATTTTGATTTCAGTGTATATTTTGAAGGAAATCTTTTTGAAATGATATGGATCATATTTCTTTAAAGCAGTATCTATTTTGAAGCTCCTTAGGTCGCCATAGGAAGACAAAAATACAGTATGTTTTAGAAAGAAAGCAAATCATATATTCTTGCCAGTCTACCTATGAATTCAATAGTGCCCTGTTTAGAGACTTAACATATAACTTATTTTGGCAATTTTTGGATAGGATAAGGCAATAAAAGCCAGTTAAAAAAAGTTGCTAATATGAAGAAAGGAAACCATGTCTGGGAAAATAAACCTTGCCTAATCCATTGCAGACAGACTTAGAAGGCCGTGTCATGGCAGGACGAGGGGTAATGGGTTTAAACTAAAAGAGGGGAGATTCAGGCTGGACATGAGGAAGAAAATTTTTACAATGAGGGTGGAAAAACACTGGAACAGGTTGCCCAGAGAGATGGTAGATGCCCAGAGAGGTGGTAGATAACCTGACCTGGTTGGAGATGTCCCTGCTCATTGCAGAGGGTTGGACTAGATGACCTTTGAAGGTCCCTTCTAACCCAAACTATTCTATGATTCTATGATACAGCACCAGTTAGTTTCACCCATGGGAAACATCCTGTTTCCAGAAACATTTCCTTAACTCAAATATAAATCTAGTTCTCGTAACTTTTTAGAATAAGCTTCTTGATAAAAACAGGAGGAAAAACATCCAGGGAAATACAATAAACAACTATTTTTCATTTGCCTTGCACAGTCACACAGCTGTTAATAGGCACAGGCAGGTCCAAAACTCTAAAAAACCCAGCTCCTCTGCCAGATACGCTTAAGCATGTGGCTGGCTCCTGCTGGATGAACATGAGGCAGCTCTAATCACTTCTCTTGGACTTTTCTCCAAGTTGAATGAAACAAAATAGACACTGAAGACCAACTTTTAGGTTCTAATTATTTTTAAAAATTTTCTTACAATGCCCTAAAAGAGTTCCTGTGAATATATGTATCTTCTATGGAACTACCTACTAGTGAATTCCTGAGTGCTAGAAAATGAAGTAGTTGCAAATTTATCCATGTTTCCTAGGCTGATGCTGAGGTTTAGCCAAAATCAGATGACAAACCATAGCTGTTGAAATCAACTTACCCCATATTCCCATAAATACTGCAAACACCAGTGTTCCAAAGCTATCAAATACACAGAGTTTCTGGAAAAATGGGAAAGAAAAAAAGGGCTTAAAATTTAATCAACCACTTTTTCTTCTATACTGACCTAGAACAGAAGCTGCTTACTGAACGTGTTGATTTTTAGATTTTATGTACTTTAATAAACTATCTTTATTGATTGTGTTTCCTCAATTTCTGTCAATGTACAACACTCTCCAGTAAACTGAGGAAATTAAATGCAAACCCCAGAATTAAAAATATAAGCCAAATATGCAGCAAGAGGATAGTAAAATGATTTGCTATCAAACTTCCTTCCATCTGTTGCACAGGAAGAGGAAAAACAGTGCCTCTGGTCTGGGAACTCAGTATAGAGTTATCTATTTTTAATACAGCCACAAAAAGAAAATGAACACAGCTGGTTCTCATGGGTGGGATGACATCAAATCAAGCTAGTTCAGAAAAACACATTCTGATGAGATATCTCTGTGGTCACAATTTGCTTTTACTTTCCACCATAGTCTTATCCCTGTATTCGTATTTCTTTTACCCTTTATCTTAAGAGCACTGAAGCAACACATGGAAGCTGGGCAAAATATTTCTGATGAAAAGGAGAAAAATCTCAGTTTTGGAGTGAGTTAATCTATGTAAAGCAATGACAAAAGGTGAACATTAGCCTAGTGAGACAAGGTAATGGAGAAAGCAAGTGAGGTTCCTTTAGAGAAGAACTTGGAGCAAAAGCCTGGCTGTGTCACAGCTCGCAGGACACGGCTGTGTCACAGCTTCTGTCATGGCCCAGTCAGCCTCTCCATGTACCCAACATGACAACGCAAGTCAAATTTGAGGCATGGATCCAGATAACTTCTTTGGGGAGGGAAAGGGCAGAATTTACAAGTGCCAAAACATACTTTAAACATTTCCTTAGCAAATTTGATTCAGAGCTACTGAATCAAGACTTTAGTAATTGAATTATTTTTTTTCCTTCTGAAAGGAAAAAATTCCCCCAAATGAATACATTTCCAATTAAAAGACTACTTTAGTCATGTATCAAATATTTGGCAGCTATGTGAAATTAAGAAAAAAATCCCAAAAAACAGAAAGCAAACATTATTTTAATCTTTGATCAAAGTGGAACAATTAACATTATAGTTGTTTTTACTTTTCAAAGTTCAGTTGCTGTGTCAAAAGAAATAACTATTTGAATAGTTTCAGCAATTCTACAGAACATTAGTCAAGGAACAATATAATTTTCTATGTAGTAGTAGAGAAAATGCAACTGAAGTTCAATAGCATGTCTATAAGCTGTAAATGTAGTTACCTTGGAGGATTCACAAGTGATGGTGAGGTTCCAGTAGGTACATACTTTGTCACACTGAGGGCACATTATGATATTACCTCCTATACTGGGATCACATACTTCTTGGCTAAAAACAAAACTAGTCAGTCACTCACAAACACTGAATTCTTTAGTTCTTTTTCTCACATGAGGACAGTACAATAATCTCAGGGAATTGAGAAATTATTACCAGTGATCTGCTCTCAAGAATTCCTACCTGCCCCATCAACATACGTGCATTTCCATTCTTAGTCCTCATCTCAAAAATGGATGACATGGTGGAAAAATAATTTCTATCCCTTGCATGTGGTGGTAATTCTCAAAACTGCTCACATTAAAAATAAATCAACTCTTCAAAGATCTCACATGCTGATTCGGGAATTAAAGATCTGTCTCCTAAGAGATGACAAAAGAATTTGGCTTATCTAAACTAGAATGGTGGAGGCTGGAAGGTCGTGTAATTGCTTTCTATGAATACATCAGTGGGGGTAAACACCAGAGAGGGAGATGAATTGTTTGACTAAATGATGATACTGTCATAAGCCTAGATGGGTACAGGTTGGCCATAGTAGTGGAGCTCTGGAAAAACCCATCAGGATATTTTGTAAAGATGAACACCCTTCCAGAAGGGGGTACACAGCGTGTTGTCCTGAGGAGGATTTGGCACAATGACCCAGGTGTTTTTTCCTGGGTCATTTTGCCATGGTTGAATTTGGCCATGTTCTGGTGAGTGAATTTATGTCAAAACTATGCTTCTCCTCCCAACGTATCCTGGACAACTGAAGCCCCTGTGCTGTTGTTTTTCTTGTTTTCTTCTCACAAAATAGAAGAAAGTAAGTTTGGGGGGGCTTATCATGGTCTTTGGATATCTCCTTTAGGGATTTTCACAGTGAAAATGACGCATTACTGCAATTTGTATTGACTTCTCTTTGTCACTCTTATCTTTCTGTTTGTACACTAGGTGTGGGAAAGCTAGTGCAAAGTATAAAGAAAATGATGAAATAACAAACTCTCAGATGTCTATTGCTGTAATGGTCCATGGGCATACATTATACCTCTAGCTCATATTTTATGGCTTTCCCTCCAAATCCACTACCATTGCTGTTCTCAGCCCCTTTCATTTTTGCCTCTTTTATTATGCAGTTATCTAGCAAACCCTGCACAGTCCCCCTCTGTAAAGGACTGATCAAAATTGCATGTGATATTAAAATAGGCCTGATCGGGTACCTCCATGTGCAGTTGTCCTTTGTCAGGCATCCATACAGAAAACAGCCAACTCCTACAACCGCAGCCACAATCAGCATATTAGTGTAAAAGCCCAGCCAAGCAAAGTAGATTCCAATTTTTTCTCCATAGTATTTCCTGTGGAGGGGAAAGGTGGTTTGTTTGTTTGTTTTTCTGAAATGTGAGCGAATTCACATTTCTGTTTCAAATAGTTCTTCATTTCATACATTTTGTGCCAACTCCTATCATCATATTCGTCTGGTTTGAAGTTTGGAATTGCAGAAGTATTACAGGTGGGTATTTTTACAACCACTTTTATGCTTTTAGAAGAAGATAGGAGGTTGGGGGCGGGGGAAAAGAAAGAAAGATCATACTTGGTAAAGAAAAATTTTATGTGGTTGTCTTTCTGTGCATTGATTTATCATGAAATCTTGCTCAAAGTAAGTTCCAGTGCATGAGCTGATATGGGGGTGTGTAGCTGCCCTTAGTACTGAGTTCTGCCTCTTTGACATGCACAAAACCAGACCTGTTATGCAAATTCCTAGTTCCCTCTGCGTTAGTCAAGCCCCAGTCACACCAACCTGATGAAATCCAGGGGTTGCAGTTTGAAGATATTTTTAGGATGAGCCCATTCTCTGTAGAGAAGATACCGTTCATTTGGGCAGTCAGGATCAGTAGATGGGTGCCTAAAGCTAGACTGCAAAACAGAAAGAGTGTGGGAAGAAGACAGGTTTAATCTGAGCAGCACAGATCAGCTCTCATCTCTGCAGACTCCATGCCATGAAGCCAGGGCCTGGAATAGCCTTTTTGCCCCATCTCACTGTGAGCCAAGAAAAGGAGCAGGAAGGCAGCTCTGGGAGAGCACCAGGATTTGGGATAGAATGTTGTCAGAAAGGCACTGAGTGCTAAAGCAAACGCTTTACATATGTAAGCTGAAAATAATGGAGTTTCATCATGAACTTAAATCTAAGCACATGTCAGCGTCTTGGCGCTTAGGTATAGAAAACAGAAAAAGATCCATTTTAATTAGAGAACAGGACTGAATTAGAATGGATTTTAAGTGGCTCTAACATGCTAACATGCTTTGCTTCAAAATAATGTACATAACTGACATTTGTCGAAAACTATAGGCTACCTTTGATTTGCAGAATAGCTGTGATATATAATTTTAATTGTATAAAAAGACAGTCATTAAATACTAAACATACTGAGCCCAAATTCCCCATGCCGTGACAGAAATAGCCTGCAAAGCAGGTTTTAAATCTTTAAAAGAAAACCTTAAAAATTGATAGTCATGAATGATATTAACTCTACCCTGTAAAGGTTTGGATTGCTTGCAAGAAATATGATTTGTCTTGATTCTGCCTTAAACATGCCCTTGAAATCCTTGGGGGCCTCCTGAATACTTGAAGCAGACTCCAAACAGCTGAAGCAGTTTCCATTCCTGACCTCCCATGTTCACAATGTCTTCTCAACAGAACACATCTCAGACACAGAATGGTAGGGTTATGAGTTTATAATGCAGAAAATCAACTCTCAGTCTTTGCTTACTGTATCCCATTTGCAGCCTCACATAGAGTTTTTCCTTAGTCAAATACTCTGAAATCTGATTCTTTTTTTTCCTTTGTTTTCTTTTTCTATGCTATAGCTAACCCTTGTATACCAACCATTTATCAGATAAGTTACTTCTTTAAATGATACCCTTTACAAAGCTTCAGAAGTGCAGCTATAAAAGCTGTATTTCTTAGTGCAAGATGAAATAGAACCTCAGTTAAACTTTTGTCCACATGACTCTGACATGGCCTGTAAGGTGTTGGATGGGCTGGACAGACCCTTCCTGCAGAAACATAGGTTTCCCTGCATGTATGTTGCAATGTTTGGGAACTCTGGGAATGTTTGGAACTGTGTGAGACTGACACGCACCCTAAGATGAGATTTGTGGTCTACATCTTTATTAAAAATGTTTGTATTTGACAGAAATTTTAGTACCAAAAAAATGAATTCTAAAAAAAGAGACAACGTTAAAATTGATTTAGAACTAATGATACCGTGCATCACGGGAACTGTCACTCAGGCCAGGCACTTTACAGAACTATATCTCCCAGAGAATTCAAGGTTAACACCTCCTAAATGAAATACATTGTTCTTTAGTCATGGAGCTACATTTTTAACCAACAGTGCTTTGGAAGAAAATTTCTTTATCCAAACTACCTCCTATTCTAGTATGTGGATGTAACAACCAGTTAAGGAGCAAGGTCAGGCAATTAATAGTGCTTTTATCTTTTGTTATAAACTCCACAGATATAGTTAAGACCTCTATTTCAAAACATATTTTAATTATAAGCACTGGACTTACATCATGAAGGGGAAATGCTGCTTTGTAGATTCCAGTGTCGAGTAATTTGTTAATGCCAAACTTTTTCACATTGTTTTTGGTTGCATATTCCACACGGGACAGGATAAAATGCACCTGAAATTTATAAAATATTTTTGTGTCTCTTGCAACATGAAAGTAATAATACACAGCTTATAATCGAGTTATGGAAGGTTAAGCAGAACAGACAAAAATAATTGCACAGGGTATATGAATCATTCCAATCTCCCCTTTAAATTCAGGTGGAACAAAACCAGAACAAATATATGGAATGTTTTCCTTCTGAATTGTCCAAGTTGTTTCATAAATGACACAGAACTATTACATCCCAACATTTCTAATCTTTCAAGATGCTTTCATGAAGGTGATCACACTGATTTGATTAAATCAATCTTTTTTTTTCTAAGATTAAAGGACAGAAATAGTCCAAAGACTTACAATTCGGCTTCTAGTTGCAGGATTGAAAAATGTGTCTTTGTCTTGAATATAAAAATTGGACAAATGTTCCTTTTGAAAAGGGGCAGTGAAAAACTCTTGCTCAGGTTTGATGATATTTTCATCCACTCTGAAGAGTCTACTAAACCAGTTGAAAGCCGAGTCTCGGGTTTTCAGGTCATTGGGTTGCAGAGGCAATTTGATGTGCATAACCTCAGCGTATGTGCATAGCACTTCCCAAGGTGCATGCACTTTCACAAAAATAAGTTTTTCATCCAAGACCTAAAATGAAATAATATTAAAAATATGTATGTAAGAAAATGAAAGGATTTTTCATAACAATTCTTAAACTATACAGAACTGTCTTCCTCTTTACAGTTCATAGATGACCTATTTAAAGTTGCATTCATGATCCATTTTAACGAACATATTGTTAGTTTCTGTAAAAGCTTCCACATGAGGTGGAAACACTCAGGAGAGAAAGGTATATAAAAAAGACACCTAAATGTTCCCCTAATGCTTAATATTTACACATCTGCAAAGTATTTTACAAAGCAATTAAAGTTTAAGAAGGCTTCCCCTGTATGGGTTAATTTAGGAGTGTTTGTACTTGTAGCCTGGCAGGGCAGCTGTGGCTTTGGAGCTGTCAGTGACTCCCCAGCAGCTCAAGTACAACCCCAGGATGATGAGACTTGATAGAAGCAGGCTCAGCACCTGTGGGTGCTCCTGGGCAACATGAATTCCAGCTTTGTAGGGAGAATGGGGCCAAGGAAAGAGGAATCAGCTGAAGCTGCTAAGAAAGACAGCATGGGGCACATTTGCTCCCAGCTGTACACCCAAACTGGCAGCAGTATGCTGCAGGAACCCTGACAGCCACTTTTGTCTCCTGTCTGCACATCACCTGTAGATCTTGTATTGATGCCCTGATTTAGTGAGTCTCAGCCACTTGAAATGACATTATGTAGGTCATTGGCTCAGGAATGTTTGTCAAATATCTGATCGAGCCTGCAGAAACTGAGAGTTTCAAACGTTTTTCAGTCATGATCACAGCAGAATAATTGAAAACTGCAAAATGTAAGTGTAGCAACAGGTCCATGTTTACTTTCTTATGAATATGAAGAGCCAGACTGCATGCTTGGATGTACAGTAAGATACTGCTCTCACTGTAGAAATCAAATACTGTGATGCCACCTCTTCTGAGTGTAATTTGGGAGGAAGGAGTGAAGTGATCTTTTCTGGAGCCCACCATCGGTGACCACACAACAACAAATTTAGACTGGAAGTAATTGTCCTGGATGGGGATAGCTGGACAGAGTGCTGCAGCCCTGGGAGACAGGAGGGAAAGGGGCTCTGGGGGGCTCTAACCCTCCCTGCAAGAGATAACAGCACTCTTGAACTGCCCCCAGGTAACACTGCAGCCCAAAATACACAAAGCATGATAGTTACAAGCACTTGCATGGTGCCAGGCCCTGTGAGGAGCTGGGTCATGTGCAGGATCTCTTCTGGCAGGGGCATTCTGCCCCGGACACCCACTGGCTTCCCACACATCCTACACAGTCAGAGCAGGCGGAGAACCTCTCCTCAGAGTATAGCCAGTAATTTTTATCTTCAAAGTGCGGAGCAAATACAACCTATGTAATCTCCCAGCTCCCCATCTTTTATTTTACAGAGGAAAGAACAGACATAAAATTCAAAAGATTTTACATGGGATCACAGAGATGTTACTGATGGAAAAAAAGGTGGGCCTTTTTCTCATGAGAGGAGAGAAACGTTACCATAAATTCATATATCCATTTTTGTGCCATAGGGGCAGCTTTGCTCTCAAACACAGCCGTTCACACAGAGAAGAGCACTCACCGATCTCGTCGATTCAAGTTGCAAGCCATTGTTTATCAGGTTTGATTCATATACTTGTCTCTTCCTCTGTTAAAAGGTATTGAACACTGTAAAACATCTGTTCCAAATTTCAGAAATACATATGCATGGAAGAATGGAATTGCCTTCCGAAACAAAGAAATCATTTATTAGGTTATCTCTATAGCCCACTTGACAGCTACTGTGGTGATAGGTACAGTCTTACCTACCAATCCAGATTAGGGTTTTTTTGTCTGATAAACGATATTGCCCTCAAAAATAATTGTGGACAATTCATCCTCTCAGTTTCTGGTACAATACAGAGGTAAAAATGTGCCCCAAATTTTGAATTTTGAGAGCAACTACCCCTGAAATTTGTGATGTCCTTTACTTTTTGTCACCAATTGACCTACTGAAGGCAGCCTCTGTCTCACAATTAATTTGCCCTTTAGAAAGTACTCTTCATCTCAAGGGCTTTCCACCCCACTTTTCTTCCAGCAACCTGTAATTTTGTTCCTCATTCCCAGTAATCACATGAGTGCACACAGTGGTTTGAACTGTACTAGGTGTCTACATTTTAGTCCATGGCTTAGCATCCCCAAGGGGAGAAGACAAGAGCTGTAGCACTTGCAGAGTCCGTGGTGCTGCTCTAGAAGCATTCAATGTCTTCAGAAGGACGTGGCAAGTTTCCCTCCATAAAGATGAAATTCATGGATCATTTTAATTTCACTTCACAGTACCAGCACTTTGCAGGCAGTGAGCTGCAATAACTCTGAAATGTCTTTGCATTCTTGAGTTTGCTTCTCCACACACATGACCTCCCTCCATAAAACACACAGAGACAAGCAGACCCTCCCACCTCAAAATACAAAATATACAACCCATAAAGGATTTATAAGAAACTCTGAAACTTCATGTGAAGTAATCCAATTTAAAAGCTAGCAGTATCAACTGGATAGTTTCCCAGTGAGCTATTTGTTTATGTAAGTCAAGGCTAGCCAGCTCTCCCTGGCCTATAGACTGCATGGCAACACACCAGCATGCAGGAGGGGGGCACCTGTGTGCAGCTGGGGCCACAATGAGGTTTCCTGAGCCGTTTGCTAGAAAGAGATGACATGAGCGCAGTGGGGACTGATGGCTTTACTCCTGGACCAGGCCAGGGTAGGCTAGCAGTGAGGTTTTTAGGGTGACTTGGTGATACTGCTTTCTTACTCCCAGATTGCTGTCATGGCACTGGCCAATATTTTGGTTGTTTATATGCCATGTGCTTAATGGTTTTGTGCCTACAACTAGTGGAACTTTGAGTTTTTAAAAGAAGAGTAGTCAAATGGTTTCTGTTGCCTGCTGCTCTATAGCCAGACTAATTGTGCTAACATCTGTGCTTAAGATCCAGTCCTATTGCAACTGTGAAGGATCAGAGTCAATGAATGATCATTTAGATAAAGTGTGAGGAACTTTGACAGGTACACAGAAACTGGTCTTCAGGACTAGAACCAAGACCCACTCACTCTAGGGGGAAAAACCTAGATGCTTCAGCAGAAAGGGCAAAAATCTTCAGGAGGAACAGATCTGTTATGTTTCCACACAAGTTCCATCCAGTTTTTCAATGTCTAAAGACAGTTGTAAGTCCTCAAAGCATAAAATACTATTTTTCAAAACTCTATCAAGTCCTTAAATTAATAATTATAAAACTGAATAATAATAGAAACGGTCAATCCCATTTGTACTTCGTTGTTTCTCAACTGCAGCACCTGTATGTGGCAATGGTCAAAATGGACTAATTTCATATATGGTTAAAAGGTATTTCTTTCATCTGTTTCAGGTTTTCTGACTTTTTATTCCAGTGAATATCACCTTCTTCTTGGATAGGGACAGGAAGAGCCACATCTTTCAATCTGTTTTCTTCTTTCATCAGTACTCGTATTTTTCCTTATTCTTCTCTTTTCTCAGGATAAAACCTGAGATGGTAGCCATACCTTTGATGGTAGCCATACCTTGAAGAAGACACTTAATGTAGCTGTTTCCTGTGACATCTAAGTCTCTTCCATGTACTAACAGCACTAATTAGAATCCCAAATGTGAATGAGTTTTTTCCTTGCAGTGACATATTTCCTTACATTTTTCAACATTTCATAGGAAATAGTGCTCTCCATTATCTTTCAAAGCTAAAGGTTCACAATCATCTTGGCTTCTTAGTAAACTCCATCCTGATTTTCTCTGCAATTTTAGTTATATCATAAATCAATCCTCTTACTAGATCGTTCATATATGTAGTACAGAACATAGGAGTTGTTTGTTACTCCACTATTAACTCTTCTGCCATTTCATCTTACCTCTTTGCTTCTTCAAGTTGCCTGGAGAGGTGGTAGATGCCCCATCCCTGGAAACATTCAAGGCCAGGCTAGACGGGGCTCTGAGCAACCTGATCTAGTTGGAGATGTCCCTGTTCATTGCAAGTGGGTTGGACTAGATGACCTTTGAGGGTCCCTTCCAAGTCAAACTATTCTATGATTCTTCCATATTAATGTGTTTTTTTGTAATGCGAATAATACTGAATCATGAAAATATTTCAACCTGAGTTCTGCTTTGTTTCAGCAAATAGAAAAGGCAGAGGGCTAAATACCTGTTTCATTTCTTTCTAAGTAGCACAAAGATGGAGGCAGGGCAATTCTCATTTTTATAAATCTGATACTGTTTGGTTTTTGTTTTTTTTTTTTTTTTTTTAATCTTACCATTCAGATTGCTTTAATAATTTATTATGGCAAGAAGTTCCCCAAACTAATTTTGCCCTCAAAATCTTAGAGGAATGTTGACAATATTAAAGTTTCTAATAATGCATTAATGCAAGTAGTGAGAAACAAAGCCCCTGGGAACCTTGGCTAATTAGGGGCTTTGCTATTTTATATAAATGATTGAATTATGCATATGATGATCTATGGAGGAGCCAGACTTTTACCCAGAGGAGTCTATAGTGGTTTTTCATTGACTTAGGAACATAGTGTAAAGATATAATAGCTTATTAGGCTGGAAGGTGGAGTCTGTCCAAAGTTTATTTTAGTATCTGTTATTTTGCTCAGCTACCTGCAAGGCTAATTTGTAATAATAATGTAACCATGGTAATGTTGCTGATCTAAAGGGACATAGATTTTGATGATTGAATGGCTAGCAAATAGACTACGACACTATGGGATGCATAATCATGGCAACCTTAAGAAAGTGAAAGTGTAGTGTAAGTAAATGCCAAGTATTACAGGCATGAAGAAGGGTTAGCTCCTGGGAGCTGCTTTTTCACTGTAATGGTTTCAATGTCTGGTGATTGTCTTGACAAGCTGAAAGGCTAATGAAATTATCAGTCTGGAATTTGGTAGCAGACCAGAAACAGCTTTTTCTGTGTTTTGTAGATGGAAGGGAGCACTGGCTTTGATTACAGTGACAGAACACTAACTTGTATAGTTGTTTATTTTCTTTTGGGCAAAGAGAAAAGTTCCCCACAACAATATTCCTGTGGCTTCAAGGGAGAAATCCCAACAAGGAAGGAGTGTTTGAATAGCCACCTCTGCCTTACCTGACAGAAAACAGATAAATCACAGTCAATAAGAGAAAGACCATGGGGCCCAAAGCCTCCCCCATGGAAATCAGCTATAGACAGTGGAAAGGATCGTGATATTGATATTAGCTGTCAACTCTCACAATTCCTTCGATGGTGTTGGAAGCTTTTCTGAAAGTCTCGGCTGTCAGCATGACAACATTAATTGATTGAGAAGCTCTGCTTTTGTAAGTTTCTTTCCCTTATATTTGAAGATAACCATAAAAATGTGAAGCAGAATATGCTATACAGGCTGACTCAAAAAAAGTAAACCCAAAGAACTCCAAATACATATTTTCTGAGATACCCTCTGATTTTAAGCCAGCCTCATAATTTTCTGAAACCTGATTCATGACCACACAGAACTGGCAATACTACAGTCTAGCCCTGCTCTCAATAGTGGCATCTAGTCACTGTTTAGAAAGACCCATTTCAGGTCCCATTAAGATATGGAGTAACTTCAGAGTAAATCCCTCCTTGCATTCCTCCTCCCATCCTTCTGTCATCCTTCCTTTCACCCATTAGGCAAAGAAGTAAAATTTGGGTTTGGGCTTGCCTCAGAGAAAGAGATTTTATTTCATTGAGTTTCTGCTTCAAATCCAATCCATCCAGCAGAGACCAGGGCAGGTGTATTTGCCCTCCTCCCAGTTTCAAAGGTCACTTTCACCCTTGTAATCAGACTTGCTGGGTAAGTTGACTTGGCACACTGTGGGCATATAGAACCTGCCATCCTCTACTGCCTCAAATCACTGCATAAAATGGCACTGAGGTGCCCTTCTTTCTGTAAACCCAAGTATTGTTCTCTAACCTCAGGTATAACATGCTAAAGAGTGGGAGAAGTACAAATAGCTTTTGAAAAGTTATCCAAGCTTTTTTTTTTTTTTGCTGGTTGTGTAAACTAAACATGTCTAGAGGCAGGAACTGTTCATTGTTTGCTTATGAAGGCAAACATCTCTAGCCCTTCTGAAGTTCTGTGTAAGACTGTACTTAAAAAAAAATGTGTGTAATATACTCTGTGAACTATAGTTTTCATTTAATTTGAAAAAAAGTTATCTATTTCTGTGAAGCACAGATTACTTCATGGCTGGAAAGGGAAGTTTTGCACACATTCCTACTTAAATTACTGACAGTGCTTCTGTTTATTTCTGTTGGAAGGAAGCAGATGGACTAGAATGACATTCTGCATCAATTTGTTTTGAATTCACCTTCCTGGCCTTGACCCTCCAACTTTCAATGAGCTCCTTGAAGACCCCAACAGATGATACTGGGCATTTTTGAGCATTCCTGGAAATACTAGTGATATTTAATTTCTATTTTGATGGTAACCTATCCTGACAAATACAGTACATAAATTGTAGGTTTTAAAAAGATGCTTTGGGCAGGAGTTTTGATGGCTTGCAAGGTACAGTTTCTAGAGTCTGCTCCTGACAGTTTGATTTTTGCTAGGGCTTGAAAAATTGCATACCAATTTAAAAAGGTTTGGCGTTTGAATTGAGTTACAGTATCACAGTATCACAGTATGTTTGGGATTGGAAGGGACCTCAAAAGATCATCTAGTCCAATCTCCCTGCTGGAGCAGGAATGCCTAGCTGAGGTTGCACAGGAACATGTCCAGGTGGGTTTTGAATGTCTCCAGCGAAGGAAACTCCACAACTCCCCTGGGCAGCCTGTTCCCGTGTCTGTCACCCTTACTGAGAAGAAGTTTTTTCTCAAATTTAAGTGGAACCTCTTATGTTCCAGCTTGATCCCATTACCCCTTGTCCTATCATTGTTTGCCACCGAGAAGAGCCTGGCTCCATCCTCGTGGTACTCACCCTTTTTATATTTATAAACATTAATAAGGTCACCCCTCAGTCTCCTCTTCTCCAAACTAAAGAGCCCCAGCTCCCTCAGCCTTTCCTCATAAGGGAGGTGCTCCACTCCCTTAATCATCTTAATTGCCCTACGCTGGACCCTCTCCAGCAGTTCCCTGTCCTTCTTGAACTGAGTTCCACGTATGAATCTTACCTTCTAAACTTTGAACCTGTAAATTAAGTTAGAAACTTCCATGAGGATGTCATTCCATTAGTTTGATTTTGTCTCCTTTAAACCAGGCTTCAGAAACACATGAAAGTGAGGGAAGCACAGCACCACTGCGCATCTCCAGGAGCTTTGGAATATCATATTTTTGTTCCTTCAGCCCAAATCTCTCCCTCATATTTTTAGTTATTTCCTTTCCTCTGAGATGCTTTCCTAATTAATATAAATTAATGCTGGGCCACTTTCTCAGTTATAGTCACACAATTATGATAAAAAAGGACAGAAAGCCATTCAAATCAAACACAATGATGGTCCCAGGACCAAATTCTTCTCTTGCTACAGAGAACAGATGTTTCTGTGCCCTGTTTCTCAAAATACAGTAAATCAGTTACTCTGGGCTTAGGTCTCATTTTCAAATCCTTCTGACTAAATTCAGTGTTTGATGACTCCTCCACTCTCCGTATCAGACAAAACCACCCAGTATGGCACCCAAAACTTTTCACTTCGGAAATTTAGATCTACAGGCATCCACTAACAAGTTAAATTCTGCCCCGACTTCCATGTCATGCAGTCAGGTAGGGTACAGCGAGCATCAGACAGAATTTGGCCCAGTGACTACGTTCCTGGTCCCTACATTTTGCAACCTGTAATGTTGTTCATGGCCAGCAGAAACCCTGCTGCTGACCTCAGTGAGGTGAGGATTTTACTCTACGAGAGCAGACTTCACTGGATCTGCTATTGTTAATAAGTTGGAGTTTCTAAATCCTGTGAATAAAAAACTTCTGTATAATAGCTCTATAAAACTGTCAGAAGAGTCAAAAGAAAAGTAGCATGAGCAAGGAACCTATTCAGGCTTATAAAATTTGGCATTCTCTGTTCATCATTGATCGGAGACAGACAGTGATGTATGCAGTATTTAAATGGCAATACTCCTCATTTTGGTATCCTGTATATCATCATAACTGTAGAAGTCATTTGCCTCAGAAAAAACTATAACCAAATAAAAGATGGTGTCAGTAAAGACAAGCTATCAGCTAGGTTTTATGCCAGTACTGATGAAACCTGTATGTATCTTGGACAGCATCATCCCCACACCATTCTGGGAACTGTGATAGACCAAAATGTTAATTCTCTCCCTGGAGTTCCAAGGATGCAAAACTGTACCACAAATGTCATCTTCCTTTCCATCTCAGACAGAAGATAGACGTGTTTTGTTTCTTCTTTTCAAATATTCTATTCACATTTATTTCTTTTTACTTTTCGGTTTCTTTCACTCCTGGTACAAGTGTGTGGCAGGTCCCAAGGCAGCGTCCTGCATCCTGCTTGGGAGGACGTACAGGAAGAAAAATGTTATCAGTGCTGCTAATGTCTGTGCAGCATTTGCTTGGGGAACAAAGCTGGGCAGCACACACAGCTTCCTCCACTTGCATGGCAAGCGACCTCAAGTGAAATGAAAGACCTCTCTGTCTTTGAGGTGACGGAAGTGTTTAAGTGCTTGGAGCTGACCTGCACCTATCCCATGCTAAAAAGTTAGAAAGCTTACATCTATTCACATTTTAAAAGACTGTTCCTCCAACAATAGATAAAGGAAATTAGTTTCTAAACTGATGATAACCGCATATGAGGCACTAGAGGGAGGGAGTCAGCACTTCTGAGTAGTATCACAGGAGTTTGTTTATGATCGGGTGACTCATTTCTGCTCATGTGACAGACTCATTGAGCAAAATCCTCTCCTCACTCCCTCTTCTTCATCCACCTTTCAGTGCCCCTCAGTACTTTATCTTATGTGTAACATCTTGTCTGTTTCATGGTCAGCTTTGGACTTTCTGATTAGTTCATTAGTTCTCCAGCTCAGTAAGGTCACACTTGTAACCTTTGTTCTTGTCCTTGGAAGTCCTCTGTAACTCTGACATTCATCTATAACCGTGACATTAATCCTCGTCTCTCTCTGCTTGCTACTGCCCTTTCAACACCGTATGTGTTCCTGGTAACAAAATTTTCCCCCATACCTTCTACAGTACTCCTATGGCTTCAGATTCTCCCTATCCATGGAAATCCTGGCTCGGAAAGCTGCTATCATCCTGTTTCCAGCTTCCTTCTGACACAACCCTGTCACCCCAATCACATGTCTCAATCTCCTGTCTGTACTTCTGTCCATATAGTCACTGTTGGCCACCTTGCTGCCAGGCCACACAGCTGGCTCTTGTTGAGCTTACTGTCCATCAGGATCATGGGGGCCTCTTCCACAGAGCTGCTCCCCAGCCACTCAGTCTTTACCTAATCTGATCATTAGTCTGATAAAGTCTTGTTCTCACATTTGTTGCATGTAGGTAGACTGCTTCCTCTTCCTCAGCACACCACAGATTCAGTGTGGCTGCAGATCTTTGTAGGACTGAGACCTTTGAAAGTAACAATTTTTTTTGCAAGCACCTAATGCATTATCCACAATGTCCTGCTCTAATTTTTCATGGTTTCATTTCAGCTAATGTCCTAGCATTAGTGCTGCACTAAAAATACTACTCAATTTCTCACATTTAATTTCCATCACTGTTTGGAAAATACACTCGTTATATTTTTGAGTACATTTGGGCAATGGCCAAGTATTACAAACATAAATGTGAAATGCTAATTGATAAAAACAATTGTTTCCAAAGGGGCAGCTTTTTCTTTCTAATTACCACTTTCAATTAATTTTTATTGCTGATCCTGTGATCATGTGTAATGCAACATCCACCCACTACAGGACTCCCTCAAACCCTCCTAATGACATTCCTTATGGCTGCCCTGTTAATGCCAACAACAACACTGTGTAATGAATATCAACCAACTCAGCTACAGGCCCTTTTACTCCTACTCTTCTCTTCCCTAACTGCAAATCATTATTTGTATATGAGCTGCTTTTGGTGATAACTTTGTCCTTGCCTGTCTCTACCAGAGGCTGCTGCTGGAACACGGGGAGTTGCTAAATCACAGAAGAAAGCAAGTGGGTGGGAGTGTGCAGACACGAAGGGGGCTACAGTCCCGTGGATGGACATTTTTCAGGCAGCTCACAATTAAAATAGCTCAATGGCATGGCCCTGGGTGCCATAATGAGTGTGGCCTGCCAACAGAACTACTGAAATAATTTAAAAATAATAGTTACAAGTAATCTGCATCAAGCAGTCACTGGCTTGAGTCAGAAATTTTTTGCAAGGTCCCTATGGAGGGCCAAACTGTTGAAGCGTCAAGGGAAGAAGTGGTACAGGGAGAAATTCTGGTGGCAAAGTAATGTACAAGTATTTCCCATAAATGACTAATGTACTTCATTGGACAGAATGTCAGCAACTATGTTCATAACTGTGACTTGGTCAGCTGCCTCCTCCTATGAGCTCCTCTCAATATCTGGATTTTAATACCAAAGTCCTCTAGAGGCCTAGTTCAATTGCCGTAGGTACAGAACATTGCACTAGTCTTAAGATCTTGGCGTCTAATTTTAACCAGGAACATGATACCAGCATTTTTCTGCTCACATCTCCTGAAGGATTCCCTCCCAGGAGGATGCTCTGAGGTCACCTAGCACACACTGGCAGACATGATGAGCAGTGCTCTGCCAATTTACACAGCAACCTACCAGCTTGATCTCACCCCTGTTCCCTGCTCAGTTTGATGGGCTTCGATCTCCCAGCTCCCAAGGGTCCGGGAGGGCCCTAGGACAGGGCAATGCAATTGCCATTCTGGGTGAGGGCACTGTCTTCTCTGCCCACTGCACTAACACCCCAAAAATTATTTAGATTTATACTGAAAATAACTTACCTTTTGCTTTTTACGATCACTTCTCTTATGAGTCATTTTTTTGCTTTCATCTTCATACACCAACACAAAGTCAATTCTTCGCTGTCCATCACTGAAGAACAGGGAGTCAGGCTTATCATCAAAATCAGCCTGGAAGGCAGGTAGGTTCAGTTAATATGAGGAACTTTAGTTGTCGGTTCCTTATTTGCTTCCTGTTATACAGTAATTCAGTGAATAGAGAAATGCAACGTGTCACACAAAGATCAAAGAGACAACAAAAGTAGCACAAAGTAGAGTGGAGAAAAAAAGTTTGGGAGATCTCTGAATGACATAAGAACAGCAGAACTTTGACCTAATTTTGTTCTTTAGAAATAGCATATTAGCTTTTGGCAATGGGAGAAGCACTGGGATGAAGCACAATTCCTGAATAACACATCTCTCAAGTAATTTGGATGCTGACATAGATACAATGTTAGATAGTCTGTCTACAAGATATGTTGTTGTCTGACACCAGTCTCAGAATTAGTGCGTTCCTATCTCTCCCCTTACCTGCCAGAAGTTTAAGCACCTCTGCATTTAAAAGAAAGCCAAATCGAAAAGCCCAGTAGTTTCATGCATGCCAGCATCCAAACCCACCAAAGAACATGACCAGGTTGCAGATGAACTCTCAAAATGGACGCATCCTATGAGGATTTATTTCTCATTTTATTTGCAACATCTCAGATAGCAAAAAACATAGATGTATGTCCCACATCCATCATGTTATAATACATGCCAAAATTAAAAAGATTAGTATATCCATAAGCCATTACTTAGTCCCTGGAGGGAAGTAGGATAGACTGTCATATCCATTAATAACATCTTAATGTGTTATTTCATGTGTGTAATGATACAGATGAGGGAACTTGAATTCTTGAGTAATGATTTTGTAGTCTCTTAGAGTACTCTGAAGGCACTATCACGTGTAACAACACCTCCTTTCAGGTAATATACAGCTGCAATGTTATCGAAATCATCACGTAATGAGCACTAAACTCTCAGGTACTTGGCCAAATCTATACATGGTGTTAACGAGGGCAGTATCACTGAAGTTGATACATATCAAATGTCTGAAATGGGACTCAGCATTGCATTACACATGGTAAGATCTCCAAAACTGGCAGGATTCCCATACAGAACTGCAGAGGAGCCTTGGTTTTCAGATGGCTGGGCAAGCAGGGTGGCCCAAGGATCAGGCCAGGCAAAACAACCCAGAATAATCTCTTGAACATGCTCAGTGAGATGGATTGAGAACTGGCTGAATAGCAGAGCTCAGAGGATTGTGATCAATGGTGCAGAGTCTAGTTGAAGGCCAGTAGTTAGTGGTGTTCTCCAGGGGGCAGTTCTGGGTCCAGTCTTGTTCAAACTGTTTATCAGTGACCTGAATGAGGAGACTGAGTGCACCCTCAGCAAGTTTTTTGACAATACCAAACTGCAAGGAAGGGTTGACACACCAGAAGGCTGTGCTGCTGTTCAGTGAGACCTGGACAGTCTGGACGACTAGGCAGAGAAGAACCTAATGAAATTCAACAAGAGCAAGTGTAGGCCCCTGCACTGGGGAGGAATAACCCCAGGTACCAGTACAGATTGGGGGTTTACCTGCTGGAAAGCAGCACTGCAGAGAAGGACCTGGAAGGTCTGGTCAACAACAGGTTGGCCATGAGTCAGCAATGTGCACTTGTGTCCAAGAAGGCCAGTGGTATCCTGGGGTGCACTAAGAATGTGACCAGCAGGTTGAAGGATGTTCTCCTCCCCCTCTACTCTGCCTTGGTGAGGCCACATCTGGAGTACTGCATCCAATTCTGGGCTCCCTGGTTTAAGAAGGACATGGAATTACTGGGGAGAGTCCAGTGGAGGGCTACAAAGATGATTAGGGGTCTGGAGCATCTTCCTTATGAGGAGAGACTGAGAGAGCTGGGTCTGTTCAGCCTGGAGAAGGCTGAGAGGGGATCTCATCAATGCTTATAAATACCTCAAGGGTGCATGTCAAGAGGACGGGACCAGACTCTTTTCAGTGGTGCCCGATGGTAGGATGAGGGGCAATGGGCACAGATTGAAGGACAGGAGGTTCCATCTTATTCAGATGAGGAGAAACATTTTTACTTTGAGGGTGCCAGAGCACTGGAACAGGCTGCCCAGAGAGGTTGTGGAGTCTCCTTCTCTGGAGACATCTAAAACCCATCTGGACACATTCTTGTGTGATCTGCTTAGGTGAACCTGCTTTAGCAGGTGGGTTGGACTAGATGATCTCCAGAGGTCTCTTCCAACCCAAACTATTCTGTTATTCTGAGATACGCTCTGCCTTTGAGGGCACAGAAAAGATTCCCAGATGTCTTATCTGTGAAATTTCCCTGACAGTGCAGACCAAACTCCATGAGGGATGTCAGGTCCAGTTTTGGGACCTCCTGGATGTCTGGTCCACAGAAAGGCACATGGAAATGTGGTTATGGTGTCAGAAACGCCTTACATGCAGACTGAAATGTTTGTTCCTCAACTCCAATAAAACTGAGAAGAATGCTAGTCTTCAGTCAGGAGCACCCCAGTTCCAGAGAGTATACAGTGTTTTAGGAACCACATGTGTCAGTGTTTCCAAAATAAAATTGACCAGGAGTTTTATTCTAAACCTCTCCCTGTAGACTATTTTGTTCCTGTTTATCGGCTGAGTCAAAACAGTCAACCAAGATGTGTCTCCCCGTAATTACGACAAAATTTCCATATTTTAAATAAACTCACTGAAGTTTAAACTCACTTTTTTTTTTACATTGTATGTGCAAAGGCTAGGACCTGCTGCAAAAAGCTCCTGTTAACTTAGTTGCTTCAAACAGTCTGAATAAATTCTTGGTTAGAACAGTTTTCTTTGAATCCAACTTGTGCCTAGTTTTGTGACAAACCTGACAGCAGGCAGCTGCTGACATACAGGCATATATATACATATATATATATGTATATATATACATATATATACACACACATATGCTGACATACAGCCAATATACACATACATTGTGGGCTAGTTTCACAATCTGGCCTAGGATTAAGAAACTACCTAGGCAGGCATCCAATCAACATACAACTGCACGCTGTGAATACTGTTTTAGGAAAAAAAAAATGCTTTAAACTTTCAGGTGACCCCACTAGACAACAATAACACTGAGTGTCTCCATCAGCCGAAACAAGCCATGGATGTGAATTTCTACGTTCTTGAGAGCTGGAGATGGCATTGTCCTGTCAAGCAATCAGGCTTGACCCTGGCAAGTTTTCCTCCTGCTGAGGACTAGCCATGGGTGTAAAGTGCAGCCCTGCTGTGACCATTTCCAGTCTCATTTAAAACATAATCATGATGATTTCATGTTGACTAGATTTCCCTTGGGAGGAAAGCATCAACAACAGCAGCCCCTATTAGGAGAGAGAGGGGGTGCGGGGAGGCAAGGCTAGCTCAGGACAGAGCCCAGCCCCACAGCCTTGGCTCTCCCCCGGGACCCTGGCAGGATCTGGCCCCCACTAAAATTGTTCCATGTTGCAATGCTGGAAATACAGAGCCCAAACCTTGTGATAACGAATAAGGAGGGGAAGTGTTGCTACTGCATAAAGCAGAAGGTTTTAAAATTGGGCTACTTCATCTTCCGAATCTTAGAGACAGCATTATAATAACTTCTGCTTAAAAAGACAGAGTTGAGTTGTGAAATTCAAGCACCTGAAAGTATGAAAGCAGAAATAGCTTTGAGGTTTTTTTTCACTACAGCTTTTAACTCTTTTTGCTATATGATCTGTCCACAGGATAGAAAAGAAAGAAACAGCAGACAGCAAGCAGCAGATTAAGTTTTGACCTAACAAGTTTTGCTCATAATTTGAGACTGCATAACAGTGTCTAAATAATTTTTCATTAAATGTAGTCTCCTTTAAGCTTATGAAGCCAGTATGTAACAGCAATAACTGTCTTAACTCAGTTGGCAATAACCAGATGCAAAGATTGCCTGTTAATCAATGTTCTGACTCATCAATTAACTTATATATATGTAATTTTATTCACAAGCATATACGTGTTACCATATACATACACCTTTCTATATATGTATATATCTATATCAAACTATGCATATATATAATGGAATATAGCTGAAAGATTAATCAGTACTGGACTGCATGAATCCAGGTACACAGAAGTTCATACTTATGAAGCCAACTTCTTAAGTGTAATTTCTATTGCTTTTAATCACAAGGGCATTGTTCAATTGACCTATCCATAGACACTTTATATATCGATAAAATAATAAAGAATTCACTCATTAAACCTGAATACTTAAGAGATCAAGACCTACACAAATCAATTGCAATGTAACATTAAATATTGCTCAATTAAAAGTAAGAAGTAAAATACAAAAGGGAATGTACAGTCAAGGTTCCAATAGCCATATTAACTTGGATGTTTGTTATGTCTTGTAATCCCTGCTGGATAGTTTGTAATGAAAAATCATATATTATTCAACATAATTACCAGGGGAAAAACAGAGCTGGAAACCGAAAAGACTGCTGTACTCTGAAGTTAATAATTCCTTTGAGACAATTTAAAAAAAAAGATGTAGTATTATTTGACAGTATCACAAATGTTATTATCATACAAATGCACACAAGTTTGTGTGCATAGACACATAAGTTGATGGGGCTTAAATTCCAATATATAATTTTTCTTAAGTCTCAGTAGCAAATGATAACCCAAAATAATGAACAGGCCCGTTGATACCTCTTTGTTCTGGAAGAAACAAACACGGGGTCTATTTACTGCACTATCTAATTTTCTTAGCCTCAGCATAATCACATTTTAAGCGCTGATGGAGGCAATTGGTTGTGCACTGTAATGCTATAATAATACCCTAGTGGACAGCAGGTTAATATTGATTAACACCATTAATAAACAAAAAAATATAATACATTTAGCTGTAAAATACTAATTATATTTAGCACATACTCCGCACCACTTTTGAACTCTCCAAGTGCTGTACAATCAACAGAGAGACGGGTAAATATTAGATGCTTTATTAACAGGAGGAATCTGAAGGAGGGGAGGGCCTGGCCATGGATAAAGCTTTTTAGAACACTGAGGTTACACCTACATGGACTAGCCTAGAGGCAGCACAGCCACGTTCATGTGGGTGTATCTCTGTGTTTCAGTTCAGAGCAGGGGCAGATCAGGTGGGCAACAGTGGCCCTTCACTCCATGGAACAAGACTGGAGGTGGCCTGCAGTAACAAAAAAGCCCAAAAATGTGTGTGATGCAGACACCACCTCCTCAGCACCAAATGCCTTGTTCTACAGACCCACTGCTCTGGTCCTCACTACCAGTGGATATACATACAGGTGGCAGGATCTTGCCAGAGCTGGGAAGTGCTGCACAAACACACACTGAATGTCCCTGGTCAGCCCTAAGCAGCTCTCTGCCATGTACATCCCCGTCTCACACATCTCCTCCTCATCCTCCCCAACTCTGGTCCCTCATAGCTACCTCAGCAAAAGAATAAGGAGCTTCCTGCACTCTTTGCTAATCCAGCACAAGCAGTCATCAGTAAACAACATCTGCTATCCCAGCCCCCAGGACAGAGCAGCACTTGGAGAAGGGATGAGTGGGACATGAAGACAAGCTTGCCCCTCCACACAGGGCGGCAAAAGCTGAGGTTTGGTTTCAAGTAACGACATCATAGAACTGTCCAACAGCCCCTTGACTCGGAGCTCCTCAGGAGGGAGTCTACAGTGTGCTCCTTCACAGGTACAACCAGGCCTGCCGGTATCTAAGGGGAGCTGCTGTGTGTTGCTCCTGAGACCTGTGCCTGTAGTCATGGCTACATGTGGTGCCTGCAGTGCAGGAGATGAAAGGAGATCACGCTAATGGAAACCTCCCTTCAGCAACAGTGATGCTCTGCCGGGGGAGGAAAAATGGTGGCATCACAAAGGAACCTGCCTTCACTTTTCCAGGCTTCTCTGGGTGTTATTTGTTAAACATTCAGTGGGAATAATAGTGGGAAGGGCAGCATGGAGACAAGCATGAAGGAAAATATGTGTACAGGAATTGCAGTTATTTATTGTTTACTACACCCTGAATGAGCACAGTATTGTAAGCTGATTTTTTTTAAAAAATAATAAGAGATTATGCAGGAATGACTTATCTAACTGGAAGGATAAAATAAATGCTTTATTGTGTCTGCATGAGCCTTTAGTGTGATTGTCAATAGTACCAAATGTGATCATTACTGGAGGAATAAACCACTTGTCTGCGACCTCTCATAATTTTCAGATACGATTCAAACCAGCTTCCTGCAGCATGCCAGGGAATAAATCAGCACTGGGAAACGAGAGGGCAGAGCAGAGCCTGGGTAACATCACCTCTGCTGACAGGCACCTGCAAAACCCTCCCGTCAGAGCACGGCGACAGCCTTGCGGGGGACCCGCAGGTTACACTTCAGATGTGGGCTTTACGTAGGTGAAAATTGCAGAGTGCCTGTTTAGGAGCACAGTTATTTCTCTCTGCAGACCTCTGGAAACTTCAAATCATGTAAATAAAAAGGAAACATTATATTACCAGGATATCATGAAACATAATTGTTTGTAAAGTTCTTTGAGATCGTCTAGAGAAAATGTTACTGAAATATATTAATAAAATTCTTCTTACTGGCACAGCTATGTAACAAGATCTTTTATTACTTTATGTTCTAAGTGACCAACAGAGACAACTTTCTGACATTAAGACCAACACAAGCATTTACTTCTGGAAGGTATAAGATATATATAATACATAAGATACTTCAGTAAGACATAAGTTTATATGCATACCACAAACTACTGTTGATCTGTCTCAGTTGAGCCATAAACCGGTTGTGCCTTTAACGTTTCTCCTTGTGACTCACATTTGCTAATAACAACAGAGGACTGCTCTAGTTCTGCTTTTAGCAACGAGACTATTAGCAAGCACTTAATCAGAAGAAGATTGTTTATTCTTTTCCTCAAAATGCAGAGAATTTTTTTATATGTAACAAACGGAAATAAACTGAGACTAAAGACACAGTAGAAAAATACGGGGAGTCATTACAGTCATTCATTTCTGTCAGTAGAAAGTGGTTGGTAACTGGCCAGGCATCGGGATGCCTTGTCCCCTGAGCTAAGTTTGGACCAGACACCCACTTGATTTCCTGTCTGAGCCTCACATTGCTGCTGCCTGCAGAAGAAGTTCCAGTCACTTCTGATTAGAGAGAGACCAAACAGTCTTACTTTTAAAGAAAGGTGAATATAGCACTCCACTTAAAACCTGCTTTTCAGCACTTCACTTCTTTCTTGGGATGCGGGAGCTGGGAAATTCACTCTTTCTGACTTCCCTGAAGCTTTTTCACTGCAGAAATTGTATTTGTGGGGCACCAGTAATAGACAATTCAAAGAAGTTATCCTCCCCTTCTACAGATTTTGACTTAAAAAAAAGCCCAACTTACTGTAATATCTGAACTCAAACTATCTACCTATAAAGCAGATAAGACTGCAAAATGAAACATCTGAAAGCTGGAAAAGTCTTGAATTAATGCTATCTATGTAGTCTTGTCTTCCTTGTACATGCTGTTTATGATACACAACTTAATTCCGCAACCATGTCACATTTCTATGCTCCTTGTAGTAGTTATGGAATACTCCTTATTATATTCATATTCAATGTCATTTTTGTTACATCTCATCTAAATAGCCCAAACATTTGAATTGGGAATTCCTTCTGATGATTCTTGTGGTATTCTCCTCGTAGAATCTTAGTGTTTTACAATGTTGAAAAATGAAATTTTACAAGATCCCCCAGAAGTGAAAGTAACAATATAACCCTCATTTAATGTGATCAGGAGTGAAAGTAACAATAAACCCCCCGTTTTAATGTTGATCAGATAAGGCATGTCACAACCTGTTGACTTCTCCTAAATTTGGACTTTTAGCTTTAGACATCAAGATGGTGACATCTTTCCAGAGAGCTCAGCAATTCTCTCTCTTCAAAGAGCAATGCACTCACTCTCAAGTCTGTATGTGACTACTTCAAACCAATGCAAACAAGATCACAGATGTTTCCCTTTGACACTCAGGAAATAAACAAAACCTGGATGTGACTTTTCGAGTCTTGCACAGAAACCCTATAGCAGAAGCAGGGATAAAATCCAATTATCTAGGACTACACTCAGTTTCTTTAGTCAGAATCTTTCATTTTTTTCCCTGCAATTTCCTGCCACTTTTACACATTGCTGAAGTAATGCAAACAACATCCTTACAAAGTTTGGTCTTCTTGGAGATTATTGTCCTACTCGTGTGCTGAATGAGGCAAGGCTTTTGTGGCCAGCTTAGCATGTGATCCCATAATTAGAAACAGCACCAGAAGAAGAACAAGACCATTTCTATTAGCCAATAACTTACTCAGTTTTGGCTACTCCAGAGTGACTTGCAAAATCAAATAAAATTTCCAGAATACTTCCAGCTGCAAAATTCAGACAACAGGCACAATACCTCCCTTCTATTCAATCATTTAAGTTAGGCTTCCTATTCAGTTTTAATTTCTAGCTACAATTAGCAATCATCCACTTCATGGATAGGCTCAGCAGATTGCAATTTTATCTTTCACACCTCCATCCCACTGAAACTGCCCAGTGGCTGACGAAAAAGACCTGATGTGGAAGGAGCAGAGCAGAAAAGATAAGAAGATATGCTAAAACCGAGCATAAATTACAACTGCTGGTAAACATGAGTAACCAAGAATAAAAATTGAATTTGACAGTTGATTTTCAGTAGAAATAAAAATAAATTCTACCAAGACTGCTTGGAGGAGGCTGTTCTAACCACAAGGTATATGACATTCTGGCCGATTTGATGCTATTTCACTTGACATAAATAAGTAAATTTTTTTTCATTGAACCACAAGGAGAGTCTAAGAAGGATTTTTGTAACATCCTAGTCAGGGCACATGGTTGGGAAATGAAAAGTCTTGATTACACTTCATGCTCCAAAAAATGTTTAAATTTTTTTCCAGAGACTGAAGCAGCTTCCAATGAAAAACATCCTGCCACAAATCACTGCAGTAGGGGCAGGGGAGGTGAGGGTATCCAGCTCCCAGAAGGAAACTAATTTCCTGGTGATTTGAGTATTTGTTTCCTACAGCAGAGGCAAGACCAAACCCCCCTGATCCATAATTATGATCTGTGCTTTTCCAGCTAAGCTGCTATAGCAGCTCCCCAAAGCTCTGGTGCACTTTGGTGCAATGAACACCGAATATGTTCCTTGATTTACACTGCCTTTGAAATGCCACTACAGAAACCCTTTGCCTCTTTCTTTTGTTTCTGTTTCCCATTCAGTTTGATATGAATCAAAATAGCTTTCAGTTTGGTGGCTAGGCTGAAAAATACATTATCTAAACAGCTCAAATCATAATATCTACATATAAGAAAGGGCAGGCTTAATCCACCCTCCTGAATTTGAATGCTAATTTTTCATTATATTGTATGTTCTCCTAGTTAGATAAAGAAAATGGTGTATTTCCTTAGAGATGGAGAAATCAGCAGGACCTAGAACTCCACAGTGATAACACAGACCTCCTCTATGCAAGCTATAGGGACAACCAGTAGCAGTGGTAGCAGGCTGTCATTCCTGGAGGTTATTCTAGTAGAGGGCAGTGAAAGAGACACAGGTGAGTTCAGTTATTTGTAAATAGCTGATATTTTAAATGTCAGTGCCTTGGACTGTGCCAGCTTGCAACTAGACCCAGCTCTCATTACTTGATGGCACCATTACAGTAGTTTCTTGAATGATTTCTCTATGTGAAAACTGTCATGAAGCTCCTAGGTGCTCAAAATGAATTGGTCCAATGAGCAATTCTTGACATTGGATAACCTGCTTCTTTAAGCCTGGTTCTCCTGTAACACTGATCTACTTTTAGAAGCAGTTTTAATAGAAAACAGAACCTACACACACTTAAAGACAGTGACAATAACCTCTGTCATTAGAGTAAAGAAATGCAGAACAGACTTTTTGATTTACATGGAGTTGCTCTGTAAGTTTAGGATAAGTATATAATTTTACACCTTTTTGAATCCAGCCTTATCGCTATCCTCTTGCACAATTGCGGACCACACTTGTACCATTCTAGGGGAAAAATAAAATTGAACTCAGTAGCATGCCAGTTGGGCATCAGGTTGGCAAAGCATGTACCATAGCCGGGCTTCTTGAGGCCAGCTGGCCAGTCCTTAGAGACAAATGAGATCTGAGGCTGGGGATCTTGAGCTGGAGCCAGAAACCTGTTAGCTGTAGAAAATATTAGGCAAGCTGTGGAACTTGAACTTTGGATAAAGGGAATGGATACACTCAGGTCTTTTTCCTTCTCGCCCCTTCAATCTCTGACTGGAGTAAGGAATTTCTTGTCTCCGAGCTTTCTGTAAAAACGAATCCTGAACTCACATGTTGGCCAACTAATACCTGGGTGTGTATAAATTTATAGGGCATGTGTGTTTATATGTAGGGTGTGTTCATAACTATTTATACTTATATATACACAGAGAAATCCTATACATATGTGTACAAAATTATATATACAGAGAGAAGGTGTATGTGTGTTTATCAGTTTATAGTGAATATATATTGGTCACTTTTAATTGAGTCCAGTGCCCGTGTCAATCTGCACTTTCACATCTGAGGGAATGACTTCAGGTACCTTTAGGGAAAGAGAGATACAGCAACTCAGATTCAGTAACACAGATGAACTGCATATGCTGCAAATGCAGAGGAATGCTGGTCTTCTGGAACAGCTACTGACTGTCGCATATGAGAAAAAATTACAGGTAGTCATAGTAAAAGTACCTACCCATTCAGGAGTATGAAGGTTGGGCTGATCTGGCACAGTTCCATAAGTGGGAATAATCACTTGTTTCAGTTCCAAGACTAAAAATAAATACAAAAATTTAAAATGTTTTAGCATTTTGTGCTTATTTATTTATTTATTTGATGGTTTGTAGAGAAGTCATTTTATTGCACTTATTTACTGTTTCAGAAACAGAATGTTTGTGCCTTATACTTCAGTTATAATCAGAAGGTGGCAAGAGATCAAAAGATAAATTTCACCAGGATGAGAAGCTAATGCTAGGAGAGCAACCTGATCAAGCTGCAGTGATGCAAAGTAACGCTTTGCTAGTATGTGCTACTTAGTATTTCAGAAACTCCAGCCACACTCTAGCAGCAGTTATGTTTATCTTTTAATGAATAAGGGTACCAGAACAAGCTCCACTTGCACAAATAACGCTAGCTCATGCTGACTGTATTGTCAGGCAATAAGAAATTACAGTACCAGGGAATTCTTCAGAAATCCTAGAATGGGTGCGATACCGACAGTGGTGTTGTAACATTCACTCTATAACAGGAATGATTTTCACATAATGTAAAAACACACCTACAAGTTCAATGTGTTTTGATGCCCCAGTGACTTCTCATCCATTTCCCCAATACCTGCTAAAAACCAACAACATGCAAACTGAATTGGTTTCCTAAAAATGCAGCCAAAAAAAATTATGCCTTGATGTATCTCTATGATACCATTATCAAGCACACAGGGAAAGCTCGTCACCACTGGATAATGCACAAATTAATCCTAACAAAGCTGCTGGAAATAAGTTACAAAAGCTCTGCAGTCATTGCAAGGAATTGGTTTTAGTTGCTTAACAAATTGGGTTTTAAGAAGAAGTCAGATAACAGCCTGAGGCTGAAGATAACATCAAGTGGCTAAAAGGAGAAGACCGCTTTCTGCCTGTGCATGGCAGGCAGATGGAACCCGTGCGTTATTTTCAGATCCTTAAAATAGAGAAGTGTCTTAACCTAGTCTGTCCTGCACGGACAAAAGGGGCATGGATACCAACAGTACCTAAATGTTGTCTGGAAAGGATAGCCTCAACTTATCAAAAAATACTGTAATGCTAAAAGAAAATCCCCAAACTCTAAAATAATCTAATCTATAGTTCTCTTAGAAGGATAGCTAAATATTCATTAGATCCAATGCCAGGACAAGCATAACTAAAATGCCTGTTTTGTTTTGCTTTTTTTTTTTTTTTTTCTTAAAAACTTCATTGATATCTGGCCAAATTCTCAAGAATTTTTAAGGAGGTTTGTATTTTTTTTTTTTTTTTCACTGATGATGCTCATTTATACCAGCTGAAGATATATCAAAACTCTTAGAGTATAACAAGACTGCCATTTACAAATCAACAGAATTCCCTCATGGCCCCTAAGTAGCTGAATTCTCTGGTTTAAATACTCTTTCACTGAGTTTGGTAGGGACTTGGTTCCAGATGTTGAGCTGTCAGTTTTCAGATCTCTGCTGTGGTGATATTGTGTACTCTGTGGAGCAGACAAAAGCAAGTCCATGAATTTTTCCATCAACATCGCTTCAGAAACATTTGAGTCATAACCCGAAGGTTGGCCCAGTTGAATAATCAAAGTCCGTGAGCTCTCAAAAACATTAACATATTTAGAAACATTTCCCAGCATTTAAAAACAGATCAGGAAAATGTGGGTTATTGCAGCACACAAACGCCACATGGTGAGACCATAATATGAGAACTCAGAAAACATGAGCCTGTCTCAGCAGCTACTGCAAGATTGCTGTGAAAGCACGTCATTATATTTTAATGGGTTCAACTCGAACTAGTGTGGGAAGGGCAAATACATATCCTTGATCTCAGTGTAATGGGCATCACCCGACATTCCTTAGGGCATTCTTTATTCTCTGTCTGGGCACAAAGATATCCAGATACAAAGTGCTTCTGAAAACCCACAGAAGAGGGAATGTTTCTGCCCGCATATAATGGGCAGGATGAAGAAGAAATATAAGCATCTTGCTTTGAAATATAAACATCTACTCTGGAACTCTGTGTGTCATTACACAAAACAAGCAGATGTGGGCACAGAAACATCAATTGTAGATGCTTATGTTCTAATATTCAGCTAAATAAAGCAAAGAAGGTGTAAGGAAACAAAGAAATCTACTTCATTTGTGCTGGCATCCTCTGATTTGAATTGACCCATACATCAACTTCTATCTTCATGCAATCCGGGCAACATATGCTTTTGTCAGAACATTTTATCTAATTTCTTTGAATTGTAGTAATAGATTTTGCATTCCTGTTCAGTGATACCAGTTGGTCTTTGATCTAGACCTTACAAAAGATGTTGTTGCGAAAATTTTAAGTACTCTATCTGTGCATGTTACTTTACAAGAACATCTCAGTGGTATCTGGGCTGCTACTATACCAGTAGTATACCCAGCTGCCTGGGGATCATTCTGCAATCCAGGACACTGAATTGCACTGTCAGTATTTCACAACTTACTTCAAATATGCCTATATGAAAGTACTGAGAAGTCTATGTTAATCCTATGCTGCTTCTTTATAGCCTGTGCACATCCCATACTTTGGGCCAGGCCATGGGAGATGAATCCTGCTGTTGATTCTACCAGTGATTTGTTTTAGGAGCTTTCTCTATGGCTTTGCTTTCTCACAGGTCAGACAGTATTTATTTCTGGATTGAATAAAGGTCCTAAAATTCCTTGAGAGCCAATGTAAAATGTCTGTTCTGTCCATTAGTTAATTGACATTGACAGTGAATGGGTTTGGAAGTTCAATGACTTTCTCATTGAAAAATTCAATTTTTAAAGGCTTTCATGAACATTACTGCTAACAATTTCTACATATTGCTATGGCAGAGGTGAGAGGTTACAGCACACTCATAGGCATGGAAGATGCTTTTCCTTTGAAATAAATATAAAGAAGAATTAAACCTTTCACTGGAGTCTATTAGGAGCTGCCCAAAGCACAGGCAGTAGGGATGAAACACTCTGTTTTAGACTGTAAATTAAGAGGCCTGAGAATGGAAAAGAAGCAGTACCCAGAAGTGAAAACAACAATGCTGTCCAAAAAAAATTAATGACAAGAAAACCACAAAGATCTTGGATAAGATGATGTTTGAAAAGATCACTGAGGCTTGGCTGTATAAGCAAGGACAGTGCCAAGCATCCCTGAAGTTGCCAAACTTTTTATGCCAAAGAAATTCTTGGCTATCATCGATTTATTCTCTAATGGAAACAATCAAAGGTGAAAAAGGGCAGCAGCACTCTTTAAGCTTGTAAATCACCTACATAAGTCAAACTAATAGACACAGAACTGTTCTGAGAAGCCAAAAAGGTTTTACAACACCAAACTAATAGTACCCAGTACTTCACTTCCCTCAACAAACCTGTGAGACATTGCAAAGGACAAGATCTCAGTCCTGGCACTGAACACAGTACCTCATGAGAAATTACGAGTGTAAAGCTGGGAAGCGATGTCTGGGATCATCCAGGTCCCCAGGTGTTCCTTCTTTGCTATAGGGATCATATCACCTCTCACTTCTTCTGGAATATTATGGAAGAGCACTGACTGTCTGTCACAGAAGTTTTAAAAAATGTAAGTCCCAAATTCTGTTTACAGGGTAAAAATAAATTAATAGAACATTGTGTTCTCCGAAGTACAGAACTGATGTGCTCAAGAATATCTGCTCAGCCCCTCGGTAGGATTTGCCTGCTGCACAGCGAGGGTCCTCCATGAGCAGAGAAGTTTACAGTAAGGTTACAGAAAACCAGCTGTTGCTAAACTGGAATGCAGTGCTAGGGCACATCAACTTATCTGCATTACCCAGCTGTGGGCACAACGTTGTCCCACAGCAAATGCAAGTGGAAAGCATGGGAGGAAAGAGTAGCAGATATTTACTGCAGGAGAAAACTGAATAGACGGCGTATTTCAAACCCACACTGTAGCTTAGCTCACAGCACTGCCCTTGTGCAGCTGTGCTTGAAACATCAACCTTCACTGAGTATAAAAATGTAAAACCATAGACACATTTAGGCCTTTTGCACCCAAATAGATTGCAAAGAAAATTAATATAATAAAAAAATTCTCTTACTGGAAAACATCACGAAATATTTGCATGAAATTTTTATCAGAATAGGCACATTCCCTGAAATGTTTGTTTGACAGTTCTGTCATCACATAAGAACAGAAAAAGTAGTCATTAGTAAAATCTATCTGTCCTAATGAAAGTAAAATAAAAAGATAATATCAGTTTGTCATCATGAGGCTCACAGAACCGGATGGAGTGAGGTTGTTCCCATCTACTGGGAAAAACGAGAAGACTCAAAGATGGTGGGTTTTGCCTTCCTAAGTAAAAGCTATTCTGCACCATACACCTCCCCAGAAAACAGAGCAACATTGTGGTAGTATCTCCCCATCTTGGCAGGCTGCATTCGTGCTAGCAGAAGATCAGTTTTGTGATAACATAACTCACAGCACCCAAGAGGCAACCAAGCAAAAATCCCCACCTCAAAGGTACTACCTCAAAAGCCATGGGAAGGCATGAGGTAAAATACTGGATGTCAACTGAGTCCTGGAACAAATGAAAACTACTCTGAATCAAATCAGATTACTTTCATCTTATTTCATTAAAATTAAGAAACTACTATTGTCTGCAATAAAACTAATGTTTCAGAGAGATTCATCTTCTCAAAAGGGACGAGTATTGACACATCCAAGACAGGGTACCATGTGAAGAAATGGCAATCACTGCATCGAAACTGTGGAAATAATAATGATAGGAGAGCACCATTAGCAGGTTAATCAGCCTAAAGATCCAGCGTCATCCCTGAGTGCCAGCTGGGAACAGCAGTAAAGCCACTGTCCTGAAAGGGACTTGATGTAGATGGCAGCTTCCTTAAGAATGTCCAGCTTTTCATGTCTTGGTCCAAAAATAACAAAATTATGGTACTAAAGTATATGAATCTCTCCTGGCCTTTGGGGAGAGAAGAGGGGAAAGACGGAGACAAATTTATGCCATGTTGTTCATGTTGTTTTAAACAGCCCAGATCATAAAAAATACAGAGAACTGACAATACAAAGGAGTTTCCCTACTGAGCAAAGATTTTGCTTTCCCAAGTCTCAGCACTTGCCCAGAAAGAGAAGATATTGTTATAAACATGACTACAAGCTCTGGGACTAAGAACAAAGAAAACTTTGAACATATGCTATTTAGACTAGAAAAAACAACTACTTCCATTCCTATTAATTTATATCAGATTTTATATGTTACTATATTAATTATATACATGTATAAAATCAATATCTATTAAGACATTAATTATATAAGTATACACATTTTTTTAAAAAAGTCTAATATTTACTACTAAAAAAGCCTATAAGAACAGATCATAACCCGTTTAAAGGTCTGATCATAGAACAAATATTTTTTCAGTTAAAAGTAAACTATTGAAGCCATATATGATACTTGCTGAAATTTGAAACAAAGTAAAACCATTGCACAAGTTGAATTTTTCTGGAAACATAAACTGCTGGGCTGATGTACTATTTTTTGAATGCCATAATCTCTTTTGCTGGTGCAGAATATTTCTTTATCATAGTTTATTTCATATGTTCAATTCATTGTATAGGAGTATGCTTAGAGTTAAGAAACTATTTAGAAGCTGAAAAAGCTAGAATATGCATTTTCCCTTTCAAATCTATGAATCAAAGAAAAAAAGAGACAATGAGATCTGTAGCTCTAAATCAAAATTAATTAAATGCCACTAACTGCCTTGAACTACTTCTTTTGTTAAAAAATTCAGTTTAAATGAAAAATATCCTTAGTGGTCTTGATCCTTATATATCAAGCCACATACAAAATAGTTTTGTTTAATCATCTAAAGTATTTAAAAGAAAAATAAAAAACATCAAGGGCTCCTTATCTAGGTTGGTATGTTAACCTAATTTCTTTCACTTCACAGAGCAAATGAATAAAGCCAAAGAGTTAAGAAAAGAATGTCTTAGGTTAACCTTCCAAAATATAGGTCTAATCTTTTTACCCTGCTCCTTGCTAGGTGGAGACATTATTATCGAGATATTATTGCTATTTACAAGTCTGCCTGGGTTGAAGGGACTTTTCCAGACTAGCTCTTCCCTGGAATACATCTTTTCTCCACTCATATGAGGGAAGCTGTTACCATCACAAATTATCAATAGTTTCACCTCATTCTGCCAGAATACTATTGGCTTGCACTTAGTAGCATTCATTCTTTTAAGTTCAGTTATTTGACTGGAATGTGTTTAAATCAGTTTTATTTCATACCTGTAGACCTTATTTGAAGAATACTTACTACTAAACCACATACTCTTCACTTTCTGAAAAATCATGTATTTGAAGTGAAATAGAATTATTTTTATAACAAACTATATGATTCCTATTATTTATAGTTGATAAAAGATCTCTACAGCTGCCTACCATGTGAAAGTCTTTTTCTCTTCGTATGGTCACCTGCAGTCTTACAGCACATGAGAAAACTGGTAACAATTAGTAATGCCAAAATGGCTTTCCAAGCTGTCAATAAATAAATTACATTCCTTGTGCACTCACACAGAGTAGATCTGCAGTTATCATCAACCCAAAGCCTAAACTATGCCACATGATAAGAAAAACATTGATTTTCATTTAGGATGACTAAGCACACCCAATATGAAGCTATAGACACTATTGGATCACAAAGGAAGTGAAATGGCTGCCTTGGAAGATGATTCTTTCTTGTTTGGAAGACTATTTTTTCATTAAATTATCTTCTCTTTCAGCTGTGCAAACAAAGGATTCGGAACATGTGGTATGACTTTCAAAAATAAATACTCTTTCATGACTAACTCTAAACAGGAAAACATTCAGTTGGGAATACAATACAGAATATTGTTAGTCCAACACCCCATGTCCTGAAACAGCCAGCTCAGAGTTGGGGTAGCTCACCAAAAATAATAAAGTAATTAGCAGGCAGTTATAGAACAAGAAATTAGACTTGGTGGAAAGCACTCTGCTGATAGCAGTGCCTAAATATTTAAGAGGCACTGAGTTGGAAAGTTTAAGGGACTCAGTAACTAAATTGTCAAGCAGTTCTTATGTGTTCAGAGCTGAAAGTGGGACACTTGCCCAAAACCCATGGCAAAAATTCTAAATCATTTCAATGAGACCTGGACAAGCCCCAGCTTCAGTTGTGAAAATAAACACTGGGCTAATGACTTTTTGGTTACAATTCTGTGAATCTAGAGAAATTTGCTGAAATGCAAACACTGGCTCCCGGTTTTCACCGCTGCAACGCACACCAGAACCAACCTGTCTGCATCAGACACCAGTTGACCGTAAATCACTGCAGAAATTCAGTTGCTAATTAGGCTATTACAAGTGCTTTTTCTGAAGCTAAACAATTTACCCACCTTCAGCTGAAATGGCTGTCAGAAAGAACTATTTTGGTTCTCTTCTGTCAATAGGCCATATATAGAGACAATTTTTGGTTTTAGAATGTATTAACATGCCTACATGGTATAATTTTAAACAGTATTTGGTATGGTTATTGCTTGTACACTAAATGCATACATGTCAAACAGCTAGCTAGATTTGTCAGAGTATGAAATAATGGAATAAACTGATTAAGCCAGAAGGCTTCAGACTGATAATATTTTCAGGCATTAATTGCAGGTTGAAATATGGGCTTCAATCATTCTCTCTTCTCCACATACACTTTCTTATAATCTATTAAGTAATTTAAGTATATTAAAATGATGCAACAAATGGGCCTTCTTAAACTTTTCAATTAAGGGCTGCTTTAATGATATACGGAATCAGGTAGAAAACTGCTCTAATGTTGACTGTCAAATGAGTATGTTTCATGATTGATCAAATTATGTCACATAGTCATATATACTTTATTTCTTGAATTTTTAACAATAGTGCAAATATTGTCATTCCTGCTGCCAAAAATGCAAGTTCTTACTTTCTATGGTTAAGAAAAATAACTGCTTCAGTTACATTAAGAACATAAGACATAAGGGATCAGATGGGTCACTGAATCCAGCACAAAGTTATAGACAACTTTGTTTTTTAGCTTTGTTAGTAGGAACTGAGAGAAAATGTTCTTTACTTGGAATAATCTGTTTAAGTCTGAAAAGGGGATCAAGAAGAACAGGCTGCTGTTTTCCTCTTGCAGTGCATAAAATCCAGGTGGCAGAGGATGAAATCCACTAATTCCAAAAACCCAAAGGGCTCTAGGACAGATTTGCAGAAGGTGTTAGGCATATAAAGTTATAAATTCCTGCTGCGGTATTTAAAAGAGTCCAAGCAGATTGACAGTTTTAATGCTAAACTATATCAAAGGCACTGTATGGTACTTAGTGACCAGAATTAATCCATCAATTTCATTAACTACAGTTAATGTTTCTCTTGCTTAATAAAATAAACACAAATTGTTTTATAGATGCACTTTCTTCTTAATTATACAACATATTTAAGCTAACTAATAAACAAGTTTGCATGTTGTTTTTCTCTATGGTTAATTGCTTACCAATATGATGCATCTAAATACAAGTTCAGAGTAAGTAGTTATTATCTAGTAGATAAGCCATTTAACAACAAGAAGTTAAAAATCAGAGCAAGTACACATCAAGCTATATACCTGCTCAAATTCATTAATGTCTATGGAATTAAAGAGGGGATGTAGACATCTAAAACAGGATTTGAGTCACCAAAACATTCAGGTCCAGAAGTACAAAGGCTATACAGGTTATTACTTATTATCACCTGTAAATTAAATCTCTAACTTCAATCATTTCACTTTGGTTAATACTGCTCTACATGGTAGAATCTGAGAACCTGATTTTCAGGGCTCTTCAAAATAATAGAAATTTATAGCCAAATGTGGAAAGTGAGCAGATCAATAAGACTCTAAATTCACACTCACAAACATTGAAATAGTGCTGGTTCAAGAGTCTCTGTTATCAGTGATGCTTATATGAAAGAAGACAAAGTAAGGGATTGGATCCTTGTCTTCCCATTCCAGAAGTGGTTCTTACTACACAAAAGATAACAGGTACATGGTGGTACCATTTGATCTAGCACAGGAGGTGCTGGTGGATTTTGAAGCAAGGGATGTAATTTTTCATTATAAAGCGCAAATTGTTTTTCTTTCTTCTTCAGGACCCCACCTTCTTTTGCACACAAGATGCAATGAGGATGACTCCAGATTTGGCCAAGGAAGAGAACTTGTGTGTCTACACCTTTAACTTGTTTTTGCAAAAGATGGATAGGATACAGAGACTGTAGGGAGATCAAAAGGAATAAAGATTATCTGACTGTCAAAGAATTTGTGGGCAGCCCTGGAGAAGTAGCCTATGTCCCAGCTTTGGGATCATGTGATGGCGAGCAAGCTACTTGAACAAAGTCTTGCCCATCTTTCCATGTCAGAGTTTTCAAGCTCACTGCCCAGGGTGTTGCAGCCAGGAAGCTCAGCACTTTTACATTCATCATCAAGTTAGCTGCAGGAGTATGGTGCAGTACTTTGAACAGCAAGATTGGGAAATACTCTTCTTTCTGAAAAATCAGTGCCAAGGCTTTTTTGATTGATGAATATTTTTTGGACAACCTTGTGTGAAACACAGAGAGTTTATCAGGGATAAACCCAGAACGGTGTTAATACCTGATTGTACAAAAGTGCTTGAAATGAATTATTTTCTTGTGGCCCTGCAGTAGACATGTCCTAGGGAGACCTACTGGTGGGATGCATGTCTCTCTGTTTAATATCTTGTCTTTGCACAGCCCATTCAGAAGCATTTTGCATTCCCCACATCTTATCACTTCAGCTGCCTTCATCCTTATCATGGGGGTTTGGATCCCTGAAGCTCCAGCTCTCCCTAAAAAGGGAGTTAGGCAACCCAACCCTGGCATCGCTGCCAGATATGGTCAGAGCACCGTAGAAACACAGAGGGGGAAAGGAATGAAGATGTATGCAGTGCAAGGCTCGGATAATTTGAGTTAAACAAGGCTTAGGCCCGTGCTCTTAATGAGGAAGATAAAAAGAAATCTGCAGTTACTACCAGTCTACTGAATGAGGCAGTGGATTTAAGAGAAAAAAAGAACAGTATGATTGTGTAATTAAAAACTGTAACATGCATGCAAACAAATGGCAGAAAAATTGAAGTTGCCTAGGCAACATTAATGCTGACATTACCCAACTTCTAAGTGCTTGACTTCACAACCTTAATGTTAACATTTTTTAGACATAATATATAATTAGCCATAGCCAATTAGGCATGCTATGACTCCTGTTGGTAACCAGTAATATTTACATTTAAATACAGAAAATTATTACTGTTGGCTATACTGTATTATTTAATTATACAGTCAGTTTAGAAATGAAATTATATCTGAAGCATTTGAGAGATTCCCTAGAGCAGAAGTGATAGAACAATTATTACTGCAATTTGGCATAAGGAAACTTTGTTGAAAGTCTAGAATTTCACCCCATCAGACAATTTGATTAGTGTCCATGTATAGGAGCACTCTGCACTGCTGATGAGTAATTTCAAAATGCACTGTAAGAAAAGTAATCATAATAACCACAGACACTTTTCCTTAGCAATTTGAGTATTAAATTTATTAAGTTTTAAAAGTCAGTTCAGAATAATGTAATTAGTGTAAATTCAGTACCATGATGGAAAAAAAATCCCAGTGTGTTTGAGCTTATTACAATCACTATGAATAAAAAGTTCTGTTTACTGCTGACAATTCAATTCGTGATGCCCAGCAACTACAGTTAAGCAAGGTCTGAGAGCTTCATGCCAAACAGCTGAGGCTTTGAAGACACAGAGGTTTCTAAATTAATTTCTGGGAAAAGAGACATTAACAAGAGGATGTGTGTGTGCATGCAGCTTTCTAGTAATAGTAATGTGGGCAGACTGATGGAAAGTAAGAATATACTCTCTCTGCCTGGCACTGAAAAGTCCACTATACAAGGGAAAAACCAGATGCATGTGAAAATACCATCTCAAGAAACGTATACACAAACATATTTTGAAAACATGAAGGCAATAAAACCAAACTCCTGAGTAATCAAAAGCATTTTTCCCTGGACTCTGAGAACCTGGAAGCAGAAGGAGGTAAGATCTCAATGGTCATTACAGTCTGCTTACAAGACAAGGATGTTAAAATGCAGTGGAGTTCTTTGGAGAGAGATTGCTGTTCTGAAGGTCCTGGTCATTTCAGTCACTGGTAAAGAGCCTCCAGCTTTAGGTGACATGAATGCACAGATCAGGCATTGCACATTTACGAGACCAAGCCCTGAGCTTAGGCAGGGTTGGTAATGCTATCAGCTTTACCAGGTAAAGCCACCATCATACTGCATCTTTGGCTGCAAACACCCTCCTGTTGGGATGTGTGATCTATCATCTGGCTAGTGAGCCTGATTTGTAGCTTGTCCTTTCTAACAGATGCAAGAAGGAAACACTACTTGCCTGCAGTCATTGAGCTGCAGGGCTTAGTGCTAGCTCCTGGCTTTTGTCCTTGGACATATTGCTTGCTCCCAGTCCTCAACTTTGTGTTATAATGGAGTGTTTGGCCTATAGCTTGCCCTCTGTCCATGTTCTTTCCTTGCCTTGGACTATAAGGCTGTTCACTGTTTCTGCACAAGGTCAGTGATTTTTAAGAAGCAGAGTGTGCGTGCAGCCAAAGAGGAACATGGGTACATAAGAACAGGAGAATGTGCCTGTGGATCATCTCAGTGGTCCACCTAGCCCAGCCTCCTGTCCCCAGGAGTGACCAGTGGTGCTCTGGGCCAAAAGCATCATTCAATGCTCTGAAGTGTAAGACATGTAGGCAGCGAAGGTCTCACAGTATAAAATTAGACAGAAGCAATATATTATTGGTTTAGATCATCTTGTAAGTGTATCTACTTTCTCTATACTGTTGTTTTGTTTCGTATTTTGTTTCAGTTTTTTTAGGTCTAACTGTATTTATAAACCAAAACTCACAGTGACATTATATTTAGAGCTCTAAGTTTAAATGCAAACTCAATTTTGGCGGGATTTAGCACTCAGCCCTTCTAACTGGTTATTCATTTTCTTGAAAGTTCTTAGAGTAACAGGTTCACGGGCTTGTTGCAGCACACGAATCAATCTCAGTATCTTCTAGAACAGTGCAAACATTTCATTCTGCTTTCCCTTCACGTGGTGGAGATGGAACAGAGAAGGAGGAGGAGAAGTGAGCTTCAGGAGAAGCAAACACCAAAAACTCACAGCAAGGAGGTGACAGTGTTTTTTGTGCCAGCCACTCTGTAACACACACTGAGAGGACTACGGGGCAGACCATTTCTGGTGGCCTCCTCTCTGAGCTCTCTGCAAGAGGCATGACCCAACCTTTAATGAAAACCAAAAATATCACACACTTGAGGAACATTTGAGGTGGGACAGCTAAACTCCAAGACATATTTTTGTGCTTAGAATGACCAATTATTTCAATAGAAATGTACTTTCTAAAAATCAGGGTTATACCTTTGAGACTGAAATCTTTAGCTGAAATTTGCCTTGCCTGATTTCTTACTGTCCCATATCAAGGTGACGTATTAGAGAAGTATCCATAGATATGAAAAACCCCACAATTAGAAAAGTACTGTCACTTTCATTTCTCTTGTATCATGAAATGAAGCAAAAATGTTCAGCTGAATAAAAAATGGAAAATTCTGCTCATACACTTTCACGGACAAAGAGAAAAAGGGCAGTGCTGATTCCAAGGAACACGTGTAATTCAACATTTCAACCTCCCTGAAAGTAAACTTTGCTCACTAAACTCCAAGGATTTTTTTTTTTTTATATCAAATATACATTTTCTCATTTCCATAGACTTCAGTTCCCTACATTAGCACAGTTAGAAAGCTGCCTGATCATGTAAAAGAAGAGCTTTAAAATCTTACTTATTGTCATATTTTTGACCTGCATTCTATGTAGACAAAACCTTAAAGGTTGTAAGTACTCACTGTACCGGTCCTCTGCTGCACATAACACTGATGGGATATGTTCATGCTTCACTTTCACAGCTGGGATTTCAATATTCACCTTTCCTGTAGCCACAGACTTTGGTTTAGGTTAGCATCTGCTAAGTGGAGCAATACTGAAACATGAAACCATGAATGACTCCTCTGTCCCTGTTTGCTTCAGGTTGGCACTTTGGCTGTGCAGTCTGGACCCTCAGAGCACCTTCTGTCACTTCTGAGTGACATTTCTCTTCTGTATGAGACAGATCTGCTCTTATTGAGACAAACTTCTGACTCTGAATGCCAAAAGAATCACTAGTCCTAAAGGTGACACAATAAAACAGAAAAGAAAATAGCGAAAGATATGAAAAAGAATGGAAAGATTAATCCTGAAAGCAGTTAGGATTTCTCTGGAGTTTATTTTTGTGTGCAAGTTGTTCCTAAGGAACATCTTGTTGAGGCGAATGGTCAGTGGGTTTGTTCAGTGAACTGTATGCAGTGAGAGAAGCAGAAATTCCTCTGATGGACACATTCGCTCTTATCTTAGATTGCAGGATAAACACCTGTCCCCAAAACATTTAATTAAACTCTTCTCCATTCAGAGGAAACAAACAAAAAGAAAGACAAGGATACACCATCCACAACTGATAAATGAAGAACGATTGTTTAGACAGATATTTATGCTTCCATCCTCAGTAGTTCTGGAAAATAAATCACTGAAAAAACCCACCCTGAACAGTAATATACAGTCTCTGGGGGCTGAGGCTGCAACATCTACATACTTAAATAACTTCATGGGTGTTGACGATTCCACTTAACTCAAAAGGATTGTTCTCATGCTTGTGTCATGTCTGGCTTGTAAGATGTCCCTACATGGACTGGTGTGCAGAGAAAAGCAGCAGCCTGATACCTTAGAAGTTTATGTTGTGTGAGGACTATAGGAGTGAGCTGCAGGTAATCCTGTAAAAATTAGGATTCCTACCATTCCCACTTTGAGGAGGAGAGGAGTACATGAAATTGTGGCGATGTAACAGCTATCAGAAGTACCACACTACGTGGGTCCAAACATCATAAAACGTAATTGGCTTTACGTGTTTTCTTTCTCTGAGAAATTTCAGAGGAATTGTGAGTCTTGACTTAAATAATCTCTGTTAAACCACAATATTGCTGATACTTTAAGAGTTTCAAAGGATAAAACTGAGAAGCAGCACAAGCTGTTTATAATTCTTATGTAATCTCACTACCTTCCCTGTCCAGATCGTGTGCATGCCCAGAACCTGGACTAACAAATGCATATCTCTGAAGGCTGGTTTGTTGCAGGGCTGTGACCTAACGCTTTGGTGGGGAGTGTAGAATTAACCCTCTGGTGAAGAGTATGATAAACTGGTTTTATTACCTTCTCCAGAGCTTAAGAACATCATTGCACAAATGTACCTGGACTTCTGCCAGTCCCTGACTCCCTTCTTGAATCTGAAGGGGTTTTCTTCATTGCTTAAAATAATGTGAGGGGTTTTTTTTTCTTCATCCCAGAGCAACTAACCCAAATTAGCTGTCATTGGGCAGGAAACAAACAGAAGACAAGCCACTTTTGCTTTCACTATGAGAGACTTACCAAGAACAACCCCAAGCATACTGTCAAAATTACTGCCCAGTTATTTGGGGAACGAGTGTACCCTGCCTTCAGGAGGGCAGCCCATGCGCAGCACTTGCCCCAAGCTACAAGCAGCTTTTTCAGCATCCAAGCTGGTCCCATGGTGTTCCTCACCAATGCCAAGTCCAGGCAGCTGTGGAGCCTTTTACTGGGAACCGAAATGATTAACTAAATCATAATTGCAGATCACTCTTTGGTTAGATTTCAATGCCTATGGATCAATGAGCTATCTAATTAGAAATCTTAAGTTTGAAATATGTTTATAAAATTATACCCATTGCTATTAAATTTACATGTCTCGAAGGAGATATATCTGAATTTCTGTAATCAGTTTCTCAGCATGTTTGCTTTAAAGTATTTCCTACACTCAGCTGTTACACAGTCTGTTTACAGGAGGGTCCCCAAAAGATACTTTTATTTACTTGACTATGAACATATTAAGTTTAAAGTCAAAACCTACAGGCATTTTTGAGCTACTTGGTGTGTGTAGGTGCAAAATTCTTACATGTCTGTAAGAATTCCTAGTGTTGGACTCAGAGTTTAGAAATAAACTGTATACTTTTGTTTCCTAATCAGCAAATACTTCGTAGTTTTTGCAACTGAAGGACTCTTCAGATTTCTCTCGTAACAGCTGCAGCTTAATAACCAGCTTCTACCTAAAACCACCTTCTTCTGTGCATAAAAGGTTTAAAAGAGAGCTTGGCTCTTCTTGTAAACACCAATAAACTTACAAAAACATCTGGACCTCTATTTGGCCCAGACTGCATTGCCCTCAAAGCTTTTTTTCTCCTAATTTTGTTAACACCAAGGAACAAGTTTAAAAAAATATTAAAAATCCATCCTTGACTCATTTATTCTTCAGGTCTTGTTGATTTTTAATTTTTTTTAACAATACATTACATGTTTAAGTCTTACCAAACATTGTAGAATTTTTTTCTGGGCTGTTTGTCTTAAGGACAGCAATCAGTTTATAGATTAAACTGTGCTTTTATGCGAATTTCTTCTTGTCTTTTATAGACAGCAGAATAATTGAATGAATTTAATTATTTTCCCTACAATAAATCAGTATATACAGAGATGATGAAAGATTTAATAAAGATATTTCCTCCATTAGGGACTAGTTCTGCATTCCCTACTATGAATAGCATTTACAAAAATAATGCTATTCCCACTCTAGTCAAAAGGACTTCTCACAAGGGTAACGTGTGCACTGTTCGACCTCATCCTTGTTCATTAATGCCTATAAAAACTCCATTAGACTACTTAAGGAAAAAACACATAGAAAGAGAACATTAATAATTTTATTAATATTGTACACAAACTAATAAAACTCTCTGGCAATGCTAGAGCCCTCTGGATCATCATCTCAGTCTTGTTTCATCGAATGTTATTATCTCTAACTGCAGCGCCAAACCTAGAGCAGTGCAAATTTTTTGCAAATAATTAATGGTATAAAGATAGCAATTTTTCTCCTGCTGGACAGATTACCTATTAATACATTCTGATTTTTTACTATATATTAAAAATGTGTATGAAAACACCACAAATGAATTACTTTAATTGACTGCACCTACAGTTATATCACCTTAGTCCCTTGCTGTAGCTTATTTTCCTGATGAACTGACTTGGAATAATCTTTATGCCACTGCTTATGAGTTCCTGACCAGGTAGGTAGGTGAACAGCTGCGCTGGTTGGCATTACCCTTATGAACTCTGTCAAGAGTTCTTCCTCTTTCCCTTTTACTTTCTTTCTCAGTCTGTACCCAGGTCTCAGTGGATGTTTTGCCTTTACTTCCAACTCCTTACCCTTTCCATCTCTTCAACACTTCTTCTTTTACCAGACCCTTCAGTCAAGACCCCAGTCTGTGCTACAGGAGTCTCTCCACTGATCTAAGTTTTTGTTTTTGCTGCTTATCTCAAGCTCCCTCCCCTGACAGCAACAGATCTCAGCTTCTCCACAGGCAGGACGTGGCTCTTCTTCAACTCCTCTGCCGTGCCAGATCACAGCAGCATGTCCTTGGATTACTAATATCACTTCCCAGCATCTTTAGAAGAGTTGCTACATCAACAACATTTTATAATTGTCTCTCATATTTTCCATCCCGATCTGCAATCCAGATGACATTTTCTACTTAAATATTCCTCCCACAAAGGCACGAAAGAACCCACCATCTTACACCCACTGAAAAGTCACTAATCTCATCCCCTTCTCCCGAGCAAAATACATTAGCACCACCACAGCAGAGAAGACTCAGTACTTTTCAGTACAAGTGCTCCTTTCTCCCATTCTTCATTCCAAATTTTCTTCCTTACCCAGTGCCGATTCCTCACCTGACTGTAATTTACCAAAGCAATAATGGCTGAGAGACAGGTCACGGGTCTCTGCTGCAAAACTAGAGCAGGAACCAAGACCTTCCTGTAGACCCTATGAAAGTCAGATGCCTTAGCAAAAGATCCACCCAATGTAGAAGCCCACAGAACAGAAACACACCATGGACACTCAGGTTATCAGGTATTTAGACCTGCTCTCACATAGCACTCAAATAGCTTTCAAATAGCGCATTTAGGCAACGGCTCTCAAACAGCACTTGAACAGAGCAGAGGTTGTGGCTGTTTCCCATAGAACACCACCGGCACACCAAGTCATTCTGATGACTGTACTGTAAGCAGTCTCCTATGCAAATATTTAATGTCCTGTAATAAATCACATCTGAAAAATGCTGGAGAACCTGACTAACCAGATTGATGGGGTCAGGGGAAATCCATCAACAAAAAACTGAAAGGAAGGGAAACTAAAAAAGCAAAGTGAAATCTGCTGCTGGTGACAGTTGCTACAAAATTTTGATTTTAGTTATGTCTAAAGAATATTGATGATTAGTGGTTTAGTTGAAAATTATTTAATATAAACACTAAATTGAAAGGTTCAGTCTTATTCAGCCTTTATACAATATCCTGAAACTAAGCTGCAATTTCTACCACATGAGGCATAAAATCAATTAAAGAATGTTTATGCTCTAGCAGACTTGTAACTACACTGCTTAAAGTTCAGTCACTTTGTGTTTGAATATATTTTTGTTAGTTTTCCAATCTGAATCTGGTATTCATTAAAGATGTTTAAATGTGATTTCTTTCCAAAACCTTTTGGCCTTCCTGGCTCTTCCTGCTAACAGGGTCTATGCTGGTCTGAATCTTACACTTTTGCAAACATAATATGTTTTTTAAATATGGCTATTTCCATTAGCAAAACTATCTAGGCTCTGCCTATTTTGCATTCAGTAATATTATGCCCTTCAACAGGTCAATTGATGCATGGGAGATGGACCATGTATATTGATAAGGTCTGGAACTGAAAGGCTTGTGAGGAGGCAGCTGCTCTGACCTGGATGCAGGATATGAATGGGAAAAAGGGATTACAGTCGCATTTGATGCCATCATGCAATGGAAGAATATGTGTCAGGCTGGCGATGTTAATGATAGAGTCTTCTCCTTTCCCTACCCTTTGCTACTCAACAGTCCGTCACTGATAAACCGATAACTGCATCAGGTGGGTTACCTTCTCATAGGCAGAGTATGAAGCCATATATACACAAACATGGGGTCTGAGCACATCTCTTCACTCCTTGGGGAGTAATGAGGTTGGGGAGTGATTCTGAATCCTGCAGAGGAGTGGAGCATCTCCCTTATGAGGAAAGGCTGAGGGAGCTGGGTCTATTTAGCTTGGAGAAGAGGAGACTGAGGGGTGACCTTATTAATGCTTATAAATATATAAAGGATGAGTGTCACAAGGATGGAGCCAGGGTCTTCTCAGTGACAACCAGTGGTAGGACAAAGGGTAATGGGTATAAACTGGAACACAGGAGGTTCCACTTAAATATGAGAAGAAACTTCTTCACACTGAGAGTGACAGAACACTGGAACAGGCTGCCCAAGGAGGTTGTGGAGTCTCCTTCTCTGGACACATTCAAAACCCACCTGGACACATTCCTGTGTAACCTCATCTAGGTGTTCCTGCTCCAGCAAGGGGATTGGACTAGATGATCTTTCAAGGTCCCTTCCAATCCCTGACATTCTGTGATTCTGTGATCCTGTGACTGCTCAATGATTAGATCAAGCCATCCTGAGGCTGAGATTTTTTTTTTTTTTTTAATTAGCTCTAGTGATGCTTCAGGATCTCACTTCTAAAGTCCATGCAGGGAATCAGGCCTACAGATCTACTGTTGTCATCAAATGCTTGACTCTGGGATAGGCAAGAACAACAGTTTTAGAGCTAATTCCATTGAACAGAGCAAAATTACATTTCATATGCTTGTACAATTCCTCAGGAAGCAATCAAGACACTCCTCCTGTCACAAAGCCTTCAGAGATGTGGGATGTCTGAGTTAAGTGGGAGGGATGGAGAAGACAAAGGATTCTGTGTTCAGACGTTTGCATTCTTACACTGATTGTCAACCAAAATCTATTGTTTGATGACAATTCGCATGACTGCCAGTTTTCATTTCCTGCAGACACTGGCAATAAGAAGATAAAGGGTACGGTGTCCTTCACAGCTTTGCATTCCTACCACACTGTCACTGATATAGCCCTATGAAAAATAAGGCCAAAATCCCATGAAGACTTAAGCTGCCACTGTAAGGCGGTTGTAGGGGGAATACTTCTTTGTTAGCCAAGCCAGGTTGTGCTGGCTTGGCACATTTGTGACATTACAGCCTACAGCTTTCATTTCAGCTTCCAGATTCATCAGACCTAAACCCTAACACAGTGTCTGAGGGGGGTCTCATTGTGTCCAGGGCAGCCAATGAACACGTACGCTCTTCAGTGGGAAACCTGCATCACCTGCATTCACAGTGAGCCTGGATTTGAATCAAAAAACCCTAAAAAGTTACAAGTGATAGTAGGCCCATGTCTTGGTGAATACTTTTAAAATTGTATATGAAAATATTAATTTAATAACATATATTCTATAGAGCAATACTTCAAACTGTTAGAAAGGACCATGCCAGAGACATGCACTGTAGCAATAGTGACAGTCCAGTAAAAGCAACCTGATTTTTTGTATTCATTAGGATACAGAGCTCAGCACTTGTATAATATTTCTGTCCCCACCTTTGCTTCCTGAATATAAGAACAACACACAACCCAACCCACAGCACCATTCCTCAGTGCCCTCCCCCTTGACATTCACATCCTGTTAAACAAATTACCTTGTTAAACTCACAACTGCAGCAGCTCCATAGGCTTAGGGCCTGCAGCACCTCTTTTCAAAGATCTCATGTCAAACACAGGATATTTAGTTTTATTATTTGTGCATTATTTATAAAGCATGAAAATTAGTAATCCTTTTTCCTGACCTACCCCAGTTAATCCCAAACCTGAGGTAATGGTTCTTCATTTGACTTTTTTTAGGAAGGTACAAGAATGTATTATCTCAAATGAAACAACAACAACAAAGCCAAAGCCAACCAAACAAAAATTAAACAACTACAACAAAACAACAAAAGAAAAACGTATTGTTCTTTATAAGGGATAATCTGGAAGGCATTACAAAGGCCATTTAATTTATGACAGGTAATTGCTCTTATATAAAAGCAACCTTGTGGTGGTGGTTTCTGGGTTTTTGTTGTGTTCTTGTGTGTGTGTGTTTGTTTGTTTGTTTGTTTTGTTTTGGTGGTTTTTGTTTGTTTGTTTTTGGTTGGTTTTGGTTTTGTTTTTTAACCACAACAGAAAACACCTGTTTTAGTATCAGCTAGTTCCCCCCTGGGGTTTGCCACACATCTAGTGGCATACTAGACCTTAATTCTACCGTATGCAACTTGTCATTTCCTAGGAAATGGCAGGTACCAAGAAACACGAGGATGAGGTGATTTAAACAATAACCACTTTATTGAATTTTCCATGCATATAGTAACAGATCTTATTGACAATCCTTCTCTAATTACCTCTGAAAGGCCCATTTGTGTGGAAACACGGGGTCTGTTATGGTGTGCATCCATCACCCCTTCCATGTCTCTGGCCTCCTGAAATTCAAGCTCTCTACCTGCAATGTGATATACTGCATAAATTGCAAATCGGCTGAAACTAGGACATTTTTTGTGAGTTTTTGATTGCATCACTTCCAATAAATGTAACACTATGGAACTGCTGGAGTTCTGCATCATGCAACAAAAGCCTGGCTGTTACCTACATATCAATTTTAATAAGTTTTCTTTCTTACAAATGATAATGTTTCATTTTAAAAATCTAAAATGTTGAGTATAAACATGTGTAGGGTATTTTTCCTTTTAAAAGAACGTGTGGGCTGTGTAAATAGAGGAAAAACATTAAGGAATCACCTGTCACAAATAGCTGGCATAAAATTAATGACTTAATAGCCAGGAAAAGAAACAAAACTACTACAATTACAGTTTTGCAAATGCCAAAATTGATACAATGACAGATAAAATGTCCTCCTACAGATTGTAAACTTACCTGTAAACCGCGCGTATGTTCAGTACAGCTAAATCCAAAATACAGTTACAAAGAATACTTTCAAATTACAGGAAGTTTCTGATGGACAACTGGGAACTCTCTTACAGTTGAAAAACTTTAAAAAAAGAAAAAATTCATAAATGTGTGAAGTTTATCAGTCTCCTAAATTCCTGCTTGGTTCCTGAAATACTCTGATCTCCTCCAGAGTTTATGAATTATAAATAGCTGCAAAACAGCAATTACATTGTAGTTAAATATTTAAACTCTCACTGTGTATTTTTTAGTAGTTTTGTAGAAAAATGATTAAATCAGAATTAAAAAGTGATGGTACTGGCAATGTACTGTCCAAACGCAACCATACTGGATGACGAGGTGGTTACTCCTGCGTGGCTTGGATTTGGTGAAACTGAAGTGGGCAGAAAGTAAAAAAAATAAAATTACTGAGGTACGAAGAGAAGAAGAAACGTAGGTAAACCATCAGGGTAACTGATGTAAGAGGAAGGATGTGAAGGCAAGAAAGGTAGTTTAAATTTTGAACAGTATTATAGGGCACTGTTTCCTGACCTGCACAAGTCCCCGTTCACCATGAAGAGTCTCTTGCTGCCTCAGGGGCAAATCAGAATAAATGAGATGTATGTCTGCAATCCTGCTTGTTCCTGTTCCTTGTGTCCTAGATGCCCATGTACAAGAAGAGTGTCGTGAAGAGAGCACAGAATTGGGGAGTAGAAATTCTTGATTCTGAGCCCATCAGACACACTCATCCTACAGTCTTCTTCAGGACAGAAGGTGACTGATATGTACCCAAAAAATTTTTTAGGTTGATTACAAGACAAAGGAGAAAAAGAGAAGAAAACCAGGTGTGATAAGAGTGGACTAGGGCAGGCCTACTCATTAGTGTAGGTAGACTGAAAAAGAAGATATCTTCCTTTCAGAAACAGAATTACATTTTTAAAAATAATCTGCTTATAAAACCTTGCCTGTTATAAAATTACCAGATATGATCCCTGAACCTTCTGCAGAGTGGACTACTTTTAAATTTCCCACAGTATGGGAATTACAGTTACTAAATTGCAGGACAAAGCCACATTTTTCAAACAAGGAATCTAACCATTGAGACTTTCCATTGCCTTTTGAAGACTTCTATAGAGAACTGACCATTCACAGCATCATGAAGGCAAACACGGGAGAAATTTGTGGCACATTGTTGGTATACTCTATATAATACTGGAGTACAGTATAAGTTATCAACAGTATTTGTAGGGTCATATGAGAAGTAGGTCAAGCTAATGAATGTATTGAATAGGGAAAAAATAGAAGCTCTAGGCAGACAATATGATAAAATTCAGTATGTGCCATGAGGAAACAAGCAGAGAACAGAATAGTGACAAAAAGCAATGAGGTAAAGAACAGCTACACATGCTCCTCACATTCGAATTACAACACCATCCCTTAGGAGAGAGTTACAGTTGTACAGTGGGGTGCACAAAACTGGTTATTTTAGGTTGCAACTCCACAAATAATGTTGCTTGATTAAGCCAGTTCTGTTGTACATTTTTATTCTAGTTTGTAACATGTGCTGAACAACAGAATGAAATACTTTTCAGAAAGACGAGCTGGAATCCTCATCAGCGTAATACCTATATTGTGTGACAAGAAAAAGATTAACATATGAACATCCATTTCCTGCTAATCTATAAAGAATGGCTTGATGATTACTGCAGCAGTGTCAAAAGATGGGAAGATGTTGTACACTCCAGGCTCAAGCAACAACCAGGAAATATATTTCAGCAAAACCAAGACAAAAAAAGAGTGAGCAAGATGCTAACATATCCTAATAAAGAGAAAAGTATTTCATGCAGAATGGTTACTCAGAGCGGATGCCTCTGGATATTGTCTGCAGAAGTCAATTTTTCTGGAGAGCACACTCAGATATTCTGTAAATCCCAAAACACAAGCAAACTAATTTAGATATGGTATGAGGTTTGGCACCAGGGAAAGAAAAACTTCACAATTTATGGAACTGTCTGACAGTTTCTAGGCAGAAAATAATGGGTTTGGAGAATTTTAAATGCTGTGGCAACCACAGGTCAATGTGCTTCCCACCATTTCTCCCTAGTAACAAGGTGTCTCAGAAACAAATTGATGACAGTAATGTAACAATCCCCTTGAAAACAGTCCCAAAATAAAACGTTGCCCATCTTGTTTAAGCACTGAGAAAAAAATAAATAAAAAAGAGGTTTTCAGCTTGTCAAAAAAGCCCAACATCGTTCCTTAAGCACAAGTCTGACAGAAACAATCCATTTCAAAGCTACGTATGTCCGGCAGCACAGTTGTGGTACCGTCCTGCAGACTGGGACTCATGAGCCCGGCTCTATCTCTGGGCTCCTGCTGACATGAGAGGTTTGGAAGTCACCAGCGTGGATAACCAAAACCAACTGTACGCCAGTACGAGCCAGAGCGCTGCCTTTATGTGCCATGACTACAAACTTTGATATGCCATAGTAATGCTTTCCTGATGAGCTATAAACTCTTGGGATTGACCTTGAACAGATCTGGAAAGAGTTCAGAAGAAGTCCTGCTTACTTGCCACAGCAGGGATGGCTTTCTCAGGAAAAATGCAGATGGAAGTGGTACAATAAAGCTGGAGGTGGATGGAGGATTTACAAGTTTGGCGGACTAATAAAATAGCTCTTCTGTAATTATACCTAATGTAAAAACCTCACAACTGTTATCCATGCATTTTGCAAGGCCAAACAGCAAATGTGAACGAGCTGGGCACTGCGTTACAGGCTTTGTGTGACAACTCATTAAATCATCACTGCTCAATTTTTAGTCAGTTTTGCCACCTCTCAGCATATGTTGTTTCAAACTGCTGTATCCTGCAAGCAGAACATGCAGCTGGTGATTTGCTGGCTCTGGGAGCTGAACTAACCCCAAATTTGAAAGAGAGTCATGAGTAGGAAACAATTTAGTTGTTCTCTGGGGTGAAGAGTGGAAAGAAAAGGGCAAGTGTTGATTGCAGTGTTGATACGTTGCAGAGTTGATCCGCCCTTTAATTTGGGGAGTGGAGTCAAACAATTCCTCTGTCTCACTTCATACAGAAAACTCAATTGATCTTTGGACCATTCCCGTAAAGCAAAGGATACTCCCAGAGCATCTGAAACAAAGGCTAATCATGTTGGAGGAAAGACATTCCCTGATTTCCACAGACATTGGGTGAGGCTCGAACTCTATCCACTTTTGGAGTGAGCTAACTGAATAAATGAGGCAAACCATATTGGCCATTATTAAGTATTAGCATTTAGAGGCAAGATGAGTATCAGAGTTAATGCCACTAGAACTTTTTTGCTAATGCATAAATTCAGTCCCAATATTAAAAAAAAAATATCAAAATCTAGTACTTGTCAGTAAAAATATTAACATATTTTTGAACACTAATGAGCAGGAACCCTTTTTATTTGATAACATTTATATATACAAATCTATCTTCTACTTGCTTGTCTAACTGACATTTGGCTGCATTCCTAGTTTGTTAGATCCATTTTAACAAGTTAAGCAGAAATAAAAGACTTCTGAATATTTGGAGCACTGCAGCTGAAATGAGCTTCTGAACTGAAGTAAATCTGTGTGTCTTCAGCAAAATTAATTGAACCCTTCAGTCTGAACCAACTGAGAATCAGCCCCTGGTTCTCCCTTAATGGAATTCATTCCCACAATAAATACAAATGTCATTGTCCTAGTCTGCTGCTGACAAGACTAACATTCACTGTCTTTGAATTTAAAACTCTCTGGTCTTTTTACTGTCTGTATTTCTGGCAGACACAATATGCATTTTTTTCCCAACAAAATTACTATCTTTCTCTGCTTTGCCAGTTTTCTCCCTTGAGCTTTTTATTTTTTGAGGGGGTTGGGTAATTTTCCTCCTGGCTGTCAAATTAAAGCACGAAAGCCTGGCAGTAGGAGGAGAGGTGGCTGCTGCCCTTGGAGGCTGATGCCAGCCACACGGGTCAGTTCTGGGGGATGCTGCGTGCCGGGGGTGTGCGGAGGCGATGGCATTTTTCACATTTTCCGAGGGATCAAGTCACCCTGGCACAGGCTGTGCCTGCGCTGGGGTATCGCCGCGACACTGCAGGTCTCCAGCATCACTAAATGCTGCTTCTGCGACACCTCACGCGGTTCCCTCCCAAGAGAGGGAAAGGAACAGGTAAAGTTTTAGGTGCTCCTCTGCCAACTGAGCTAAGCTGATGCTGTGGAAGCAGGAGCTTGATGAGGAAGCTCCACTTGGCACACATCAAATCATAGAATAGTTTGGGTTGGAAGGGACCCTCAAAGGTCATCTAGTCCAACCCCCTGCAATGAACAGGGACATCTTCAACTAGATCAGGTTGCTCAGAGCCCCGTCCTGCCTGGCCTTGAATGTTTCCAGGGATGGGGCATCTACCACCTCTCTGGACAACATCGCCGGCATCACGTCTTTTCCACGGGAAAATCATCAGAAGTTGCGGCAGGAGGTGAGCTGTGCTGGAAGCACCCAGACTACCAGTGCCCCCGGCCCCCATGTCACTGCCCTCCCCACCCGCGACACCGCCTCTCCGAGGAACTTCCCCAGGCCGCAGCCCCAGCCCGGGGCTGAACCCGCTTCCCCCGCTGTCCCCGAGGGGACCCTCCCCGTGCCAGCCCCCTACTCACCGGTCTCCCCATCATCATCGTCTTCCTCCCCCTCTCCTTCCTCCTCCTCCCCCTCCAGATCCAGCAGCACATCTTGGTTCTCCGCATTCATCTTCCCGAAGTCGCAGCCCCCCGCGCCCGCTCTCCCGCCGCCGGGGAGGCGAGTCCGCCCCGAGCCCTCCCTGCCCCGGGGGCGGAGCGGCGGGGGGCGGGCGGGGCGGCCGCCGACACCTTGCCCCGTTGGGCTGCCGGCCGGGACATCGCTCACAGTCCGTTCGGGGCTCGCAGCGCTGTCGCCTGGAGCCGCTGGGCTCCGGGAAAGGCGAGCGCCCGGTGCAGCTCCGGACAGGCAGCGGTTATTTCCTGAGGCCTTACATCGCTGTCACCTTCCAGCGTGCAATTTGCTGGAGCTGTCGGAACGGGGAGGAGGCACTTACTGATCTTCGGGCACAGACCGTTATCAAAATCATGTTCTGTAAGCGGGCACATTTACTTACTTCATTAACAGCACCCTGAATGATCAAAGTTGGAAAAAACCACTACATTTATCATGGTGTTGTTGTTTTTTTTTCTTTTTGGTCGTTGTTGTTTGTTTGTTTTGGTTTTTTGTTGTTGTTTGTTTTTGCGGTTTGTTTTTGGTTTTGTTTCATCTGGCCTTATCGTAGAGTTCATATATCTGATCATATCACAAGCTGATCAAACAGTATCTTAAAACTAGGAAACAGCTTTTGGTTTCTTTCTTAACAGGATGCAGGGTGAAGATTTTACAAAGATTTCTCTGGTTTTGTCCAAAACTGGGTTGGGAGCAAAACCCATGAGTCTTCTTAGACTATGCCAAATTAGGCACCCAAGCATTTAAGAACTTGCCATTGCTAAATACTTCTGAAAATAGGAAGCCCACATATGTAAGAAAACTCAAACCAGTAAGTGGCAGAGTTATTTGGAGAAGGTAGCAGAAGTTGGAGGGGAAAGGCTCAAGGACTGAATAAACAGCCCATCTGTGCAGCTCTGCTGATGTATTCAACTCTGTTGGCTGTTTCACTAGTGTTACGTTGTCCTCATCTCCATCTTCATCTGCAGATACAAACAAGGCAAATTTTGCAACACAGGAAATGCACAATTGTCATTATACAAAAGTTCTCACAAAAAGAGATTTGAGTGCTCAGCAATATACCACTGTACTCACAAGTATTTGTTCCGGGGGAAAAGAGAGTTCCTCAAATGGAAAGTGATCTGGAGGAGTATCCAGAGGTGAACTGGACTGAGCTTGAATAGTGGGAAGAAATGGAAATAAGGCTGGAAAAATTGATTGAAGAAATGAGGGGTGGCAGTTTAGGGAAAGGAAAAAAGAGCAAGATAACCTTTCTTCTTTTTTTTTCCTTTTTTTTTTCTTCTTCTGCATAAAGCACTACATATGCTATAAGCAATCTGTTTTCAATCTCTAGTCTATTGCTGATATTCAAATGGCCCACAGGACCCAGGATGTCTAAAGCATACAAACAAGTATCTGGACCAAAAGCCATTTGTCAGATAAGTCTGTCACTTGCTAATATTGTTATCTATTGCCAAGCAGCTGTGGGTTTAGGTCACAGTGAGTCTAAGTGCAAGCACTTTCTGACAAAAATGAATTGAGAAATTTGACTGGGAAGCTTTGAAGCAATTCTGCTAAGCAAAGATCTCCCTCACACTGATTGCTTGAGTAGAGAAATGGTCTGTAAGAACATAACTGGATTCAACAGGACAGAAATTATAATCTCTCTCAACCTTATTGATGCCAGCACCATTATTAGCAAACTAATATTGTTTGCACCATCTGACAGTGAGCATTTCTGTCACTGTGTTGGACAGAGAAAGCATCACAGAGCTGAACCTGAGGAGGGCAATGCCACAGGCAGGATACCTGGTAAATGGTAATGCTGCATCCTAAGACACATGTTGTTGTGTGTCCCAAGTTTGATACACAGTGTGCCACCCTGCGACACAGCCAGTCTGACTCTGACCATCTCAGCATGTGCTCCACGACCACTTGTCAGGTTTTGCGCTTGGTCAGATTACAAGGACAGAGCAAATGACCCCGCTCCTTGCCAGGAGCATTTACCCCAGGCTGACTCAGCCGCAGACACCTCGTGGTTTCAACGTGTCCAGCAAAGAGTTGCAACTACATCATTATATACCTGTATTATGTAATATTAAGCTGCCGTCCTCCCTTCTGGATCCTCCCCAAAATGTGGTCCCACTGGTGACATCTTATTTCCTAAACGACGAGAGGAGAGCAGTGATAGTTACAGACAAGGTACAGTTTAGGATTCTAATGTGAGATTTGTGCACTCTTGAATACACAACAAGGACATCACTGTTACTTTAGTTACCTGATTCCTATTTTCACATTTCATGAATGAAGATGTAATTAAAAAAGCTGCTAAATGAAAAAAAAAAAAGTAGAAAAAAATGTAGAAAAGAGGAACATTTCAGAATCAGGCTATATGGGGTTTTAACTCTGACAACTAGAGGATCTACTTCTTCAGTCCCATTCATACTGTAAACTTTCTCCCAGCAATTACAGAACACAAAGATTTTGCAGGCTTCATTCAGCCCTCAGTATCTGCGTGTTCAATTTTGTAGATTACTTCAGAGCCAAGTTTTGCAGTTATCTGAAAAGGCCATGGGAATACTGTGTCTAAAAGGCCTGTAAAACCTTTTGAAAATGCATAGCTATTTGTTTTTTAACTTCAAACCAGATATATTTCCATGTGTACTTTTGGCAAATCACCAAAGCTTCAGAAGCTCTGCTTGGTCACACCTGAAAAACAGAGATTAAAAAAAGCATAGCAAATGAAGAGAAAAAATGCAACAGCACCACCCTGCTGCCATCCCTTTGTCAGACAGATAATAACAAAAGATCCACTCAAAGAACTGCAGTTGTGTAACCTCTAGCAGATAAATAGAGTTTTTCAAAAGTGAGTTGAAATGAAAAAGCTAGGCTAAATCAAATTCTTTCTTCCTCCCAGTTCAAGCATGGCTGTTTTCAATTGTATTGAAGGAGAAATAAAAATGTTTTAACATTCCTGGTAGTGAGAAACAAGAGCAGGAGCCAGTGGAAAAATTGCTGCCATGAATAAGAGTTTCATAGCAACCCTAACAACACAGATCAGGAAGAGACCAAAAGAGCTTGTTCAGCCCAGCGGTGACAAAACTTTGGCATAGGCACCAACTCTCTGACATGGATCTGGGCTGGCACTGGGGTCTTTTGAGTCACAGGGCCCTTGACAATAAATCTGGCGCTGTGTGGTCAATCACTGATCTGATCCAGCCTTCAGCAGTAAGACAGGTTTGAACGTATCCAGACACTGGGGACAAATATTTGCCAGTCATGTGCTTCACAGTCTCTGGTGAGGAGACCATAAGGTCTCCAGGTAAGATCTTGTCAGGATTTAATTCCTCAGCCAAAATAGTTTCACAGCAATTTCAGCTGTTTTATTCTTGTCCCTCTCCCAGCATTCATGAGAACAGTCAGCTTTTGTCCTCTTGATAATAACATACTACATACTGAAAACTATCACCTTAATGCCTCTGAAGCTTTTCTCATTCAGACTGCATAAACCCAAGTCTTTCAGCCTTCCAGTATGTATTGCTGTCTGTGCTTCCTCTCTGCTAAGAAGTTAGTGTAAAAACCTCCATGTGAGACTCTGTGGAAGGAAAGGTGTTATTTTACAAAATCTTTAAGTACATTGGCTTTACCCACTCACAGTCATTTTCTCAATGATTTAGTTCACTTACACTCTCACACCCACACACTCACAAGAACCAAGGCGTGTTTGAGTGGTCTGGCCTGGGTCACTGTGTCCAACACAGAGGACAAAGGGCCTCCATCCTTGGAGATATTCAAAAGCCATCTGGACATGGTCCTGGGTGACTGGCTCTGGGTGGTTGAGCAGGAGGTTGGACTAGATGACCTCCAGAGGACCCCTCCAATCCCAAACATTCTGTGATTCTGTGAAGGGATACCAGGTGTCAGGTCTCCATCACATCTGTTAAACAATGGCAAAACTAACTTTTGGACAGGTCTTTTATACTCAAGAGCGAAAATTTACTATGACATGATTCTTTGCATCAAAATGTTGCTTACTCACACCTCCATAAATTTTAGGCAAGTCTGCTCCAAGTTCCTTAAGGCTAGGTACTAGAGAGAGCACAAATCTGATGAGGAGCAGCTGAGGGAACTGGGGCTGTTTGGAGAAAATGAGACTGAGGGGAAACCTTATCACTGTCTACAATCACCTGAAAGGAGGCTGTAGCATGGAGGGTGTTGGTCTCTCCTCCCAAGTGGAAAGTGATAGGACAAGAGGAAATGGCCTCAAGTTTCACCAGACAAGGTTTAGATTGGATATTAAGAAAAAATTCTTCATGGAAAGGGTTGTCAGGCATTGGAACAGGCTACCCAGGGAAGTGGTGGAGTCACCATCCCTGGAGGTGTCTAAAAGGCATTTAGACGAGGTTCTTAGGGACATGGTTTAGTGCTAGAGTAGGTTGTGGTTGGACTCGATGATCCTGAGGGCCTCTTCCAACTGAAATGATTCTATGATTCTATGATTTTGTTCTATAATCTGTATTCCAGCTGGGCTGAAAGGAGAAGGAATGGCATATGTGATGTGCTGTAACCTTCTTCCCATTTCTTGTTGTCAGAGTCTAGGGTCTTCTTCTGACAAGCAGCCTGTAGTCTGGTTTTACTGAGTCCAGGCCTCCTGGGCTTAACACAGGCAATAGTCCTCGATTTTACTCTTGTAGACTATGTTCTCTTTTATGATTATAGTCCAATTTTTACATTGTTCTGCTGTTTCTTCTCATGCTTATGCAACTATATCCATTCATACTTCATTTCTACCATCCTAATATTTCCATTACAAGTCAGTACCTCTGTCCACTTTCTTTCATTGCCTGACCCTTCATTGTAAGGTATAGTGCCCAACAATACAGCAAGTTCTTACCTATATCCCAGGTAAGAACCCTCTCACTGTGAATATGATAGCTGTAGCACTTTGAATGTGATGCTCCTTTTAACATGCTTCAGAGCAACAATTAATTTTTTTGCAGCACTATCATGTTGGCAACTTATATATCTATTGGATTCTGTAATAAGTCAGATTAATTTCTACAGTTGAGTCCTTTGTCAGGCTATTTCCCATTTTGTATTTCTGTAGTTGATTTTCTGCTCCTAAGTGGACATTTTTGCCCTTGTTTTCATTATATTTCATAATTTGGTCAACTCTTTCTCATTTGTGAAGATAAATTTGAAATTGAAATTTTCTCTTTCACAGTGCTTGCACACTGCTGGGAAACAAAATCCTTACTGCTTAAACCGTAGTCCTAGCAGAATAAAGACCATGAGCATCAAGAAAGCAGAGAGTCAGCAAATTTGGAGGACTGGTAGGTCCAGTGTATTTTTTTTTTTTAATAAAACAAACAAACAAACAAACAACAGCAGCAATAAATAAAAACAAACAAAAACCCAAACCAAACCAACAAGTTGGAAGGAAAGAGTTTTTTGGGAAATATATCGGTTATTGGAAGACAGTGTATTAAGGCCACTACAGCAAATTATATCAGTGCAGACAAAATTTGGGAAGAACGGCAGGAGACAAGTATCCCTGTGTGAGGAATTCTTGAAGGATACAGAGGTCAAAGTGGTTCATCACTGTGAGAGTGGAGAACACAGACATATTTCTATGCAGCATTCTTAGGTGGAATGAAAGAAGTAATTATCTCAGAGACCAAACAAAGTATATTATTTGTCATTTCATAAAACATTAGTGTTTTTAATCACTGCTGGGACATGGTACCTTTATGTCTGAAAGCAGGTGAATTTTAAAGCATAACTGAAACTGTATTGAAACTCAGTAACAGAAAAGAGACCATTTGAAATGCCTTGTTAGATAGCCTGCAACCCCCCTGTTCTAATGGAGAAATAAAATCAGAGAGAAATAAAAACAAATAAAATGATCATTGATCACAAGAAATTCCCTTAAGTGTACTAAATTATTCAGAAATTTGTTGCATTAAAAGTCAGTAAAAGAAAATGCAGGAGAATGTACTTTCTGTTCACCAAAGCATATATTTTTTCCTGGTACTGTTAAGTTAGCACTTGCAATCTGTCCAAGTCCAGAGAAAAACGACTGTAAAAAGTTTCGAGATATTTTTTTTTTACCAAGCTCTGGTGTTTATTTTAGTATGATCCACAGATAGGGAGAGCAGTGAAGCATTAAGGGAAGTGAAAATTGCTCAAACTCTGAATCACTCTAGAATTTTTCTTTTACTTTGGTCATGTTTCCAATTGTATGTAATCCTCCCAGATTTCTTAATTCTCACTCTTGCATGCAACCTCCAGTCTGAGATGACAACTTCAGTCTCTTTTGCCCTCTATTGAAGTGAATTGGTAACAACAATTGCCAATAAAATGTGAGCTACAATATATAAAAGAGGATATAAATAATTGATCTCAGACCAGTGGCGTGTGTAATTACTTTATGTAGAAGTCTCATAAGTGCTGCCAAGTCATCTGCTGGCTCTTACCTATGTGTTCAGCTTACCTTTTTTCACTAGCTGTCCTTAGTATGGGATGTAGACATGATAATTATACAGCAAATATCTTGTCTGACATTTTAATGTGTTTAATACAGAGTTTAAATTCTTAGAAAAGGTCTATACATGGCCAATGTATATTTAAGAATAATAGACTCAGAGTTCAAATACTTTTATTTTTCTAACACAAATGTTTGAACTCAAATAGTGGAGAAAAATTAAATTTCAGGGAGTTAATGAGGTTATTTCACCAGCCGAATTATGAACAATCACACACAATCATTTCATTTGCAGTGCACTATACTAGTTTTATGATATTTTAACTGTACTTACAAAAAAAATCAATTTAGTCCCATATCTGCCTGGATATCCCTAAGTCACAGGAAATCTGTAGCAAATCTTAAACATTTTCCAAGAGGGGGCAAGTTCTCAGTCATCCTGCCTTTACCCTGCAAGCACTCAGTAGGCTACAAACATTTCTATAGGTAGGTGGTATGGAAGGCAAAGTCATCCACATGGGTTACTTAGTTCTAGTATGGTACATTACTAACATGACTAGTCCTTTCAAAGTCGATGCTAGTACCTCTGTGTGTTGCTGCCCCTTGCACAGGGATATACCAGGTGCCTCAGAACTAGCTGCAGTGTCTGGGCAGCATGTCCAGCTGATCACAGAATGTCAGGGATTGGAAGGAACCTCAAAGGTCATCTAGTCCAATGCCCCTGCCGGAGCAAGAACACCTAGATGAGGTTACACAGGAATGTGTCCAGGCAGGTTTTGAATGTCTCCAGAGAAAGAGACTCCACAACCTCCCTGGGCAGCCTGTTCCAGTGTCTGTCACCCTCACTGAGAAGAAGTTTCTTCTCAAATTTAAGTGGAACCTCTTGTGGTCCAGTTTGTACCCACTGCCCCTTACCATTGTTTGTCACTGAGAAAAGCCTGGCTCCATCCTTGTGACACTCACCCTTTACATATTTATAAACATTAACAAGATCACCCCTCAGTCTCCTCTTCTCCAAGCTAAAGAGACCCAGCTCCCTCAGCCTTTCCTCATAAGGGAGATGCTCCGCTCCCTTAATCATCTTTGTTGCCCTGTGCTGGGCTCTCTCCAGCAGTTCCCTGTCCTTCTGGAACTGAGGGGCCCAGAACTAGACACAATATTGCAGATGCTGATGGAGAAGGCATGTCTCACACTTGCGAGTCTGCAACTGAATTTTGATTTAGTGCTCTGAGAAGATACAAAGAGCTATGGGTAGTACTGGCCTGAACCCCATGGAGGTCGTTAAACTGATCTGAACAGTGTGGAGCAGCATTCCCGTGTCCAAGCCCAGGTACAGCCTGGGTGTGTACAGGAGAGGAGAACACACAACCATGTCCTGTAACTGAGCATTCAGACTGTACTGGGCAGCGCTAACAGAGGGATATACAGGGTGTTTCAAAAAGATGGACTCACTTTCAAAGCAGTACACCATTCAAATTTGGTCCACCATTTTGAAACACCCTGTATATTCTCAGAGGAGCAAAAAACTGAGCCTACCTTGTGATAAATATGCATGTGGAAGTCAGAAAGGGTTGTCTTGGCACAGACTAACTTATATGGTTTACACCCCCTCCCCTCATCACCACCATCTCCCTTCACTGCGATGGTCCACGCATCCCACTCTGCAGCCAGTGTCCTTTTTTACTGTTCTTCCAGCAGGATAAGCAAGTGCTCCCTCCGTGCGCTTTCAGAAAGCCTCTGTGCTTGTGGTAAGCAAAGCGCTTCCAGTGTCTGCTATTGTACATCTCCTTCATCAACTGCAAGCACACATTTTCTATTAAAAGTTGAAGAGCGGGGAAGAAGAGGAATTGTGAAATCAACCCCACAATTAGATAAGTGAAGAATTAATGTCAAAATACTTCACAGTACTTTTAAGGATAATTTGATTCCATCCTGTGGCCATGAAACAATCTTAAAATAACTTGTCAATAACCGTATCCTGCAGGGGTAGAACAGGACCTTCTGGCTTTAATGAAAATCTTGGCAATCAGGCTTCATAAGGTTTTACTTATAGCTGAAAGCATGAATATAAACACACAACAAAACATTTAGCAACTGTTTGATTCATATTTGTGGTTTTGAAGCTCAGTAGTTCCTCCCAACAGGTAGAGGGAAATGTCAAACTCCTTTGGCTCCTTCTCTTCCAGCAGAAAGGAAACAGCTTTCTGCTGCTTCTGGACCAGCCTCTCTATACCCGGGTGGTAGCTCTCCTGCTGAGATTCCTCTTAATTTGCAACAGTCACTCCTCTAATCTATAGTAACATCCCCGTTGCTGAGTTGTTCCGCTGTTAGATGCTATGTCTGTACTTGCTTGTGCTCGTGTAACCGGTGTACCTCAGTGAACTCCACAACATGATGTGAGAGCGCTCTGTGACAGGCTTTAACGCTCCCACAGGAGTTGGAGGAGCACATACACCTGTCTGTACATGCATATCAACACCCCTGCCTCTCTTCTGCAAAAGGAAATGGTTTGGTCACCAGTCCTTCCTCCTTCTCCACTTCATTGTGCCATGTTGCACCTCACTGGTTTTCACCTGTACTCCGATAAGGAATTGTGCTGATAACGAGTGTCTTGATCCTCCTGGATCAGGATGTGGAAGGAGGGGTTGTGCTGTACTCTGGTTTGGAGTCTCAGGAGGAATACCGATGTGCTCCGCAAAGTCTGATTATTGCACTTGAAAGAGAAATGAATCCATTTCCACATATTTTCTATGCTTTGCAAAATGCAAGATCGAAAAACGCTCTTATTTAGTACTATGAAGTATTAAAAATATATAGGGAGAGAGTGTGAGAATTTTTTAACCTCAAGATATATGTCAGTTTTAAGCAGCTTGTTTTTTCTTTCCCTGTGTCATTTTTCTCTTTTATTTCTCTGCTAAAAGTGAGCTTATACGAGACTTAAGATGTTAGCTGGATAAGAGCAATATCAGTCACCAGTAGGAAACAGACGTGTGAGGACGCTGGGACTGCAGGCTGATGTGCCTTCCCGTTGCTGTGTGTTTGACACCTGTGGTGATTTCAAAGTGAAGAGTTTGCTCTGCTTGTCTCTATGGCTTTGGCCTCCTCAGCACAGGCTGCTGCATCGCCAGGAATGTGGATGCTTTCTGCTGCCCAGGATCCTGTTTTGTTACTGTTTCCTCCTTCGGCCATTTGCCAGAAAATCACCTTGGAAACCCAGGCACCAGTTACCATGGTCACTTGGAGGAGAATATGTTTCCTTCCATGGCATTGGGTATTAGGAGGAGGAAGCCCACAAGCTTTTTATGCTGGAGTAAATTCGGTGGGACTGGACACTAAGAGCTGAATATCAACCTTATTTCCTCCATCAAATCCCCAGCGAAAACACCAGAGATGCAGAGTGTAAACAAGGGCAGAATGTGGCTTTCTGTGAATGTGCTCACACCAAGCTGTGAAGTGATGTCTTACAGACAACTTGCCTCTGACTTATTACCAACCCAGAGAAACTCAAGAGTGAGATAAACATTAATAAACCAGAAACTTGTTCTCCTCCAAATGCGGGTGCATAAAATTCCTTGAACCAGAAATAAAAGCCTTTGAAAGCACTCACTTCACGGTTGAACTAAAAGTATGACTATGCCAGTATCATATGCTCAGAAATGGCTTGGAAAAGGATGTGGATGTGGAAAGCAGTGTAAGAAATAGCGCAATGATTTTTCCTTACTCCCAGAATCCTGGAATCAGCTAGTTGGGTTCAAGCACTATAGGATCAAAGGCTGAGCAGATGAGAAGGATGAGGAACCTGTTGATTGCCTCTAAGAAAAAACCAGAAAAGTTCCTCAGGCTGGTGTGTGAAGACCTGAAGCTCCTCTCCATTGTGACCACATACACTGCAGCAGAAACATCCTCACGTCAGGTGTTGTATTCAGAGCAAGGGAAATACAGCAAATACTTAATGCTCCTCTGTGGCCAGAACTTTTCCAGGTATAGGTTGTTACCATTCTACATCCATCTCAAAGCCAGTTTCCTTCTGAAAGGTGCTAGACCCATCTAGCTCCCTACAGAGACAGGGTGCCTAACCAGAGAGTCCAGGATGCTGATGAACTGGTAGATCACAAAGTTACCGAGGCCACATTGTGATTCTGCAGAGTACCAGAAGATTTATTTAACACTTCGCAGCAGTTTTCCAGATCTGCAATTTGAAACCATTCTGTTTGCTTGTGAAGAGTAACTTTGCTCATTGCAACTGGAAATGAATCCTTCAAAGCAAGAAATCTTCCTCCACACTTACAGATGAGACCATTCTCAAAAGTGGATCTGAGACACCAAATCACTACTACTCCTGATTCTTCATTCTTACTTTTCCTAACCTTCCATTCTGAAGGATGATTTTCCCTAATAATTTTTAAGGAAACAGTAAATCCAAAGTCAAATACCACAAGAATATTTCCTGTTAAATTCAGTGGTTCAGTACGGAAATGCGAGTGGAGACACATCACTGCCAATGCACAGAAGGGTGTGAACAGATTTGAGCTTGTTTTGCCCAAGCTATGAGCTGACTAGATGCCAGCCAGCCGGTCCAGAAGCTACACAAACATTGTAGCATGCCTCATGTATTCCTATCCCTCTTTAAGCCCTTGCAACCCAAAATAGCCCTGAATATTATTTTCCACATTTTACTGAAGTATGAAGAAAATAAATTGTACAATTGCTGTAGCCCTTTCAAAACCAGATTAAAGAACATCAGTAAATTCAAGTTGTTTGGGGCACACTCCATTCACACTGGATAGCCCATTAAATCATACTAACTCTCACAGCGGTCTCACAACGATCGTGGAAACTACTGTTGAATGATCAGTTGGTTCCCTGTTATGCGATATCCCCTTGGAACACCTGGGATGCTTTTACTGTATTTGTATCACCATCAGCATCTTTGGTTCCCCTGAAAGCAGCTGATGGTATTCAGTAACCTCAGCTCAAGTGAAGTGTTCATCTCTGCATTGATCAATTTTGTGCACGCCCTACAGAGTCGTTGGTAGAGTTACAGCCTTTTACTGCTAGCAGGCAAGAAGAAAAGCAACTCTGCTTACATTAACTTGCAAGTTCCCTTCAGAAACATCTATCTGCACCTCCACTACCTGCTTACTTGCAATTTCACTACCATCTTTTACTATTGCATCAATTCTGAAGTTCAGTTTCTAAACAGACGCAGTAAACTCTGTGGAAATACCGCAGCATAGGCTTCATCTTACCATGGGTAGAGTGCAACAAGAATTGGACCCTTTCCTATGCCTAAAGAACCCCCAAGAGGTTGTGTTCACTTTTAGTGTGTTTTTTTTTTTTAATTTGTCATATACTCCCATTGCCCTGCACATGAACTTGTCATGGTTTAACACGAGCTAGCAATACAACCAGGATAGCCACTCACTCACCCCCTCCCCCATCCTCCCAATAAGGGAGAGAATCAAAAAGGAAGGGAGACACTTGGATTGAGATAAACACAGTTTAATCAAGTAACAAAATACTCAGGCAATTCCTCACGATCATGCTGAGCATCCAGTCCCAGGAAACAGCACCTGGTCCCACAGCCGATCCCAGAGAGAGAAAAGAGGATGTGACTGGCATCTCTTGAGAAGTCTCATCAAACAATATCCACATGCTGTAGCTATCTGCAGATGCAATGCTGCTAATTTCCGTCATGTTTGCAAACTCATGTTTGCATTTTGATGATTGGTAAGACCTTTTTCACACAAAGTCCTGTATTAGAAAAGGAGGATGTGGCATTTAGCCAGGCACATGGGCCACCAGTGGGCTGCCTTGGCAGTGACTGACCCTTTGCCTTGGCAGCAAGGAGCTCCTTGTGAACCCCCCTCTCCCCTCAGTCTTCAGTCCACCTCAGCAGAGATAAAATGGATTTTGATTCAGTTTGTTTGGGCTTGGTTTAAGACAGAAGAGGTCGTACAAGCCAGAAGGAAAACACCTCATTGCCCTCATCTGAGGGCCATGAACAGCACTCCGGTATTTCAGGGAGAAGATGAGGATTTTAAACCTTCCCACCCAGTTATTGGGAATGTGGGAATCCATCCATCTCTCTGTTAGCATGGGCAGGGGAGGGGGCAGCCCTTGCTGGTGTGCTCACCTGTATGCTGGTGTGAGGGAAATCTGGTCCCTTTTAATCCTTTCCATACACACCTCTCTGCTAAGGGCCCTGGAAATCCTTCACATTAGTGGTGCTTCTGTCCTTGGAAATGCACATCTCCTGGTCACACAGAGAGTCCTAACCTTTTTTTCCCCCAGATGCTTCTGGGGATCATCTTCCTGGTGTGCCTTTCCAAGCAAGAGACATCTGAGTGTGCTGCCACACTAAGGGACATTAGGCAACATTGCTCATTAAAATTACAGCCAGGCACAGCCAGTTGTCAGCTGAGACTGATGTGCTGGTAGGTTGGTTGATGGCAGAAGGAGCCCCATGTAAGACAAGAGTCTCTTGTGGTCATAAGAGGAATAAACTGAGGTGCTGAGCTACGCTTAGCTGTACACCTGGAATTCCCAGACTGGCTGTAATGTCTGATTTGCAGTAACGTGATACAGTATTTTGTGTGGTTTTATATTTCTTTTTGTTGAGGAAGAACATTTCTGATTCTATAGTCTGAACTTTCAACTTTGATATATCCAATTAGAGCAAGAAGTTTCCTCTAGGAACCTCAGAGCTTTGTAAAGGTCAAATCTCAAAGTCAGAATTTTATTCTGAAAGACAGTTTCAGTGAGGGTTAGGGTGCATTAGGCCAAGGCTTGGATCAAATCTCCTGTTGGTCCTAACAGCTGCTTTTCATTCAGAATAAAATTTAAGAAACAGTAAAGCTCCTTCATGGAATTAGATAGCTGAAACAAAAAGAGCTATTGCCAAGAACACAGCAATATACACCACTGTAAGGATCTCAGATAAAAGAGGTTTTCTTTGGGCTGAATACAAATGCAGAGGTGTGGGCACTGTTTGATGAAGCTAGACATGAAGAGCAGCAGTAGGACTGTCTCAGGCTGACACAGGAAGATCAGAAAATCAAGGAGATAACCAGAGCAAGCATTAGGCACACAGCTTCTTAAAAAGTCTATAACCAGAGACAACTTTCCTTGAGAGCTCTGCTGGAATAATTTTGAAATTGAGAAGAAAGTGCTTGCCCATTTTTGATGACTTCTGTTTTAGCCTTTTACATAAAAAGGACAAAAAGTCAGAAAAGGATCTGACTTCAACGTAAGTTTTTCTTCCTGAAGGAAAGTTCCAGTAAGACTGCAAGCACTGAATAGCAGTTTGTATCCAAAAAGGAAAAGGAGATCTCTGAATCTTGCCATTGTTCCAGCAGGCTCTGTGCAGGAGGTGGGCTGGGGCAGACACAGTCCTGCCAGGCAGAGGGTAATTCAAGGTGTAACCACCTTAAAAAAGTGTAAAAAATGTTGTAAAAAAGCCCAAAACTTAAAAAAAATTAAATTGTAACTATTTTTTAAAAAGTGAAACTCCTTCAAGGTACCAGGCCATGAATAACTAATAGGACAGTAACAACAGTAACAGAAGAAATCATTATAGCCTGTTGTTGTTTCATACCTCAACTAGAACAACTCCACGTCTCCTCCCCGACTGTCACACTGGTCTAGGAGGGATCAAGCAGGCAGTGGTAGCACCTCTGCAGGGAGATGCGCTGTGCCCAGCTGGTGGGACCGCAGTGTCTCGTCCAGGCGCTCCTGCCTCCGTCAGCCTGGAGGAACCTCCCTCTGCCCCTCGCTGGGAACAGTAACACTCTTTCCAGACTAACTGGTTTTGAGGAGCACTGAGAGCCTTGATCACCAGGAATAGCGGTTCTTTCTGGTCCTACAAGGAGCTATAGTCGGTCATGGAAGCATCACAGAAGGCCAGCCACTAGGTCTGAGTTTGAGCACTACATTCTCCTTCTCTTGTGGGTTTCTCACCTGTGCAGTAGCTCGGCCTTCCTTGAGGAAAGCCTCCTCCTACACAATCTGCAAAGCTTCATCAGAGCTTCCTCAGATGAGAAAAATCTTCCTTTCTTGTGAGGTCAAAGGGCCAGTACCTCTGGAGCATTCTTTTGACTCAACAGGTCAAAGTTTAAAGAAACTTCATACCCCCCAATGTATAAAAAAGGAAAGGGTGGTTGAAGCAGAAGGCCTTCAGGGGCTTGTGCAAACAAAATGAGTCACCAAGGGAAACCATATTAAAGTGAAAGTAGGTAGGAAGCTCAAGCCTGGAAGCACAGCCTGGCAGCTCCTGTGAAGTTTGTTTGTGCATTCGTTAGCTTGAGCCTTATGGGACTAGTTAGTTCTTCAGTGAATTTCCATTTCCTAGAGCTCTTTGAAATTTTCCGTAGTTGCACTCACCCCTGAAAATCCAGGCTAGAGTTACTATTTAAAATGCATTTATCATTTTTGAAGTGCAGAATACAGGATGAGGGGGCTGACACCAACAGAGTGCAAGCAGAAAACAAAGCGACATGATAATTTTCTAAACATATGACATATGCTTTCATTAAGAATGAATTACCAGATGGTTCTGGTTGCTTTAGTTATGGCCAGTGGTACAACGCACTCACAAATTCAAAGGAGAGCCGCTACTTCTTGTGAATAAGAGAACAGCTTAGTAGAAGAAATAGTCTCAGAATAAATATCACCAGTACAAAAGGAAAAAAAAAGGCTGCCAATTAGACACTAATAAAACTAGAAAACATGTGATTGTTTTAAAGACAATGGAATGGCCCTTGGAATTTGGCTGTTTCTATTTACCTTTTGAAATAAATATGGCCACAAAAAACGTTATGGGCTTTGAATATCTGGACATAGAGAAGTTGACCCTTTTTGATTCAGCAGAAGTGCCTGTGAAATAACTGAACTGCTGGGATCTGTGTGGCTTTCAGGAAGGGTGTGGGAAGGCAGAGCGATGGGCACTGGCTGCTTTTAGGAGCCCTGGACGCTTCAGCCATGCCTGCCAGCACATACCAAAAGGATGCAGCTGTCCCCATGTCCTGCTGCCACATTGGCCACTTTTGGATGGTCTCAGTGTTCAGTGAAGGACTCAGCAGCCTACCTGGTATTATGGATATTTGGGTGTTTTAAGGGGTCTAGATGAATTAGATTACTAAGCAGAACTATAGATGAGTGCTCCCCTAGACATACCTGGGATGGCTTTTCATGGAAAGATAGATAATTTTTTAACTAGTGTTCATTAAGACCTGTAAAATGGTGTGTGTAAGAATGGTACTGAGATGGTATGTGTCAGAAAAGCACTTGTAAGCTGCTTCACCCCTATCACATCACTCACCACTGTCAGAAGCAAGCTGTTAGCAGAAAGCCTCAGCAGATGTTATTGCACTCTCTGGGGTAAGGGAGGCCATTAGGCATTTGAGCTGCAGGGAAAGGCCATTTTGCTTCAGAACTCCTTTCCTGTCCCACAGCGGTTAATAATTCCTGACAATTATTTCATTGATCTTGATCTAAGGATTACAAGACAACACCGGGCTAAGAAACTCTTCCAAGATCACAGGACAAATCACTGACAGAGCAAGGAATAGCAAGGGAAAGAACCCAGACTCACATATTGGTAAAGATGAGTATGTTTTGTTCACAGAGTACTTGTGCCTGTCCATAAAGATGGATCTTTATGGAAAAGGTTAGCTGAATAGTCCAGGATTGGGTAGTTCAGTTCTCTAGAAAAAAAACCCTCATTAGCTTTGGATAAAATATTTTTTTTTGTATACATTTTTCCACTAAAAACATTAAATAAATTATCAGAGACTGTGTGGGCAGCATGCAGCCGTAGTACCAGAATTTTGCTACAGAGAAATTATTAGGGAATACTCTTTAACTCATATGTGTTGAAGTAGCTCCAGTGATTCCAACTGCATTAGGAGACTTATACCTGCCCAATATGCATGTATATGCATACATAATCTAGAAATATACTTAAATTGCTACTGAAAGTAAACAAAAAAAATCCCAATATAATGTTTTAATAATAAGATTACTAATACCAAATTGTCATGATCTTAAAAGAAAGAATACATAGTTATTTCATCTAGGCACTTGTTATTTTCCTGATCCTGGTTTGACAGAGTCACCATTAGCATGGAGTGATTTTCACTGCTGTATTTAACAATATGTGGCATTCATGTTAGTGCAATTAAACACACATTCACTCATGCATGCTCGGTGTCGGCACTAATAGCCACTTAACTAAAGTCACTTTTAGCCATAATTTATATGCAGCCCTAGGGTAGCTCATTAGTTCACTCACATTGCTATTTATATATCCACGAGCCTTGTCACAGAGCCGGGGATTGTTTACAGCCACCTCGGAAGCAGAAGGCGAAGCGCTGGAGTGAAACGCAGCGCCGGCCGGGCCGCCTGCCGGTGGCAGCATCACCTCAGCTACCGCCACCGCCCCGCTCGCCGGACACCGCGACCTGCAGGGAAACCACGGAGGTCATCGGGGGGAAGAAGGGAAAAGGAAAGGGAAAGGGAAAGGGAAAGGGAAAGGGAAAGGGAAAGGAAAAGGAAAAGGAAAAGGAAAAGGAAAAGGAAAAGGAAAAGGAAAAGGAAAAGGAAAAGGAAAAGGGAAAGGGAAGAGAGAGAAAAAAGAGACGAGATAAAAGTGAAGAGAGAAAAAAGAAGAGAAAAACGGAAAAAAGAAAAAGAAAAGGAAAAAAGAAAAAGAAAAGGAAAAAAGAAAAAGAAAAGGAAAAAAGAAAAAAGAAAAAGAAAAAGAAAAAGAAAAAGAAAAAGAAAAAAAAGAAAAAGAAAAAGAAAAAGAAAAAGAAAAAGAAAAAGAAAAAGAAAAGGAAAAAGAAAAAGAAAAAAAAAAGAAAAAGAAAAAGAAAAAGAAAAAAAAGAAAAAAGAAAAAGAAAAGGAAAAAGAAAAAGAAAAAGAAAAAGAAAAAGAAAAAAAGAAAAGGAAAAGGAAGAAGAAAAAGAAAAAGAAAAAGAAATGGAATAAAAAAGAAAAAAGAAAAAAGGAAAAAAGAAAAAGGAAAAGAAAAAAGGAAAAGAAAATGAAGAGGAAAAGGAAGAGGAAAAGAAAAAAAGAAAAGGAAAAAAGAGAAATAAAGAGAAAAACAGAAAAAAAAAGAAAAGTGAAGAAAAAAGAGTAAAAAGAGGAAAGGAAAAAGAAGAAAAAAGTAAAAAGAAAAGAAGATAAAAAGAAAAAAGAAACAGAAAAAAGGGAAAACAGAAAAAAGAAAAACGAAAGAAGATAAACAGAAAAAAAGGAAAGAGAAGACAAAAGAGAAAAGAGGATAAGAAGAAAGAGGAAAAAGAGGAAAAATAAAAAAGAGAAAAAGGAAAATGAGAAAAAAAGAGGGTAAAAGAGAAAAAAGAGGATAAGAAAAAATAAAAGTGAAAAAAGGAAAAGAGAAGAAAAAAGAAAAAAAGATGAAAAGAAAAAGAGAAAAAGAAAAATAAGAAAAAATTATTGCTATACTAACTGGTCAGGGGTTGGAAATGTTATTAATCAGAGCAGATTAGGTGACATTTCTCAAGGAAAATAAAAATGCATTTAATTATTGTTTTAAACCTCTGGAGGCCTTTAAACAAATAAAAACATTAGAAATTTGTTGCCACTTTGCTGTAGATTTGACCATACACAATGCAAGGAGGAAAACATTTTGTATGGTTTATACACTCTGTATTTGAATACACTAATTTATGTTCCCTGTATATAAGTTCCTTTGGAAAACAGGACTGAATTCATAACTTACAGTGAATAAGAATGCTTTGGTATTTTTCACAATGCAAAGGATTAACACACAAGAAATGCACAAGTGCTGGTCAGATTTTGCCTCCCAGTTACTTTTTCCAGTGCCTAGTACATGATTTTTCAAAGGAAAGAAAGGCCCTCACTTGCAAAAATGAACTTGTAGTACTGAAAATTTAGGTTTGTCAACCCAGCCTGGGGGGTATGATGTGGAACAGTGGTGATATTCACTGCACAAGCACCTGAGACACTGATTTCTGGAAAATTGTTCCCCAAAATAGGTAGTGTTAGTCTGAGGGAGTCCTTTCTTGACATCTGTGTACTGGAAGCAAAATTGCAACAAGGAGGAGCTGCCATGCTGTAGTGTTCTCATGGAGTTCCCATCCATTCCATCCATCCATGGATGCTCATACCAGGAATTAAAAAATAGACAATATTTAACAAAGAGAAAATAACTAATGAAATCCTGAACATATCAGTCGACTATAAATTTTTTTTACAGATTTACCATCTTTCTTTTCCAACTTCAGCTCAGCAAATCCACCCCACCAAAGAGAAAAAGGCTACTCTTGAGCTGGGCCACTCTAAGTTTCATTCATAGGAGAGGGAGGGTACAGGAGAAGCTGCCAGTGAGCCTTTCGTAATTCCTTGAGTTCCATTCACTCAGTGATGTTAGAAACTCAAGAGACAGGCATGTCCTGACCTGTCCTGTTGAAGCAAGGTCTGCCTGGACATCCCATCACTGGAAAACCAGCAGTGACGTTCCAGTTTACCAGTGCCTGGTAAGCTCCTACCTTGCCCCCAACGTGTAGGTTGACTTACCAAGAGGGAAGGAACCTCCAGCATGCAGAATCACCAAGTAACGGCAGATAAATCCTACAGGAACTTCCCTTCAGCAACAGATAAGGAAGGACTATGCAAAAACATGAAGAGGTTTTACTCATGTGTTCACTTTCAAGTGCAAAAACTTTGGTCTGATCCTGAATCCCGTGTGCTGGATAACAGATTTTGTGTTGAGAGTGGCACTTAGTGGCTGTGTGTTCGCTGTGTTTTCAGTTTACTGTATTCTGTTGCGTTTCTGTTTGCAAGGGAAACTGTTTTCTTTTCCATAGAAAATAATAATCCAAAATGGAGGTTATCCTTACCCAGCATTCTCATCTTTGCCAAACATTTAAGCAGAAGCAGTTGCCTTTATTAACAGAAGATCCCTATAGGATCCCCTATGGGACCCCATTTCACTGTGAAAGAAATCTCCCCAAGTTCTGTGTGTGGAAGTAAAGTAACTGGCTTCAAAGAGTTTGTATTTTACAGGCTTCTTCCTCTACTCTCAGCCACACTAAGTGCATTATCTCTTTTCACTTTGAGGGACTGGTACTTAATCTGACTCACCAGACTGCAAACCCATTTGTAAATAAAAGGAATTCAGACAGGATGCAGCCATTATGCAAGAGTGATTCAGATGTTTGATTTTGCCTGCAAGGGAAATGATGTCTCATGGGCTATAAAAAGAGGAAAGTTAGTGGCGCTCACATGTCCTGTGTTGTCTCTCCGAGTCCTTGCAAGGCTTGCCTCTAGCACAATATGAACCAGAGATGGAATATTGATGTGATGCTTCTTCAACGGTAGAAGTAAGAAACACTTCTGTACTTAACTGGATGGAAAAAGATCTGTTGTCACACATTTTGCACCTTCTTCACACTAGGAAAATAAGATCCGGTATTCCAATCATTCAAGTGTAAAGTTTTGAGGACTTGCCTAGGTTTCAGTCTGGAGTATTTATTTTTCACTTTGTCACAGGTTTTAATTCTGTTTAAGCAAATACCTGTTAGAGCCAATCTAAGCCCGGGTCACTGACTGTTGATCAGGCAGGCTTTTCCCCCAGGTCACCTATAGTCTTGGAAACACTTGTGGACAGAGCTCTTGCTACCATTGCTGAAAAATGGCAGATTTTGACAATGAAAAAAACAGATCCCAGTATATCATTTTTGAGAAATCATCCTCTTCCTGTAACAAATCAAGAGATCACAGGAAAGGATACTGCTAATTTAATTGTTTACACTACAGCTTTCAGCAGACACAAGCCCTTCAGTTTGGGGTCACATCTACTTGTACTCTTGACTATGATGAGTTGAGTTGGAAGTAAGTCGAGTTAGCATTCTTCCCCACCTGGCAGATGCAGTCCAGTATTCTGGTGGCAGTTGGGTGACAAACCTGGCCACAACCCTGCAAGGTTGTTCACCATCTGACTTGACTGTTGGCGTTTGTGCGCAGGCTTGTGCAGAGGCTGTTACTGGAAATGCATTTACCGAGCTCTGTCGTTACAGGTTACCGCTACATTTTTCTTCTGTCGTCTTTGTCAGGTGAAAGATTGTGCTGCATTTGCTGTCAGACTACAGCAAAATGGCATATGTTATTAATCTAAGTATATTAATATGAGAACAAATATTAGACACAACATCATTCCTGGGGAAGACTTCCCACAAGGCTAGAATTGTGTGTGCTTCTGGCTTTTGCACCCCATTTCTGTTCTCTCCATCACCAGAAGTGAGATATACCACCTCTGATAAGATCTGTTCTGGACTCTCTGAGCTGTTACAGTGATTCTTTGACTTCTGAGAGTGAGAAAAATTTCAGCTAAGAGCTGAGTTATACATGAAATAATACATTGTTGGAATGAATACTTACAATCTAAATACAAGAGACTTCAAGATCCAATATATGCAGCAATGCATGCTCTGGAGAGTTTGCTCCAGTTGCTCAATCTCTCCCATTTGTTTGTAATTGTATAAACCCAAGTAAACAAATTTTGTTTGTGTTTATTTATTTATTTACAGTAAAGCAAGACAGGGCAGCATCTGGCTAAGTGACTTTTATTAATAGTAGTAGTATAAATGTTAAAATACAATTCAGAAGCTCTTGAGAGAGAAATAAACATTATAAAATCATATTCCTTGCCTACAAGTGGGACATTCTTCTTCTGTTTCGCAAGAGACTATAAGTGTGTTTATACTCCTGCTCTTCAGAGCCCTGCATAATATAATAGATATTCAAAATAACTAGTTCCTTTGCAAAACTTTCACAGACACATAGATCAAACCCTCATATCTAGATAGAGAGATACAGACTGGAATAAACCTTACCATGTATAAACTTCAGATTCCTGTATTTTGCAAGGTTTATTGCTTTTTCATAGTATTTCTTAGAAGGGATTTTTATTCCTCATATTGAAGCTGGGAGACAGACAAAACAATTTCTGGAGTCACCTCTTTTGGAGTTCATGATTTTTACATTTTGAGTGCAAGTCTTCCGCGTGCTAGACTGATGTCAAGAATGTGCCTCTGAGTACGGGTTGTATTTTATTATTGAGTCAGAAAATCTGGCACACATGGTTTTCTCTGGAAAACACCAATGTCTTCAGGCGAAATGAGAACAGCAAGGAGCCACATACTATTCCAGGCTGAGAAGCCTCACGATTAAAGTAAACTGCGGGATATGAAATAGCAATCAGAAATGAAATTGGCTGACCACAGCTCTCACCCTCATTCTGAAGATGTTATCTTTTTCCTTATTTATTGCATCATCTACACCAGACTTCATGAGACATGTGGTCTGAGATAGATTGTGAAAAATAAGAGGAGAGGTCCCAAAGCCACTCTAGAAATCACACCTGAAAAGTGATCTGGAAGACCTAAGTGATAAGCAAGAAGCTGCCTAAACTTAACCAGTGGAAAACAAAAGACAGAAAAGCCTAACCCCACTACTTATCTCTTTAGCTAAGGCATATTTCATATACCCATTCATATTAATATTTCATATACTTCACCTACAATTTGTTCAAGAACTGAAAGAATAGGTTTCAAGTCTTCCTCTGAATTTGTGTTACATAAATTCACGATTTAATGCACACAGTGTTTCCTTGATGATTTCACCCACTGCTCAAAATAATTTGTGACTTCATACCATTTTATTTATACAATAATTACTTTGATTCTCATTAAGCTTGATTCATAACTGGATTGTTTCATTGTAGTTAGTTTTCCAGAAGTTAGAACTGTTCAGTTCAGATTTTAATTAACTTTGAATTGCTGAGTTCATAATATTTCAATAAAAAAGCTTAAAATCCTGCAGAGCTGTTGTTTTCTTTCAAGGCTGCAACATATGTTCATCGACCATGGATAGCAGGAAGTAATCTCAGATGATAAACTTGAAAGTTGCCTTGTTCTCCTTCTGATCTGACAGTCTCTGGTCACTTTGCTCACATTGCAGTGGGGAAAACAACACCTGCTCTCCTGGGTCTCTGAGTAAGTCCTCCTTGACAGATGGAGGAAGCTGTTTTTTTAAGTGGCCCAGACAAATTCCAAATGGAAGAGAGTTCTAAGTCAGGGAGATGTTTTGAAGATGTTACTTTTATTTCATTCAGTATTTATAGAGTTTAAGCTCATAATTCAGGCAGACATGCATACACCTGCAGTTGAGCTGCATTTCCAGCCAGCACAGTGGTCTAGCAGAGCCTCAACTTCTTGACTGTAATTCTGGTGGCCTTGTTCTTGAGGTAAGTTGCCAGCAGTGCTGCTACTGACAGGTGTCAGGTTCAGCTGTGTAGGCTTCTCCATGCAAAGCTTTGAGCTATACCAAAGCTTGGGACATTATATTAGAACACGTGAGTTCAATGAGCTTTCCTTCCCTACTCATAAACACCGAGTTCCAAGTTTTAAAACACAGAGAATCTTTTTAGCCTTTTTTTTTTCCCCCAAATAATTTAAGAATAATGTTTAATATTTAAAGGATTATTATGTTTTATGATGTTTTAATAATTAATGGAATGTTGAATCACTAACTTTCAAAATGGAGGATGAGCACCGAATACTTCTGTCAGAGGCAGCAAATAGTAAATTCAGTAATATTAACCTCCTTTGGTGCCTTGGCAACTACCTTGGTTCCCCACCTTTCTCTAGCAGTCACATGAGAGAGGTCAGAGAAGCAATTTGTCTCTGTATTTTTCATGGCCTCCTCCTTCCGTTGTGCAGCCTGGCTTACTGTCTGGGCCTGAGAGGTCTGGAAATGTGGACAAGCTCATCAGCTGGCTTTAGAAACACAACTGTCGTGGGCTCAGTTTCATGCTGGATGGGGAAGTCTCCATCCAAGTCCTCCAGCGAGACAACCACAGTTTTGTGCAGTTTCTGCTACCACCTCTGGACATTGGGCCAGCCCAGCTCAGCATTCCCCACCATCTCCTGGGCCAACTCAGGGAAGGCTCAGCAGCAGCGTGTTTCCACACAAAGTCCCTGTGCAAAGAAAGACACCCCTGGAAGAGGACCTGTTCTCCATCAACCTATCAACCTCAGAAGGAAGAAAAAAAATCTGTATTTTAGATTATGTGTTCGCAACTGTCCTATGGGAGGAAAGCAAGTAATGCTGCTCAGTTGTTTTCATTTGCTCACCAGAGAAGAGACCAGCTCTCCTCTCCCTCTGGAGTGCCCAGGCAGGTCGGGGACATTCTTGTTCCCATCATCTGCAAGCACATATTGATGAATTCCAGGGTCAGAATGATGTCAGGCATCTACACACAGAAAATTGTATTTATTTCAAAGTAAAAATATCTTTTTATTTTTGTCAAACTAAATATAATTGCTAACTTTACCAATATTTTGCTTTGCCTAATTTTTCTGTTTCCTATGTCAAGCACCATACATTTTTGTGGCCTTATTTCAAAGCGACAGTGCACACTCCTCACAGAGCAGCTGCTCCTTGAAGTATATTATTGGAAAGTTATTTGCCCTCAGTCATTAAAAGAGAAAGTAAACTCTGCCCAAGGAAAAATGTATTTTTTATAAATGCCTTTTTGCCACTTTCAGAAAGCTCACCAAATCACTATCTTTATGAACATTTTAATTATTTTCACAATATAAAGGGGAAGCAATAATAAAGCTCTGTATCTACAAATAAAGTTTAATATAGTGCTATTTCAAATATAGAGTAAAGCAGTTCTGGGGTTACAAACATATGACTATGAAAAGAAGTTAAATAATTATTAAATAAGATGTTGTATTGAAGATCACTGATGTTCCTAAATAACTGTATTTATTCCTTTGCTTTAATGAGGGCTTTCATCAGCACACACTATTTTTTTGTTTCATATGAAAATCAATGTTAGAGTCAAGAAGGCTCAGGCCACACAGTGGTTCATAATTTAGCATAAGTTTACCAATTAACTTCATTAGTCAGATGAAGCATTACTTGCACAAATTAGTGTTTCAGGGCTAAACTACAAGCGAGAAATCTCATTGACTTTCCAATAAAATTGTTGATCTGCCAGTACTTGAATTTCAGCCACTGAATGAATAAACTCTTCGCTTCTCATATGCAAATATTCCCTTACTGCGATCTGGTAGATTAGAGAGGTTTTCTTACACGTAAGTTTTTCAAGGTCCAAGATTAATGAGAAGTTCTGATAAATTATAGCTAGATATGACATTTAACACACATTGATGCAATTAATCATTTAGGGCATGTAGGTAAATTGTGGTGTTTATAATACCAGAATGCACTGATAAGTTATTTCATACATGGGGGATTTTCAAAGTCCCGCATGATGACATTGATATAGTGCTACTACTCTGTTATAATCTTTGTATATTATTTAAGTGTAACAAATACTTCATTCATTGCCTGCCCTAAACTTTGCATTTGGTGACATTCTTGCTGCTGTGTTAATATCGGGTCTATTAAGCTGGACCTCATGGTCCATTACCCTTTCTTTAGGCCTGACCCCATGAAGTTTAAGGGTCTTGAGCACAGTGTGAAAAAGCAAAGGGTTTCACTCTCACCCAAGGAGCTCATTAGGACTTTATAGAAACACAAAAAATACTCACACAGTACCAACATTTGCACTGAGGGATACTCACCAGACAAACAGCCTGGTGTCAGGAGGTGTTCATTGTTCTCTTTTTCCAGGCCTGCACACCAATTTAGCAGGCTAACTAAAGGGATCGTTCATTTGTAATCCCCCATTTCAGCCTTTGTCGCAGAGACTCATTTGCCAGCATCTTTTAACTTCACTTCCTTGAAATTCCTGTTTCACTTAGTACAGGGTATTTGAAATGAACTGCAATACACTGGCTAGGATTACACTTGCCAATTGCTATAGTGGGATTTGGAGGTTGTCTTTGTTTGCTGCCTCAAGGCAAGTAAACAGTCATTCACAGTACGTTTTTAAAAGACCTTCCTGCAAATCACTTATTGACCGAGGGCCAGGTTCTGCTCTGTTTACCTGCCTTGAATAATGCTCCTTTTCTCCTGGATTGCAGTTGAGTTACTGAAGGAGTAAGGCGCTACAGAAGCTGCAGAAACCTGTCAGAGTCTGAGCCTAACCAAGATAAGAGTGAAAAACTGCCTTTCTGCCATTAATAAAACAAGTTTGCTCTTCCTGGGCCATAGTCCATCCATCTACCTGTCTCTACAAAGTGTCAGCATCTTTGGCAAATATCCCATGTGCCACTAGTGGACAATAACACAGTTCATTATGGCTTTGGGTTCAGTATAAAACATCTCCCTATATAAGACACTGGATCGTTAAGGCTTTTGCTGCATTCAGTCTCTGAACACAATGATGTAGGTAGTGTCTCGACCATATTTTAAACTTTTTTTTTTTTTTTGTATTTAAGACTCTGACATGAAAACCCAAAGTACTGCTTTTTAAATCAGTTTGCTCGCTGTGAAAGCTGATGCTCATCGCCTTGGGCAGCAGCAGGCAGCTCTCTGGGCGGCAGCTTTCAGTATCATATTCAGAATTTCTACACTTTCTGTAAAGACAGTAACAACTGACTTGCAAACCAGAGGGACCCACTTTACATCAAACTCTAAGGGGTTTTTCTGTTTCTCAGGGAAATGAGAAAATTGTGTAGATAATTTTGTCTGGTAAAGATTCCTTTTAATATTTCCAAATCAGGTATCTTTCCATCAGGAGAACCTATTGACATTCCTGGCCATTTCCCACATTCATAGTGCAAGGTTTTGCTCTAAGAAAGGGCAACTGACATTAAAATAACTATGGCTTTGGGTTTGCCCAATTGTGGGAAGCCGAAGTAAGAAAATCATTTACAACAAAATGGCATCTAGGTGGGGTATTCCTCTTATTCCCTTATGCTGATACACATTATGCTATGAAATCAGTGGAGAAACATATGGCAAGTATTTGTTTTTCTAGTTAAATCTAACAGCAACACAAAAGTAGCACTGCATGACACCTGTATATCTTTTCTGTGAGCAAAACTAGTTTTGTTAGTCACTGTGGAATTTTTCTACTTTAAAAAGAGCTACTATGTAAGTCAATATGGTGCCATCAGTGGATGCAGTGTAAAATAAATACAAACAAAACAGTCTGCTAAGGAAATGTCATCTCCCTTCAGACTCACCAGAACAGATTTAGGTCACTGGCACAGTGCAGGAATTCTGCACATTTGCTGACACATAAATTCATAGTCAATTCTTAGTCAATGAGCCCTTTCTGGCAAATCGTGTGTGATTTACTCACGATCACTGCCTAACATAGAAAAGCCTGTGCACCGCTTGCTGGAAAGCCATTACAAAGTAAAATCCTGGGATTTCCACAGCCACAGTTTGGTTATTTTCCAGTTACTATACCACCTCTATATAATTGCCTCGAATCGTAAGATTACAACTCTCGGAGTTCCTTAGCTGCAGCCCCCAACTGTTTCACCTCAGCATCCCTTTAGCTAAGCCAAAATAGTTAATATAATTTTGAAAGGAGTTACAGTGGGGAGGAAGAGGACAATGGAAAATCCTGTGTCTCATTCAAAGGCAACTAAAAGAGTGAAGTGAGATACTGAGAAAGGTGCAATGAGGTGAGGTGGTAGGAAACGGAAGGAACCACTGGTCATCTGGGTCACATGCAGTATGAACTGGGAAGTTTTGAAGACAGCAGCTACCTACAACTTCACAGTATCCTCAACAAGTGGGAGGGCCAAAGGACAAAATATGAAAACAGTCAGCAGCAATTTCAATGTAGCCTCAAACAGCCGCGTGTCCAAAATGGCTCACGTGAAGACTCACACTGCCTTCATTGCCAAGTCACTGAGTTTATCCTAAACAACTTTTCACAGCGGATTACATTTGTCTGAGATTACTGATATTTGGATTCAGGAAGACACAGAGCCACCTAGACTATCTATTTTGGAGTCTCTGCTTTGGGGATGCAGAGAAAGGGGGCGCAGGGGGCGGTAGCACATTTAAACAAGCACATTTCCACAGCTAATCTCTGATTGTGGCCCAGGATTTTGGCCTCAGGCCTCCAAAAATATTTAATCTGAGACATGGTTGAGACACCATAAACAGGAAGGTTCCTGAAGCAATCACATCAATAATGTGGGATTTTCACTTTGTTCTCTCAGAAGCAGCGCAAACAAATTCAGAAACTGCTCTTCCAGCCATTGTTGTTTTTATTACAATGCAGAGGAAAAGCTGTCAGCAGTTAATTGAACTGAGTACACTGAAAGTAATTTCTCTTTAACAGTAACATTGTAAGACTTTAAGTCTTGTTAGATAAATTGTAGCATAAAAATCACAGTAGGTCACTGATTATTTTAATGTTTCCTGTATGGATTTATTGGCATTCTTAAACAGGCAGAGGCTGTGTGTGACATTATTCTTTCAACATTTTTCAGGATAATATTTTTTATATTAGATTAAATTGTTACTTGGAATAAACTGCATCTTTAATCTGGGTTCTACTGTGTTCACCAGAGTTTCACTTGCAGCTGCCCAGGGACAAGTCCTTGGTGAGATGGGAGAAGCTAAAAATGAGTGTCTGCTGCACACCACCACAGGTGCAAGAAATAAAGTAATAATGTATTAAAATCTTACAAGTAGCACAGGAGCCTCACTGCTGCATTTCAAGGGTCCATGCTCTGCCTGACAGTACTGCTCAACTTCTGTTTTCTTCAGATGTGCTGGAAATAGAAGTTTCTAAGTGCTACCAGTGAACAGACATAACATACCTACGACTAAACAAAACTCATAATGATTTTTATAGCTGCATATACAGCTCTTTGCACAATGGACCACGAACAGCTGATCTCTAGACTTCCCAATTATATTATCACTAATAATGTAAAAATAGTATAATATAGTGAGTATCATATAATGATGGTAATTAAGATAACTATAGGACAACTACAACAGGTGTAAAATAAATTTGCACTTTCCAGTGTTACCTTTAGAAAAAATAAACCAGATGTTCAGCACCTACAAAGGATCATACATGAAATTCATCTGAACTCTGTACAATGGTATGATCCCATAAAATGATACTAGGGTAGTATGCCTTCTAAAGTGGTATCAAATGGCAAAAAAATCACAAAGGTGGGTTTAACTAAGACCAAAGAAAAGGGTGATTGCATGAGATCCGAGAAGGAGCGATTTATTGTATGAGGTGCAAAGACTGGGCAGGGGTCTAATAAGGGCAGATGATGCTGGGATATTACAAATATGTTTCAAGTGGAGTTATGAAAGCATACTAAAGTATAGCTATGGGTTTGATATCTAGGTAAAAAATAGAGGTAACTGGACTTTGGATCAAAATAGAGTAACATTTTTGTAAAGTTTTGTCAGCAGCTGATGAGGTATTGCCTGTAGGACAAGACCCTGTAGAGGTGACCAGCAATGTTATATTTCAAGTATTTTGAGAGCAAAAAACGTCCCTCCCATCGAGGCTGGCATGAGGGCAGTGAGAAACCACATAGCCATAAACCCTGCAAGTAATCTATTTCATGATCGCTTCTGATCTTTTGAAGTTGCATTCCCAACTGGAACAGTGACTTGGGACATTCCCACAAACAGAAATTTCACATAAGTGTTGCCCCTGAAACATGTAGATGGTTTTACTGTTTCATTTTTATGGGAGTGATTACTCACCATTTTAGCATCAAACCAAAATGCTCACAGTAAAAAATTATAAGTTTTCTATTTTGTTAATGAACTTCTAGACAAAAATTATTGTGTTATTTTCAAATGACTGTTTTCCAACCAAAACCTTTTTGTTAGCAAGTGTTTGACTAGTTGTAATGACTTTAATAATGAAAAGTGAATGCTGCTTACATGGTACTATTGAGCTGGTATTCATTCTTCTGCAGAGTAAAAAAAAAAAAAAATGACATCTAAATTACGTGAGTACGTGGGGAAGAAAGAAGTAATTGTATACAAGGGAGCAGGTGCTATGCAAATATCTGGCTAGATTACAATCTACCTTAATTGAGTAATTGATCACATCCTTTTGACTTCTGTTTCAATGACCTGAGAAGAAGGGTTAAACGGGGGTTACTGAGTGCAGTAATGTGCTTATAGATGGCTGATGCAGAGTTAAGAGTTTATGTACATAAGACGGACAGACTGACAAACAGTAATAGGTTAAATAACACATGGCAAACATGTCAGAGGGCCGTTCCCTGGCAATTACATCTCTTTGTAACATTAGAGTATCTTCTAAATAATTTCTCCCTGTTGGCTCAGTGTCTCAGTTAACTATCTCCTCCCAAATACGTGCTACCTAGGTTTGATTTGTTATATTAAAAAACACCCAACAAAAATTGCTTCAGTAATTATTTGGAAAGATAACTGGGAAACATATGAACAGATACACACTAGTCAGCGTGGATACAGAAAGGCAAAATTGTGTTTAACTAACGTGATTAACTTCTTCATGGCAAAGACAATAAAAACTGACAGGTGTGAAGTAGGAGACATCCAAAGTTGACTACAAAGAGGCTTTTTGATTTAGCATCACATAAAAGATTGATACGTAACATCATCAAATGCAGTATTGATGGTGACATTTTACACTGGGGAAAAATGGTTCCTTAAATGAAATATGAGAGCTGTATTAAATGGATATAAATTAAGGGATGTCATAAGAATTGGAATTAGGTATAGCATTTCTTCCAGTAATATAAAAACATTTTTTAACAGATGTGCATTTATGCAAAGCAGAAAAAAATCATAAGGCTGAATTTGAGTGAAGAGAAAGAAAACGAACGGTTGAAAGTATTGGAAAATATAGATGTTTTAAAGTAATGAATCTTAGATCATGTTTATTGTCAATATTTATTCTTGCACTTCTGTGAAAATAATCAGAAAAAGGTTTTTAGAGTAATAACAAAAATTCAAATATATTGCTTGATACTTGTAAAAATGTGGGAAACGTAATAGCTTCTTTGCTATTTGTTTGCTTGGAAAGCAAAATGTAAATGAATATCTACAGCTTGGTATGCAAATTTGGCAGCACATTATAAGCAGACAAGTGAAGAATGCAAAAGACACCAAGTGCAGGTAATAGCAGAGCATATCTCACATCTGAGGACCTTCTAATCTACAGAAACAACAACCCTTTTTATCCCCAAGAAGGAAAAGGATTTTTTGTATGCAATCCTGTGTTTTCACCACAGCAGATGCATGTAGCCTCGCACCCTGTGATACTCTGAATCCCATAACTCTTCAAATATTTAAGGTATAACCTTAATCTTAAGTGAAAGCTTTAAAGGATTAACACATGCTTGAAATAGCGTTCCATGTTAGGAAAAAGGCAAGTACACCAAGACAATGAACATCATTCTAATTTGAAAAGAAATATTCCTAAAATAGATAATGATCTTTTCACTAATTTTGATATAGGAATTTTCTAAGTTAAATGGGTAAGACTCAAAACAAAGGGAAGACAGAACTTTCATTTTTATTTTTGACTTCATAAACCCTGAGTAACTCTCTGGTTAGTGTGAAAAATACTATCGCTGATTCATACTGCTTATAAAACAGTTCATTTCCAAAGATGTACTTACCATCCTACTGACTATTATCATTTTAGCTCCAACAGAAACCCTTGGAAATTATAATCATTGGCTTTCAAACAGATCCTTACGAGACATAACCTTTGAAGTATGATTACAGGTCCCTGTGTTTACAGCACTGGCCCAATCAGACTTGTTGCCAGCTTTTGGGCAACTGCAAAACCTGTACTTTCAACAGTTCAATGCCCCATGGGCTCCAAGCTCTCCTGCAGCCCAGGGGAGTCAGTCACCCTTCGAGGCACAGGTTGGCACCCAGTGTCTGTCCCATGATTAAGCCTTCACTGGAGCCCACACACAGGCTGGGTTTTGCCGACATCTCTGGAAAGGCCCGTTTTGTTCAGCAAAATCTGGGTGTGTATAACGGATGGAAAACTTTAAGATTGGATACAGTAGTTGGGGCCTCTTTCAGCCAAAATCCTTTCAGTGACAAAGACTATACCCATATTTGATGCTTTAGCCAGGTATATAGCTAAGCAGCTTCAGCCCAGCTGATGTAAAAGATAGAAGCAATCCTGCAGCAGAACGTGGGGACTTGTTCTCAGGTCACAGAGTGGGGCTTTTCTTAATAACTTCTCTGCTGCCCCAGAGACCTCCTAGTCCTCACTGTGCTCAGCTTAAGTGCCATGGCCTGTGATACATGACATTAAAAAAACCAGTATTTTAGTTTAAAAAAGGGTATCTGCAAAAACAGAAGCATATAACCTCTACCCAGAAGATGCCTAAATACAGCAGGACTTGAGGTTTTATGGGTCCTAGTCTTAACCCAGGACCTGTAAATAAGGGCTGTGGAGGTTGTCCAGAAAGATCTAGGCATATTCTTTCTTCATCACTTTCTCTCAGCTCAGGCAGTTCTCTCTTGAGGTCCAATATGCATTGTAAAGCCTATTACATGGAAAATTCCCAACTACAACATTACTAAAAATTGGTTTGATGTTGCAGCATAGTTTACACAGACCTGTCATCAGGAACTTCATTCCTGAATACCTCATAGGATAATTCAGGGGGTCTCTAGTCCATAAGACCTCAGGGGGTCTCTAGTCCAATCTCCTGCTTGAAGTAGAGTCACTTCTGAGCTCAGACCAGGTTACTAAGGGCTTTATTCAGTTGGGTCTTGAAAACTCTCAGGGACAGAGAATGCACAGCCTCCCTGTCCATCTTCTTCCACTGCCTGACTGTCCTCACAGGAAAAGAGTTTTTCCTTCTGTCCAGTCTGAATCCCTCATTTCAATTTATGTCCATTGCCTCTTATTCTCTCTCCATACTCTTTTGTGAAGGGCCTGACACTATATTCTCGGCAACCTTCCCATAGGTACTGGGAGGCTGTTGGTTGCCCTCTGAAGCTGTGTCTGTTTGAGGCTAACAAGCCCAGTTCCTTCAGTTTCTCCTCACCAGGCAAGTGCTCTAGTTCCCAAACAGCTTGGAGATCTCTGCTGAACTCACTCCAGTTTGTCAATCTCTTTCTTGCACTGGTGGCCTCAAAACTGTATGCAGCATTTAGATATGGTCTCACAAGTGCTGAGAAATGGGGAATGATCCTTTCCCACAGTCCAAAGGTGGCATCCCTGTCCAGACATGAAGCAGCTGTCCTTGCTGCCAGGGCACACAGCTGCCCGCTGGGCCCTCAGGGTGGGCCATTCCTGCAGAGCTGCTCCCCAGCCTGGTCTGCTCTAGAAGTGCTTCTCTTCCAGGGCCAGCACTTTGCATTTGTCCTTCCTGAATCTCCCAAGGTCTCCTTAGTTCTTGTAGTTCTCCAGCTTGTCCTCTTTGGGGGTAGGTGCAACATTTGCCTTTCTTCAGTTTTAATGGACCTCTAAGCCTCTAGGACCTTTCAAAGACAACAGATAATGGACAGTCATGTTTTATACATGAGGACATAGCTAAATACAATTTGCTCCACGTAATAAATGTTAAAACAATTTTAGGGAGACATCATTTTGGTCAGAGATCTCAAACGTGGTGGGTAAAATCTTTGCTCCCTAGAAGCTTTTAGCAAAGTTCCTGTAGGATCCAGAGAGAAATGTAATGGCATTCATAGTTCCATTAAGACTTGGGTTTCCTTGCTCTGAAGCTGTATTTCTCAAAGTAATCAAAAGCAACTTTTTTTTAAACAAACCCATGCTTGCTTTAAGCATGACTCAAAGCCCCTCAACAATGGAAAGACTAATTTTTTAGTGTACATTAGATCAGATATTTAATATGAAAATTTCTGTAATTAATTAACCTAGTTAATCAAGGGAAAAATAAAAATCTGCAGGGAGCTTCTAGCTACTGTACAAAGTTAAGAAGGTTAGTACTGCTGTACTGTGCTCTATCTGTCTCTGCTGTTTTGCATTATTTTAATTGCAAGAACAGAGGAAATTTTCAGAAGAGATTAAATTGATACATTAGGTCATTTTTTCTAACTCATCTTAGGAAACTATGCAGATTTTATTGCTGCGGGAATGCCTGGGCTAAGCGTATTTATTTTACTTTGTCTAAATCTAAAAGTTACTTTATCTGAAATTGTCTTTCTACCTGACAATCAAAGAAATCATGGGTTCCTGTAGGGATTAAGTCAGGAAGCAGTTTTTAACAACAACAAATTGAAACGTTTACACAAGGAAGTGTTGCTTTTATAAGTGATGGGAAACTTCAAATTTGATTACAAGCAACCTTTGGCTTCCTATCTGTCCAACAATAGGCCATGTTGTTAAGGGCAATTTCCATGCACAGCATGTGGGTCCCATTTTTTCATCCTTAGACATGGTTGTTTACTGTTCAGAACTGTTTATGCATTTTAATCAGGCTTATTCAGCAGCCCTTAATAAATCACCACTAAGTGAATGTACCAAAACAAGAACTATTATGCGGGATTTGTTCCCCTCATGCAGTATTTGCTGCCCTCAGGTTCCACTGGATATAAAAATAAAGAGTAAATGGGTAATTGAGTCAAAAGAATAATTATGAGACATATGATTTTAATGCCTTTAGCCGAGCCGTTGCCTCCAGCAACTTCCGCTAGCTACAGGAGCCTGCCTTTAAATTCAGCCCCGGCCAGAATGACTTAACAATTGGAACCTGCCTCCAGCTCATGGCACTGGGAGGCTTTTTGATGGGATGAAGCTGACAGCCCAGTTCCTGCCTGGCAGACGTTCACATGAGACGAGACTGAAGTCATATAGATAAGCGCTTAAACATTCAGGTATCTTGGGCTCTGGAAACAACGGAGGAGAGTACTGTTGGTAAGAAATTGGTACACAGAAGTAAATACATCTTTTTGGTTATTTATATCAAGAACAAACAGAAAAATACTTTTTATTCTGTAGTCTGGTGAATGAAAAAATTCCAGAGGAATTCTAATAAATGCTAATGCTTTTCTGTGATAGCTCTAGTTCACAAATAGAAAGAATTTCCAGAAATGAAGTTATTTAATTTTCAATAAAAGAGTATTTAATCTCTAAATATTTTTTCCAATCCTGCCTTTACTGGATTTTACTGGATTATTATCCCTTCCTATGAAAAACAGGGGAGTTTTACAGACCTATAGATCATGTGCAGGAAAGATGTGACACCCATGGCATGGTGCCCTACACATGTTGAAGAGTTACAAACACAACAACAAAAAAGGCTTGTACCACATAGGGCAGACTTTCCCAGAATCTACTACTGATATGCAAAATATAATTTTGGAGATTATTTAGCAGCATCCTTGGCTCAGTCTGTCAGTTTGCCCCACTGAAGCCACTAGGAGAAGTTAGGGTGGGTAGATTTGAGCTCTCTCCTCTTTGCTTGCAGAAATCATGCTTTCCTTTGGGTCAGTGCGTTTGGTCAGGCTGCTGGGTCCCTACGTTACTCACTGCAAAAAAGGTTCTGTCTGGCAGCCAGCAGCCACGCAAGATTCCCCATCTACTCTCCTGTCGGACCACAACCCCTACTGCAGCTTCACCGACCTTTTCGTCTCTCTCCCACACCCCAAATTGCTTGCAAAGCATTTATGCTTGTTTCCTAAGAAGCAGGATATTTGAGAGTTTTGCTTCAATCTATCATTGTTTACCATGATAAAGAAAGGTTCCTTTGCGAGCAGAAAAATTGCCACAACATAGCAGAACTCCGATAGCTAAATAATGAGATTTCCTTTGGGAAATTATAAGGCCCAGATCTCCAAAAACCTAACTAATCTGAATAGTCATGTGCTCAGCTACCATGGTCAGCACAGCATGTAACCTTTCAGCTAGCTGGATCAGGTAGGCTTGAGCCTTTCAAGAATACCACACCAAAATATTACTATTTTCTTCAGTAACACCTTGGCTAGACCTACACAAAAGATGGTCCTGAATTGTGCAGGGAAAGTGCTCAATTACTAATATCAAACTGGCGATTGCACCATTCTTCCTCGAAAATAGATTACAGTCATTCCACCTGCAGGACGAGAAAAGATGTTGTCTTGGATAAATGAATGGCTATATTCAACAACAATGCTGTTTTATTTAATTGTTTGTTACTACGGAAAAAGTGGTCAAACCTCTGTTTCTTGTGGACCATTTGCAAAGCATGTCCAGCGCAGACCACATTGTTCTCTTTGCTCTGAACTGAGATTTCTTTTGTGTTATTCTGGTAACAGCCTTGCTTCCCTTGGTTAAAAAAATAAAATAAAATAAAATAAAATCTCCACAATGTTACACTGGTGTGAAGAGAAACTGCCACAGGAAACCAGTCCCGTACCTTCTATGCAGAGTTGCCTGAGCGAGACTCTTGCTTGACTAATAGACGACATAATTGTATTGTAAATGTTAGGGTTGAGACCTAGCTGTCAGGATTTGACTTCTTTCACAACTGCAGAAGCTATTTCTTTGCCTTGAAACTTCATTATACTACCTAACACTTCAGTTAGGAAGTGTCAGAATCATCCAAGTCAGCCATTTGGCACCTAACCAAATCGTGAACCTTCACCTCTTGAGGGTAAAATGCTCCTGAATGCAGTAACCCATCTAATGTGCTCCCCTTCACTATGTTACAAAGTTTAAACTAAATTAATAATGTCAGTAAGTGGAAAAATATTATATTTTTCATAGGCACACCCCCACTTGATTCTCTGCTATTGTTGGGAAACAATTATTTCTAATGTTTAAGGAACAATGTTTAAAAAATAACTGAAGTTATTTTCAATGGAAGCATAAAGAGGGTAGGCACTCTCTGATAATATGATGGTGACTGATTTATCTTTTAACAGCATTATCTGCATGTGTCTTTTTTAGGGCCGTTCTAGGTAAAACAAAGAAACTAGTACAGTAATTGAAACATATGTAGGGAATAGACAAAGACTGTCCCTCTGTCCTAGTTATTTTGAGACAAACTCACCCGGGTTGGAGCAATGCAGGAGCATGCTGTACCCTCTGACCCAAAGATGCTAAAGCTTTGGAAAATGAGGCAGCAGATGTAAAACGGGAAACACAGGGAAGGTGGACCATGGGAAAGAATGGACAGAGGAAGCCTTCTGGAAGGGGAGAGGAAACAAATAAAATGGTGACCCCTCACCTTCTTTAAACCACTTAGATCTCTACATTATTAGGACACTAAATATTTCACTCTTTTGCTAAAAAGACAGCCTGGCACTATGATCTGTGAGAGGATCACAGTGCTCTGACTATAGAAATAGCTGGTACTTTTAAACACTACATGGATTTCAGCTGGTTAGTCCAATATTGAAAAACATTCCTTAAAACAATTACACTAGCTTGTAACACCATCACTTTCCTGAGATGACAAAGGTACACAATAGAAGTTGTGTAAAATACCCAAGACATTCAGAAATCACCTTGCTCTGTTTTTTATAACTCCAGATGCCTGAAGTATCAACATTGCTGGAAATCATACCAAGGTATAGAAGACAATGCTGGACAGACTATTGGATAAGTTCTGTATTTCACATCACCAGAGTTGTAAATATTATTTATTTTTAGGAATATAAGTCATTTTCTGAGAAATCACGGTGTGTTTTATATACTGCCTTCTGAATCCTTTGTATCAGAGTGGGAGCAGTAGGTCCTGCTACCGTCTAATTAAGCATGAATTACAAGTTCCATTTTATATAAGCTCTCTTTCACATGCTCCGCTTTATTCCAAATATATTACAGAGGTAAAAAAAAAAATTCCAAACACTGATAATGAAATTTCTAAGTAAAATCCTGTAGGACCAAAGTTTTCCATGTGTGGCTTCTGCAGAGAGAAGCATAGTCTTAAAAGTCTGAGTCACATCCATATAGCTAGTTTTCAACATGTGTTAAAATCATGCACAAAAGTCAGGGTGCATGCTGCAGTAAGATTTTGTGCACATCTGCAACATAACTTGACAGGGAATCAACTTCTTTTTTACACTTCAACATTTCACTTCTGTGTATTTTTTTGCAACTTGCTGAGAATGCCAAGCCAGATTTGACGGAAATGACTTCAGTCATTTGAAACTGAGCTCTTGAAGCTTTTTATGGAACTGGATTGAAAGAATGCTAATTCCATCTGCGTTTGTTCAGAATGATGGTGATTCCTAAGCACAGCAGAGCTTCCTGGTGAACGGTTAAGTTCAGCTGGGAGTGCTGTGAAATGCTTTAGCTAAATCTAGACTTCTCAAAAGCCTGACTAACCTGGCAAAGTTTATACTGCTTTCAGGATGTCAGGACTGTAAAAAAATACCCCAAAAAACAGCAGGAGGTAGGAAGAGAAGAAAGTGTCAAGGCAAACTGCCTGCTCAGAAATTAAAATGGCAACAACAGGGTGCCCCAAATCTTCTAATGTTGTGGGCCGGAGGCCAGTTTTCCTCCTCCCTCACAAGGCAGCTGTGGCTTGCAAGGTTTGGGAGGCTTGCAAGTGGCCTGTGTGGGCAGCTACAGCGGAAGCCCACATCCAGCACAAGCCCACCCAAGCTCTCCTTGAGGCTGCCCCTTGCTGCTGCAGGCACAACAAGACAGCAGCGTGGTTTCCAACTGTTTTCTGAATACTGCCTGTGTCTCCCAATGCACAGAAAGTATTTCCAAGCCAAATGAAGAAAATACTGAGCCTGGCCAGAGTGCAGAAATCTAATTTTCCTCTCCTTCCACTCCCTGCCCTTTCTTGGAAAGAGGTGCCAAAGGCTTCCCCAGGCTGCCTGTGGAGATCCAATCATGAAGTGGTGCAGGGAAAACTCATCCAGCAAAAGTCTGCACAGGGCAAGTCACTGCAACAATTTTTGGTGTAAACTACACTTAAGTCAGCTTGTAGCAGGTTCATGCCTCACATCATGCAGGTACCACACTTTTTATTTTAACTGTGTGCTAAGCTTCATGAAGCCATGGGGATAAGCCTGAATAGTTTGGGGATGGTACAGGAACACAGAAATAAACTGATGGTCAAAACATAAATCCCTCCTGCAGACCTGAAGCTTTGCTGAAGGTTTGCTGAATAGCTTGGCTATTTCTGTCACTGCTGTACTGTGGTGTCTCTGGGTTGGTGCTAGCCTGAGTGGTTTGCATCCAGGTTTGCATAACCTGATGGTGAGTTGCTTTCTCAGGTCAGGACACTCACCTTCCTCATATATGATCATCATAAAAATTATTTTTGAGGGGAAAGGGGAAATTTGCAGCAAAACGTGACAAAAAGTATACAGCACCTCTGCAGTGATGACACTGCCCGGCCTGAGCTTGCCAAGCTTGGTATTACTTTGAAGAATGTACTTTTGCAGACTGTTGTCTACCATGCTCAGGTTAGCCAAAACAGTTTGAGGTATCTATCTCCAAGAGTGTGGAAAATGCATCTAACTTAGAAAATGGCAGCCAATTATGTTCTTAGAAGTGCATTTCAATGCCTAAGTTCAGGGCATTTTTTGCCAGAGAACTTCAGAATCAATCTCAAGAAGTGCATGTACAATCTGGTAGGATTCGTGTATTATTCCTTTGGCTAGAATATGTCACTCCAAAGCTTACAAGCAGAAAAGTAGAGAGAGTATGACATTATTTTTGCAGGAAAAGCAAAGTTGGAGATAATTAATAAGTGAGTTCAAATAGATGTCTCTAAAGTGTCACACACAGAATCCAGTAAAATTATGACTGTGTAGAGTTGCCTCTAGCATGCCTACACAAAGAGAGCATTAGAAAAGACCTGTACTAAATTACCTCATCTCTGCCTCCTGCAAGCATGTGTCTGCTTCTATATCAAAATCTGCATTCTTGGCTATATGGAATCAAATGGCAGTAATACAGTTTGAGCATCTCAGGCTGCCAAAGAGGAACGTTGTTTGGAAGCATGGAGGCAGAACAGCTCACACCACGTGAGGTCTTCACACCCAGAAATGGCAGGCGTACTGAACGTTTTGCATAACTGATTTTAATAGAATGTGAAGCACATTTAAATGACTAATTTATCTTCTTAAATGAATTTTAGGCATTTTATCCATGCTGACAGGAGATGACTTTGGGAAAACTCATATTCAGGAAAGAGCACAGTGTGCACTTGTCCTAGGCTAGGTAGGATTTTTCCCCTATTTACATGCTGCTTTTGAATTGCAAGGCTTTTTTGCTGCTGCTGTCACAAGGTTCTGGACAATAGATGTTCTCCTGATACAGCTATGCTACTGATTTCCAACATAGCCTATGCAGTGCAATAAAGGAGCCTTCCCATTATCTTTTGGATACCTTGCAGTAATTTACTGGAGTGCAAACCTAAACCTCAGCTGCTTAAACCTTAAGCAGTTGTCTTAGCCAGGGTAGCTCTCCGTGTCAAAAAGAGCTCGCAGAAAAATTACATGTATGTAAATCTAGTAAATAATGTGTACGCTGATTGAATCTGGTAGGGTGTAAAATAAGGAAATGAATAAAGAATTGGTTTTGTTATTTGGATTTTGTGGTTGACTGCTGCAGCTTATGACTAGCCATGTATTTGGCAGCTTTAGAAGAAACTAAGTAAAATGTCAACAAGTTAGTGAGAAATTACTGGAAAGAAGTTAATAGGGGCATCTGAGGCCTAATATGCATGCTTCCCGTTAAGTAATGGGAAGAACTGGAAGAAAAGTTTGAACTAATGGCAGGATTCCAACTTAACATGAATTGCTACAAGGAAGGAGAGATCCCCCAACTAAGGGATAGAAATGCCATCTGAGAAAGGGCAGAGCTGATGTAGAAGAGGGATCATTAGGGAGAGTTTGATTTAGTTGCACAGATTTTGTCCTTGGTATGTTAAATACAGTGAGACTGTACCCAGGACTCCCAGTGGGGAAGGCATAACAGAAAGTACTGAGCATTTCATGTATGTTCCATGTACCCCATTTTTTAAGCTCTGAAACCTGAGTAGTGCATCTTCATGTCTTCCAGTCACTCAATGCAAGCCAAGATATCCAGTTAAGACAAACTTTCTTCTATTTTAATGTGATTAAGGCAAATTAATAAATTGGCAAAATCCAAATACAGAGTTAAGTACCTTCCAAGTTTGCAGGACCAAATGAAATGAGAGCTATTCACCATGTGAATATCATCTCTACTTACTGTATGTATCTACGTAATACAGGGGCAATGACTTGCCAGGTCCTTGGCAAATGTGTTCGTGACACATTTCCAGGCTGCATTCACCAGAAAGAATCTGGGTTTAGGAGTGCTATTTGTTTTTACACTCAAATCAGTTCATACTCCAGATCTGAACAAGGAACCTAGACTTCCTTGTACTGTGCTCTCCAGCTTTTGACACATAACATCTCTTGGGCCTGACTCTATCTTATTATCACAAGCCCAGAGGACAAACAGAATTTACTGGCTACTGCTCAGCAGGGCTATGGACATGTGTCCCAGAGATAAAGTGCCCAGAGGCTGCCCTGGTGTAATAAGTGCATTCAGCTATTCTACTCTACCACCCTTACGTAAGCTCACACAACTGGTTTTAGGTCTGAAAATATTTTCTGATTGTCTTAAAACCTGGATGAGTTCCCTGATCTGGCGCTTTGTTGGTTCAGCTACAGAAGTGGCGCCAGAATATGTGTGAGAAGCCACTGATAGATGAAAATGGGAGAGAAGAATGGAATGGCTTACACATACCTTGCAATGAATGGGTTGAACCCTGGAACTACGGATGAACCCTGACACGAATTGTTAACTCATCATGTAGCAACTGATCACTCTCTTCCGTGGAGCAAAGCAAATTTCTCAAATGCTACATGTGTTGGGCTTATATTTCACAGAAATGTACAACTTGTAAATCATACTTTACTGAACTACACAGCTAAGATTAACACAATAGTAGCCACTGTGGCATGAGAAACGGCTTCGGAGGAAACGAAACCCCAAGCCTGTCTTTGAAGGCTACTGTCTCTGACAACCATTTTTCCCTTGGTCAATACCTTTTATTCATGCAGCACAGCTGGATGGACTAACTACACTTTCCCAAGTGTTGAATTATGGTTTTCAGTGTTTCAGGCCCTTGGGAACTCTGTGAGAATTTGGTCAGTAAAAGGAAAGACAGAATAAATCCTCAAGTGTGGATAAATTTATGATGGGTAATTGGAAAGGCAGCTACTTGCAATGCTCAAAAGCAGGTGCCCTCCTGGGAAAACTTGATTCTTTCCCTTAGAAACATGATAAATATATTTTAATGCATTTTAATATTCTAAAAATGCTTATTACCTTCAGATGTACTTTGGGATACACTACGCTAGATTCTGTCCTTTTCTATGTCAAGAGTCAACTCCAGTCTCAAAATTTTCACAAGTAAAATACTTGGATTAGTACCTTGAGTTTACAAAGCTGAAACGCTTCAGATCTGTAAACAGAAGTGCTTAAGCTGTGGAAATACTTTAGACTGAGAATAGTTAAAAAGCGGGACTGCATCAGGGCAAAACTATCAGATACACTTGTCTTGGTCTCATTCTTCCTCATACTTAGAGCCACTGTTGAAGACAGCAGGTCAGACTACAATGGGCCCCTGGCGTGAAGGATCCTTATCAACTCTTAGGTTCCTGTTCACCACAGGTAACAACATCTTGGTGCAAGTGGAGTAAGTGCACAAACTCTGGTAGGGCCAATCTACTCAAGGGTGTGCAGGAAAGTTTGTGACACCCAAGTGCCTAATTCACATCTCCCAAGGTATTACTTAGTAATGCAGCACTTAGATCAGAGGTGTCAAACTCATTTTCACCGGTGGCCACATTGGCCTAATGGTTGCCTTCTAAGGGCCGAATGTAATATTAGGACTGTACAAATGTAGGAGTAGTTACATTTCCTAACATTTGCAGTCAGAGGACATGGATGATTGGCTTTACCTATGAACTGTCCTGATTTCCAAGGGGTTATGCTCCTACTGCAACACAAAAACAAGGGCCACATCTGCTCCCGAGGATTCTACAGGGAATACCCCTGAGATAAGACTGGTGAACAGCTGCTTTAAAATAAAAGGTTTTCTCTACAGAACGGGGAGATGCTTTCAGGTCTTTGGGAATGGCATCCAATTTTAACTTTTTGCATGTGTGTTTGAATCGGAACATGAGACATCTTTGCCATATTACATAGTTTGTAAGAAAACAAATAAGAATACACACAAGAAAGTAGAAACAGAGCCACCCCTGTGAAAAGATGTTTATGCCCGCAGAAAGCATGGTCCCACCTCTCGAGGAGAACATGATTAACAGTGCCATGCTGATCTTAATTAGATTTATTGAGGCAAATGTTGAAAATCCAGCATGTGCGGGGGTAACTAGAGGAAAAAAAAAAAAAGGCCAGATAAAAATGCCCAGAGGGAGTGAGCTAATGACTATCTTCCCATTACCTCATGGGATCATTAGGTCGACATGATCTCGTCGCGGCCAGCACCGGAGCCACGTCCCCGCCGGGCCGGAGGCCTTTCCCTTCCCTCCCCCCCCCGCACAGGTGCAGCCCCGCGGCGGGAGCAGCGCGCCCGCCGCCATGTCACCCCCTGAGGGGGCGCCCCGGCCTCCCGACATGGCGGCGGGCCCGGGGGGTCGGGCGGGCAAAGCGGGACAAGCGCCCCCGCGCCAGGCCCGCTCGGCTCCCCGCCCTGCCCCCCTTCCCCCGGGGGGCTGCCGGGCAAGGCGGTATTGTTGGCCGCGTCCATCACTCCCCGTCCCCGGCTGACATAATGAATGCGCTTGGACACACCTTCCAGCCCGCCGAAGAGGCGCGCCGCATCTCCACGGAGCGCCCCGCCGAGCTCTGCGCTCCGTTCCCCTCAGCCCTCGGGGAGGCGGCCCGCAAGCCCGCCCGGCCCCATAGCCCGGCGCCCCGTCCCAGCCCAGTGAGGGGCCGCGGCGGCCGGGCCGGGCTGGGCCGGGCCGGGCAGGACGAGGAGGGGTGAAAACCCTCGCTATGCTGCCCAGCGCCCTGTACTGGGACCTGGTGGGCTCCTCGGCTCTCCTCAACCTGCCGGCCGCGCCGGGCTTCGGCAACCTGGGCAAAAGTTTCCTCATCGAAAACTTGCTGCGGGCCGGGGCGCCGCCGAGCCCTGCCCAGCTCCGTCCCCTCCCCGCCAGCCCCGTCCCACTCAAGCTGTGCCCCGCGGCGGAACAAATCAACCCTTCAGGGGGTCCCTACCCGACAAGATGGGCTTTTCAAGTGCTTAACCCCTCAGCGGCGGACGGCGGCCGCCTGCCAGCGCGGGCTCCGGCGGCGGAGAGAGGCGGCGTCTTCCCGCCGGCAGCCACAGGTGAGCGCCGGCCCCGTCCCGCGTCCCGCCGCGGGGGGACGGGGCAGAAGGGGCTTCGCGAGGGCGCGGCCCCGGGCCTCCGCACGGCGGCACGGACAGACGCGGCCGCTCCCCTCCTGCCGGCCGCTCCGACGAGCCCGGGGACGGCGGCGGGACGCCGTGTCCCGGCGGAGCGTCTGGCCCTGCCGCTGGAGACGGGACCCCGAGGAGCGGGCGAGGGGCCGGGTGTGAGGGCAGCCGGGCGGTGGCTTCAAACGGCGCGGGCCGGCGCACCTGTGGGTGCAGTCAGCGCGGTCGAGCCTTGTGCCGGCAGCCAGGAGCGCCTTCGCTGCCCCGAATCGCGGTTCTGTCGGCTCTGCTAGTTCTTCCCAGCCTGGAGGAGTGGTGAAGGCGCGTTACCGCCGACGGGCGCTCCGGGAGGATCCGGAATGCCGAGTTTTGGGAGAACGACGAGCGGTCCCGTCCCCCTCTGTAGCGGTGGCAGCAGCCCCCTCCCAAGGTGCCCGGTCCCTGGTGGACAGCAAGGGCAAAAAAGCTTTAAAGCGCTGTAAAAGGGCTGTAATTAGCCTTGCAATCCGGTGTTAGAGACCGGGTGGCGGGAGATGAGTCCCCGGTGCCGGTTTGACCAGTTCCGCGGCCCCCGACGGGCCCCGGTGAGCTGGGGCAGCTGGAAACAAATAGTTCCACAAAACAGGTTTCTTTTATTCAATAGGCCGGTTTTCATATAAATGTATTTTGTCTGGACGTGAATAGCGTTTTAAAGCATTTTCAGGAATGTGCACATTGTCATTCACTGAACTTTTTGGAGTTGAATTCAAAGGTAAATCATAAAATTCGCTATTAGACTCACCATGCATATTGCATTTTGCCTTTCTGTTGTAATATATCAATTTATTTCAGCCTTATGTGCTGTCTTCAGAATTTTTATATATGATCTTGCCATTTAAAATGTACTTAAAATGAAAATCAGACAAAGAATCATATTTATTGAAGTAAGGCTTTAATTTATGAAACCAAAAGGCTCGGTTTAGAACTGGAATTAATAACAGTTATTTACAAGCATAATTTTACTTCAGTTAAATCCTGAAAACTCTTCTGCAAAATCCAAAACAGTTTTTTGATCCTTTAGCATGATGTACTTTAAAGATGGGCAGGAGGGAGTCAAAGTAGTGTACGTTAACATCTCTGAATAGTCCAGACCTCAGCTGCTGTAAGTATTATCTTAAGTGTGTTGGTTAGTTAAACATGTTTATTTTAAATAACTACAGGCCAGGCCAGGAAATGGGACAAATATAATATTTCTGGAGTTAGGTGCATATTTTCACACCCACCCTCTACCACCCCGCTGCCGCCAGCAAAAGCTTGAAAGAAAATGCTTCATTTTTGTGTACAGAGCACGTGTAAAAGGCGAGATAGCAGAATGCCCCAGCACTCACCACCATAGGTAAACTTCTTCTAAGTATTACAAAAGTTCCTGAGTGCTTAATTTTTCAAATGCTTGCTTATAGGATTTGTTCTGTATTTGATTTGCCTACAGTGGTACTCCTGAACTTATCAAAGTGTTGCAGGCCTGCCTAGTGATTTTGGAGTCCAATCCTATATTTCTTCTAATCCCACATCTCCAAGAGATTTCAGAAGGAGCTTTGGACAGAAGCACTAAGGTCTTACATTTGAGCAGTGAGAAATACTAGGTTTCCTCATGCATTTGCACTCCTGCAAATGTAGATGGACAACAAAGAGATGTATTTTCTAACAGGGATCTGTTGATTCTGATGTGACTTACATGACTTAAAGTGATGAGGACTCTTAGGTATCTGAACTTTCATAAAAACGTAAATTAGATTGGAACTGTCCTGCTGAGACAGATTTTGTGGTTTCTGAGGAGTCTCTTCTCTGCAGTGTGGGCGGACGCTGGGGGAACTGTTCAGACTGGACACTTGCATTTGTGAGTACGGCTGGGGTGGTCAGGCTGTGCGTTATGTTTCTTGTTCATGCAGTGATGGGGCAAAAGAGTGTTTTGTCAGAATAAGAATTTTAGCCTCTAAGGACTAATGAAGGTGCTTGAACTAGGGAATTTGTGCTAGGTAGATTTTTTTTTTTTTTAATTTACTGATTTTTGTGAGTTTTTGGAGGAATAAACTCTTTCCTATTTGGACCCTGTGAATCACATGTCGTTTTGGAAAATCTTGGTCTAAGTTTTTAATAAAGACTACTGAACATGATAAAGTAAAATGATTTTTTTAGTCTTTCTGAACTATCAAGTGCTTTATCGATCATGCAGGGACTAAAAGCGCTCTCACAAACTAGCTTGGCATGATCCAGGATTTCTAAAATTTTTTAAAAAATCCTATAAAAAAGGTAATGGAAAAATACAAGATTTTTTTGAATCAGTAATCTGTGTTGCTCATGTTGTCCCTGATTCTGATGAGGTATGAAAATCCTGTATTCTTTCTGTGAAGTGTAGAACTTTTACCCATGGCTGCAAAGAAGATCAAGTGAGATGGTACTCTTGATCTGTGGCATCTGGTCTTGGAAGCTTTTCTCTTTGTAAGTCCTCAGCAGCAAAGTTTTATCAGCAAGTTTCCATTCCCATAATTTACAGGTTTCAAAGGATTTATTGTGACCATTTAAAGTGCTTATCTGCATACGTATTTTGAGTTCTTCAAAATTATCCTAAATGAAAACCTGAAAAAGTACTCTCAAATTATCACACCCTAAGATACATCATCTAATGAGCGGGCTTGAAAGAAACGTATTATAAGATTAAGATAATCACTTTCCATTGTTACATTGATTTTTTTAAAATGAAATGTAATCAAATCATAGGTTTTTAAGATTAATGTAGTTTATTTTGAGTTCAGAGTACAACTGCATGAACAAGCAGCATATTACATAAAATCTAAGAAGGAAAAGCAGAAGGAGCGTTACTGCTAGATGATAAACTCACTTGCCTTCTGCAATGATATGCCAGTTTATACCAGCCTGGGATTCCCACAGACTTTCTGGCATCTTGCTCTGAAGCCCCAGCACTGGTGATGAAACACTGAGCTGGGCTCACCAGCTTGAGCAGGCAGGATGAGCCCTGTGTTTCAGTTTAGCTGAACTGAATTTTTGCCAACCTGTGTGCTGATTCTTCTCTTTTGAGACCTTTTATCTTGATAAAATAAATGCATGATTCTGTACTGCTGTGTGAGAACTTTGCATATAATGTGTATTACACATTCTTACTCTGACTAGGTAAAGCAGTACAGAATCTGGTTCTGCATTGTAAACGCTGGATGCCCAGACTCTGTTCTTCCTGGTTAAAAAACTGTTAAAAATGGGCTGTTGTAAAGCAGCATTTCCCAGTGAATCATGTTACAACTACGCAGCTGACTTGCACTGCTTCTTAAAGTGTCAGGGAAGCTGCAGGTAGAAGTTTTGAGCAAACTAATAGACTCTTAAGTGTGGAAGAAGTCCTCAATGTCTGCTTGCAAATACGGGATTTGGTCCTTCTCCTTGTATGCCAGCCCTATCATCATCTGGATAAATTAGAAGACTTGACAGTTTTCCTCAGTGTTTTCTGACATAGGAAAATTATCTGGAGGATGCTGAGATGCAGTCTGCTGTAGCACAGGTTCTTTAAAGAGGTTCACTCTGTATCTTTCCTCGTGACTTCGTTTCCAGAAGTGTTGGCTGACACCAGATCAGAGTGACCTCCTTGAGAAATGCAAAGTTACCCTGCTACCTGAAATTATTTTCTGAAAATCTCTGCTCTTTTCAAGTAATTTGCCTTGGAGGAGTCTGACACTAAGTGCTTTACAGCCTGAATACGGTCATTAGTGGTACCTGGCAAGAATCTGGCTTTCAGCTTTAATCTTGGCATTTCGATAGATTAACAGAGAAAGGAAACTGAAAAGCGCAATGAAACAAATAAATAACGAGATACTTCCTTTGCAAAACTTGCTGAAAAGTTGAGCTTATGCAATTTTTGCCTAAAGCTTCAGCATACAACAGAGCAGAATGAAGTACAGTAAAAATAACACAAAACAATTAAAACAAGTATACCATAAATATAAATTTGACTTATAAATAATAAACATCCATTCTGTGATACAGATGTAGCTTTTATTTCTGTAACATTTGAACACTTTACATTTTAATGCATTTATCATCACAATGTGCCAGTGCAACAGGAGGCATTTCTAGTGTGTAGAGTAGGAGCTGAAGCGAAAAAGAAATGAGGTGACTTGTCTAAGGTAATACAGAAAACCAGTAGCGTTGAAGGGACATAAAACCAAGCCTTCCTCTGCAGGATAACTCTTTGGACCAGTATCAGTTTTTTCCCCTTGAGGTAAGGACAGCAGTTCTATTCTGCAACACTGTTATTTTAATCCATATACCTTATTGTCCCTTTTTAGTAAAAACTCTTGTGTTTCTTTATGACAACCAGGAGATACTTGAATTACTGAAGTGATTTTTTTCCCTTCATTCTGGACCACCTCTTAGTGAATAAATGCGTATTTATTATTGATTTCAAACCAACTGGCAGCCAGAATGTGTCCTCAAGTGACATGTAACACTAACTTTCAGTAAAATAGAAGGCAGGAAAGAACTGAGTGTTGTATCTCAGCTCCCTCTAGGCTTGCACTACCCTCTGGAAAGTGCTATTCACTCAGGCAACAAGCTGACTAAGAAGTCTTGGGATTTTCCTGTTTTGTTGGTATTTTCTGGGGATACAAAGCTTCTATAGGGTGGGGAGATCTATTTGGCATCTTTTATTATGCCCTGATTGCCAGGAGCATTGAAACACCTTTGTTGTTTTAGAAGTTTATCTTTGGAGACAGAGAAGTTCGTGTAAGTATCAGAAATCACAGCCTGCAGCATCTTTTCCTGCTTCCAGCCAACTTTGTGAGCCATTTAATAGAATCATTTTGGGTTGCCCAGCATGCCTTAAAAGAGTGGCCTCAAAATGGCTTGTAAAGGACAAATCTCGGTTCTCACTGTAAGGTCTCAAGAGCCAGACTGGTGCCAGCCACAGCTCAACCCTGCGCCAACCCGGCAGGCCTGGCTCAGCGAGTGTGTGAGCAGCTCTTGCTGTGCCCTGAGAAAGGAAGGGCATCCCAAATTTGGTCCTCAATAAAGTTTAAGCACTGCCAGAAGGTCTCAAAGCTGCACTAGGAAGAGCAGTGGAGGGGCTTCATAGAAGTTCGTGGAATCGATCATGGCCTCAGTAGTGAATTAGCTTACGTGAAATGTATTTTGTATTGCAGAGTGAGCTGATCTTCTGAAATCTTGTAGTATAATCTTCATGTTTTTAGGAGAGACATGAATGTGATGAGGATTAATCTCATTGGGCAAGTTCTCTGCCAAAGTGGAGATTTCAGTTTTCATTGCACTGTGATTTCTTTTGCATTAACAAATTCCCCTGGATTTTGGGAGGCAAGTTTTCTGTCCACCAAAGTTGTTATGGATTCTTGTATAATGCAGCTCTGTCAAATAACTGATTTTTCTAATTAACTCTAGTAAAATAACTCTAATATTTTGTGGTCAGTCATGACCCATAGTGGAATTGAGAAAGTTGTTTTTTTCAAAATGAAACCAGTGCAGATACATAAGGTAGTAGGAGGCTGTTTCAAATGTCAGATATGTAGACCTTGATCCTTACAAAGTTAGGCACCTAAATATTTTCAGTAACTTGGACTGTGTTTCTTTGAGGTGAGTCATAATGTTGGAAGATAAGTGGCCTTTGCTTTGTATTGAAAAGGGCATGAAAATTTCCCTTAGGAGGCTGCCTTTTTCTGAGGTTATACCACATAATTCTGTTGAGGTGCTTGATATGTATGTTGAGGATTTTACCTCTTCTGCATGAATCTTGGGCTACTTGGTGGTGTTATAGTTCCCATCCCTGGCATCTTGTGACTATGAGAATATCTCAGAGTTCAACTTGAAAAAAGTGTTTCCTTGTATAAATGTTAAAATACTATAACCTCATTTGTTACCAAAAAAAAATTTAAAAAGATTAAGAATCCACCATTTGTTATTTTTTCATTCTAACAGTTTTTAGCTGAATTTGAGACTTTTGTCTGGTTGGAGCTGTCAATACTGCAGCAAATGAAGATTGATCCAGGCAGGAAATCTTAGCTAATGAGTGCAAACCACCACAATAAATGGTGCTTTTTGCCTATGGTAAGATTTCGAATTAGGGCTGCAACAATGCAAAAACAGTGAATTGTCCTTTTGTAGCATATGACCCTAATTTTGCCTTGCTTGAGGAAATTCTACACAAATCATAATATATTTAAAATAAAATAAAATAACTTTAGTGCCCTTATGGCTGAATTTTATAATGTTTTACAGGGTCTTTATGTTGGTACAGAGGATTGTATTCCTTTGACGTTACCTGTGAAGGATAAGAATGTCGTAGTAGTTTGGCTGTTTAATAAAAAAGAGGTATCTTGTCTAATCTAGTTGTCTAAATACCTTCTCTAATTTGTAGTCAATACAGAGAGACGCCTCCAGAGGATGATACAACTTACCTTCTTAGATGCCTATTTTAAGGTGCTGAATCACTATACAGAGCTACTTATATCTTCTCATTGACTGTACAGGAGGCCCAGACAAGGTACTTTTAGACAGAGAAGTGACAGTAATGTCCCTTTTGACAAGAACTGGTAAGCAGAAAGTGCTGGGACACACTAGCGCATGGACATCTTCTTCAGAAGGACAAAACCAGAGACAAAGCTGGTAAATCCACAGCTTTCCAGATACTCATTTTCTCAACAACAAGACTGCATACAAGGCATGGAGAGGGTGGGAACCACCTTTACTGCTGACACCGGGAGACCCATGCTGTCTTTGGAAAATGATGTGGTGTTTGGTTGTTGCTTTGGGTTGTCACAGAGGTGAAATCTGGCCATGCATTGTCACCAGCCTAAGGCACTTATATTTCCCCAGATGGAGAAAAAACAATAATACGTGTACAGCAAATCATGCCCTAGTAATAAGACATGTGAGCGATGCCTCTGAAGATTGACACTGATTCACGTGATCTCAGATATTCCACAGTGTGACTGTCAGCCACTACATTGCTAGAGATGTAAGAAAATGATGATCATGCCGCTAGCCATTTCAGGCTCTTTTTGGTGTAACTCTCTGCTAATTTTTGAAAGCCCCACCGAGACCCAATGTAAAAATGCAAGCCCACTTCTCGTGTTCACCTTTTGTGTAGGATTTAAAGATATATTTAGACCTTCAAAACCCTTTCTATGAACATTTGCCAATATTTTAAAACTGTTCTGCGTATGCTGCTCTGGTCTGCCGTTTCATCTTGGCTTCCTTTGAGCATTCATGTGGTCGTGTTTTACAGGAATGAACGGGAAACGAATGGACAGTGACTTTGGGAGCGCAGGAGAGCCAGCTCTGAGGGATGCTGTGCCACAGGCTTTTGCAGTAGGTTTTGTATGGTCCACGTGGTGGTGACTGCCTTTGGTGGCGTATGGCAGCGGCTGTTCCTTCCTTCTCATGGCCAGGAGCTCCCCTTCAGCTGGCTGAAATGCTTTGGGGGTGCACAGCTGCTGCTGGAACATTGCAGTCTGAATACTGCTGGGGATGGAGCCATGGATCATTGTGAGGCCCAGGGCTTTCGATTCAGGAGCAAAAATGGTGCCATGTGGCTCAGCTGGACCACTAACTGGCAGAGCTGCTGCTGGTCTATTTGCAGTGAGCTTTTCAGGACATGAAACTTTCCTGCAGCCTCACAAAAACCTGCTTTAATCATTGCCAAGACTGGATGTAAGTAGGATGTTGCAGTTTACTTGTGCCCACATCATGGGCACAAACCATTCCAAATTTCTCAGATGAAATGGGGTCGTTTTCCTGATAATATTTTTAATTTGCCGGCCAGGGTTGGAGCCTGGGCATCACTGTCGAAAGCAGTTCATGTGGACTTAGCAATACTAGGAGAATTAAAGTGTTCGTGCAGCATGAGGCCTGTCCCTGTACTTACTGTTTCTTGTGCAGTGCAGTGATGGAGGCCTGTGTGGGTAATAGTAGAAGTTTATCATCAGTTCACTTTTCCTCAATAGCCATTTTTCCTTCACCCATTCCCCCTTTCCTGCTGGCTAACAGCCTACAATATTTCCTGAGCCATTTCACAACACTAAGACTAGGGAAAGCAAACAGTGTCTTTAATAATAAGCCATTTTAAAATTACATATCTATTTGAACTGAATTGTTCTGAGGAACCTTACTCTTGAAATGGTGGATAGTTGGAAGGAAAACTTCTTGTCCCACTGTCAGTGTGACATTTTAGTATGGGAGGGCTTTTGAGTTTAGAATATTGTCAGAGCTGGCAGTGTATTTTAAAATATCAGTATCTGAACTAATCTCTGAGTTTTAGCACTAAGTGAGCTTGAGGGCCATTTGCATATTTAGTATCATTTTATTGTCTGTAAAATGCTTTTTACTCACAAAGCTGAATTTAAATGAGATTATTACTAACATTTTGCATGCAGCAACAGTGTCAAAAGAATGCATCTTTTGTGAAAAAAAATATTTAATTTTAGATACTTCATCCTTTTATGTTTATCATGCAATAAATTTTATTTTAAAGAATATAGTACAGTTTTTGGAGTGCCAAAAGGCATTTATACCGTTATCTGGTATTTAGTTTTCATGCATTTCTGAAGCTAAACCCATGAAATCTGACTCTTGTGAAATGCTTAGTTCCGTACCATCTCTATTTTTATGAAATTGGAATGCAAAACAGAAAAAGAATTAAGTATCTTGTTAAGAATTATTGGGATTTTGCCCCTGATTAATGTGTATTTCACATGACTGGAAGGAACAGCTACCTTTTGGTTATTGCGGACTTCATTCTGTCCAATAAATACAGAACTAATATTCTGACTTTTTGGCCATTTTCAGTCTTATGTGAATGGCAAACAATGTTTGCTTCAGATTGCTTGACCAAGAAATATTGGTAGAGTGACTGTGATACATGTGAACAGAAAATAAAAGCATAGGCAATGCTTTCTGTGTAATGTCCTCAGCACTGATAGGTGTTGTGATACAGATACAATCACAGTATAATTCTGAAATACATATGCATTAGATATATAATTTTTCTCTGAGCAATTCGCATTCTGTTGGTGAAGTTTCACGTGGACAGTGGAAGCCATTTAATGTGATTAATATTCTCTGTTGTTTCTATCAAAGATAAAAAAATATACTCAGATGTGTTAGGTTGAAACATTAACATTTTTCCCTACGTGGAGCTCCCAAGGTAGAGTTGAATATCCCTGTATTATGCCAGATTTTTTTACTGATGAAACTCTGAGTAGCTGCTACACGTTGGTTTGAGTGCAAGAGCTTCAGTAGATGTGACCTGGGGATGGGGTTTGATACTTAATGTAGAATTCACTTGTGCATCAGTGTAGTTGAAGCACATTAAGGAAGTTTATAAACTTAGACATATGCACTGGCTATAGGCTTAGGGAGACACAGTGTCATTGTTTATTTCACAGGATCTAGAATAAATCAGTCTTGAGAAATGGTCTCAGGAACCCCTTGGGTCAGAGTTATATGAGGATATCACCTGCATCTTATTTCTTAAGTGAATATTCTGCCTGAAAGGGATACGCGCCATGCAGGCAGAAAATACAGCAGTTGGTTGAGGGAATTAAGTAAAATGCCCAAGAAAGCCAGCAGCATTATTTCTATCGACTTGAGCAGAATTAGTGTCAAGATTTCTCTTGTTTGCATTGCAGTGCTCTCCTAGTGCATTAAATCATTGCCAGCAACATCCATGGAAATATGTGGCTTTTTTGGAGCTTCCTTAAGCAAAATGTCTCAAGTTTTGACCCTGATCTGTCTCCTGACCTTTATGCTTGCAGCTTGCTTGTTGAGAGATTTAGTGAATGGAGAAAACCTGTGCTTTCCTCATCCTCTACCTTTATTTGCAGGAGCATGGTATCCATCCAAAGCAATAGCTTATTCATTTCTGGTTTATCCAGATATATCCCAGCTGTGTCACATACCATTATGAGCACCATGTTATCAAGAAAAGACCAAGGAACTGGAGAGAGTTAAGAAACCATAACAGGGAATATCAAGGACAGGCCAACATGTCTGACAAAAATAAAATGGCATGAATGAGGTGCTGGAGCAATGATTGATGGGGATAGGGCATCATAGCAGCCAAGAAGTATTTGAGCTGTTTGAAAAGGAAGCAAAGAAACTCAGTGTGGCACCTTCTGTATACCAAGTTGTGTCTTTAAAGGTGGAAAGTTTTACTTGACTGTAAATGAAACTTGATAATGACATGAGGAACGTGGTTGCAGGGAAGAGAGGGAAAGCTTTTCACTTGGGAGTTTGGGACCTGCAGAAGATAGAAGATGCTGTCAAGAACAAGTTCTTGTGTTCAGGAGGGTGGCTGAGGTGATCTGGCAGGTCTTTACCTTTTCCATCTCCTGTGCTTCTTCAGTTAGTCAAACTCCTTCCAACTTACATCACCAGTTGCACTGAAGCCCCTTGGATATGTAAAATAGGTAATATTTGGCTGCACATTCTTGGCTGTTTCAAGCTCCTTAGGATGCAGTTCCACAATTGATGGTCTCATGTGGAAAAGAGGCTTTAGAATACTAATGCTTGATGTAAATCATTCCTGTTTGCAAACAGTTTGCAAGCGCACACCTCATATATAGGCAGTTAGTTCCTCTTGAAATATATTTCATTAGAAGCACTAAAGTGTCCATGGAAAGCTCTAGCAGTAAAAATGCTAATCAACTCATAATGACAGCTGAATAAATTTTCACAAGCTTGTATGAATGCAGAAAAAAAAATAGAGGTAAATATTTTAAAAACGTTTTAGAGTTAGACTTCTACAGCAATAGTTTATTCTTTTGGAAGATCAGCAAATTTGACTGTCAGAAAACTTATTATGATGCCTTAAAATATACTTGGGAACCTAATTTTGAGTGATCTTTGTTTTTAATTCCATTTGAAAAACCCTTCAACGTTAACAACAGGGCTTAGATACATTATTTATCTTTCTTCCTGATTATTGATTTTCTATTTTTTTTTAAATTGGAATGTGTAGTTACCTTTTTTTTTGGTTTTAATTAATCTGGAGGTCTGACAAACTACAGTACTGGTTATAGAGTTGTTTATTTTCTACCTAAACCAAAATAGGAAAGTGACATAAGTGTTTTGATGCTGATCACATTTTACAAGCACACAGTTCTAGCAAACATGATGTACCTATTATCAAAAGAAAAAAATATTCCAGGTTTCACAGTTGACAAGTATGAGCAGAAATTAAAAGGTAATTAAGATTAATGGGAAAGCCCATAAGCTTTATAGAGAAGAATTAAGAGTTTATGAGATAATGAAGACTTTTGTAAGAATTGGAAGCACTTCTTAGACATTATAGAGAATTCATTGCTTCAAAAAATTCTATAGAAATTTTAACAAGTATAACCTAATTCTGTGGGATGATTTTACAATTTTTTATTGTAATTATTAAGCAGAACCATCTTTAGCCAGTGACTTTTTTTTTAAATTTAGAGCACTTTCCCAGCAAGAATGCGTTTACAATCAGGATAGCAGAATCAAGCCCTGTAGTTTTTGCCTGTAGAGCTTAGCTGACTCTTCTCATTGCATTTAATAGAATTTATTCATGAAGATTTGTTATTTTTTGAAGTTCTTATTGGTCTGAGTGCTGATAACAGCATTGGAGTATGAGTAGAAGAGACAGGATTCACTTTTATAATAGATTTTGTTTTTCTAGGATATCATGCTTATATCATGAGTTATTTAAAGTAACTTTTTCAGATGCATTATACTCATTATTTCAACAATATATTATTTAAACAACATGATCAATCTCAATATTTAGAAAAAAGCCCCATAATTATAGAAAATACAGAAGTAAATTTCAAATCTGCAGAGTTTCGTTCTTATGATAGATACATTGACAGTTTTGCATATTATATTGAAGCTACACACGTAAAATAGCCTTGCTAAATTAAAGAGCAATTACTTGGTTTGTCATTGTTTGCCTTAAAAATATTACCATCTTGAAAAAAAGGGAAAAAAACCTGTGGGGCAGGACTTTACACACTGACTTTTCGGAGGACTGTTGTTATGAATATCACCTAAGCTCAATGGATAATCAATTAGATCTCTGCTTTCTTTGCAGCTCTTTCCAAACACTTTTTTCTCCGGGCCCCGCCATTCTACTCGGCGTGCTGCGGTGGGTCCTGTCAGCACCCTGCATCCCCCACTGCTTTTCCAAGTAAGTTTTTATGCTTCATCAGTAATGCTTGAGTTATTCTGTAAACCAAAGCAGCAGGATTTAATGTGTTCTGGAAAACTAATTGGTGATGCAATGGCAGCAGCTAATTCCTTAGTAAAATCACAGCAATCCTATTCAGAGGGTTTCCAAAGATTTATCAAACTTAAGTACACTGAGCAATTGTGAGAGGTTTCTAATGGCATTGAGACACGCAGACAGAGCTAACCTAGGAAAGCTCCTTGTTTTCAGTTTGCTAGAAAAGATTCTTTAAAATCAGTAGCTCTTTTAAAAATCTGTCTCAATAAACATTGGCAAATAGAAAAAGACCTGAAAGATCTTAAAATGGGTGCTGCATTTTAATGTCTGTTAGGGATAAATTATGATTCCAGAAGCTTGAGCATTTTTTAAGTAAAACAGTCCTTCTTTTTGTAGAAGCCAAATGCATGCACGTGTTTAATTTGTTTTTCTTTTTTAATTATAATGTAAAAAAAAGAAAGATGTAAATTGAAGAGAATTTTGGCTGGTATACATTATACATTCAGGATTAAGACCTGGAACACACTTTAATTTAATCCAAACCTAAATTTAACCTTGATTGGGAAGTTTGCATGCCATAGTGCAAGAATGGATATTCATGATTTTACGTGTTTATGGCTCAGAAATGCAAATAAAAATGTTTCCTCGTCCTTCAAAAAAGAAAAAAACACAAATCGCACGTCAAATCCAAATGAAAATTTGAGTCAATATGTGTTCTAACATATACCTTTTTTTAATCACAGTTACATTCAAACCCTTCCTGACTACGTGCATGCGTTTTATGAATGTTTCAGAAGGGCAGTTGCTAAGTTGAATGATTCTTGACAAGTGAGGCAGCAAATGCTGGCAGTTTAATGAGCTGCAAGTTTCTGAGCACCTCTTCAGGGGGCTGACACTTTCCCACAGAGCGTTTTACGTGGCCCCGGCTCTCCCACAATGGCTGACAGCACCATGACCAATCACCACTTTCACTTTACTCATCCACACGCGACCTCACCACAATTTTTCACTGTGCAGATGAACTTTAGGAACCATTTCACATTGAAAAGGCCTGGGCAAGGGTCAGTTGCCCTTTTGTATGGCCATAAAGCAATACTCTATGTGCCAGTCTTTTCTCCTGTCTCACATTCCAAGAGATTTTCTGGACACCATTTAAAGCACTTGACTGAAAAATAAAGCAGTGAATGAAACTGACTTTTATAGACTCATTCTAGCTCATCTTCCCATATAACCCTGTCTACCTGAAAAGGGATTTAGTGGATGAGCTGAGTGTATACAGGGACTTGCTGAATACATAGGCCCATTATCAACTGTGGGGATTGTTTATTAACCAGGACTGATACACTACTATTTTGGAAGTGACCTATTAATTGTCCATTTAACTAGAATGTATTGAATTCAAATGAGAAAATGGAAACCATGACTAAAGCTTTTACTTGCTCCTTCAAGGTGGTCTCTGCCATGAAGGCAAATGAAGATTGTTCCACAGATTAAGAGGACATTTATCACTATATATTAGGTTACAAAGGAAAGACTCAAAATAAAAAAACCTGAAGCAAAACAAAAATCAAACCAGCAACGTAGGAAGTAGTTGGTAACAGATTCACATTTATATCAGCAGAACATAAAACCTTTTGATGCTTGTTCAGAATGACAGGCTGCAAACTGACTTATTTCATTTTGGTGGAACTGTTGAAATGTATGAATGACTGCCTATCTTGCCATACTGAAAAATCCACTGTGAGCAGTCAGAATGCATTTTGGAATATGGGATATTCTTACAGAAATTATCTAGGCTAGTCAATTGGGGGAGAGTATTCATTATCCCAAACACAAGTTCCAAATTTTTTGACCCAGTGGCTGTTTGCTATTGCTTGTGCTCATTCTGCTCATCATTAAATTTTGTTTAGTTAATCTTTTGAAATAAGTCACATACTGTGCTTTAGAGTGTGTAGATTCTTCACTCTTAAGTTAGTTTAATACAGGTGTTAAGCCGTACCCTACATACTGCCTGTATGGGAATTAATTGGTGCCTGGGGACTCCGGCAGGAGGTTGTTTCTTTGCTGATTGACTGTTAACAACCAGCCAGGCAAGACAAATTTTAAGGGGTCACATAATCTGGCGTCCGCTGTCCTTGGCTGACAACTCCATTGTGGAATGGAGCCCAGGAGGCAGGAACCAGCCAGTTCCGCCTCTTCCCTCGCTGGTGCCTCTCGTTCCGCGGTGGGGATGAGGTACCAGCTCTTCTGCTGTACCTTCCAGTAAAAAGTTCTACTGTACCTTCCAGTAAACTTGAAAATGGCTGGTGATTCATCCAAAACTACCTAGAGGCTACCTGGAAGAAGGTACCTAAATTTGCCAAATTCAAGCAAGAAGGGAAAACGTGCTTGAGGAAGAAGGGCCAGTATTTGCCCCCAGCTGCATGGGCAGGGTGGGAGCTTGGGGTGGGGGTCGTGAGGGGGCTGTGCTCTCCTTAGAGAAATATGAACTCAGCTTGCCCTTTGCAGAGACCTCCATCATGGCATTTTGACTTTTGTTCTGCAAATAGTTTTTTTTCGTTGTTTGGATGGAGCCTGACTGTGTCTCACTGTGTCATAAATATCAGGACAGTAACCAATAGGTTATGATTTTTGTATCTGATCTCAAATATAATTTTGACAATTGAAATACATCCCTATAAATTTAGACTTCCTTATATTGTAACATTTTAAATTGTAATGATTAGTTTTTGCCACAGGCTGTTATTGGGGCCAAGTGTGAAGATGGGTTCTTATGGTGTAGAAAAATTCAAGAAAGGCATGTCTAGCAGAGTGCAACAGCTCCTAAATCAGTTACATTTGACAGTGGCAGTGTATTTTAAGGAAGGATCATTGTGTGCTTGCTGACCCTCTAATATGCTTCTTCTGCTGGCCACAGCTGGAGGCAGGATGCAGGGCAATGTATGTATGTAATATCAAACCAGTCACATATGCACCACAAAAGTATTTAGCCAGCTTTGCAAGACATACATGTATACGCTTCAGTTTCTCAACATTATACATACACAGTTCTACAACATCTACAGTGTATGTGTGCTTGTTTCTCTGTGGGTGTTTAAAGATACACATACCCATGTGTGTATACGTATAATACATGGAAGTTGAAATGTGGTGTAGCCCCAAGGAACGGTTTGTGAAAGCTGCATCTGGATTAAATTAGTATTTTCAAGAGCATTAAATCTATTGGACAAATGTATTTATTGCCCCCCTGCCCCAGCTATAGCTAACTAGAATAGACTTTTTCATGAAAGAATGAGCAATCTTTTAGAAATTCTGCTTTACATGGGAATTTTGCCATTGGCTTCAGTATGAAAATGGTCTTGACAGACATCCAACAGCAGCACACCTTTGCAGCTACTGTAACTACAAACTGGGATAGCAGTGTTGACCCATGTACCTGGGAGGGTGACATGGACAGGAGGACAGCTTGTACCTGTAGGGTCTAACCTGCCTGCAGTGCAAACCAAAGCCACCTTCATGGCTGCCCTCTCACAGAAAGGCCATAGGTGCCGGTGGCTATATAACTGTGGCACAGGTTTCTGAATCAAAGGGCAGCTCTTTCCTGGCCTCCTTGCAACTGTCCCGTGCAATTATCACTTGGTGACAGGCCCTGTTTAGCTGGGTTCTGGTCCTGCTCCCTGGGCGAGCATTTGGGGAAGTGAGCAGCGCTGGAGGCGTACCAAGCCTCACCAGGGACTGCTGGCCTTGCACCTCATCCTTCTAGGGGAGAGGGAGCATGGGAAAGCCCCGTGGCTTTAGGCTCTATTGGGTGTGAGGAAGGCGAGAGATTTATCTGGATTTGGGTTTTCTGTGCTCTTTGTGAGGCCAGTGAAGGGACAATGCGAACAGGTCTCCACTGCAGCTTGTTTCCCCATCTTTGAGGCCGTTTTCCAGGGAAGGATTCCCTCTAGGCATAGATCAAGGGGACGGGAATGGATTCATTGAAAACTGCCCTCCCAGGATTTGCTATGAGATGTCAAAGGATTAGAAACCGGGCTGAAAGGAGTAAGTTCAAGTACTCCCCAAATCCTGTAATGAAGAAATTGCTGTGGTTTCCAGAATGAGTAATTGAATGGCCAGGGATTTTCTGAGAAATAGTTCACTCTGAAAGCTTTTCGTTAGTAAACAAAACTAAAGAAAGCTCATTTAGTTTCTTTGAATTGGTATTACAGACCACTTTTATCTGGTGCTACGCTTCTCACAAGGAGAAAATAAACTCCTAGGAAAACTTACTGCAGTTCACTCAGTGACGATATTGTGGAAAGGAAAGTGGAGAAGTTTCTCCCTGACTATATTTGAATTTTACAGTAGCATGGGTCTTGTGTTAATTTTTCTCTATGAACTCATCTGATTTACTTTTTACCATGTCAAGGGGAGACTTTTGACCACTGACAACACCTCTAGATGCAAGTGAGGATTTAGTCCTTAATGAAAACAACTGAAGCATTACGACACACTTGTAACACCAACAAATCAAAAGTGGGACAGTAGCCTGCTAGTATTATAATGAACAGCACTTAATATTTTTCTGATATGTGTTAGATATGTGTAACTCTCATCCATTTCCACTAGGAGAGGAAAGTGTCCTGCCTCTTCTGACCCAGGAGTCTAACTCCAAAGCCCGGAGAGGCATATTAAGAAGAGCTGTCTTTTCTGAAGACCAGAGGAAAGCTTTGGAGAAAATGTTTCAGAAGCAGAAGTATATCAGTAAAACAGATAGGAAGAAACTGGCCATTAACCTGGGTCTAAAGGAGTCTCAGGTAAGGAATGGCAGAACATCTGTGACCTTTTGTCTTTTTGTGTAAAAATCTTTAAAGTGGCTTTGAAGGAGGAAAATTGAACAGCACAGGGGCACCCTGCACTTCTTCGTTGAGCAAAGACCTCAGTAAATCGATGGCAGTTTTAACCAAGGAATGCTTGAACAGGTTCCTAGTTTATTTCCTGGAGGCATTCATTCAAAAGTCGATCATGCCATTTTCACACCAAGTGGGAGAAACATGACCTCTGCATTTCATTTCCAGCACCCGTTCTGCTGTGTGACAGAACCCCCCAGGAGCTTTGGGGTAGGGAACTGTGCTCCATCCCACTGCCTGACAGGCAGTGATCCAGGCAGAAAACAGCAGAGCACAGAGCCCTCCTCCGTTCCTCTGAGCACCCTTTGCACTTGCAGATGAACTGCTGAACAGTGACAATGCAGTTGGCAGCACTTGCTCCGGAACCATTCTGCACCAGGAGACAGGCAACCACCCCTACAGAAAGAAACTTAGCTGCACAAAGAAAGAGATCCTCGGAGCTGAGAGAAACTGTAGACAGAAAAATTTTGCAGGGTGACCTTCTAAAATGCTCCCACTTTATTTACCAATTCACATTTCGTGAGATTTTTCACCTGAGTCTGAGTTGGCCTAATTGCAAGACTTGAGAGTTTAGCTGAGGGTCTAAAACCTCCAGTGAGCTCTTCTAGCTGAAGGAGCACGTTAATGGTAGTGCTCAGTGGCAGCAGCTCAATGTGGAATCTCAGGGGCCTGATCTAACTGCAGGTAAAACCAAAGGAAAAGTACCTGGCTTGAAGAGCATGAAACCTGAAAGAAAGTGGAAAAAATGTTTGTGAGGGCATGTAACAGCAGAAAATGAACATGCCAGCCTCTGGCGGGTGGGATTCTGAAGGTGCTGGAATAGATGCAGATCTCTAGAGTACAGCTGAAAGACAGAGAGTAAAAGTACTATTTCATTTCTTTGCATGCAGCATGCTTAAGATATGTGTGGTAGAAGCTGTTTGGGGGGCACAAAAGCCTGGGAGTGGAGATGGGAGTCTCATCATCTTTAGCCTGGAGATTTTCAGAGCTTGACAAGGCCCTCAACAGTCTGATCTAACCTCACAGTTGACTCCATTTTGCACAGGAGGTCAGATCTTGTGGTCTGTAGTGGTTCCTTGCAACCTGCATGACTCTGACTCCATTGCAATCACTGCAACTAAAACAAAAAAAGCAGCAGAGTGTGGTGCTTCTCAGTGTGATGAACAGAGCTGTAATCTGTGCAGGATAAACTATTTTAATGAAAACATGCAATTGCACTCACCAGTCTGCTGCCTAAAAATTTCTCAATATGAAATCAAATTCCCAATATTGCAACTATCTCCTTGAGTTTTTCTTCCGTGTTCTTGATATTCAAAAGAGCATGTGTGGAATGTGGAATGGGTTTTTTTTTGTGAATTTGTTTTGTTTTATTTTGTTGTAGTGGGTTTTTTTTCCTCATGAAAGGAAAAGCAGTTGCTGTGAAATTTACTTCTTCAGTTTTTCAGTTGTGCTGGAGGGACAGTACCTGACATCTAAGGCAATGGCACAGCCCCTTTGTCTTCACATCAAGTGTCTGAATACTAGAAAGAATCGTAAATACTTAAGGAAAAATGGAACACAATCTGAATAGCTGGACTGATTCCCTCCCCACCCCTTATTTCTTCTCTGTATGTAAAACCAGTTCCTAGATGTATATTTCCTTGAGCTTTTCCCAGCATTTCATAAATGCCTTTGAACACTCATGATCAAACTTTGCAACTCAAAGGTTTTGAAAAATGGATTTTATCTCAAAAGCAAATGGATTCTAGGCAGCTCCTGGAAAACCATAGTGAGGCAGACAAAATGTCTTTAAATCCTCGCTACTGTGTCAAATGTCATAACACACATTTTGAAGCTATACGGCCAAGCTGTTTTTAGCTATCCTTGTGAATGGGACTGTCATGGTTCTTAGAGTCTCTTTTAAATAGAAGGCTTTGCATCACCAGTAGTATCACTTAGTTTTGTTAATGACAATGCTGATTTACTCTGAGAATCCTTTTCTGTCTAGAGGGATCTTGCTATAGGAGATTTCTCTATCCCTAGCCCCTAGGCTGTCCTTTTTCCAGTCTAAGCCAAATGATCACCTGTTTGGTGGTGAAAGTCAAGGAGAGTATTTGTAAATGTCATTCAGTCAGCTTCACTGGATCTACTGTAACAATGAATAAGGAAGGAACATGAAACTAAGGGGATGGAAAGAAAAAAAAAACTTGTTAGGGCAAAGTTGTTTAAAGAAAATAATTATAATAAACTCTCATTAACTTGTCAACAGGTGAAAATTTGGTTTCAGAATCGAAGGATGAAATGGCGAAACTCCAAAGAAAAAGAAGTGCTTTCAAACAGGTGCCTCCAAGAAGAAGGTCTTCAGGAGAACTACCTCTCACGATCCAGCATGAATTTTACCTCCCCATGCCCATCTGTGTGGGAAGTGTCTCAGGAGCAGGCGAGTCCAAGGTGGAGGGAGAATTCTCCAGGAAATTCTGAAAGACTGACTGGTACACAACCACCTCCAAGAGCAAATTCATCGCAGAGCCCACTGTATTTGTATCCTGACCAAGACACTGCAAACAAGGCAGTTACAGCCTAAGGAAATAGGGGCAGTCTGTAAATTGAGTGGAGAGCACAGGCATCAAATGAGCTGTCTTCTAAGACTAACAATATTTGGACGTTGTAAAGCTAACTAGTTTATGCCTCGTAAATTTGCTAAAGTCTAACACCATTAAAATGACAAGCGACTAATGATTTAAGAAGTATTCTTCAATACTCAGTTTTTTCTTGTGTCTTTTCCAGTCTTGTACTGACCTTAAAAGTGAAATAGGAACTGATGGTAAGTAAAATGAAGTGAAGAGCATGAAGCCGAAGTTGTGCTCTGATTTATAAATCTGCGCTGTATATGATACTCATTAAAAACACACTGATATAGAATCACTTTTATCTTTCATTGCAGTCAGACCAATTAATTTATTTTGTGCACAAGAATAACCGTTTCCCTCAAGATAGTAAGTTGCTTTGGGTTCTTTTTGAAATGACTTAAATCACACAAGAGGTTCATATTAGACAAATGTAAGCATATTTAGTATGTTTCCTGTCTGTCTTCACCTATATCAGCATTCAGTTGGTTTTAAATAGCGTGGTCACAGGTCAGCTGATAACCCTAGTAAAGTTTCAATACTAAAAGACAACCAACCAACCCTATAAAATGTTCGATGTTTAAATCACTTTAATGCAAATTCATATTGCAAAACACAGTTCACTAACTTGTATTTTCTCCTGTGGATGAACCTTCCAGCATTCTTAACTGTGAATCCCAGTGGCTTTTGTTAGACTCCTAGTGTAATCTCTTCTGTATTTCAAAACTAATGGCAATTTGCAGAATTGTAGCTCAAATGCACTACGCAATAGAATAATAATTTGAAAAACTGCCACTACAGCTGTCTCAGAGAAGTGCTTAAGGAGATGGCATACCTTAGTAGCCTTCTTCCTGACTTACTCCTGTTTAAACTGGTGCCAATAAGTACACAGTAGCATATGTCTGTATCGAAGACAGGGCAGTGGTCTGTTTAATACAAGTAGCCTCAAATACTAATATTAAAATTCCTTTACTTAAAATGATAAGCTTGCTTCATCCACTCTAAGGAAATCACTCTATGAATTTAAGTGTCATTTTTTGTTTATTTGCAAGGCTTTATAGCTCAAAATGGGAGCAGAAGTTTTTTTCTTTATCATATATTTATGATTGCGTTTATTGAGAAGAAAGATTAAAGGTATTTTATGTTATAGGCAGAACCTTTTGGAGAACGTTATGGTTTTACAGGAACTATTTCATTTCTGGCAGATTCATATATTTTATAGGCAAAAGAGATTATTATGATAATTATGTTTTTTCTCTTCATGCATGCCATGACTGTTTCTAATTGTTCTTGTCTTGAGCTCTGAAGCTTTTTGAACTGTATTCAAGTCTTGCAAAATGCCATTCAATTGTTATTTAACATTTTACCTTTTGGTGGATAATCTACTGTTCCCCTTGTTAGGTGATATTATCTGGGAGGTGAAGTTTAGATATAGTTGCAGTTAAAAAACTTGAGCTTGCAGTGATGAAGTTTGTGTCATAAACTTCATGCATGATCAGGTGAGTTTTGTATCCCACCATGTGCATGTCTTGCCTTCTAAGTGTTCAGCTGTGCAGTCCTAGTCTTGCACTATTTGTCATTCTGCAAGTGTGATTTCCTACACTTGTTTTGAAGAAAAAGGAAATTACAGAAAAAATAAGGTCACCTCTTCCTGTGGTTACAAACCCTCACTAGCATAAGCTGCCTAGATTCCTACCCCCAGAAGACACTTGACCACTTTTGGTGTGCCACGTGTTAGATGCTATTCAGTAGCAGAAAAAGTTTATTCTTATCTTGCAATTGAAATCCCAGAACCAATTTTTATTCTGCCTAATAGGGATGGACAGACAGATTGCATATTCATGGGGATGAATTTACTGTCCAGTTGTCCCACTGAAGTCCCAGTGCTCTGTGTGACTAACTCTTTGTCGAAGGACCAGCAAGTGTTGGTGGCCCAGATTCTTCTGAAATGACATTTGCTAGTGTCTGCCAGCAGTGAAAGGCATGCAGGTATTTCCAAATTCCCATCAAATGATCAAGTGGAGGTACATGTGTGTGTGGGGTATTTGTCAGTGCTTCCCTTTTTGGAGGAAATCAGTTGCTGCTCATATTCTTTTACTACAGTGAATTAGCATCAGTGTTAGAAGCAACATATCTGGTGAGGGAAGATGGGATTCAGAGTGCTCCCTGGGAAATTCTTTCAGCTGATGGTGTTGCAAGTGCTGAATATGAACTGCTGTCAAAACTCTGAGCTGATGCACTAAACAGATCACATCTGAAGGGCGTCTCACTGAGGCAAAGATCAATCAAGGCTTGGGCAGAATTGGTTTCACAGTTAAATGTTATATGTATTTTAAATTGAGCAAGTTCTGATTTCACTGTAGCCTGTTAAAACTTACACCATTTCACAGCCCTCCAAATCTCTGAACACCTCTTACGAGTATTCTTACTCCACAGCTAGAAAAAAGCTTCAGTATGCCAGATAAAACATTCTTTACTTGAAAATGCTGATCAAGCTTTCTTAAAAACCCTAAAAGTATACATGTGAATTTTTAATTATACCTAAAATAGTGTGATTCAGTTAGTCAGAATGGATTTAGGCCCGTGACACATACAGCCTTGATTCCTCTCATTTTAAGCTATTTAAAGGAGAAGTTTCCCTTCAGACCATACTGTGAAAACTTCATAAGGTAGAAGTAGCACCCGCTACGAATACAAAAATATGATATATTTACAGTGCCAATCTTTTCTATGTGAAGGATGAAGCAGTGAGTATTCGTTTTGTTCAGATGATGTGGGCACACTAGTTACAAAATAACAAAGAGAGCACAAGTTGCATGCAAAATCCCCAGCAGATGTTTGAAGTGCTTCGTGACAAGCACACTGCAGAGGTGTGAGGCATAGAATGCATCTGGTATTACGGAGTGATGTGATAGATACTGATGGCACCTCACAGTTAAAACCAGCAACATATTACTTTGGCTTCAAAGACAAGACCCAGTAGATGACCTTGCAGCATGGTTGTAGGGCATCTGAGATATTTCCTATGTATGGCATTTTGAGACTATAGTTCCAGGCTGTAGAGTGTTATGAAGGGCATTTGTTGGGATCCTGGGGCTAGGGAGAGTTCAGGTACCTCAAATTGCAAACCACAGTTAAAAAAGCCAACTCTTCAGAGGCCATTAACAATGCAGATACTTATACTGGCTGGGTACTTCTCTGTTTAGTCTGGCAACATCTCAATGCTAATGTAACACAGAATCCAGCGGGGAAAGGGAGAAAGGGCTGAGGCTCAGTACTTCCTTTGTTACCGGAGCTGCACACTCCTGTGCCCTCGGGCTGTGCTGCTGACACAGGGATCTCACTCATCTTGCCTATTGGAGATGCTCCAGACTGGTCTGAATGCAGATCTTGAAACTCTGTTCTCAAGGTCAGGCACTCAAAGGAGCTTCTCTGGTACCTTACAAGAAGGTGCCAATTCCTTTTCTGGGTCTGACGCTTGTTTTTTTATCATAAATGATGCGGATTATGACACTCTACATCAGGCACAGCCACACTCATGTTTTATCATGTGTGAACAACTGTGAGACTGTGAACATGAGAGGCCAGCCTGCTCCTCCATGGACATCATATAACATTGCTAAAAGCTGGATTTGCTGGCCACACCTGTGTCAGCACTTACACTTTGGTTGTACAGATTTATAGTATGAAATTATTTTCTAAAAGTTCTCTTGTTTTTATTGATTCTTTGCCAAACAGGAACTAATCGTGATGATCTGCTGAGGAGAGTGGGACTGCTTTAAGGCACAAAACTGCATTACTGACTTCAGTGTCAGAACAGTAGTACAATGGTCAAATGTCACTCTTGAGCTGCGGAAATACATCAGATTTGTTTTATCCGCTGGGATTTACTAGTACTGAGTTTTAAATACCAGTTGCCATCACTGTAGCCACACTGCTCCTCTGAGAAATATATGTTCCACAGTCAAAAGACTGACATAAATTAAGTACATTCACATGCTTCAGCACCCTCCACCAATAAGACTGTTACTGATTTTCACAAACTAGAAGGAAAGACAAACGAATTTCAAGCAAGTTAGCTGTGCCTTAAGAAGGGACTGGAGCGGAATTAGGGTCCAATTAACTTGAGACTTAGCTTTGCACCATGGGGAGACCAAAAGGCCCCTGTAGAGCAAGGTTCACAGCGTATGGAATTGCCATTGACTGCAGAAGCCATTAATGACTGTGTTAAGTTGCATGCCTGACTGCTGCTGTGTAAGATAAACCAAGGTATGTAAACCTGGATCTGAGATGCTCCCCATGCAGGCTTGCACCTAAATTAATAGCCAGAAAATGGCAACTCCCAGTCCTTGGTTTCCTATAGATACTGGTTATAATTCTAAGCAATGAAGCTGGGCATGGTGGATGAGCACTACACAGGGTGACATCTCAACAGTGACCCTTCAGCACTCACCCAAGCACATAGACAAATTGCCTTTTGTGAACATCCAACCCTCGAGGAATTATTGAGTTTTTCCAAGTCATTTTTAATTTGCCTGTCAACATTTGAATGTAATATGAGGTAGGTGAATGTTAATGCATATTATTCAAAGAAGGCTGTTTCCATTTGTTTCTGCTTTTCTATCATATGGGTTTAGATAAGACTTAAACTACAAGTGAAATCTGTCACTTAATCTGTCACACAAACATCAGCACGTATCAGAGTCTGTCTACATTTAAGATACACTATCAAAACCATTTAGCACTATGAAAAGAACAAAACAAATTTTCAGTCACTGAGAGTGTCTCTGTCATATCCTTCTCATTCTGAAAAAAAAAAGTTAGGACAAGAAAATCTTAATGGACAAAAGCAACTTCTAATAACTGAAAAAATGAATTGAACCATACAAAATGTCAATGTTGTCGGGCTATCCTGCAACGTTTCATGGAATAAGGTCTGAAGAACAATGGAGATCTTTTTAATTCTTAAAATCATTTGGCTGACAATAAAAGTAAATTGAAACAGGTTGTTCCACAAATGGAAATTACACCTTAACTTACCTATAACATACATTGTTACAGGTCGTTGCACGTGGGCCTAGCACTTAACTGGAAGACAATCCTAATTTTCTGATTTTCCGTTAATATGCAAAGTTGTTTCTCCTAAATTGGTATTACAGATGCCGATGATGCATTCTCAAACTCCAAAGCATTTGATTATAGTTTACAATTTTACATTTTCAAATATTCCTAACTAGTTTTGCTGCTGTCTCGGAGAGCAATCCTGCAGGAGGTGAAGTATTCCCCTGTGTAAAAACAACCAGCACTGGTATTTCTGTTCCAGGCATCAGTGGCCACAAAGAACGAGCCCTTCTCAGCCCAATACTCAGTTGTTTTCTCAATCCCAAGAGGAAGAAAGGCGATGTCAGCAATATAGGAAGGCTTTTGTTTTACCAATGGGCCTTAATTCAGCCCAAGGCAAATATTGAAATGTAACGCTGATGAGTATGAATAACTATGGATAATACCTTGGTGCATTGTTGTTCATCCTGTGGCACCCGCTTCCTCGTTTTCTCTATTTTCTCATTTATCTACAGCAAAACATTCCCAGGGTTTTGCTCTTTGAAGGAGATGAGAATTATTTTTATGATCTGCTCCACTTGCAACATGTTTTCCCCCAGACCCTCAGCCTCAACACCTGGGGTGTCTTCTCAGCTACAGAATTTTGTGGTAGCCATTCGGGTTGATTTCTGAGTCACCTTGCAACCTGCTCAGAGAGCCACCAAGCCTCCTGCTCTTGGGGAGACAGCCACTTCCCGCTGGGACATGGCTACCTCCTGCCCACGGGGACATGGGCACCTCTCACCAGGGGACACAGGGAGTGGGACGGGACAGGATGGGACGGGACAGGATGGGACACTGCCAGTCCCAAAAGGAGCATCCTTCTGTCAGCCTTGTTTGGCCCGGTAACCCTTCCCATGTCTGTCACCTTTCCTGTCCGAGGAAGGACGGCTGCTGCGGATCTGCTGTGTGTGATGCCGTGTTTGCCAGAACATCTAGGGTTACACCCTAACACCATTTTTCTCTTAAATGAATGCACCCTTGCCCAGCTTCAGGACTTCAGAGACAGGAATAACCCGTTGCTGGCAGAGGACACACGCAGCGGCGTGCTGCTGTACATGGGGGCTGCGCTATTGTAGGGATCACAGAATCACAGAATGTCGAGGATTGGAAGGGACCTCAAAAGATCAACTAGTCCAGTCCCCCTGCTGGAGCAGGAACACCTAGATGAGGCTACACAGGAATGTGTCCAGGTGGGTTTTAAATGTCTCTAGAGAAGGAGACTCCACAACCTCTCCGGGCAGCCTGTTCCAGTGCTCTGGCACCCTCACTGTGAAGAAGTTTCTTCTCATAGTTAAGTGGAACCTCCTGTGTTGCAGTTTATACCCATTGCCCCTTGTCCTATCATTGGTTGTGACCGAGAAGAGCCTGGCTCCATCCTCATGACACTCATCCTTTGTGTATTTATAAACATCAATGAGGTCACCCGTCAGTCTCCTCCAAACTGAAGAGCCCCAGCTCCTTTCCTTATAAGGGAGATGCTCCACTCCCTTAATCATCTTCATGGCTCTGCGCTGGACTCTCTCCAGCAGTTCCCTGTCCTTCTTGAACTGAGGGGCCCAGAACTGGACACAACATTCCAGATGGAGTCTCACCAGGGCATCACCAGGAGATGGTTTCAGTGCTGTAACCATTAATCACTGCTGCTTCTCTGTGATGGCAGATAGATGCAAGCAGAGTGGACAAGCCTCTCTGGTTCTGTGTCTTTGCCCATAGGAACCTTCCTTTACTGTCATGAAGCTGTGTTTTGTTTCTAAAATGTCTTCAAAATTTGTGTGTGAATGCTGCTATTTTGTTAGTGTTTGTAGTATCTTACTGCTTAAGGAATGTTAGCTACTAACTTCTTTAGGGCAGGCACTAGATAACCCCTTGGCATTCCTGCCATAGCTGGCACAACAGGGACCAGAGGTGAATCATGAACACTCACAGCTTCTGTCTGAGAAAGTACATCAACTGTCTACTAGATAGTACATCTTAAATGATCATTAGGATTTTACTTTCTATTCCAGGCAGCCTGAGCTCCAGCTACTGTCAATAACTATCAAGATCAGAGGAGGCCAGAAAAGACCACTCAAGGATGAAATAGTCAAGAATATTAAAGATAAATCCATGTTGATTATAAATGCTCACTCAAATGGCTCATTTAGGACCTGAACACAAAGATGTTTTGCTCTATGAACACGTATCAGCACCACCCCACTACCAGGAAAATGTAATTGCTGTAAAATATCTAACATCTTTCAGATTTGTATTTGCTATGGAGCTTGTCATCATTACTGTGAAATCCAAGCCCTGACTCAGCAAGTGTTATGGAAAAGAGACTTATTGCTACATAGGCCATACTCAGCCCTCAGACTGTAATGGTGTTTGGACCAGAATTCTGACTTACCTTTCATATAGAAACCTTATCTTCAGGTTTTTCCACTGAAATCAGCGAGCCATTACAGGTATAAAAGAGTATTCAAAACTAATAAAAGTGCTAGAAAATATCTTACATGGTGTATGTGAAAGCCCATAGAAATTAGTAAGAAGTATGATATGAACATAAAAGTCTCCATGGGCGCTGCAGTTACATGAACTGATCAACAGCAATACCATTCCTCAGCATTAAGCAATATTCTGCAAGTAGAGATGTATGTAGAAATAAGGGGAAACAATTTTTTTACATAAAAATACATCTTATTTATAGTATGTAGATACATTTGTACCAAGGCTAAACAAACTGGATTTCATTTTCAGTCTATGTCAGTCTAAACTATGTGAATCAGTCATAATATAGTCTGTCACAGTGTAATGTGCAAGGACATTTATTTATCTACAGCTAGACTATTCCTTTTTATCTGGTGCATTAACCCACATACACACATGATGCTTTATCTAATATTCTGCTGCACAGGTCAGCTGTGTCAAGTAGCTGCCAAAAAATTTTGAAACTACTTTCCTATTAATATTACTGTAAATATGATAATTTATAAATACGATTTTTTCATCTTTATAAACAACATGCTGGAGACTACTTATCAAGAGATTATAACCTAACAACTATTTTCTGGCATAATTCTACATTTAAGAATTTTTAAGTAGCTTTGTACTTTATTGGAGTCTCTCCTGAAACAGTGAATGAAGTCAGAGTCACTCATCATGTTTGCTTCATTACTAATGGATAAACCAGCAGCTTCAGATGATGCCATTCCATTCAATGAGTTGCTGATGATCCCCATTGATTGCATCTGTATTGAAAACAGGAAAAGAAGTACAACTCGTAACTGCACACACAATGAATCTTTAAAATACTTGTGCAGAAGCCAACTGAGGCATCACTGTGTTGGGCTGTTCAACTCCAGACCTTTCATGTACACACTGATGATATGTGTAAAGCTCCCTTACAGGGAATAACATTACTTTTTTATCTTAACGGTGTCTGTACAACCTAAAGGCTTATTGCAGGCTAGCCTGCAATAATCTGATATACTAGTAATGCAACAATACTGGAGTATAACTCCATCTGAAATTAAGTAGAGGAACCCCTGTTTGGTAATCATTATTACCTCTTGAACTAACACAGCAAATCAGTCTTGACATTTTTTAGCCATTTATTTTAATGAGTTTTGTGAAGGGGAGCTTCTAATGTGAGCATTCACCAGTGCTGCTTAACCTGGTGAACTCTGCAGGCTGTTACCACCTCTCAGAGTAGGAGCTTCAAAACAGAAACAAGCTTAGAATTAGTGTCTTACAGAAAAATACAGCTGCAAAATATTGGAATGGCTTTGCATTCTATGCTTCATTTTTTAATTCTATTTCTACCTCATGGTATGTCCATAGTACAGAGAGGTCAAAATTTCAAGGCTTTCCTTCTTAGTAATTCTTTTAAAAGTGTTTTAGAAAAATAAAATCAAGTAAATATAGCAGAAGTGTGTAGCTACTTTAGAGTTTGATGACTTGCTTCAGTTACAGAATGAAGGAAACAAAGCTCAAGATTTAAGACTGAACAATTCTGAACTTTAAGGCCATTTTAACCCAGAACCATGGTTCACCTGGAAGATGGACTTTCCATTTGTTACTCTGAGTCACCCTAATCAGGGCTACATTTTAGAGCAGGGTACAATTCCTCCTATTCTAGTGAGGAGCTGCTTCTCATTTTCAATCTTGTATGCCCCACCTGTGTTCATAAAGCTGAAAGGGGGTCTACTTATTTAAGATACTAATTTGTTATTCACTTTTTAGTGAAACAGACAACTTGGCAGTGTAGCCATGTCAGAGAATGGACACACATCCCTCATTTGTTTAGCTAAAACTACAAATACGTTTAGATATGAATGCACAATAAATACAAAGATCAGGACTTCTAGCTAGTAATGAGAAGACAGAAATGGAAATAACAAGTGTTACATCTGATAATTTATATATGATCGATCAGAATTTTGAATGGAATTTTGAAATTGTTTTGTGACTGGCATCTGACTGAAGCAATGCCACTGCTGTCTTGAACTTATCCCATCTTAAAATTGTTGCCTTAGGAAGGAGCCCTTTGCAGCAGACAGATGTCATACTTGAATTAGTTAGAATGTAAATCCAAATAAAACTGAAAACAATAATTATGTGCCACAGCCTACCTACATCTTCTTCAGTGCCCTAGAAAAGTCATTACTGCCTCATAGATGAAGCTGTAAATGGCTCTAGTCTTTGTACTTGTGTCTTTCTTTCATATATTCCATATTAATAAAATATTGCTTTACATATATGGACATATATAATGCCATCTACGTATCTGACAATCCATAAACTAGGTCACATCCTTTGGCTGAAAAAATTCTGGGTCTGTAATGAAGTCCAGAGCCTCTCTTGGCATTAAGGCTCTACCCCCAGTGAGAGCTGACATTGCCTACCCCAGAGTCACTCCTGCCAAATGACTGGTATAAATAAAAGCTGTATTGAAAATCTTGCCTTTTCTGTTACTTTCTCAACTCCAGTCTTCAGCTCATGTACCATATTGCTGATTTGCTTAGCTTTGCTAAGGCTGTCGTCAGGAAGTTCTTGGTGGTGCTCAATGTGCTGGTTAAAGTGGGAAAGTGGTTCCTTCCAGGCTTGCAAAAGTTTCAGTATCAAGTGAGTTAGTTCTTCTCTCTTACAAATTAAAACAGTAAAGAGTTTCTCTGTTAGTTTGCAGCAGGTCATATGAACACTGTTAGACAGCCTCATTGTGAAACCTCATTGGGATTACAATTTACACCTGCAATTCAGTAGATTTCAAACATTCAGAACTTAAAGGCCACACTGTCTCTGGTTATTTGCTTATATATAAGCAACACTCCAAAGTTGTATTTGTCTTGTTTTCAGCTTTCTTAGGCTCCTAAATTCTGTAACACCTCATACTGCGAATTCAGCATTAGCAAAACGGTAGCATTCCTGTCAAACTAAACTTGTTACTGAAAATATTTTCAGGAACACATAGATGTCTGAAGAGCCCAAGAAGCCTCATGTAGACCTCTCTGTTTGCTGTCTCCTCACTCCATCACAACCAATGTGCAAAATGTTAACATTTGTCTCTGTCTGTCTCTTCCTGGAGGCAAAATTTACTCCCACTGCTGTATCCTTGACTTTACAATCTTCTTTTTCTTTGTCTAAAGAAACTTTTCCTGCCTTCTCTAAATTAATAATGATTTTTTTTTTCTTTGCTATCACATCTGTCTAAAACAATTTGCTGTTCTTTTCCCCTTACCTAACTACCGATTCGGAGATAATGACTGCTATTCCTTTCTCCTGATTGCTTTTTGTACTCTGCAGTGACACTGATTAATTTATCTGTCACATGCAGTTTTCTAAGTTTCTGTTCCACAGAGGCTGCCACAACAAAATCAAAAGGATGTCTGTCTGTCAGTCATTTGGTCAAAGTACTACTGCAATACCTCTCTTATAACTAATAAATATGATCTAAGCATTGGGAACCACATACAGCTTTTTTAGCAGAACAAACTAATGATTCATATGCAATACTTCTGTGATGTGCACCTGTTTGGGGTCAAAACTCATCAGCTTCTTCAAACTATTGATGAAGCACTGGAGGCATAAAAAGTCCTCTGCCTGTCTCCAGCCCAGCTGGGGTGGGGGACCTCTGCAGCATGATGGGTGAGACATTTGGGGGCTCTAACGGGATGGGGGATATTTTCTCCTTTCTTCAGGGGAAGCAAAGGGAGCGGTGTGACCCGCGGAGTTCCCTCCCGGCCTCGCAACCCCGCAGAGGTCCGCGGTGCCCACCGCCCGCCCCGTCTCCGTCCGTTGCCGCCGTCCAGCCTTACCGGGATTTTTTGGGCGTATTCTTTGCGGTTGGGGGTCAGCATCCCCGACGTGTGGCACTTGCGAGCGGACTTCCCCAGCTCGTTGTCACGGGGAGGAAAGTGTTTTTCCTATAGGGAAAGAAAACCTAAAGAAACACGGGGAACACCCCCCGCCCCCCCGCCGACAGCCGCTCCCAGGGCGGCGGGCTCCCGGTTCGCGGTGGCGGGGCCGGACCGGCACTCACCAGCTCGGCGTAGAGCGCCGTGGAGAGGCTGTGGATTCTGCCCGAGTGCCGGATTACCCGGTCGAAGAGATCGGCCACGGTCAGGAGGTGGCAGCCGGCGTCTCCCGGGGCGCAGACCAGCAGCCACAGCAGCGCCAGCGCCGCGGCGGCACCTGCGGGGAGCCCGGCGGCGTCGGGGGGCGCGAGGTGCCGGGGGGAGCTCCGTCCCGGCCTGGCCCCCTCCGCCCCGCTCCTTTCCGCGCCGCCCGCCGCTCTCACCTGCCCGCCCCGCCGCCCTCACCTGCCCGCCCCGCCGTCCGGGCCAGGGCCATCGCGCCGCCGAGCCCGCTGCCCGCCGCGGAGCGCAGCGGCTGACATCGCCGACGTTGCCCCCGCGTCCCCTCTTTATACCGGGTGGGCATGTGCGCGGCAGGGGGGGGATCTCCCCGTCATGACGGGTCCTTCCCTGACGTGCGCAGCCCACGGCCACCGTGAGCAAGCCGCCCGCAGCGGGGCTCCCGGCTCGGCGGGCAGGAGCGTCCCTCGCACCGGTGGGGCCGGTCTCCGCCCCCCGCCCCTATGGCCCACGGGACCCAGCAGAAACAGGTGTCCCGGGCTCTGCGATCTCCCGGGCTCTGTGGTGGGGATGCTACCGACCCGCGCAGCGCCTGTCCGTCCATGTCCATGGGCAGAGCGGGCAGCTTCTGCACCAGCACAGAAGTGGCGTGGCCACGTCTGTTGACGTCGGATGGAATAAATATGTGAGAACTGACAGCAGACAGACTGCTCTTTTCAGTGACAGTGGAGGGTTTACACAAGGACAGCAATGAGCAACATAGGAGAGAAGTCTGACATGATGTCATTCATCTCTTAATCGTTTCTTCTAATCAGACTGTTAAGCTCTGATTTCCCTGCTCCCTTGCAGGTGTTCAGAGGTAAGTAAGACCACTGAGGGTGTGACAGCTGGTGACTGCACACTTGGTGCTGCGAGCATGCCTGAAGATGGTTAATGGTATTCCATAAGGCTAAAAGATTCAGGGAGCAAAAGCAGCAAACACTCAGATCAGGATTCCCGAAGGACTGCAAGTCCTATGGACTCGATTGCTGTCCTCAGTTTCTGGGCATGAGATCCTTAGCAAACCTGCAAGACATACAAGGAAAACTGAAATGTTTGTCATGAGGCTCATGACTGCTGACATGTCAAACTAGGAGCTGGTTCAAGCTGACAAATGGCGGGACCTGAGCACAGGGTCTTACTTCTGTGGTTTGGGGATTTTGACACCCTACCCCTTTGAAATCCAGTGAACGTCTCAGGGTCTGCTAGAGCTGCAATCAGGCACTTTCTCTGACTGTAGGTATTCAAGCTGAGGTTTGACAGGGGTCTGCCGTAACTCGTGGCTCTTAGGACACAGAGAATGAGTCAGCTCTGCTCCTCTCATTGAAGTTTTTCACTGCCAAGGGAGCAGCCTGGTTAGAAATGAGGATACATCTAACATGAAATTGTCATCTTTCCTCTGTGACTCCCCCAGCCACTATATGTGAGTCATATATGTTTTTCTAGCCCCTGAATCCAAATTTCTTTTATGGAAAATGGACAGACCCATACCTCCACCAGAATGATGACCATCCCTCTTCCCCACCTTTTAAGGACAGCTGGGTGACTAGGACCCCCTCTGGAGGTGGAAGATGTGAGTTTGACTAGCTCTTGGGCAAGGAGGAAATGGCTTTGCTTGCCTATACACTGTGTGGATGTTAAAAAATTGATAGAAAACACATAGAGGCAACTACTTCTCTAGCCAAGTCTTAAAAGTAATGGTAATCTGCCACTGCATTCTGCATGGAGCCAAGTGGCATTTCCAGAGGATTCACATTTTGAAAATAAGAGTTTCTCCAAGGAATTAGGTGTCAGTTTCTAGGCTCTGACTAGGTGTCTGCGTGGCTATCCACTGAACTCTAAAGCCTGTCAAAACTGACACATTTTGGGACATGCACAGATTCAAAACAATCAGAGGTGAAGGCCTTTAGATCTGAAAATGCCAGCAGAATTCACTGCGAAGCAGAGGTCCTCATCTGGCTACTCATGCTCTCTGCCTGCGTTCTGTTTTTATATCTGAGAATTTGGCTCTTTGTTAATGGACAGATCTTTAAGTAAGGTAAAAGAGATTTCAATTTCCTTTTGCCCAAAGGAAGGTTGAAAAGACAGTACATGAGAAGGAATATTCAAATGCCTTTCTCAAACAATCTACATTGCCTTGATTCATACAGACATCCCAAAGAATGGTTATGTCTCTCTGAGGGCTACCCACAAATTGTGTGTCCTTCCAGGGAACTTGTCTGGCTATGATATGCACTGAGCTAGCCGGATTTTATTTAGTTAAGCGACTGCAACCTCTGAAAGGAATTTACTTTTTTCCTTGACTGAGTTGAATCAATATAACCAAATACTGGAATTCTCCCTACTGGGCTAATCCACACATTCCTTGACCTCTACCAGAAATACAGCTTAGCCATCCCTTCAAACCAATACCTTTCTGAGCCCAACAGACCAAACTCACTTCTCCAAAGTTTCCCGAAGTCACTTCTAAAGTTTGATAGCACCATAGGTCCATAAGAGACTTTTTATCTCTCATGCTTTGAAATTCCTAAAAGCAGTTCATTAAGATGTGCATAATGATCTACACTGTTCAGCAGAGGTTGTTCTCATTCTCTTACCTCTGCTTTATCTCTAATGAATAAAACGATGCAATTAATTTCAGTGGTTAGAACTGCTGAGCCAGTTCTTAAAGGGGATCATACAGGAAGCCTTGGCAATAGCCCTGAGCTCTTTGGTAGCTGATAAAATCCTTCTGGCTGGTGATCCAACTGAAGGCTCGGAATATTAGTATTATTTCTGATAACTATCAGAAAACGAGCAATCATGCATATGATTGGATCTGAAAAACTTTGGTAATGTGCATATGGGAAGCATATGGATCAATGACTTATATTTATTGACCAAGAGCCATTTTCTTTTGGTTTTCATGTGTCTTGGAGAAATCCTGACACATACAAATCTTATCCTAGAAAAGGTTACTTAAAATGTTAACACAACTTTTGAGTTATGAAGGACCTGTGAACTTGTGCTGTGTAAAATGTAAATGACTTGCACAGCAAAAAATGCAGTACAACTTAGAGGAAGGAATCCATAGTAAATCATGAAGTTCTATTTAAGGTTGCAGTTTCTAAAATGAATGATGTTTTGTCACCAAGTGATATATCAATGTTCAAACAATTGTTTTTCATGGCTCTTCACTGATATTTTAAGTTTGTAGATTACACCAAACTGGAATAAGTCACTTGCATTTTAGAATTTAATGTGATCTTGAAAATTAGAGAAGTGGCCTGAAGAAAGTAGGGTACAGTTCTGTAAAGAAAAATGCAAAGTACTACACTTAGATGTGAATTTAGACTTCTCCAATACAGAAGGACGCAGCAGTTGCACAGAAGAGGATCATGACTTGCTGAATCTAAGTCAGTAGTATCTTACTGTTGCTTTGCATTGTTTATTTATTAATTTGTTTTTCAGTCTGGGGTATGCCCTTTGAAATGCCGTCTGTGAGACATGCAAACCAGTTTTTCTGCCATACCTTGCATTTATAAGGCCTCAACCAGAACACTGTGTTCAATGTTTAACATCCCATTTCAGGAGATATAGAAGCCAGATGGAAGGAGCCCAGAGGAGAAGAGCAAGAATGACCAAAGGTTAAAAAAACCCAACCACCCATGGCCTACAAGGGAAGACTGAAGGAAGTGGGGATGTTTATTCTCTAGCAGGGAAAGACGAGGCAAGTGTACGGTTTTCAGACGTGCAGAAGGTAGCAGCAAAGAGGCAATCAATCATTCACCACATTCATTATGGATATGTGATATAACAGGATTAAACTGCAATAAGGGAGATTTAAATAAGACATTAGAAAGGCCTTCTTAATGGTTAGAAAAGTTAAGGACTGGAACAGATTGCTCAGGGATACCGTGAAATCTCCATCATTATCTAACCTTTCTTGCAAACTTCCAGACAGCTTTGAGGCAGCCTGCAATGGCTGGTGACCATCCTGCATGGGCAGGAGGACGAGTGGGCAACATCAGACCTCTCCCCCTTCCAGCCTGCCGCAGTTGTACAGTGCAAGACCAACTGGAGTTCATTATGTATTCAAAATCACTCCTAAATTTACATCATGAAGGACTAAAAGCTGAAATGAACAAGGTTGTTTCAACCAATACTATCCACTATTGATTTGCCCTTTTCCTATAATGTGGCAACAGGCACATTTTATGGCATGAGGAGGGGCAAGTCACGTGCTTTTGCTCTGAAAGCTAATAATACAAGCTCTTGAATAAAACAATATGGAAACTGTGTAACCTGGATCTTATAAGTGAAATGAAAAAAAAGCTGACTACCCACCTGTAGGAGTCAGTCATTTTCTGAAGGCTGGATCACAGATCTAAATTTTTCCCTAGTTCTGTAGAGAAAAAGGCATGCTTCTGCTTTTATCACTTAATGTAGAAGTGTTTGACTTTTCTCACTTTGAACTTCTCTGCTCTTCTCTCTCTCCTCTCTTGAAAAAAAGCTGTGTTCAATTCAGTGTCTACCAACCTGCAGTCATATACTTATTACTAATTTTACCACTTTTGTCCTGATTTAGATTGCTTTCAATTGTTGCAGCCTTGAAAAATTCAAAGACATAGACAATAGAAGGTAAAAAAGAACAGATAGTATATTTTATCGGATCAACCGATAAAGCTGGAAAAAATGGAAACAAGATTTTGGGCAAATGTGACCTTCCTCAGAGTGAATCTGAAAAATATTTTGTTTGCACAACCATACTTTTAAAATAAATTGCTACCAAACCTTGTCTTGCTCTTAGTTCTATATTTCTTGCCTTTATATCTTTCTTCTCCTCCTTCCTCTTACTCTTTTTTCATAGTGTAAACATTCTTTAGTCCCCTATCTTGAAAAATAATCATTGACTCTACTTGTCTCTCTGGGCAAAATGCTTCCCCACCCTCCATCTCTTTTAATAACTCTTCACTCACTGAAAAGTTTTTTGCATCAAATAGATTTCTCTTGCTTTTATGCTCTTTTTCAGTCATCTTTCCCTGTTTTGATCTTCACTGCACCTTCTTTTGTTTGCATCTACAGTAACTTGAAAATCCAAGCTCTCCATTGTCATCTCCTATAAATCCTCCTACTTTCCTTGTCCTCTCTTGGCTTCTAAACTATACCTGTTACAGTTTCTCCTGCTGCTTCTCTAATTGCTTACACAGAGAACCCTCCTCATCTCTTCAGCTTGACAGACAGGAGTCTGTCTCACATTTTACAATCTCATGAGCAAAAGCAAAAATCCAGCTACTGTCTCTTACTGCCACTTGAGCTTGTCTTCCTGTTCCATATCAGTTTCCTGATGTCTAAACAGAAATCTCAGCTTGCTTCTTCGACATATGCCTTTGGATGCTTGACTCAAATGTAAAAGAGCTAAAGGGCTCTATTTTTTTCTTCTTTTCTTTTCTTCTTTCCATAGAAAACATTTTATTTTTATTCTCTGTGCACCTCAGAGAGCTTGAACTGGAGATGTGTGTGTGTGTTTGGTAGGCGTGCTGGTGAGTGCTTGCCTCAGATCCCTGTCATGCCGGAAAGAGTTTGGCTGAAGGTGGACCTAGGTTGCTGAAGGTGCATTCTGCATTTATTATGTTAATTTGGGAAGACAGTTAAACAGAATGAAGTGTGGAGCCTCAGCTCTCCTTCCACAGACTCATCTCATTCTCTTATGCATTCTCTTGCTGACCCAAGGAATAACATACGTAAAAGATCTGATCCTCCTTTCAGAACTCTGAAAAATGAGGCATTGAAATCTTCTCTTAAACTTGAAAGGGTAATATGCTCTATGAGTTCTTGAATTTGAATTTCTGATCCTATTCTACACCCTTTCTGTGGGGGTAAAATTTAATTGATTCCATTTTAAGTTATATATTCCATATTATGTATTGTATATTTTAATTTTACAACACTTGAATGTAGCCTGGAGAAACAAACTACTGAATTTGAACACAAAAGGTAGAACCTATAATTAGAATATTAAGTATTATTTAGACAGTGAAATATTAGGAGGAAATAAACTCTGCACTCTGGGATGTACAATTCCAATTAAGTATGCACTTACTTATACAAGTAAAATATTTTTAAAATACAAAACTAAAAGAACATGAAAATAGATTTAAAAAAGAGAAAGGCATGATTGAATCCTAGCCTTTGAATATCTACAAATGATACTATTGCCTAAAAAAGACAGAGATGAGATGTCATATTTTACCAGCTACAGATTTTGTGAAATGTTTCAGTGGAACTTTGTTTTCCTCCAAACTTTTATAAAAGATGCCAGTCTTCTCAAAACAAGAACCTGAACTATAAAGGTGCATCACCACCTTTTCTACTCCTTACAGTATCCATGTAGGATAGTCTGTATAGTACCTCTGATGTGCTTTAACAATACTAAATATTTCAAGCGTGGCCATATTTCTCCTGATACGAGAAATGTCACTGCTGTGTCAGTAGGATCAGTACCTTCATGGTTTAACCCCAGCCAACAACTAAGCACCGTGTGGCTCCTCGCTCATTCTCCTCCTGCTGTGATGGAGAAGAGAATTGGAAGGGTAAAAGTGAGAAAATACATGGGCTGAGCTAAAGAAAGTTTAATAGATAAACCAAAAGCCACACAAGCAAAGCAAAACAAGGAACTCATTCTTTACTTCCCATGGGCAGGCAGGTGTTCAGTGATTTCCAGGACAGCAGGGCTCCATCATGCATAATGGTTACTTGGGAATACAAACACCAACACTCTGAACATCCTCCCCTTCCTTCTTCTTTCCCCCAAATGTATACTAAGCATGACATCATATGGTATGGAATATCCTTTGGTCAGTGAGGTTCAGCTGTGCCTTCTCCCAGCCTGTTGTGTATTCCCCAACTTCTCATTGGCAAGCCAGTATGAGAAGCTGACAAGTCCTATTTTAAAGTCCTTGGACTGCTTAGCAACAACTAAAACATCAGTGTGTTGTCCATTGTTCTCATACTACATACAAAACACAGCATTATACCATCTGCTAGGAAGAAAATTAACTCTAGCCCAGTTGAAACAAGGACAAGCAGTAGCATAATAAAGAGGTGTGTCAAGTTTTAAAGGAGATGGACTTGTATTTGGGATAACCTTTTTTGGTCATAAAGATAAAATTATACATTTGATTTGTAAGTGCATCAAGTAAAAATGCATTTTTTGTTCATGATTAGAAATTATTTGGAGAGAAATTTCAGACAAGGTTATTATCTGAGATTTTTAAGGAAATAAAGATATCTCCATCATACACGGGAAGCAAACTCAAGGTGATACCCTAGTTCTCACTGAAACCTCTAGTAGGCTTTGGTTGACTGCAGTAAACATTGGGTTAGACCATCACACTTGTACAGCTCCACTAACTTTGATGAATTTACTTTTGGTTCACTCTGGTGTCACAGAGACAAGGTTCAGGTCCTGAGTGTGCATTATTGATAAACAAGAACAGATGAAAATGAACTGTAATCCCCAGGGTTAGTTCTATAATACCCATCTGGAAAAAATACATCCTATGTTCTCTGTTTAAAAAACCAAATTATTTAGAGCACTTAGGGAATTAGGAAAGAAGACACTAGCATTACACTAAGCACATTCTGTTTTTTTCAGGACTGTCCACAGATTTGAAATGATGCTTCATTTGAATTGTGACTTCCCATCTGCCACCATATTGAAATCATCATTTAAGAAGAGAAGCATTTCAGAGATACCAGGGTCCAAGTTTTTTATCAGTGTAGTATGGACATAAGTTAACCGCACTTCATTTAACATCTGGCTAGTGTCAGGTGTTGCCAAGCTGTGTCTTCCCCATTGGCATAATGATATTTTACAGCACAGAGTAGTTGGCAAGACTTTAAGCTTTGTGTTTTTATAGCAGGACTCACGGGCAAAATGGCATAAAGTCCTCCTTTTTGTCAAATACTTTGTAATTTCTGCTATGTTATTTTCATATTCTCAAGTATTATAAAGAAAAATATTATTATAAAGTGCTCCTCACTGCAGTGAAAAATACTAAGTATGCTATGGAATCTTCCTTTGCACTCCTTCTGCATACAAGCATAATAGTTTTTAATGACATGACTGAATAGTATTTTTTTCACATGGTTTCTGGTTGGTTTAGTATACTGTATTCAGCTGAATAAGCAGCTATTCAGTTTTGTTTTTCTCTTGTTGTTGACTGTGTTCTTCCATGCCTTATTTACTGCACACCCTTCAAACCCATTCTGAATACATAAACACTTTCCTCCCGAGTTCTCTGTATTGCTTTTCAATATCTGGCTGTTCACAAGAATTACTTAATTTATTATCCCAGCATATTCTTGTGGTGCGGGGATGCTATCATACCTGTTTTACAGATAAGTGAAGAGGCATAGTAAATTATGTACCCATTTGGACAGTCACTTTGAGAAGCAGGGGGCATGATTAGTACTTGAGGAATAGCCTCACATTACATTATTAAAATCTTAATATACAGGTACTACCTTTACTGAATTCAGATATAAAAACATTTTGTTTATGTCACAGCTCTGCTATTCTCAATATACTTTTTCTTCCCACCCTACCACAGGGGTAAAAATATATATTTTCACCTAGCTATGCTTGGAACACTGACGTCTGTTTTCAGACTTGTTTCTTTTAAGGTAAGAAATTGATAGCAATGGTAGGTTGTCGTCTATTTGTGGGGAAAGTGTAAAGATATTTGCTGACACTAAGGTGATGCTAAGTGAGACCTGTGAACTTTTTGTTCCATCTCAAGTTGTAAAAGGGTTGCGCTGTAGTCAGGTACAACTGATCTCCATTTCAGTCTTGGCTCTTTTGTACTGACACACAAGCACACACTGAGTATTCCCTTCACCAACTATGTCTAGTATCTGGATATTTTGCCCAGTTCTCCCCTGCTTTCTTGTTTTAGAGATACCTGTTCAATCTTTTGGAACCTTTCTTCCTACCTCTTCTACCAGTCTTTCTCCTCAAACGTAGTTTCTAGTAATGCTGTCTGCCCCATAACCTGTCTTCATTAATCCCTAACGCTCATTCCCTTCCTTACATGACACTTTTTGCTCCTTTCTATTTGCCTTACCACTAGTCAGGCCTGAAATTTGGTAGGACACACCTGAAGCCTGGCAGGACAAATTCAGGTCCTGCTTTCCTCCACCTGTACTTCCCAAACTGCTGTACATAGAACTGGTCCATATCCTCTCTGTATTTGAATTGGGCAAATTCCTCTTCCTGTATCAGCTTAGAGCTGTATCATCTTTGTGATAAAGGATGCTGAGTGGAGGTGGGTTCACTTGGGAAGTTTGCAGCTAACACCAAGAAGGTTGTACTGCATGTATAAAAAGCGTTTTCCTTTTTCTCAAAGGCTTACAATTTGTCCATGTAAGGAAGGATTTGCACAAGAATAGAAAAATAGCTATCCCAGATATCAAATCAGCTGCTGATACCATGTGTCCAATCTGTACTTTGAAAGAGAAGGGTGAGAGTACTGCAGTTTTGTAAAACAAATGTTGCCCAATCTTTTTGGAACATAAACAAAACAACCCCTTTTCCCCTGCTCTCTCCCTTATTTTGGAAAGACCCCCAATGATTCAGACTGAAATCTTTCAGAAAATCAATAAACCTTCACTAGATCCTGAATTTTGATCATTTCAGTCTAAAAAAATAAGGCTTGGGAAATCATAAGTAATCAGGAACCAGGAAAGTATGCAGCCTCTTCTATGACAAGCACTGTTATCTGCCTGGATTACAATTACATAAAAACCAAACCAAATCAACCAACCAAAAAACCAAACCTCAAACCAACCAACCAAACCAAAACCAAAACCAAATTATAACCAAACCAAACCAACAAACACCATCACCACCAAAAAACAGGGAAAAAACAAGAAGTCATTTTTAATATGCAGTTCCCTAATTATCTTTGAAGGTTGTGTGTCCAAGATACTCTTCAGTCATGACACCTTCCCTGCTTTTCCATTGTTTAAGGGATTGTGGCTGAGGATTTTCTGAGTTGCTTCCATGGGAGGTATTTACTTATGTGGGCCCTGTAAGATTACAATATATGGTCCAGTGAGTGTGAGTGGAGTGGAAACCATTTCCTCTCTCTAATTCTCCAATTCTTTCATTCCAAGGAGGAATGCAAGCAAAATAGCGGGCAGCTGGCCCCATTATACCTGCGGAATGAAAACCAAGGAGAAAAATGTCTTTAAAAAAACCCACAAACAAACAAAACCAACAAAACAAACTAATAACCCCCCAAACAAAACAAAACATAACAAAAAACCCCTTTTCCTCAACATAGGTAGACTAGCCAGGAGTTTACACCTCCATACGTGACACGAACAGTCTTTCCTGTTTTCCTTGACAAATATTTTTCCTGGATTTGCACTGCTGCTAAGATTCTATGCCCTGGAGCTTACAAGACACCTGTGTAGCAGAGCGTATAGTTGTCCTGTATGTGACTTCTGCTGAACAAATTCTGTTCCCTTAACTCAAAGGCTTTTCTAGTCCCTGCTCACCACACAAGCAGTACTCAGGGATCAGGGGAGGCAGAGAATCAGATCTCTTTCTCATAGGCAGTATTAACAGTATGCACTATCCCACTTAGGGGTTACGAGGTGGTTTTTTATTATTTACAGATGGAAGAAGCACCGAGTGGAAAAATGACTTATCCAAGGTGGTGCGAGGAGTTTTCCTGGCTAGGAGTAAAACCCCTGCCTTTCGCTTCATGTGCTCTAACCTCCCAAATAATTTTATGAACAGACTGGAAGCTCCTTTCTGAGGCAGGACTGATGCACATGCTTCTGACATTTATGTTTCTGTGATCTGTAGGAAGTTCCAAATTATACTATTTTAGCTTTTAAATTAATATTGTATAAAGTGACAAATAATTCAGGATCAGAAAAGAAAAAGTCCTCCCTCTTGCTCTCTTAATGGTGTTTTTCTAGAGTTTTTCTGTGTTTCCAAATCACTGATTTCTACTTCCATTTATGTTCACATGCTTATGGGCTTGATTCTTCTGTCATTCCCTGACTGCAGCCACGTGACAGCATAACGATAGTGAGAAAGCCTGCAGGTTTTCTTACCAAACTGCTGCAAACCATTTAATAGATTGGAATAAATGGTTAACCTTCCACTTTGTTATGTAAGATGATGAACATAGATTATTTATAGAGGCTGCTGTCTCTAAATTTGTTTACTGTCACATGGAATGTGTATCTGTCTTTCACGAGTCTCTGTCAAAACTCCTTGGAAAAAAATCAACCTACTATCAAATGTTAAGAACCCACTGGTCCTGTTGTGTGTTGCAGTTGACAAGGATGAAAAATGACATATTTATAATAAAACAAATTAGAATGAGTAATTGTGTGTATATATATATATATAGCTACCATGCTCATATGTTTATATCTAACTCATGCCAAAGGAAGTAATGAAATACCAAATTACTGTAACATAAAGGCTTCATTTCAGCATTTCCTGATAATACTTTCTATTCTCAGGGCAGGAGCTATTTAAAATATGTGGCCACAATATTCTTTCAAAAGAAAGAAGTAGTCATGAAAGTTAAAATTTGCTTTCCCCTGTGTATCTTCTGTAACTGACCTTTGTGTGAAAGAAGTGCAGCCAAGTAAAAATCCTCCTACCCTGAACCAAACACAACTGAACAGAAGTACAGGATCCTTGCAGTCTGCTCTCCTCATCTACTTGTATTTCTGAGAGAAGGAGCCATCATCCTCACTGCACTCCATACTGGAACCGTGGGATCTGTGCAACTGCAGGGTTCCTCTGGCCTGCGCTGCAGGGACCGGTGTGTCACTTGCCAAGGTTTCGACAGCTCTCTGGAGCAGTCCTTTTTGCTCCAGCCAAGTCCCGGATGCAATGGGAGCAGGAGGCCAAGCACTGCTCCTTCCTAGGCACCAGTCCTCCTCATCTGGTGCTCCTCATGCTCCATCAGTGCTATGGCCCTGTGTGTATAGATGTGCCTGGTCCTGCCAGGAGCTAGTGCAGTTTGAATGACAGAGTTTAAGTTGTAAGTGATGGGAAAAATTCTTACCCAGAAAATGTTTCTGAAAATGCCTGATGACTTACCTGATTTATATTCTAGACAGCCTATCACCTCTTAGTACATATCTGCTGCCAGGAATGAGTTGGTCCAGCTGCAAATAGGCTGGGTAGAGACTGTCAGAAGAAAGGGGAATTGCACCTTCAAGCAGTCCACAGGCCTGTGCAACACTGGCATTGAGAAGACTTTTCCTCCTGACTTCTCTCTGATCTCCCTGACCACAAAACAGAAGAGAAGGAAGAACAACTTGAGCAGAGACAAAGTGACCAAGGAAAGGCCTGCTATGAAGCATAATAGTTTGTGTTTCTGATTCACTCCATGATGTTATAAGACTCCAAGCCTAACTGGTCTTGTGGTGTTGTGTGGGATGCGGTATGGTTGTCCCATTCAGCTGCATCCCTTGCTGGGAGGTTCATAAGTCTGTCTGAAGTGTATGTGACTGTCTGTTCAGTAGCCTTAAGGCATATCCAAGTAACATCCAACTATTTTCTTATTGGGTGTCTAACATAGCAATGTATATGGTGTTGAAGGAATGAAAAAGGTGGCAAAAATGGTCTAGAAAAAACTGGCTTAGGCTAAGAGAAAACCTGAGGAGAAAAAAGTGAACAGTGTATAAAAAAATGAAAGCCCATCTGGAAGGAACTAATTGACTTTTCCACAAAAATGGCTCTAATTGCTTTTCTCTGCAACGACAAAGAAAAATGTGAAGCCTCAAAGGAATGTGAGATATAGGAATGGAAACAATTCTGAGGGTTGGCTACCCTGGTGAAAGGAAGAAGATCCCAGGGGGCAAAACATTCAGCATTTCAAGTGCACTGCACAGACTTGTCTGTCACTCAGTAAGAGAGAAGAGAGGGCAAAGTTTTCCTCAGCTCTGAAATGGGCCAGAGAAAACTTTCTGTTCCCATCCCTTCTGGTTTATGTTTCCCATTTATTTGACAAGGAGACTGTTAATAGTGCTGATTTTTTTGATTTTTTTTGATTTTTTTTTAAGTCAGGTGAAAATATATCTGTAAGAAGAAAAAAAGAGAAGAAAACCCAAGACTATGCTTTTCTTAGTGTTATCTAATGGTTTTGTTGGAGTTTTCAGTTGTTAGGTATGCAGGTATTTTAGTTTATGTCTGTTCAAAAATGAATGAACCATCACATGAACACATGGAAAACTGTATGTAACATTAAGAAATAAGTTATAATTTTGTGTCAGCAGCTAGCAATGGTCCTTAAGAACTGACAATTTCTATCAGTGAAAAATTGTCCTAGACTTTGTAGTGGAACATATGAACCCTGAAGGAAGCATTACAGTCAGACTCATTAGCAAATGCTCATTTCTTTAAACTACAGACAGAATATGTTGACAGTGAAACTTAATTGCCAAGAATGTATTTGATTTAGAATTACTGATCCAAATACTGGGAGACATTTACAGGGAAGCATGTTGCCACATCATCTTTCTTATTTAAATGGGGACATTAATCATCATACTACAAATCCAAAGCTTCCCAAGAATAGTTCAGCTTTATTTATTTATCTATCTATTTATTTATTTATTTATTTATTTGGTTAGTTAGATAGATAATGTGTATAGTTTTTGAACTATAGCTATTTCATCTTTCTTCTCTCCTAACATGGCAGTAATATTTTCGTTCCCCCACTGTCAGGTCTACCATGTAAGTGTATGTAAATGTACAAGTCACTAACTTGAGATTAAGCAGCAAGTAGCCATACTGAGCTGTAGTAACTATTTGCTTGAATAACAGCATACGTTAGCCTGAAATAATGTAATTAAAATGGTGTGGTTGTCTGTTTCTTTGTCAAGTGGCGGAGTATATCTTTAGAAAGGAAAAACTGTCAAAGGAAATGAATAAGAAGACATCAGCTCTGTGGAGTATGAAAATATATGTGTGACTATGAATGTATGCTAGTTGGACTGATCAGTCTGACAGCTGCAAGATTACTCAAAGTTATACTTGAATATCTTCTGGAACTGAAGCCTGAAATCTTAAGGGTTACATCCAGATAAGGTATTCTGCAGCTGTGGAGACTCCAGGTCCAGTGCAGTGGTGTGAAGGGCTGATGGCAACAAGGAAGCCCTGCAGAACCACACAAGCTGATATTGCAGGAGACGGCAGCTTAAAGACTCACAGTTGAGATTTTCCTGTGTACTTGGGATTCTCAATCACATCCAGAGCTAATATAAAACTAACTCCAGCCAAGATTTTAAAGGAGTTGTTCATTTGAAGTAATGACTATTTATAATACTTGTGATGTGACAAATATTATAATGTTAAGTAGAATGAGGATTGTTAAAGTCTACAGTGCTAGTGAATAGGCTGATTTGATATTTTCTCTGTAGTGTGCGTTGCATATCCTTTAATGGGAGAGATCTGTGTTTTGGAGTCACATTGTTGCCTAAGTAGTCTCACATTTATCAGATGTTTTTTCAAAGGAACAGAAAAACTGAACAGCAAAGAGATTGGAAAGACAGTGGAAGCTCAAATCAGGGTCTTTGAAAATGTTATCTTTAATTATTTTTTAGGTAATGTGTAAATATTGTCCAAGAAGTTCAGTCTATTGTTTAACAAGTTAACATTTTGTCTTTGCCCATTAGCAAATATTTGACTCATACAACTCAAATCATTGAAAGTGTGCTTCAAGTATGAACACGTGTGGAACTAATTTTTGACTGGTGTCCTTACCATGTGGTAGATTTTCGATGATTAGGAGGCATCGAATGAGTCACTTCATAATGCAAGGTTAAATAAGGATGACCTTTTCTAGAGTTTATTCTGTCTTGAAGGCAAAGAGGTCGCAACATGGGTTTTTCTCCATTGCTCTGTAAATTCACCTTAATTTTGACCTGCAGCAGTAGCCTCTAGTTAGGCAATAGGGAATTTTAGTTTTAGACTTAATTAATTTTTAGTCATGCTTTGACATTGGATGCTGGCCTTACTGCCATGGTTGTAATTTGTGGTATTTGGCAGTTACATGACAAAGTGAAGTTGATTTGAATTAAAGGCTAGCAAAGGCCACCAAACTCAAGTCAATTATAAGCAATAAATCCAAAGATGGTATAGTATTTGTTGTTTATCTTGTTGTAGCCAGATTTTATTTTCCAAAAGGAAACATGCTTCATATCTATACTGTGCGCCTTTACTCTTAGTTCAGTTTTTATCACAGTTATTTGACACAGCATCACTCATGTCCGTGGGGCTGTGTTTGCTTATAGCAGCGGATCTTCCAATTCCAACAGGAAAGTTTGATACTTTTGCCTTGCAGATTAGTTTCTTTCTTCTGCAGATAAACACACCATAACATTTCTGAAAAGACAGAATCAAGGAGGAGACCAGTGAACTGAGTAGATCCGGGTGTTGGACAGCAGAAGCAGCACTCCCACAGAGCTATGGCTTTAGTATTAGGTAGCTGCTAAATACCAGCCTCCTGTGATCCACACCTGGGTCAGCCCTTGCTGGTGGGGTCAGAAAGTCAATTTGAAGAGCTTAAGGAGGCTCAAGGACCAGGATGGCAGGCTGAAGGTGATGACAAAGTATCTCTGATGAGTCTGGCATTAGTACTGAGCAACATAATGGCTATAATGGCACTGAAGCTGATGAAAGGCAGCATCAGGAAGAACAATCAAAAAGAGATGCAAAAAACTACAGTGGGAGTGGGAAGGGAGGAAGACAAAGTACAGCCAGCCCTGAGTAACAGTGTGACTGTCTGCCCTGTGGCACTGTTTAATAACCAGGATTCTCTGACATGGGACAGTACAGGCAGATCTCCCCAGCATGATCTCTGGCAAATGAATGGAGGGGACATGGTTCAATGGAAACCCAAGGGGGAAGGACAGGGCCATTCAGTCAGTTTGTGAGGATATCTGTCGACCAAGTTGAAGAGAAGAGCACTACTGAGAAGAAAAGTGCAGGGCTGGCTCACTGAGGAGAAGAATGGGTCGCTGATGGTGGCAGAATTACTAGACATGGACAGATAATGTTTGTTTTGCCTTGCTGAAGTCAGAAGGCCATCTGCTTTGATGAAAGTTGCATGACATTTTAATATAAGTGTAAAGCTAACTGAAATTACAGGGAATTCAACAGCTGAAAGCAAAATCATTTTTCATTCCTTCTGGGAGGAATAAATCAAGCCCAAGTAAATGTGGCAGTTTCTTGATGCAAAGGAAAGAATAGGTCAGCATGATTTCTAAACATTCAAAGATTCATCTGGTCAGAGCAAAAAGCAATTCAAACAATGGGTCCTCAACTGAATGCAAACATGCCAAGCCTCCATGATATTTGGAGAAGATGTTTTTGTTTAATGTATATACATGTGCATATATTTTTACCTATGGATATATAAAAGGTACAGAGGTGAAGAATTACTTCAAATAAAACACTGTTATTGTTAAAAGAGTTTAGCATTAATTCAATTAGGAAAAATATTTAAAATTATATTTATAGTCATAAGGCAGTTACTGAAGAAAATATTTTGTAGCTTCCTAAAAAACTTCACAAAACTCTACACTTTCTTCCCTTATCAAGTCTATAATCTGTCATTCACTGGAAAATTACAGGTTTTGGGGGGCAGCTTTTCTAGTGGCATGTGTAATAGGGCAAATAACCTGAAATACATTAAAACTCTTGTAGACATTATTATTACAGGCTGTACATTGTGCAAAATGTTTCTAGGGGAAAAATTCTTAAACAGTTCAGTGCTCTTGTTTCTCTTCAGCTGAATGGCAAAAGTATCAGCGTTTTGATATTTAACTCTGCATTGTGGTCACAGGCAATGCTTCTGTTTGCAATCAAGGAGCTAAATGTCAGCACTCCGCTTTTTATTCAGATGTGAACACAGAGGTCCTTGTGCAGGCTCTTTGGAGATGTGACCTACATGTCTAGCATGTTACTGATAATACATTTTTAAAGACAGAAAGGTAAAGGAAAAATTGAGATTCAAACCTAGCTATCACAGTTAAAGAAAAATGGCTGCTGGGAAAAGGGTCATGGCTTCAGGAGTTGCTTCATTGCAATCTTATGCCTTCTGTCTGTAAAGACATATGCAGACAGTTAACAGAGGGTTGGTCAAAGTACAAGATATCCTAAAGAAAAAAACCCAATCTCCCAAACAAGCAACCCCTTTTTTCTTTAATGTTGAGGCTTTTTTCTTTGCTGAGGTGAACACCAAAGACTATTGCATTTCATCCCTCTTTGCTCTCCTTCTTTCTATAAAAAGAAAAGGACACAGGATATTTTTTTATTTGGCAAAAAATCTCCAGAAAATTTAGAGCAGAACTTCCTCCTGCCCAAAAGCTGTATTTCCATTAAGACATTCAGTTTTATTCACTTTGGCCTGATACCTGACTCTATGAACTATGCAAAGTGATAAGGATGTATGTAAATCTTTGAAGGTTTGGAGCTATACTCACTGATTTTTGTTGGACTAACTGGATATCAGAGCATGAGTTTTTAGACCATTGTTTATCTTAAAAAAAAGTTATACTAAAAGAAATCTTCTGAACAGAGCCTCTCAACTGTATTATTATCCCGTTTATCCACCCATTCTTTCCTCAAATTTCAGTTTAACTCTGTTTTGCCTTTTTTTTTTTTTTTTTTTTTTTTTTTCTTCCTAGACATGTTTTGGCATTGACAATTTTTCTGGATTGCTGATTTTTTAATTCTGACCTACTCAAGCCTTTCATTAAAGGTACTTCTATTTCATGACCAGATGATATACCCTACATGTTCCAAGTCAATGGTCATAGCTGTTGTAAAGTATCATCAATCTGTGTCCAAGCCATGTTAGTCCAGTCCCAAAATGTTACACTTAGTTTTCACATTTTCCACATTTTTTACCTCTGTCTTGTTACTTTTTCTTTTTCCCCCCTTTCCATTATCAAGTACTGCAAACACCTGTCTCTAGCATGTTTAGCCACCATCACCACACATGCGTTCCTCTTTCATTAAATACCTGTAAGATGAACTAAGTAAGACTGATCTAAACAACTAACACATTGTGAAATGGTTTTTATCTGGTTGCAAGCATGCTGGAATTAGGTCTGACAGCAATTAAATGTTCTCAGATTATCACATGTGTGAATTGAACCTGATCTGCTCTGCATACTTTGTATCTGCCTTTGAAAATCGGTTGTTACTGACTGTGATGGGCTGGGCAGTTCTTACTGGTTGGAATGCTCAAAAAAAGCAAGACATCTCCAGCTACCTGAATAATGGCCACTGATTATGTAAAGAAAATTTATGATCCTTTAAAACAAAGGATTCAACAACTTGCTTTAATGATTTTTCCACTTAATGTATCAGAACTATTGGTTTGTGCAAGTTAATAAGTTAATTTTGTTTTCTTTCTCTCTTGTTGGTACCGACTCTCATTGAGAATATATGCAGAATGATGGCTACTTAATCAAGGCACTGATATGACAAAGTGGTATATATGAGATTTTCTAGCCAATTACGATTAGGTATGGGAACATACCCTAGGGGAGCTCAGCAGAGATTTCCAGAGCCTGAATATATTCATGACAGGGATGGGAGTACCTCTAAACTAAAGATTTGCAGAGAAAAGTTTCCAGATTTCTTCCTGGTGCCAAGGTAGGTTCAACTGGTAGATGTTGTAGGAACATTTCTGAAGCAGATGAAGTGTTTATTCAGCAAAACTAAAAATTTCTTTAGTAGGAAGAAATCTCTCAATGCAACTACAATATGAGTAATTTTTTCTTAGTTCTTTGCATGACTTTCTGTGCAAGCGATTATATGAGATGTACGTTATGGAAATATAATGTAAATGAAGTATATAATCAACATAACCTACCTAAAACAATATATCTAGATCTGTGTGGGTGAAAGAGATGTGAAAATTTTGGGACTAAGGAGTGAAGACAGGCTGGTGTCAGGATCTTTATGCAGAAAAGGATGTTGAGGAATTTTTGGGCTGGTGTCAGGGACAAGTATCAGGTGTTGGACACATCCAGGGTTATGGAACTGAAAGCAGGAAGGCTTTCTGAGTGTGCTGTGGATGACAAAAGCATTCTGCAGACATGAAGATGGGACTGCTGGTTTAAGTGATGGTACCTCAAGCTACTGATAGTGTCAACAAGTTTGTGTGTTTCTACTGCTTAAAGTATTGAAGATCTTTTACTAGTGGGTTTGACATGACAACTCAATGGAAGAAGCTCTTGGCAAGAAGAGAGCACCACTTACCACTTGGGAAACCCTTAGTGGAAATGTGATGGAGAGAATTACTGCCTTCTATGCCTTTTTAGAAAATGTCTAGCATAGGATAGTTACCGCTTCAGTCAGCTCCTCTCTTGAGTTTTTAAGACTTTTTACCCCTCTTGGCCACAAACGGTGCCAAATGACAATTTAAATGGATTTTCTGCCACACGATGGCACTGCAATCCTTTAGATAACAACGAAGGAGGGTGGCAAGCTTTATTTTCTCTTTCTAGACACAGAATTCCAGAATATCCGCACAAAACAGTGCTTTGAAGAGACTGTTTCCAACAGCTTTGAGAGTTTAATGAAAAAGGGCATGGCAGTTGTTTTAACTGTTGTTATTCACAATTATGGTCAAAATAATTCACCCTATGCCTGAGCACGTACAACTGCTGTTTAATTATTGGGCACATAAAAATAGTTCCATTAAATAGATTTGTACTGCAAATGGGGGATTTTGTAGTGATACACTTTATATGCATCCCAGATGGCGGCAATATATGGATGGCTTATTATAGTACATCTCTTTTGCGTGTACCTAAATGCAATCTCCTGCTGCCTGGAAGACAGTTGGATCTCTGAGTGTGCCGAAGTGCTTTGTGGAAACAAGATCCTAGACCACTTTGTAGTTTGATGTCTGGCACTTCTTAGCTTCCTCAACCTCACTGCTGCAGTGTAAAATTAACTGCAAGAGCATTCTTGGGATTTATTTCTCTTTTGTCAACGACCCAGAAGTTTCCATGTAGGTACCAGCCAGCTAAATTCTCTGAAGAAATGAAGAATCCCAGCTCAGAGAATGAATCAAAGATGACAAGGTAAGAAAATAAGATGAGCCAAGGACCTCAGTTAATTCCTCCAAACACTTTATGATTTGGAAAGTTCCTTGAAGTTGTTTTCCATTCTTTTATGTACAGCCAAAGGTGCTCAAATATAGTTTGAAAAGGTCAACTTGAAAACCTGCTTTGTTGTTAAGGGTTTAAAAAACAATGCCTGCCATCAGTACACAATCAGCATATTATAAAGGCAATTAAGACACAAATTTTGTCTAATTAAGTACAACAAGATACACCAAAGTGTCTCATTTCTCTTGTTGTATTTACTTGCAAAGGCTACTTTAGGTAGTACATGGTTAAACTCTGGGCTTGGCACTCACAAGCACCTGAGTGCAGTTCTGCTCACTGCCGTTCTTCTCTGTGACCTTGGAGTCAAGGAGATGCAGAGAAAAACAGGGAGAGTCGTTTTTCTCTCCATGCCTCAGTCCTTGTCTCTGAAAGCAGAATTTCAATTCATCCCTACTTTCTCATCTGAATATCCCACCTATTTCGTACCTAAGCACTTCAAATCCTTCTGTTTCTGTACATTTGCAAAATTTAATTGACTAAATTGTATTTTCCAGCTACTACTGTGATACTGCTAACACCGCAATTGAATGCACTATCCTTGTAAGAATTAAACTTGGTTGTGATTTGGCAATCTTGTGTTAGATAAGGATTTATCATACCAGTTCAGTGTTATACACTGTCTTTATTCAGGTGCTTGCTGATATGGAGATTTTTTTCCTCCCTCAGAATACTTCAACTCACCATTTTTCTCTAACAACAACACATTTCTTTGGCAGTATAAAGTGTTACAAACAGGCTTTTTATTTAGCTGAATTACTGTCAACAATCGGGACAGGTGTAAGTGAGGTTAACAGGAGCTACAGTGATGTGCATGGAGGATTGCAGTCTACTACATGCTCTACAACTGATAAAACAGTTCAGCTTTTGGGGACTTGCTCTCAGAAAGTTGATCTTTGTTCATAAAAATAATGCACTGTTGATGCGTGAGAGCCACAATATTTTCTAGTTTAAACTTTCCCAGGCAAGCAGGCCACAAAGCTTCCTTCAGTGTCTGGCAATGGCTATAGTTCCTGCCACGCGTTCTGTGTCCACCTCCTTGACAGCCACCCTACAGCTGTCTGGTGCAGTGTTCCCTGCTTCTGGATCCACTGTGGGTATCTGCAGGTAAACCCTGGCTGCTGCCAGGAGACAAACCCTGGCACAGAAGGCAGATAGCAATGACCCGCTAGTGGCAGAATAATCATAGGGTTCCTTTCCCAGCTTTCTCCAGTCTACCAGTTTGGGCAGGTTGGAAGCTGTGGGATGGATAAGTTGGGTCATCTGTGCCTTTCTGAGAACCCCATGCCACAACAGGAGATGGACAGGACATGGAGCAGACAAGTCTCAGGAACAGCAGCAACATGGTGCTGCCTCCAGAATGAGGTGTTTGCTGTGGGACAGCTGCTGGGGACCATCCAAGGATGGTCTGGAAGGAAGAGGGATGTGCTTGCTGGACATCTTGGGTTGGCTGGTTAGTTGGTTGGTTGCAGACTGACCATCTCCACCTTAAGGAAATCGCCAAGTTGGGAATGGTATATTTGTAAATAGAAAATAAAAATTCTTGGGCTTACAAGTAATAAATGATGCCCCCTTTTTTTTAGTAGTCACTCTGTCTCTCTGTTTTGCACTGTGTGATGAAGAGCATGAATGCATGAGACCTAGTTGGAAAGAGCTGAGTTAGTGTCAAGAACACCTACACTTGTTAATGAAGCATGAAATAAAACTGTGTTTTGTAGCAAAAGAAAATTAATATTGGCCATGAAACTTTCTGTTTTATAAATTGGAATAAGTGTATCCAGTGCAGTATATCACTTTTAATAGATTACATTGCTTCAGTAATCTTAGAGAACTGACCCTTCAGTGTATGTCTGCAGCCTATAGCACTACACACCACTAAACCTGCCTGATTATAAAAGACCATTTGAACCAATTTTTATGATCAAGCTAAAGTCTGCTGTGTTTTAAATTCTTCATACTGAGATTATAGCCTCTCAGCAAAATTATTGTAACAGTTATGGCTAAAGCAGCTCATCCATTTATTGAGAAAGAGATTGTTTTTGCCCAGCAGCCTAAAGAAGGAGACCAGAGCCTGGGGAGGAAGTGGGAAGTCACTCGGCAAGGACATGAGGAAAAGTCTGGATGACTCTAATGTGAAGACTGAGACTGGATATTACTTGAGAGGAAGAGACAGACCGGAGAGAAACTGAAGGACTGGACTCTTCTGGAAGGAGAATTAGCACTGAAATAAGAAACTTGAGATGTGGAAATACAGATTTTGTATAAAAGAAAATACGATTGAACTGAATGGAGAGGAAAGAGACTGACGCAGAATCTTGAGAGGAAATTAGAAAGAGCTACAGAAATAGCAAAAACATTTGTGCTTGTTAGTGAAGAGCCGGAGGTAAAATAGTCTAATGATAGGAAAGCATCCACTGAGAAGCAAGCTTGGAGGAAATGGTCAATGAAGGTCATATATCCCTCTGTGCTGGGAAGTGAACATTAACAGCAAACATCTTTAGACTACATGTATATGTCACCTGAAACTTGTTACTAATTTTCTAATGTATAGATGTTTGTTGCAGAATATTAATTCCCCTCTTAAAAAAAACACAAAACACAACAACAACAAGAAAAACACAAACAAACAAAAAACCAACCAACCAACCACAAGAACATAAGTACCATACTCCAAAGAAGGGGTTTCTCAGGTTAGGGAAGGCATTCTTAATCAAGGAGGAGAAATACAGACATGTAGATGAGGACTAATACCTGATTTCTTGGACAGTCTGAACCCTTCTTGGACAACAATTATTAATTTCCATCTTGGCTTTTATTAGCACATCAGAGTGTCTCATGCATTCAAAGGGATCTTCACAAAAGTCCTGTGAGATATGTGTGGGAGAGGGTAATCAGGATCTCCTTCCTCAGGTGAAGACTTCAAGCATAAAAGCTTGAAGACAAAAGTACCCATTGGTTCTGAGAAGTTTAGGAACTGGTTTTCAGAGCACAAACTCTTTTCTGACTGGCACAGTTTCCATTCAGGAATCTGCCTTATGTTTTGGCTTGGACATCAAGAAGTTTCCCGTTGCCATGTTTTTTATCCAGCTCACTTCACAAAATACAGTGCTGCCCTTATCAGAACTGGAAATATGGTTATTTGGTGAACCACACACCCTCGCACCTAACAGAAAAGGGAAAATTTGGATCCAACTTCCAGGAGGCTGACCCAAAGGTAAGAGATTGCTCATGGCAGTTCCTCCCCTCATCTTTGTAGCTCTCTCTGTGGTTTCCTCACTCTAGAGGTACTCTGACTTTTCTGTTCCTGAAGTATTAGTTCCTACAAATCACTTTAAGATGGTGTTACCCATGTTTTCTGCGGCTTGTCCCCGCTTTGACATTTCCTTCTACAGGATTTGCAGGATGCATGCTGTGCATGAACTGCCCATGGATACTTGGCAGCAAGTCACATCCCCTCAAACAACACAAAGTTCCTTGGCAGGCACTTGAATCAACATCCAGGCATCCCAAATACACCTCTCCTCAGATTGCTCTGTTATTTTCTCAAAAATCCCCTGTGTATATACATTAGATGCAGAGGACTTAGACTAACCAGGTGTAAAGAAGAGTTGTATTCAGGAACTTACTGAGCTTTGAAAATATCTGTTTACTGTGCATGAAAACAGATGCAGAGAAGAGCATTTGATTTAAATAATGTGCACTAATAACTTTCCTTCTTTACGCTTCTGCTAAATATTTACCAAGCAATTTTACTAGAGCCCAGACCACCTCCATGCATTTGATATGATGATCCTTACTAGTTACTGGGCTTTTGTCTTCTCCTTTACTGGCCAGCCTGGACCATGGGCTGCGATGCCACCCATCAGACCTTGTCCTCTTTCAACACCACAGCCACGCAGACTAATAAGTGCCTGAAAAGCTCTTGTTCCATTTTGTTTCCTGTCAATATCCGCCTAAAAAAACCCAGTTCCTCTAGTGCTAAACATACATTAAACAAGGTTATTATGAATGGAGGCTGAAAAGTCACACTTGGTGACCTGAGTCAGGTTGCTATTGCTTCTCTCACCTTTGAGTGCCTTCCATACTAGCAGACGAACTTTTTACCAGGAGCTTCTGTTACTATGATATAAACATGCAGAGAGTGTGAGTAAAAGTTTCTAAAATTACAAGTGTGTTTTATTGTATATCCAGTCATAAAATGACTTTAGCAATTAATGATTATGTTTGCATCATTTGGACAGATTTTGCAGGAAATGGATAATTCTTGCTTTAATTTTTATTTGCGTTGTTTCTGAGGAAGGTCATTAATTCAGCTTAGCCAATTAAATTCTGAGGAACTGCATCTTTCCTCCCTGAACCAGAGTAATTACACTGCTGCAGCACTGGCTGTGGTCACCCCCGCTAATAAAAGCCTGGAAAATGCAGTCACAGAATCCTTGTCCATTATACAATACTTGGGAATCCAGCAATTAATACAAACAGCTTTTTAAAAATAGGATGGAATTGTAAAGAAAAGCATATTCACTAGCATAATGGAGAAGCACATATTGATTTCCGCTTTGCTTTTTCTGAAGTTAGTTTATAACAAAACAAAACAAACAAAATCCAAATCTGCAAGACCCTATTTGCATCAGGGCAGCAGAACAAAATTAGGCTCAGCGTTAACCATCAGAATTATTAAAGGCAAAAGCCAAAAACTGGAGAAAACACATCTGACCACTTCACAGAACCATAGAATGGTTGGAGTTGGAAGGGATTTCTGGAGATCATCTAGTCCAACACACCTGCTAAAGCAGGTTCACCTGGAGTAGATTGCACAGGAATGCGTCCAGGTGGGTTTTGAATGCCTCCAGAGAAGGAGACTGCACAACCTCTCTGGGCAGCCTGTTCCAGTGTTCCGTCACCCTCAAAGTAAGGCAGCTTTTCCTCATATTCAGACGGAACCTCATGTGCTTCAGTCTGTGCCCGTGAAGGCCACTTCACTTGTTCTTTTCTGCACCATTTCACCATTTCTTTTCTTCAACTACTCTCTTCTCCATCTCCATTTGGGATACATTGGGAAATGCATAAAACCCAAAATGACTGAAATGAACACAAGTATAGAAAGAAAGAAGCAGATGCAAGAGTACAAATCTGTTGAAGTAAAGACATCAGAAGGCAAAGAATTCAAAGAGCATAATAGAAATTATGACATGAATTCAGCTGACAATGTGATTTGGGGTCTTTCACCATCACAGCTGAGAGTCCTTCACTGAATGAATTACAAGCATTTGGGTACAGTATCTGTTACCATTTCTATGGGAAAGGAGATCTTCTGAAAATGGGCCTAGTTATTTTGCAGCTGATATTTTCAGTGGAATAAAAATAGCCTTTGTGGGGGAAGAGATCATGGAGAGTGGCACAAAGCAGGGACTTGTGGGTGTAAGCCTGAAGGACTGGTGGAGAAGCTGCTCTCTCTGCTGCAGCAACCTCCTTCTAAGGTGAACATATGCTGTGCAGCCCCCAGAAAAGCAAATAGTTTGTGGGAGGTGTTTTTTAAGTCAGATTCAAAGAAGCTTTAGCAAACCTTCCCTGTCAGCAGTATGGTGCACAACCTCCTAATTGGTCTATGACCCAAAAGGCTCCTCAGTGAATCACCACCCAGGGCTAAGAGAAGCTACAGGCTCTGGCTGAGACTTTAGCAAGTTGGGTTAGAAGCAGCTGGGATCTCCATATAACCTGTTTTTAAAGTGCAGTGAGTATGTGCTCAAGTTTACTCAGGATTCAACTTTCTCACCTTCTTTGCTGACCCTGGCTTCTACTAGCACTCTGTGTAGTCAGGTTAATGTTGCCTTGGGTTCAACTAAAAGTCCTGCCATTTCACCCCTGACACACTATGGCCATACCCTTTGCTATCTATGATTTCTTATTTATTTCTAAGAGGGCTTCTTTGGGAAAGTAGAGCTTTTGGAGATTCATCAGTGTCTAGTGAGAGAAATCTAGTTGCACTTCATCTTCTCTAGGGCTTCAGAGACTTAAATCCTTTAGTTTGCCTGGAAAACTTTGGAGATTTCATGTTAAGACAGAGAGAATGGTTTCACATAGGTAACTGGGCTGCAAAGCAACCATCCAGATCATGGGGATCATACAGGATCATTTGGAATTACCCCTTGTCACCTGAACTCCAAAGAGAGAATAGGAGTGGATACTTGGAAATGCTACACTGCTTGTTGACCTCAGTTTAAGGAAATACTACTTCTTAAGACAATTCAGTGTGCTTGATAAAGGTTCCATTTAAACTCTTTAAAACTACTAAGTCTTTCCAAACAGATCCACACATCTCTGGTCAGTACAAATGTCTCATTGCATAAGGCAAAGCTGGTGGTAGAACTTGGATCAAGTTTCTAACTTGCTTTATGCTGTGAAAAACTTGCTGTGCCTGATGATGAATTGGTACACATGTAGGTCTGAGCTGGTCATCTAGATGTCCTTTATAGAGAGAAATGAGGTCTTCTATAATATTGTTAATTTCACCCTGAAGGTGACATCTAAAATGGCTCAGATGAATCCACACATAGAAGTGTTTCCTTCAGATTAAGAGAATTTAGTGTAATAAACTCCAAGGGAAGTATTTGTATTGCAAATGCCTAAAGTGAGGTGAAATGAATCTACCTATCCACTTTCTTTCATGGACTGTCCTGTAGAAGACTGAGCAGCTTTCTCAAGAAAAAATCAACCCTTACTTCTAATTTCTTTAGTTCTATTGGGCATTGTTTCCTGAACTGTCTGTCCAGGTTGTCAAATCAGTAAGACCTCAATTCTCTAGAGTGTTCAAATCTCAGATATATTAGATTATTTACTGCAAGAAGCATGATGCAGTTTATCTTGAAAAACACCTTGTTGAATTGTTAATTGTGGTCTATATTAAACAAAAATCTAGGCACATTTTCAGTTCTTCCATGACAAGAGAACTGAAGAAAATTAGATGCTTTCCTCTACAGGAAGGTAAAGCCACAATCCAATCAAGTGCAGGCAGAGAGGTTGTGTTATGTCACATCTCATGCCCTGGGATGAGGGACATATGTGCTATAGTGGGTCACGTTGATGATGACATAGGGTGGATATAGCCCATCCAAACTTTCTTTTCTCTCCAAACCAATAAATCCATACTTGCCTTATTCTCGTCAACGGCAAGTCAATCTGAATGATAGCTGATATCAAATTACAGTGTGCTATTCTTCAGTTGCAATGTGGAAAATATTCCTGCCTTCTGGGAATGAATAACTTCTGTCACCCACTTGTTTTTCTGCATCACCTACTCACCCCATGCTCATACAAATGAAGTGTCAATCTACCTGTTTCGACTTCCAAGATGTGCCACTGTGGCACTCTGGTACCATCATCCCATTGCATGCAGTGGTTATAGTCTGATATGAAACATTATAACCTTACACAAAAATACTAACTCTCCCCCCAGGTTTCTAATGAGTTCTGTGTAATTTTCCAAGGCATATACTTATTCTCTTTTCTCACATGCTGCATTTGTATGACTCAGAAGTCTAAGCAAGTAGAAAGCTGGCAGAAACAATGGATAATTGTATAGGCACTTAGCTGTCAGACAGAAGATCTAAGATGCAAAACTCTGGACATTCAGGAGATACTGTGATGTGATCTTCTTCATATTTTTAGAAACAAGTGTACAGTGTGTAGAATATATACTAGAAGATGAAACAAAATTCTGCCTTCCTGAAGAAAATAGAAGCCATGTGGAATGTTAGCGAAATTGTTCTTGCTTTCTTTTTTTCTCTCCTGCAAAGGAGAAAAGAATTTTTTTCCTGCTCTCCTAAAAATAAAAGATTGATGAAAACGATGCATGACATGCACATCAGGAAAATGCATCCTGACATTTTTGCACAGAATATGCGTTGCATGTTGACAGATTTTTGCTACAAAACTGACAGTTTTGGTGCAAGCTGTTCCTGCCATGACTATAGGGAATAGATAGCAAAAAGGAAAGTATCATTTACAGTATGCATACTTGAAATGAACCTGACAGGCTACAAGGTGGCTCAGTTGTTCCATGTAGGGGTACCATAAAGTATCTAAGACTAGTTCCCTCGCCCTTTATAGAACAACACCCTTTAACATTATACTTGTAATGTGGTGAGCTGATTACAGAAAAATCACAGATCTCTTTACAGATTTTCACACACATTTGAAGAGTAGTGGTGTGGACCAGTGAATTGAAGCCTTTGTGAGATTCCATCTCTTCCCCCAAATATTTATATTGCAAGACCAAATTTCCTTTTAAAATTTACATGCAACAAGATACTTTTTTTTGAAAAGATTAACAAAGGTGACCATGCTGTGTCTGCATAGTTCTAAAGACTTTTTACAAGAAATGAAATGGTAGCAGCCCTTGTAGCAAATTGAACATTTGGCTGCACAGAATGTATATCTATTAATTTTAAACGAGAGTACATCCAAGAAAATCTTTCTTTTTGTATAAAGGTTATTATCAAAGCTATAATATATTCAAATTCAATACAAAATGTCATTTTACTAATAAAATCATATGCTTTGAAATTTCAAAGAAGTGGAAAGATCTTTAAAAAGCAATGATTAAATATGCAAATGCAGTCCTTGAAGCCTTTTTTTTTTTTTTTTTTAAGAGAAATGTACCTTTTAGAAACCTATCTTAAGGGAAATCTTACTTTTTTCTCATATTATTTTTTTTTTATCCACCTCTTCTATTTTTAATGATGGCTTGTTGAACAGTAGGCTGAACACCACACAGCTTCAGTCTTCCCTATTTAGATTAATCTAGGGAGAACACTGAGTTTCAAATCTTGGGCAGTCTCACTTCCAATCTCCCATTGCTTGAGGGCTTACCTCCTGTCACCTCAAGCTAAATTCTTCTCATTTATTCACATGAACCACCAGCTTTCATGAGACTGCCAAAATAAATATAACCAGCAGGATATGGCACCATATTTATTTCAGTAACAGCTTTCGTCAGTGTAGCTGCTACAAAGAATGACACTAGGGCTCTGCTCTTCACACCTACTGGTTTCTAGGAGAATGACTTGATTTTTGTTTTCTTACAGTGTGAGCTATCTGGTAAAGTTGTAAGAAATGGGTGAGGTATATCCTTCAAACCAAACCAAATTTTGAGGTATTTTTGTTTTCCTTGGCATTACGATCTGCTGTTATTCTGCACAGTACCTCTTGAGGCTCGCTTTTTATTGACTTTCATATGCCTGTTCTAGGTTTGGCTCCTTTCTAGTGCTATCTCAATGGGCCATGTTTGGAAAGACAAACAATTAATAGAACTAGTCTGATGAAGTATTAGGGGATCAAGGCTGAAATTTTAAAGCCCACCCAGGTGAATGAATGTGATCCTTCATATGAAGAGGTAGTAGAGAGCGAGAAGAAGAAGAAGCGGAAGAAGAAGATGAAGAAGAAGAAGATGAAGATGAAAAAGAAAAAGAAGAACCCTTCATATTCAGAGAAGTTTCTGCACACTGGCTAGTGTCAGAGACTCATAAAATAGCTGGAGCTCAGCTGTATCCTTTGGTGACCATCCCACCTGAGTGCAGGAAATGAGTCCTGGAGTTACCTAGGAGAAAGCTGGGATTAGAGCCATAAAATAATTTAAATGCCCCTATAACAACTTGTGATCCTTAAGACCTCACCTTTTAGGGTCTTTTTATTGGAAATTAACTTTTCTCTGGATTATGAACTGCATGTGTACTCTACTAAATCAGAGGTGCTCTTGCATCTTGGTGGCCCAGCAAAGCTACTGTCGTGAAGAAATGCGATTGTGACCAGCAGCATTGAAAGAAGTAATGTGGCTGGCATTGCATCTGACCACTTTTCACTTCCCACCTTTAAAGACCCTAAGTCTAAATAGCAAAGGCAGCTACTGCCCAGGCCATGAGGGAAGGCTGAAATGGGGCAGAAAGATACTGTGGGTCTAGCACTAGGAGAGAGTTCCAGCATCCCTAGATCAGTGGTTCTCCAGGTTTTTTAAACAGCCCACGTGGGGCCTGCCTTCCACTTGCTGAAAGGGACATAGGGCATAATCAGTCTCCTCACACTCCCTCTCCTTTGCACTTTGCTGGAGCTGCTGTGCCGGGTCTCCCAGCACTGACGCTGCCTCTCTGTATCTCCCTCACAATCAGCAGCAGAGAGCTGGACCCAGGCTGCGAGGCAGTGACACAGCAGAGGAGGGAGGAGGTGGGGGACAGGGCGCAGCTGGTCCAGAGCGTGCAAGGAGGGACTTACACTGAGCAAAATGCATCCCAGACTTTTGCCTTTTCCTTATGCATCTGGTCACTGTGTAGTGCTTGTTAAACAGGCAGAAATAGGGCTAGAAAACTGCTGCTGCTGCCTACTCCAATTTCTACATTCAGTGTCAGGGTGTTTTACTGCCAGGGGAGACCCTCTGCCAAAGAAGCTGCTGCTAGTTCCGCACAAGCAACAGCAGTGGGAATGCAAACTCTCTCCTAGTCTATCCCTCTCCCACAGGAGATTATACAATTTGGGGGCAGCTGAAACTTTAGATCTGCCATCTGCTTCCACAGAACTGTAAGAAAGAGACTACTGCTGGTCAAAACCACAGATGACAGATCCGTACAAGACAGAAATGTGCTGAGCAATCCAAAAGAAAACAAGTTTCCCTTCTAAAACCAGAATGCAGTAATGATTCTGGAAAAAGTAAGGCTGTGTAGTAAGCTGTTAAAAAAAATATATACTCCGAATAATACTGAATTATGGGATAATTGTGAGTTGGAGAGCTAGAAGTTCATTCCCCACATTTCTAAGCTCAGTCATTACAGTAGTTTCATCTTGGTTGCCTTCTCCAAGAGGACTAGAGATCCTCCATGATTGCCTGTCTCCCCACAGCATGTTACCCAGACAGTAGAGTTATCATGTCTCCTAGGCTAGTATCCAAAAGCATCTTCTATGTGCTACTGAACTGTGCAGAGCAATCTACCATGAGCACATCAAGGAGGAGATAGGAAGAAGCAGGAGTGGAGGGGAGAGGGAATAGTGATGCTTATTGTCATGGAAACATTTCCCACCGTATTGTTGGCCAGCACTTACAGATGTGGCTTACCATGTAGTGGGGCAGACCTACAGAATACATCAGCAGTGGTACATGTGACCTGGTGTGTGGTGGACAAGCCATGTGCAGTTTTGCTACCATTGCATAGCTACTTGTACATCGCAATCAATAACCTACTTGAGTCCAGTACTCCAAGACACTTGCAGTAAGCTGGATACAATGCTACTGATGAAGAGAAACGTAGGATATCTGCAGACAGCAAAATCTGCTATGGGGCTATTCTGCATTCTAATGATTGATTCTAAGTAATGTATTTTCTGACCTTGAGCTCTGCATTTATTTTTGAAGAAGCTTGAGAATCAGTTTCAAATTATTAGAGGGATAGTTATAATCTCCGTTTTCTTCCAAGTGCATTGCTTTCAATTCCCATCTGTCCTTTCAGACACCTCCTTTATTAAATGGTCACAGAAGATGAATAACAGTGATCTGAATTCTTCAAAATTGCATTACATATTTTTCTGCTCCTTATTAATGTTCTATATTGTTTTATTTACAATAACTTTGTGAACAGTAAGATGAGATGGCATCCACATGGTCTCTACACCCTCCTGAAAAATGGCACAAGTGTATTATTAACAACCGAGGATGGGAAAAACAATAAAAAGCAGGAACAAAGGAAAGAAAGTATGTTTTCAAAATTAGGTCAGAAATGAAAGGAAGACTTACTGGTATGTGTTTCGATGAGCTCTTTCTTAGTTGCCAGGGTTTAAAGATCTATTTGTATAATTCAATTGTCAGAAGTTCACACGCTTCTCTTGTAACACCTACTGTATGCTAATATGCCTTTTTCTAATGTGTTTTGTTCAGTTATTTAACACACACCAAGACGAACACTGTAAATTTTGTATTGCTGTTACTGGCTCCAAATACAGTGTATCACAGACAGCCCTGAGATCGAGGGAAGACACGTTTTCCTTCTACTATGCATTTTCTTCATAGATTGGAGTATTTCAGTGTTTTCACTATGAGAGTGGCATGGTCCATGCTGCTTATTTGAAGTATCTTAACAGTATGGTAAGCATTCCTTAGATAAGGAGCATATAGTAGCTGATTAAACCGTTTTCTTCATCATTACATCTGTAATAAAATATTTTTAAGTGTATTACATGTGAAACTATGTTCTGTACCACTTTCCTGGCTGCTTGAGAACACTTTCAGGTAATGAAATCTGCCTCACCTCATGGTCCCTGGTGGCCGTGATAGAAGGATACATACAATTTTAATAGAAGAATTGTGAGTCTGCAGGTCCATTCCATATGCAGGTTCCCCTTTCTTTTCCACAGTGCACACAGGCATTGAGCCGGCTCCAGTTCTCTCTCCCTCCATTTAGCATGGTATTGCCACCAAGCTCAGTGCTCAAAAGTCATGGCTCAGACTCCAAGACTCCCACTGCTTCCACTGGGATTTTAAAAAAATTCATTTCAGGTATCTCCTCATTTCTTTTCCAGGTTCAGAGTATTTAGGTGCATCTGAGCCATAATTTCAAGCTTTTATCTAGGAACATGAGTGACAAACACTGTTCGTTTTCCTTTTTTTTTTTTCCTTTAATGAAAGCTAATAGTCTCATGCAATTGCTTGCTGCTAGCTGTGTCCTTTTGGAAAACAGTAAGCATCCCAAGAGCCAAAGTAAAATATGAGTGCTGCTGAGATAGCCATCAAAACTTCTCTACTTTTTAGTCTTTTTATGGGGAAACTGCATAATCATGAAGCGCAAGAAAAGGTGTTAGTAAGTCGTGCAGGGCTTTATGGTGGGAATAAGAGGTATAGGAACAGAAGCTTTCTAATGAACAGAAGGCACAGAGTAGAAAATATGTTTCTGTCAGAGCCATCTGTTGTGGATCTCCCCAGGCTCAGCTGTGGATACGGGTGGAGATCTCTGTAAGATGATGGAAGAATTATCTGTTGGTAGGAGTTTTTACTGTGTATATATAGATGGGAAAGTTATGCTAGCAGTAATTGTAAAGTCCTGGCATTCTTGGATGAGAAGGTCTGCATGTTCTGCTATAGGGTCACTACATCAACAAGAGATGATCATGCTTTAAACAGGTCCTTGCAGAGTTACAAAGGAACTGGCTGTCAAAAATCATCTTTGATAAGGCGATTATAAATCAGTTAGAACAGGTCTGTAACTAAGGTTTTGGATTCAGAATGGCAATTTTTTGTGTGTTTGAGATAAGGCTCAGTGGAGTAAGGAGCTCGTGAATTTTAATGTGAAGGAGATTTGGACTTAATTTAAGTTAGAAGTGTGTATTATTTAAGAGTTTTCTTGTGTATTGCAAACACAAGGGAAAATGGTAGCAAAGGAAACTTGACCCACCTGGCAAAAATAAGCACTCACAGAAAATGTTTAATAGTGAGAAGAAACCTGTCTCTAATGGAAAAGGAACTGACAGTCAGGAGAGCTAGGTCTGAAAGGTCATATATGCAGAGATAAACCAAAAATGTTCAGAAGCCTCACTGAGCTACACCTCATGAAAAAGCCTAACAATACATAGCAGGAGATACTACATTCTCTGAAATAAAAAAGACGTCAAGAAGGCAAGAAGTTTGGGAACTGCTGACTGGCAGAGAGTAATGAAAGGTTAATCCAGGCGTGGCCAAACAGTGAATGAAGCCCATGCCCAGGATCTGGGAAAGGAATAGTGCTGGGATGCGAATGAGAATGGCAGGGTGATGGAAGGTATCCTTTCCCGAGGCAAAAGCAAAACGGAGGGTGCTGCTCTGGGGCTGCTGTGGCCTGTCCAGGTGGAGCCAGCTCTGGAGCCAGCACTGTGGAGATGCATCAGCGTTGTGCTGGCACCGAGCTCACCTGTCACCCTGCCACAGCATGTGGCTGTGGAAAAGCAAACATAGCTCACATGCAGCCCTTCCACCCAGCACCGACTGGCAGCTCAAAAGGCCTCATCCAGTTTTGAGCCATTTTTAGTAAAAACCTAAACTGAGGCTGGCTTCATCGCCCACTTGGAAATGTGGGAAAATTGGTTTCAGCCTGGGCAAGCAGTGAGTGGCACCTCCCCACTCCCAAACTATGAGTTAGGCAGATGGCCTTAAGCAAACAGACATTTTATTGTAGGTTTAAACATATTGAGACTGGAAACCTGAGCAATCTGCCACAAGCAGGACACACTTCCAATAAATTACTGGCAATAATCCTGGCCACATCTTCTCCCGCACCACCGAGTGTCGGGTGAGGTGAAAAGTGCTCGCTGGCTGCCAGGCTGATACATATAATGGGGACCCGGAGTGCTGATGCTTCGCTGCTCTATAGGAATTATGGCAGCTATATATATATTAAAAACTCCATGAGTCCTGAGCTGTCAGAGCCCTGCACGTGTATCTGAAAGGCAACCAAGCTGACTCCATCATCCAGCTGAGAAGCCGATGGATGTGGGAGCTGGTACCTTTGAGCCACTCCTGCTCATTTTTTGCTCATATCTGTTGTTATGGCTCAGCAGTCCTGATCTCTCTGCTGTCTAAGTCCATTCTCAGGCTGCAGTTTTACTCTGCTTCTGGCATGGTCTGTCCTTCAGTGCTGCCTTTCCCAGGAATTATCCCCTCTATGACCCAGCAGTCATTTGTTTTGGAATGCCAGGATATATATGGAGTCTTTGCCTGTATAGGGAGATTTTTCTGAACACTCGTTCCCTTTATTAAGAGTCTCTAAGAGTCTTTGAAAGAATTGCTCCCAATACTACTGAACCTGCATGTTTGCTAAAACTATAATAGATTTGGTGGAAATAAAACCAAAACAACACCAAAAGTAGGACTAGGAGATGTCCCAAACATTACTTCTCTCTATCCTGACACTTCAGCTGTTCCATAGCTCCTTTTCTCCACGGGAGATTCTGGCAGAGTACTTGTCCTCTGCTGGCACCTCTCCTCCTGCCATTGATAGAGATAAACGCGCTGCTTCATGGCATAAGCAAAAGAAAAAAAAAAGGAGCAGAGGAGGAAAATAAAGATGACAACTCAGTTAGATTTTGTCCTATATGGACCCCCTAAAAAGATTTTAGGGAATAAATATGGATGAAAAAGCAAATAAAAAGTGGTCTGAATCTATCTAGATTTAAGCAAAGTGTTGAGACAGGTGTGCCTCACAGGAACTAATATTTGAGTAAGAGATGACAGGGAATTAATTCTGACAGAGGAGGCTGCTGGATTACAGGAGTAGAGAGCAATAGCTACATTCCTTGTGAGGGCAGCCTTGGGCCCAGTCTGGTTTGATGTTTTTGTTTGTGACCTTGGTGCAAGAACTAGACGTGCGCTTACAAAATCTGCAGATGACACAAAGCTGGTACGTACAGCTAATACAGACCAGAGGAAGACTTGATTATTATGCAGGAAAAATTAGATGACCTTGTGGAACAGCAGAATAGAAACAGCGTGAAATTTAATAATCCAAAGTGCAAAATCATGCCCTTGAAGACTAATCACCAGAACTTTTGCTGTAGGAAAGAGATTCATGAACCGGAGGAAGGAGGGATGAATGAACTGATTGACCATAGGATGTTCATGAGTTCCCCTGTGCTATGTCACCATGAAAACAGCTAATGATGCTCCAAAATGTACCTGATGAGAATTAGCAGCAGAGATGGGAAGGAATCAGTATCAAGGTAAAAGCTATTTGACTCAGAAGTTCATAGGTGTTCCTGTTCACCTGTATTCAAAAGATACTTTAAACTATAAGAAATGCAAAGTCACGTATGTACAAGCAGGAGAGGTCAGATGGGGTACCAATGACTACCATTTCTGTATCATGTGCCCTTTATTCTCCTCCCTCCCATCAAGCTTTCATACACTTACAAGATTTGCTGCTCTGCATTTATGTTGTCTTTATTAAATTAATCCCATCCCCTAAGGGATATATATTCCAGTCACCTGAACAGGTGAAGAAGTGAATTCCCCTTTCCACTGATGTATAACTTCATAATGGGGGAAGGGGAAATGTCTATCTTCCTTTCATTTAGCAGAGATTGGCTTCAGTAAGATATCAGGGCAAGCATGTAGAGTCTTCTCTCAGCCCTGGGTAATCAGCGCATGCCTGTCAGCTCTACCCTCTTCACCTGCTCAAGACTGAACTGACCCACAGGGCTGAGCCCGAGTGATGAAGATGCGAGCAGTGTCCACACTGTGGAGCTGGGTACCACCAACCACAGCTTGGTACCCAGGTGCTGGTCCATCCCCATGCTGCTGCCTTACAGAACCCTGTTGCTGAGTAACCCCGTCGCTGGACTTTGCTGAGCTACTCCACATTTACAACAGTGCAAGGAAAATAAAAGCCTCGAGCTTATTGTAAGGTTCTCAGTGCACCTCTGGCATTTTCCTCCTTTTCTTTCTGGCTTTCATGCTTCCTGGACCCATTTGGGGTGAGAAGAAGGAAAGGATTGGACAACAAGAGCTTTCAGCAAACCCTCTCCCATCAGCACCGTAATGTGTGAAAAATAACTTGCAATAAGGACAGGCTGTTCATTTTCCTGTGTGCACAGTGTGTCTGTCCTCGTGTAAGCAGAGGCTATCTTTAGCATGTTGTCGGTCTTTTTTATGAAGAGATATAAAAGCTTCCGCAGCAGGAGTCCTCTGGCTCTGAGACTGGGTGAAGGAATGAGGCTGTGACAGACTGCTTAGCTGGCCCCACCATTCAGAGTCATCTGCTTGCCAAGATTTCTCAGCTAAGAAGAGAGAGGCAGACACTGCCCTTCTCAGTGGTGGTATGCCACCCTATGTATTGAATGCTACTCAGAGATTAGGAAGGGGTCAGATAAAATGAAACCCAAACAATTTAAGTAGACAAACACAAGATACTTTGTACTATCTGCTATTTTCAAATAATCCCTCTAGCTGTAAATAAGCAACAAAATGTAGTAATTCTCCTCTCCCAAATGCAAAGCACCAAGGCTCTCCCATAATTCGTTCGGACCCAATTAATGAATATAAGCAGTTTAAGCAGTTTGTTTTATGGCCATACCCCTGCAGTTGCTTATGCTGAACATAATTTCCTTTCCTGTTGCTTGCTTTGCAACAAGTCCCAAGAGTTATTTACATACACTTTAGTTTCATCTAATTTAACAGCTTTGTGTTGTCAGCAGTTTTGCCATCTCATTGTATTCCCTCTCTTCCTGGTCATTAATAAATAGATGGGGCCAGAAAAAGAGTGGAATTAATCCAGCAGTGATCCTCTGGTACAGTCCCCAGGGCATCACACTCTTACCACCTTCCCATCCCAATCATCTGTCATTCATCCCCATCCTTTTCTCTCTCTTTAAACCATTACAAAGATCTTATCTCCTACCCCAGTGTTACTGAGTTTCCTTAAAAAGCCTCCTGTGAATTATATTATCAAATGTTTCTGTAAATGTAGATCCTGTGATTCTCTTTTAGTCAATATTTTGCTAAATCTTCATAATATTTGAATGAGTTAGGAAAGCACAATTTATCCTTACTGATAAATATATCAACTTATCTCAGCTGATCTGTGCTGACTTGCAATTTATTCATCCTGATTTTTTTCTCTCTCCTACATATCACCTGTAGATGTTTTATAACTATTTTAAAGTATTTTCTTCACTATTTTTCCCATTAATTAATTCAGATTCTCTAGATTTCAGTTCTGAGGGTCAGTGTTAAGAGCTATTTTAACGATTGCTACAGTTTTGGCTATTTTCCAGTTATCCAGCAGAGTGGCTGTTTTAATGATGAATTACATATCTTTAATGATAAATTAGGGTGCTTCATTCTTAGGATTTCCTCAGAATCTCTGATGAATTCAATTTGGTACCATGAATTGTTGGGACAAGTATTTCTGGAGTTTTTATACTTCTGATATTTTTAATACCTTTTATCCAACAGGGTTTTCACATCATTACATGTAACTTCAGAGAAAAGATTCACCCCCAGCCCTTCTTTTCTAACACCCAAATAAATTATTTACCTTCACTGCAGTCCTTTCTCACTTCGTGCTTTCTTCCTTTACACTTATCAGTCTAATAAGCCTCTGTATAATAGTCAGCTTTCCATGTATGATTTACTTACTATTTGTTGCTGTGTGTTTGACTGTGTTTGTGAACTTCCTGAGCTTCACCTTACTTGTACTGTATATTGCCTGCTAAATCTTCTGTTTTATTTGCATTTCTTTAACCTTGCATCCATTCCTGGAAGATTCTTTGGAGATCAAAATTAATCCTTGAATTTTGCCATTTTATTATCCTCTGCCTTCCCTTGTTTCTTTGTTCTGAAATGTGGAGATCTGCTAATGCACAGGTTATAAATAGGTTCCATTCTAAAGTTATGAATCACATTTTAAAAAATAATTATTTCTCTGGAAGAAAAAGGTCCTGTTTTAAATACTGACGTTTTATTTTTAGAACACTGGTATTTTGCATATAGCTGGAATTATTAAGCCTGAATGTGTTCATCCATACTTGTAATTCTATCAGCTACAAGGGAAATATTCACATAAACAGCGATATCATAATTATTCTCACCTTAATTATTGTTCTTTGGACCACACTCTCTGAACTAAACCCTGTTTTTAGTAAGCCAGTGAACTCTGTTTCACATAGTATTTCTTCATGCTTAATCATTTTAATGCACAGGTATATCATATATTTAAAGCACTGGATTTGATTTTCTAGGATCTAGAATTTGTGTGCTAACCGTCAGTTTCTCCTACACACTCTGAGTCCCCCTCAATGGTTTTGGTGGCATGTTTCAACTCCTACCTTTATCCTCTAAAAAAACCTAATCATCATTTAATGTCTTTTGATATTTCCTTCTAATAAAAGTTACTTATTCACAATTGCTTCATTTCTTCCCAACATGGTACTGGTTTCTCAAACATCAATAACCCTCCCCTCCTGTATCCCAGTACCCTTCTGTTACTTACACACCTGTGATTTAGCATGCCTGGCTCCTGAACCCTTCTCTCCATCCAAGAAGAAACCACTAACGTTACTTTAGATGTTTAATTTATTTCTCAAGGTTAGGCTTTTGTTGGAATGCAAAAGCAAGAATGCAAGAAACCCCCAGCTTCTAAAATTGTTTTTCCATCAGTAGTTAGGTACCGAAGCTACTGATTGCCATCTGTCCCCATTAACAGTCTAACACCACAGACAAGCAGGCCTGTTAAAGTAGAGCATCCTGAGCTTTACATGTGCTTGAATGAGTACGGAGTAAAACTGCAAGTGATGCTAATAAGAAGTGTCTAGTGCTCAGACTTTTGGAAAAGAGATCACTTAGATTAGGACTAATCAAGCATTTTATGGTGAAATAATTTTCTGCTAGAAATAGCTGAAGAGTTGGGTGCTCACTAGCAATAGAGATAAGCCAGGATGAAGCATATGTTGCAATCAGATGAAGCAGGTACTTGAACCTGATCCTCCTAGCCCTATGCTGTTAAGGGGACAAGGAGTGGGATCTAAAATATGTCTTAGAACTTGTGCATAGATGCTGATTTTTAAGAAAATACAGATCCAAATCTTTATCTTCCTTTTTGTTGTTGTTGTTTTTTGCTTTGTTTTGTTCAAAAGAGGGAATAATGAAATTTATATAGTATCATTTCTAATCTAATTTAGTATCATATCTATCATCCTGTAAGGATTTTGTTATATTAATTAACGGAGGTGGCTTTTTTGTTTGTTTGTTTGGGTTTTTTTTTGTTTAAAAAGCAATGCTGAAGTCATACAAATTTAAAAATGCATGATGTACATTTAGACTCTGGAATTGCTGATCGAATTTATTACCAGAAAGTTGGTTCTAGCTCTTTGGATTTTTTTTTTTTTTAAATTATTTTTTATTTTTATTACACCTGCAGGACTAAACCAATGAACTGTGGCCAAGGTCCTGCGTGCATTTCTTCTTCTTGATGATGCAAGTCAGGCCTTCCTTCAGCTGCAGGAAGACTTGGTCAGACTGGCACTGGTCATGCTCAGTCTCTGCAGTGAAGAAGGGTTCAGAAATCTCCAGCCTTTGCCATCCCAGAGTGCAGCGCTGTTTGCACTTGCTTCCTCGAGTCCAGAAGGCACCCACCAAGTTCCAGCATCACAGCACCTGAGCTAACAAGTCTCTACAGATCCCCCAGCAGAAGAGGCTGATGTAGCTTAGGTGTCTGTACCAAATCCCTCACCACCCAGGTTATTGCTTTTCTTTGACATTTTTCTCTCTAGGCTCTAGAAATCCAAGATCCTTTAAGAATGGGAGTTTGATGATGTGTTAATGCTACTACACAATGCTATATTACTTAAAGGCCTTCTTAATTATCTGATAGACTGGGAATCATTGAAGCTATTCCAGTTTACTCACTAAATATGCCTTTGGGTATGAAAACTGTACAAATCAAGTTTGAAAAGCCTATTATTTGTCAGGCAGTTTAAGAGATCCTGTGATACCTTCTCTCCAGAAATTGCAGAAGTAATTAGACTGTACTAAGAACTGTTAAATTTGTACCTTTGAGGTCACAAGCACATTTTAAAATATTTTTTTCCTCTCTCCACAATGCAAGAGCCAAAATCTGGCTTTGCTCAGTTGAAAACTAAATGGATATATGACAGGTATTAATATTCTGTTCCACTGCAGTCCCACTCACGGCACGCCAGACAGACTGGATTTCTTTGAAATTATCTGTGCTGGATTTGAGGAATTTGTTGATATGTCAGTTTGTGCACCTGAAAAGGAAAGCAGAGTGTAGTACCACACGTGTCTGCAGTTCTTTCTGAGTAAGTGGGGTCTTGGAATGGGGTCTGGCCCCTGATCCAAAGTTGCCTGGAATCTCTCCACTGACTTCAACCACCACAGCAAACTGTAAATGTCATCCCGTAGCATCTGTGTCAAACCTGTAAGAACAGCATGTTCTCTAAAATGGCATCTGCTTTTAATGAAAATAAAGCTTGGAGAATTCATTGAGCCTCTTGTGGTCATTAACAAATTCTGCTGTCAAGTATGGATTTGTTCTGATTTGATTCTCAATTACTGGATTTTCTTTTCCCTTTGTTTTCTACAGTAAGGAGTCTTCTACTATGGAAAATCCTCTCTCCACTTTGGTACTTGCAGATGGAATTACCATATTACATTAGGCAATGGAAGAAGAAGAAAATTGCACCAACCTTCTTCCAGGGACTCATACTCCAGATGGTGTCTGTGAGGGCTGTGTAGATTTTTTTCTTTATTACAAGAGTAAAATATACCAGATTAAAGTCTTTCCATGCCAGCTTTGTTGTCATAAATATTTGTGATGGATATGCTGATTCATTTTTAATAGAGGATAATACTTCAGATGGCAAAATGATCAAAACACAAAGCATATTTAGGTCAGGGTAATTTAACTCTAATCTTGCCTAATTGCTATTGCAGTCTGGACTGACAAGACTGAGCTAATTAAATCCTGATCATGAACTATCCTCTTCTTACTTTACATAGTTCCACGCGCCAAATACAACTCTAGTGCTCCTAGCTGACATTTTCTGAGAAAAGACATTTTTAGGCATCATAATGTGTGAAGGCTGCCAGCAGGGCAGTCTATCACTTTTACCTTACATCAAAGGGATGTGCACCCTCTTGGAGGAAGAAAATAAAGCTAGTATAAAAGACAAGACTCTAGCAAGGAAGGTTAATGTGGGCACCTTGCAAGTCTGAAGATTCTAAGTTCAAATTTGTGAAAAAGAGAGCACAACCTGCACTTCCAGTCTTTCTTCCTTGCCCTTGTATAAAACAAGAATCTTTGGGAAAACTTCCAAAAAATACCTTCCTCTCTACCTCTCATCAATGTAATTGCCTCCATTTATTTCTCTTTCTGTGCCCAGAAGAATGTGGCCATAACAACCACCTTGTGATTTCCAGTGCTCTTGGTGCTGCATTTCCACTGCTGACTACACCAGTCCACTTCCCAAAGCTGCAACCTCAGGCACAAGATGGGAAGCATCCTCAAAAGAAGATAATATACAAAACCAGGAAGACCTGAAACTTTAAGGGATGTGAAGTATGTTCTTTAAAGAGCTATAGCCTTTGTTTCACAGCTCTATTTTCTGATGGTAAGTAATTTTTGTGATTACAAGTGGGGCAATATCAGAACTGCATGAAACATTCATAACTGTAACTAAAATGGGTGATGTCTCCTCAGCTGATGTGCGCTTGAGAGGAATGACTTTGATGCCAAAGCATTTTAACTAGGGTGGTACTGTTATGGTCAGGTGTGTAGCTTAGTCATTTTGACAGTCTCTGCTGGGTCTCAGCCAAGTGCTGTATCTAAATCCCAAGTTCTCCAAGGCTTTCCTGGTCAGAAAGGCAGAATGCATTTCTGAGACGGGAAACCTGCAGCATGCAAGACGCTAATACGGGTACCAGCTCTCAGCCAGGGGAGGCTGCCAAAGTGACAAATTGCAAAGAGAAGCTGAGCAAAGAAGTGAGTGTGCATGCATATTTGTGTGTGGGAAAGGGGGAAAGAGAGAGCATCCCTTCAAGAGAACAGGCAGAAGTATTGGCAGAAAGTATTTGGGGAATCAGGAAGAGTATGCATGGAGGGAACTGTGGAGAGGATAACAAAGCAGCAAAAGGAAATCACCTGCTTTGTGGAAACAAAAAGATGTGCATATGTGTTTAAGGGAGAAGGTGCCACAGAAGTTCCCAGATCTGGTCAGGAAGCTGGCAAGAAAAATCTATCTAATGAACATCTGAGGTTAATTCAAGAACTGCATCTGAGCTTTGTCCTTTGTCATCATTTAGAAAACAAGTGAAAATGATTTTGACGGTCTCACCTTAGTCCCACATGGCATTTCACACATCACACAGCAACTGTGTGGTCCTTACACATGACTGTTTTCATAGATGGAAAATTTGGATCATAATGGCATAATGGTGCAGACAGAAGTCCACATTGAAGGGTATTAACAGAAACTGCTGCAGCATCATTTGCCTGCATTTTCCCTGACTGTAACTAATAAAGGCCCTCATCCTCAGCACTATTAAATTTACTCAAATTAAAAAGCTGCTTCTCTATGACAACAGACCATTCTCCTTGTTCCACTTCAAAAAGTATTAATTATGGAACATCATGTTTTACAAATATTTTTCTGTATAAATGCTACATTAAAACCTATCATATTGAGTAAACAACTATGTGTGTTTTGCAATATAAGGAAGACTGTTTTCTATACTCTCAGAAAAAAAGTTGCATCAGTGTTTTGTAAGTAGGTCAGTGACAATTCCTTATGTATTTCTTAAATTCACATGGACTCTCTGGGTTCTGGCATAGGAATGCATGGGTAAAACTACTGTGAATAAAATATTCATGTTTTTCTTTAAAAATAAATAGACCCAGATAAGCTGCAGTAAGAGAGGTAACGCTTTCCCAATGCAGGATTGTCATCTGTATGCTTTAAGAGCTTTACTCTGTTCAGTTTATTAGCATATAATTAATATGAGAGTAATTGATATGAGATTCCCTTTGCAATGAAATCATTCATGAATTCTGGGCTTGTAACACTTCCCTTATCTCTTCATTCGGTGTGAAAATTGTTGCGAATACTAGTCATTATTCAGAACACCTACTTATTTTTTAGGATCTAGTATGGGTTTTGATTAAGTGTCAGTATAATGTCAGTATAATGCTATCTATTTCATCCAAAAATCTCATTGAAACAATGATGACCAGATGCTGTTTATCAGACAGTTGTATTACAGAGCATCGAATTTGTGTTACACAGTGTGCTCCTGCTAGTGTGACTAAGGAACTAAGGGCACACCTGCACGTCAAGCAGGGACATCACCACCAAGGCCATTCCTCCTTCCAGGAGATTTTGTGGCTGAGTCTAAGGTCAGCTCCTCTGAAAGCCTTTTCACTTATGGTTGCACAAACTGCGTGTGTGGTACTGTTGGCATGCCCGTTGCTGTGGAATTACAGGATGTCAATTAATCCTGGAGGTTTTGTAAAGAGAAGGCTGTTTCACTGTAGATGTGTCAATACCTATGATGAGTAGGTATCCTAAAGAAAGTCACAGGATGAGTCCCGTAGCCCAGGCAAATATTAACCTTGTCTTCTACAGCTGTTCTCTTAAGTAATCCCACCTCTAGCTTTTGTAGGGATCAGAACTACCCTAGCTCACAAATAAAAAGAAAATAAGAAAAAATACCTGCAAAATATGTGAACTCTGGCAAGCCTTCTTGAAAATTGCTGACAGACTGTCCTGGTTTTGGCTGAGATAGAGTTTCCTTCATAGTAGCTGGTATAGTGCTGTGTTTTGGATTTAGTATGAGAAGAATGTTGATAATACACTGATGTTTTAGTTGTTGCTAAGCAATGTTTATACCAAGTCAAGGACTTTTCAGTGAGGAGGCTGGGAGGTGCACAAGAAGCTGGGTGGTGACACAGCCAGGGCAGTCAAACAATTTGAAAGACCTCATCTTCAATATCATATTCCTTCTTGATTAGCTGAATTATCTCACTGTTGACATCTCACATAGCAGAAGCAGAGCTCTGTGTAATGTGTATCATGTCTTCCCTGGGCTCCACAGAGATAAAGGGGAATAGATTAAGGAGGCTGGATGGCATTTTGAGTTATTTTTCATGTACGTGACATGAAGATGAGTGGCCATTCCCCAGAGGTCTATTGAGAGAGAAATGGATTATCAAAGGTGTGGACTCCACCTGATTTACATGCTTACTCTGCTCTGACAGTCCCAGCTAATGGAAAATGTTGGTGGCTGCTGGCAGATGCAAAGAATTCAAGGTAGATATTTGCCTATTTTAGTTTGTCCACTTGCATGCTTGACTCAACTGGTGGTGAGGCTCATTATGCAGCCTTATTGCTCTAGATTTTGAACCTATTTCTTCTCAAATTAATTGCTTCTGGTTCAGTTATCTGTATCCAATGTGATTGAAATAGCATGAAAAGAATCACCGTCGTGTGGCTGTTGTCCATTAAATCCCCCAAGGAAACACATAATCCATTAGACTGCTCTGGTAGACAGCAAATTTCATGAATTCACATGTTCATGAGCACAGTTCCATATCACTAACAGGCTGGAGACAAAGATTTGGAGCAGAAGAGGTGCTAGGTTGATTAGAATGGGGGTGGGATGTCACTATCTCCTCTGCCTATGCAAGATGTAACACCATGGACACCGTATGAGCAGTTAAATAGCTGGTACCAGCAGCAGGATTCCTTCTGTGGTTTTCAGACCAGTTGCAATGGGAAGGGGCTGTAGACACACATTTGTCACAGGGCTGTGCTAGCTCCACCACCTGGAGAAGAAGCCCGTAGCTCTTCCAAGGGTGACATGGGTGGTGGGGCATGCTGAAACTGCGTTCTAACACCCATGCTGTGGATTTGGGTTGAGGGATGGATTGCATTTTCCTGCTTTCATATTTAGACACTCCTCTTGCCTCTTTTTTCTTATAGAAAAGAAGGTCTTTGCTTTGTATGTTGCTTAGAATCTCGGTTAATCTGGCTTAAAAAGGAGATTTACCATTGCCTTCCATGGTCGCATTTAAAAAAAAAAAAAAAAGAAAAGAAAGGGAGAAAAACCCTCTTCCTTTTAGCGTTTGGAATTATTATTGGGAAAGATTTGTAAAGGTTACTTGTAAAGATTTTGTTATTTGTAAAGATCATAGAGGATGAATTTGGGAGAGGTCAATAAACAATACTGGAATTACCAGCTGACATTAGGGTCTTACTGACATACATGTGAAAATAGGGAAAAAGAAAAAAGAGTAATCCTTTATTCTGTAGAATTTGACAAACTGGCAACAAGACATTTCTGCCTTGCACATTGGGAGTCTATGAAAGCGAAGTGAAGAATAAGGCTATTCTTAGCCCCCTTTATAGGCACACAAAGTAAGGCACAGAAATGTCATTTGCTGGAGGGTGAGGAGGGTTAGTTCAGGAACCGAGGACAGGACCGCTGTGCTACTGTAAACCCGTCCTGCACGACAGGGCAACCGGGAACCTGCGGCTGGCAGAGCCCTGTGCTAGCGGCCGTGTCTCCGCACACTCCCATCTTAAGCCAACTACCGGAAACGTCCTCGTTTCTTCCCCCCCCACACCCTCGAATTATTTTGATTCGTGCTCAAAGATCAGGCTGAGGTTTCACCAGAGCCTGGACGGCATTACCTCGGGATGACAATTCAAGCGGTGACTTCAACATGGGCGGACGGCAACAAAGCGCAGAGGCCGCACGGCTGGGCGGCAGGGGAGCGCCCCGAGGGCTCGTTGCAAGCGCCGCCCGGCCACTACCAGCCGCTGCCTCCCGCGGGGCAGCCCGGCCCTCCCCGCCGCCCCCGCCACCGGCTCCGGCTCTCCCCGCCACCGCCCCGGCTCCCCTCAAACTTTCCAGCTGTGCCCCCGTCCGAGCCCGCCCGGAGCCCCCGACAGCTGGTCTCGCTCCCCTCCGCGCCCGGCGATGCCCCAGCGGACGGGGCGACGGGGCGGTGCCTCCCCCCGGCCCGGCCCTGCCCGGCCCGGCGGAGGCGGTGGGCGGCTCCTGCGGCCGCGGCATAAACCGCGGCCCCTCCCGCAGGTCCCTCTGTCCCCGTTGGACGGCGGGGAGGAGAGCGGCTCTCCCGCGGGAGCCGGGCGGAGGCTGCGGCGGTTCTTCAGCCGAGGGGCTGCGCCTGGTGGCGGCGGGGCGGGGAGCTGCGGGGCACGGGCGCGCCGCCTCCGCCTCCCGGCTGCCGCGGCCTCTTTCGCACGGCGGCGGCGGCAGCAGCAGGTTCCGGCGGGCTCCCCCCATTGTCTGCCCGCGGGCGGAGGGCTGCGCTGCCCGCCCGCCCCCCGCCCTCGCCTTTGTGTGCTCCGGCCGGCGGCGGGGCGGCGCGGCGCCCGCCGTGATGCGCGCTGCGGGGCGGCAGGGGGTCCGCTCCTCCCGGTGAGAGGCAGGCAGGGACCCAGCCTCTGCCCCGGAGGATTTTTACCCGCAGCAGCCGGAGGAGGGGGACTATGGACTGAGCGCATCGGTGTACCATGGAGTCGGGCATCCGCTTGAGCACGCTCTGCCTTTTCCTCTGCCTCGGGCCAGGTAGGCGAATGCCGGACCCGCCGGGCGGGCACCCGGGAGCGGAGCCGGGGGAGCTTCGCGGTGGCGATGCTCTGGTCCCCGGGCGGCCGCAGGTGCGGGGAAGCGGCGGGGCGGGAGGGGTCTCGGAAAGTTGCGGTGTCGGCAGGTGGGGTGACGGCACTTTCTGTGTCAGTTGCAGGCTTTGGCGTGGACCCCTCGCTGCAGATCGACGTGCTGTCCGAGCTCCAGCTGGGAGGCTCCACGGAGGGCGTGCGCCAGGTGCCGGGGCTGCACAACGGGAGCAAAGCCTTCCTCTTCCCAGGTATGGCCGCTCCCGGCCCACCTGGCCCCACTCAACTCTGGCCGCCGCGGTCGGTCCGTGCCCCGCGCAGGGCGCATCGTCCGGCCCCCGCGGCGAGGGGCTTGACCGCTCCTGAAGTACCCGTGATCCTTTCTCTTCCTGACCGCTTTTCTTCTACTCTTCCTCTCGCCCCCACCCTGCTTTATTTTTTCTTTTCTTTTCCCCTCTATCTCCCCCCCCCCCCCTTTTTTTTTTTTAATTTGACTGGTAGATGCTTAATTAAAGTACAGCAGAACGGGGCTGGCAGATGGCTTGTTTTGTGAGTCGTGGGGTGCAGTCATGAATAATAGCACCACCCACTCTTCTGCTTCACTTGGGAATCGCTAAACATACCCCAGTTCCAGCTAGGGAAATGCGCACTGAAAGTTTTATGTGAATCGAGCAAAATGCTGAAATGAAGTGACCTGGAGGAGTGAGGCAAGAAATAAAAATGCCCTTTTTTACTGAGTGGCCCTTGTGAGCTTCTGTATCATACCCCTTGTGTGGAAAAAAAAGAATGAGTTTTGGTCTCTTTCAGTGCTTGTGGCTGGTTTTTTGTTCATAATGGGAATGGAAATTTCAAAAATACATTTAGGAAGATTATTAAAAAAAATAAACTTCCTTACATTGTAATTCATAAAGGACTGTAAAACAGCACTCAGTGGCTAGCTGAATTTGTTGGCATAGGTTACATTGCCTATGCTTGCTCATTTTCAGTGTATTTTTGAACTACACTTTAATAATATACTGATAATTTAAATGAAACTGGAGTCAAGAATGCTTTCAGGAAAAACCTCTATCTTATTAAAAAAAAAAATTCCTAAAAATGGCCTTTAAATGCAAGTCTCTTCTCTGAAAGATGATGAGATGCTCCTTAGGAACATGAGTAAAGAAGAGCAAAGAATGTGGCTCAACATCTGATTGAGCAAGAGCAAATCTCATCGGTCCTGTAGTTTTAAAATAGGGGGACTTGATTGCTTGGCTTCTTGTGTTATGCCAGGAGTTCTAGCTTGGGTCTGAAAGCATTTCTAATGCAACAGGCAAGAGTTCTCTCATATGGAAGAGTTATAATTAAAGGGAGATAAGGTCTGGAAAGGGAATTTCTTTTTCATGTTAGCATTAATGAGATAATTTATCAGAAGCTAATAGTTGCCAAAGGTGCTGCTTTTTTTTTTTTTTTTAAGGTTGTCTCTCTAGCGCTGTTCTTCCCCAGTACGGCCAGCATGTGTCACTATGGACATTAATGTGGAGACGCATGGGCATATGCATTCTGAAACACTGACACATGCTGGTTTTAAACATCCCTAATGGACTTTTGGCTGTAGAGCAGAATCCTCTGTGAAGGGGGTAACTTCTCAGAATGGCAACACATTTGTGTGGCTATGAGGTTTGTGTTGTAAAATAGCTGTAATTTTTTAAGGTATGGTTCTGAGTTGAGGTGCCATTGTGCTGTGTGGGGTGAGGGAGAAGTCAAAACTCCCTTTGACTTACATGGTAATAGAATTAGAGGTTTGTAAGAATAAGAGTGTTTATTGTATATTTTCCTAGTGTTGGGACAGAAAATTATTTAGTTACTGAAAAGCTTTTTTCAAGTTGTTCCCTTTACTTTGTAATAATGAGTGCACATAGTTCCCAAATGAGTTAGCAGTTTAGTTGTAACAAAAGGAGACAGGAGTTTTAAATTTCCACCCCAACCTTTTTACTTTGTTGAGAGGAATTGGGGGAATAACAAGGATGAAAACACTTGGGTCTAAATGATGGCTGAAGTCACTCATATCCCTTGGGAAGTCTTCAGCACCCTGCAGGACTGGAGATTTTTTTCCTGCTACTGCATAAGATGACTGCTGATTTTCTTATAGTGCGAGATCCTTACTGAACAGACAGATTTTCATTTTCAAACTTGCATTTAGAAATGGAGACATTTCCTTCCTTGATCAGACCACTGGGTCTACTTAGTCATTTTTGTTCTGCTCTTAGAGCTCACACTGTAGGAACAGTGCTGCAATATATCTCTTTATGTATATGTTTGTGTTACGTGAATTTCAAATATATGTCTCTTTATATGTTTGTGTTAGGTCAATTTAAAATATATGTATGTGCTGACTTTAAGTTTGCCTTTTGCCTATGTGTTTTGCTTAGTCTGTCTAAGGCCTTACTGCTAGACACAAATATTTTTGTGAAAAGGACACAACTTTAAATAGTCTGAACTTATTCTGGAAGCTTTAACTTGTGATCTTTTGCTTTTTGGTTTCTGCAGATATTGAATCTTTTCTTGCACCATATACATATTTATGACATTGTAGTATATTGCCTTTTTTGATAGACTACATTCTCAACTGGTGTAAAGCCTTGCGTTACATATGCTTAAAACATACACAAAACCTAAATGCTGTTCTTAATTTTAGAAAGAAATTATGAAAGTGTCAGATTGAACTGCCAACAGGTAACAGATGCTTAAAGATAGATGATGGGAAAATTGTACATAAAGTTAAAGCAGAATAGTCTCCTTCTGTTTCTAGATGAAAAGTCGGTTTTGACTGCCTAATTAGATGTAGCATCAATTTTCAGTACCAGGGTTTTAGCATCTAATTGGCTGTTCTGACAAATTCTTCTTTGCTTAATTGATTTTCAAAGGTACTTATATTTCTAGGCCATATAACACAAGAACCAGTTACTCTCTGAAGGTAGTTTTAGTCTGTTGTAGTCCATTCAAGAGCATTTAGATTGCTCCTTATACAGTTCCTGACTTGGAAATAACTATAGCCATTTAAAATTGGTGATCACTTGGAGTTTCTTTTTGTGTACCGATCTGCTCTGTTGTTGTACAAATATTATAGAAATTACCAGATTTAAGAAACAGAACTCTTCCCACTGACTTCGGTGGGACTAGATGCTGTGGTCTTGAATTCTAAACTTTTGAGGTGCCTGGTCATCCCTGATTGTAGTGGATGGCACCATCTGAATGCCACTGTAATCTGGCTCTTTAGCTGCAGGGGCTTCTCTTGCTGGAAATGTGATTTGCAAAGTAATTGTAAAACGTTTCAGTGTAGCTTGTGGGAAGATAAAATTATGAATAGAAAACAGGAGGAAGCCTTCCAAAATGGTAGCGTTGCTGTATGTGAACATCTGCCAGCACCTCTTAGCCAACAACAGATACTACTATTTCAAAATATGTTTAGAGGAAGTTTATTCTTCTTTTGGTCAGAGCACTAGAACAGAAGTCAGAATATCTACACCACAAACTTCTCTCTGTTGGTAACAGTTTACATAAGTCAGTAAAATCTTCAATACCTTTGTTTTCCATTTGCAAAACAGGGATGACACCTAAAGGTAAACCCCAAACCAGGGGAGTGGATTGAAGTGTAATTAATGTAGTCAAAGGCTTTTGGAGAAACACCACTTGCCATTCTTAGAATCCTTGCTTAGAATCCTATACTGCATTAATACAATTTGAGATTGATGGAGATGAAAGTCAAGGTAGCCATTTTCCTATGGAAATGTGAAAACCATATTGTTACAAGAGCACTTGTTGCATATGTCACTGCAGGGAAATTTGAAAAGGCAGTCAAAACCACAGCGACAGAGGCTGGAGAGTGCTGAGGGTTTTGGATGGGTCAGACATATCTGACTTAAGTCCGTGCTCAGGAGACTTAATGTTAAACATGTACAAGGTCCCAATAAAGCCAGGTATTTCAACTTGTAATAGGAAATGGCATTCTGAGGGGTGAGAATCTGAATAAGGGCTGCAAGTGTAACTTGGTCTCCTGTGCAGTCCTCTAGGCAGTAACTTTTTGTCACCCTCTCTTCTCCGTCTAGACTCTGTGCTATATATATTTTATAGATATAATATTTTGATAGTCTTTCTGGATCTTACTTGCTCCTGAGAGCAAATACTTGGCATCAGACTATCTCTTCTCACAAAGTGTACGTGTAGTAATGGAGATACCTTCCCACTGCCTCTAGCAGCAGTGGAGGGTGGTGGAAGGTACGCTGTAAATCAAGCCACCAAAAATGGAAGCCAAGTAATGTGTAAAGAAAGTATATGCCCATCAAAAGGTGTATATATCCCTCAAAGAGGAGGCTAAAGGGTAAACAGAAGAATACAGTCAGATGGTTACAAGCACAGGAACATGTATTAAGGAAAAGATAAAAAGGACATGGCAGTCATGAAAATGTGGGAGCCTATGTATCTGAATGCAGAACTTGGATCTCATTCAGAGGATAAGCTTTTTCTCTGCCAGTTGGGGTGTGTAACTCTTAATATGTTTATAAATATTTGGATAATTCTGATGAGGGACAGTTCTACAGGCAAGATATGGTATATTCTGATGGGGAACAAGATGTGCTATAAAACACCAAAGAAATTATTTAATCTGTCAGTGGGATACATGAAAGGACTCAGCACTACCGTTCTTTGAATTGGGACTTGCTGGCACAAACTGCTGGCAGGAAAAAAGCCCTAAAATAGGCATCTTTGTGTAAATGATTTGTTACCTATTGCTGTGTGACTGGATCATTAGCCTGTTATTTTGAAATGCTAGCAAAACAATGTTACTATATATATAATACATACCTTACATCCCTTAGGAAAGATCATTGGTTTTGGCCCATGACATGATCTCTGGACATTGCTAAATAAAGGAGCCAAAAAATAAAGCTTTAAAACTAGAGATGAGTAAGCTTTCTGTAATAGAAATAGGATTTACGTTGCCTATGTACTTCACAGGCACGTTTTGCCTTGCCACCTGTCACTGAGACTATGGACAGATGCTTTCTCCTGGTTCCAGCTGAGCCTGCTGAAAATATTACTGTTCCCAGCTGCTTGTTACCACCCATGAGCTAGAGGTTACTGTCCCCACAACTTTTCCAAAGCAAGAGGTCGTATGAGCATTCCCATGTCTACTGATCACAAAGCCAGCCAGGTTCAGGTGCAAACCTGGCTGACTGCAGTGACATGGATTAGAGAGTCCTGTAAAATCCCCTTTCTCCAGCTGTACTCATCTCCCAGAGGAGTTCTAACAGACAGCTGGGGGAGACAATGCTGATGTTGCCAACTGGCATGGCTGACTGCAGAGTAAATACCTATCTGCAGATTTATTTTTTTTTTTGTCTTGAAAGCAAGCTTGTTTCTCTCAGAATCACTGAATCCTCAAAATGTGGGACCTCCAGCACAGACATCATCTGCAGATAATAAAATTTCCCAGAATTTTTAGAAATACTGAAATAGAGTTTAATTTCAGTAAGTACTGGAGTGTTTTGCGATGTTAGGAATGCCTAGTGTAAGCAATTACTCTATGACAATGCAATAGCCAGAGAGATCCAGATTTTGGAGTATCTGGAACAACAGCCAATGCTGTCCCTCTGCTGCCCCCATCCCCTTTTGCCTCTGGTATGTTCCAAAGTCACCTCTGCATCTGTGCAAACAGTAACCATTATGGTACAGCCCTGCCAGGGTTGTGATCGATGCTGCTGGGGAGCCTGGCTGTGGCCATGAAGCATCTCCTCTCTCCAAAAGAGCTGAATGTTCAACATCTTCCTCCTCCTGTCAGCAGTAGTAGCAAAAGGAGGTGTTTGGGAAGTGTCTGCTGTTTGAAGAGCCTTCCCTAAATAAAGGAGGCAGTATGTGAGAATCCTGCATCCAGTGCCCATCCTGAACCATGCTGAGTTACCATGCAGGGACAACTAGGATGCACTTAGCTGCTGCACAGCCATACACTGCTGAATAATCATGAGTATGCCTATTATTTGAGACTGTGTTGCTTGCTAGCTGCTAGTTTATCTGTGAAACTGAAGGGGGTAAAAAGTTACAGAAAGAAAAATAATTTCAATGTTGTGGACTTGTGATTGATGCTTGTAATGGTGCAGCAGAGGGTAGTACTGGGAAATGGAAATGTGAATGGGAACCTAATATACTGGAGGTACCAAGGAAACTCAAGTTGCCAGAGAAGAGACTGTAATCCCTGTATGTAGTCGTTCATACAAAATAATGTTAAGGAATGACAGAAAACTTGGCCTGTTGCATTTGGGGATTGTAACTGTCTCAGTGCTCAAAATTTCAAATAAATAATGTTGCTGAGGGTATGTATTGGGCATATAAAGCATCACAAAGGTGTAAGTGTAGAGCAGTAGAGTTATTTTAAGTATGGCTCTATTTATTATGTCATTGTTTGTTGCAAGAAAAGGTATTTTACACTTTTTCTACAGTGGGTTTTTTGGGGGGAAGGAAAGGAAATAAGCAGAAATTAAATATTCCCTCTGTAGCTCTCTTGCCATGTGTCTTGATATATGGTCTTGACATAGACTTTTGTCACCTTTCAGTCTGTAAAATTCTTAAGAGCATGGATTCTGAAAGAAGGTACAGCATGGGGAGAGAAATGATACATGCTTGCTGGTGCAGGCACTGTACCTTGCCTGTCCAGATTCCCCTGGGAGACAGGGCGAAGCAGCATGACTTCCACGGCTTTGCATGGACTTGGTGGGACAGCGAGCACCTCCATCCTCTGCTATGTCAACTTTTGGAGTGAATTAGTACCTACGCTTATTAATCAGCAAGGGTTTGACTCTATTTAGAGATATCCTATTGTGTTCTCATAGGCCTGACATGGTGCTTTTCACAGCCAGATTTCATCTAATATTTGCAATAAATTGGAGTCTCCAGGGGTCTGTTTTTACTTGGGTTAATGCTGATTCTCTAAAACTATTTTTAAAACAAGCATTTGGTTCTTCAGGTTAATTCAAATAACCATGCTCTGTTTATACATTAAGTATTGCCCAAAACAATTCATACTGATTAATAACAGATAGAATTGCATTTGCTTGTTCATACCTTTACGATCAGGCCCCTTCTAAAAATACTGCAGTTACAAACCCGTTGTTGAGCCTGGTATTATCTCAGGGCTCAAACCAAAGTATTTGTTGGAAAGCTGAGGATGGGTGTGATGTGCTGCTCTGAGGCACGTATAGAAGTAAAATATATGAAGATGGTGTCAGTGTGGTGATGTGGAGCAGAGCCCTGCTTGGTGTCATGAGAAGGGGTGAGATGTTCTAAGCCAGGGGTATCAAACTCGTTTTCACCAGAGCCCACGTCAGCCTCGTGGTTGCCTTCAAAAGGCCGAATGTAATTCTAGGACTGTATAAATGTAGGAGTAGTTCCATTTCTACAGTCCTAAAATTTCATTTGTCCCTTTGAAGGCAACCATGAGGCTGATGTGGTCCCTGATGAAAATGAGTTTGATACCCCTGGTCTAAGGAGTGGAGGCCAAGGTGTTTCTCCATGTCCATGACTCACCCACCAGGCAACCTCTCCTGGCAGCGTAGCAGGGGACCCTGGTCTCAGCTGAAGATGAAGATGTGATGGTGACAGCAGGACAGCATCTGTCCTGCGTACTGGAGAGAAGCCAGCACCTGCGGCTTGTGTGCCCTCAGACGGGAACAGTGACTCTCCTGAGTAGCTGTCAAGCACATCTTTCCATATTGCTGGGGGAGGATTGCGTTAGCAAGGGGTAGTGACGTGGGAAAATGAGGTCTTGTTACCCTTATGTAATGGCTTTTGCTGTGACATAGTTCAGTAGTCACGAAGCGTGGCTGAGAGTAGGTAGGTTAATGGGGTTTTTTATGGTTTCTTCCCCCACTGCAGCACGATTCATTCTCCAGTGAGGTTTCAGAGAGGAGAGCAGCATTTGCTCTGTATCTCTTAATCTAGATCAGTCTTAATGTCTGTTTCCCCCCTCCTGTTTGTTTATAATATCTAGGAAATAGGTTTCCTATGCTCCTTCTCCTTGCTTCCATTCTCCCAGTCTGTATCCTTCCTGGCTTGGAAAAATAACTCCAAGAGTGGTTAACTGCACTGCTTCCACTGTGTCTTAAGGGTGGTACAGAACTGAGCTTGTAAGCTATTTAAAACCAGTGAATAAGAGGTGGAGATTACATATAGCTGTTATGGAAAACTGTACTTCACGTAGTGACTCTTCAGTTCCATATATTTTGTCCTGTTTGGTCATGTGCCAAGGGGCAGATCCGCCGAACAGCTCTGTTCTCCTGCCTGCACTGCTAAGGTAGAGATGAATAAGAGATGAAAAATTGTTTTTCACTGGATTTTTTTCCTGTCCCTCTGTTTTGCTTAGATTCCCCTAATTTTGTCTCAATGTTTAAGAAATACTGATTTTTTTCCTCTCAGTGTTGTCTGGTAAGAAAGGGTACCTCAGAGTGCTGTGTGGGTTTTTCTTTGTTTGTGGGTGTTTGTTTTTGCCTAGTCATGTTTTCCATTATGAATGTTCACTCAGGTATTTCAGGTAGCTATTACTGAACTTTAAAAACTTAAAATAAATTTGTAGCAAGTATGTTATTGAAGTTATGATTCTATTTATGGAGTACACGTATTTTTCTTTTCTCCTTTAAACCATGTTTAGGTGGAAAGAATGCTGTAGCCATTTCTAACATGTAAGAATTTTAAGGCAAAAATTTCTCATTACTTGTTATGCTAACAAGTTTTTGTTTGTTTGTTTGTTTGTTTGTTTTTTATGCATACTTTTTTGAGGGTGCATCATCCTGGTGACTTCAGAGAGAAATAAGAGCTTAGAAAACTGACTTTTGCTTTGAGCTGTCTTGGGAGATGATACTCAACTCTTGTGCTCCTGCAGGGTGCTAAAGCAATGGATGTAATATTAAAAGACAAGAAGACTAAGAGGGACTTTTGAAGATAGTGTTCAAAAGAGTTTTAGCAGATTAACATATTTGCAGCAGCAACATTGCTACAACAGACTAACGTTTCCAAAGGAGCCATTACAATCAATACTGCTAGTGATCCATATCTGAGAATTTTTAAAGTGAAATTTGGGTGGCAATTTCCCCTCTAAAAATATAGAGGAAGTATAATAAGAAAAAGACCTCCAGTTGTAGAGTTGTCCTCTCTGTTAGGCAGAGCAACATTTACACTGCTTCCTCAGCATACATGCTTATTTAAGTATAATTAGATGATGGTAACATCCATACTGTTTATCTTATCAAGAGAAGATGACAGGTGCTAGTCTTGACTCCGTGGCTGGGAATCTATGTCTCTAAATACAGCTCCATAATGCTCCAGAAGTGTTCCAAAGAAACTGTTGTGGTTTTGAGGTCAATAATCTGGGTTTTAATGATTCTCTAAACATGAATTTGCAAATGGGGTCATGACTGTTCCAAAGGCATTCTTTCAGATTTCCTGTAACATTGGCTAATGTCCCTTGAACTTGAATCAGTCCCAGCTTTGCTCAGCCCCCATTCGAGGAGTGTGGCAGACTTGAGGAAATATGTGTACCCTGGTCAGTGATGCTCTTTTTAAGAATCTCTACATATACCCTTAGCATTTGAAGCATAAACAAAGTATACTCTAGTAAGAGATCTGGGAGCTTGGATTTTTTTTTAAACTGAGGTTATGTCTTTGTTATTACATTCTGTGTTCTTCCTAAAACTGTTCTTTGCATCTAAGTATGTTTTAATGGTACTCAGTTAAAACAAGCCTGCAAGAGCATGGCAATCAGGGTTTGGAAGCATTTCTAATTTTAACTCATCCAAGCTTTTAAGTTGGGCACATGCTTAAAACCTGTAGCTGATTCACTGAGGCTAATGGACACATTCATAGAAGCCTGGACTCATTAATACCTGATTTAAAAGGCATTTTCTTGCAGGAGAACCTGAACTCTGGTCCTCCTCAGCTTCCTTGGGACCTCTGTCAACTGTAGCTTGAGTCTCCCATATACATTCTGTCTGTCTGCCCTGCTCATAGCTGAGCTGTGCGCATAGTATTCCTTGGTATCCCTTCTCTTTGATGTTCCTGATTCAAAATCCTTCTAACCTTTTATTTTTCTGGCATTAAAACAGATAAAGGGAGTGGAGATTTTTCTGAGAATGTCAGTATGGCTGGTGGCTTGGGCCTTACTTGTCACCCCTCTGGCGCTCCCACCTCATTTCTGCTGGTACCTGAATTCTCTTTACGGTTCAGACTCCAGCCTTCTGCTCCCATCTGTTGCTGTTTGCTCAGCGCACTACTGGAGACCTGTGGCTAGCAACAGAGTTGTTGGATGTGTCTGCCATGCTTCAGATGCAATTTTTTTCCAGTGGTGGCCTTCCTCCCCCTCCCTTGCTGTGCTGCTTTTGTTGTTGGGATGGAGGTTTGGTTTTTCTGGAGCTCTCTAAGTTGGTGACTGTTGATCATTCTCTTGTGTCAGAAGTAAATCTTTCATGCAGACCACATCATTGTGATCACCTGGGAAATTAAGACAGATCTCATATTAATGCTTTCTTAAGCTCACCATTGTGTTGTATGAAAATAAATCAGCCTGAACACTTAGCAGTTTGGTGAGCTGAAGGCAGTTAACCCTTATGTGGGTATGAAAACAGTTACAGCCTAGAAAGCCAGAGGTGAAGGAAAGCTAGGATGAGTGATGCAAGCCATTGCAAAGAGGAAGAAACAGCTTCTTAATGGGGAGGAAAAAAAAGCTAAGCCCAGGACATCGACAGACGTTTGAGGTTGAGCTACAGAATCTCAAGAGATTCCTTCCAGCCTAAATGATTCTGTGAAACAGAGGCTTCAGGTGGTAGGTCTTCAGGAGCAGCATGTGGGTCACAGGGAAAGGAACTTTTGAGAGAAAATGACCAAGCAGAATTAATAAGTAGGTCTTACTGACACTCGCATAGTAAGAAGCAAGTAAGGGAGAGATGTGGTCTGTCGCTCAGAGGATGTAGGAGTATCTACACCCAGCATGATCCTAATCCAGAGGTGCCATGGTTGGTGCTGGTCTTCTGCAGTCTGTCATTGTATGACCCTTCACCACTGGAATATGATATACTTGGGAAGCTTGAATTGTGTTGTATTCTGGGAGAAGGGTAGTTAATGTAATCCCACTTGATCTACACCTAGCAGAGTCTGCTTGCGTGGTTTATTGTTGCCATTAAGTTTGTACTTGATTGTTTTTAATTGATTAACATTTGTTTACCTTTGGTAGCCTGCTTTTTCATTTATAAAAAGCTGACAACACTGTTTCCTGCTCTTGTCCTCCCTCTTGATGTGACTTGTATAACTCTTTATATTCTGACCATGCTATACAACTAGGGATTGGAAATAAATTCAGTCTTTTACCAGTTCTCATGTGTGTCATGCCCTTATTACAGTACCAGTAGGGCTGCAAGGCGATGCATTATTTTTCTTGTGCTCTTCAGTCTGTGTCCCAGTGTTAACAGTGTTTCTTGGTGTGATATTTTTGTTTGCTGTTAGGTCAGTTTGACACAAAGTGCTCATATGAGAGCATGCAGCTGAGCATAACTAGGTGCAGATGGCAGCAGCAAGGAAAACAAGACAGGCTTGGTTTTCTCCACAGGTTTCAAAGTGTCCTCAAAGCAGCTTCTAGAAAACTGGTTTGTGCCTAAAGGGGTGTGAGTGTGTGCATGTATATAAACTTATAAAGCCATAGCAGCTGCAACCTTTTGAATGTAGCTGGAACCCGTCTTGAAGTGAAGCAGCGGACAGAAGTCCCACTCCACTACCTCTGTGTCCTTGTTCAAGCATAATAGGTTTTATAGTGGGTATTGGCCATGAAAAACCTAAAAAACTTTATGTAACAGCACTTGATACTACCTATGAGGGAGCAAATACAAAGAGTCTTCAGAGGAAATGAGAATAGTGTTGGAATATAGACTAGGGGAAAACTAGTAATCAAAAAAGCTATTGCATCGCATAATTGATAACTTGGAACCTATCAGTCACCAGAAAGCATTATAATAATAAATACCTGGGCCAGAACATAGCATACAGCGCACATTTTAATTTCCTAGGAGTGGAATTTCTATAACAAGAACAGAAGTTGTCTTTTAGCTTTGTCATTTTGTTGTCATGTAATAGGTCCCCACTGCGTAGCACCCGCTCTCCTGGTGATATCTTGTATGAGGACATGGTTACTGTGAGATGGGTAGTGTTTCCAGTGGGCAAGGAACAGTGGTTTTCTGTATCATATATGCTTTTAAAAATTCCTGGTAGTGCTTTTGTGAGGTGCTTCCCTCTGTGTTGATGCACACATTCCTTATATTCCTTTCAGAAACATTCTGGAGAGCATGTTCACATTTTCTTTGGGAGTTGTTTTAGTAACAATCTAGCATTGTAGGATCTGTATTGCTTGTTAAGCAAATCACCCGCTTCAGCCTCCTGTGTTAAGAATACAGATTTCAAATCTGGAGCCCTACACATTAAAATTCAGGTTTTCCTACAATTAGACCTCTTATATTTTCACTTGCGAAAGGTTTGAAAAATTGTCAGAAATGTGCTATTGTAGATACAACCACTAGAACCTTTACTGTGTTTGTTTCCCTCTTATTTACTTTTTGCCTACTGAGTCCAAAAGTCTGACTTGCTGAGGCACAGCTGGGCTGCTTTACCTACAGTAAATGGCTCCCACTTGTAATCCTGGTGTAAATTCCTTCTTTGCCAGAGAGACCACAGCCAAAAGGAAGGTGAGAGATGTCTATGTATCTTAGCATTATGGTTTGGCAGATTAAGCCTGGTATTTAGAGAGCTGTGATACCTGGTCCTGATGCTCAAATGGATATTTATAGTGGTGTGAACCTGCCACTTGATCTCTCCGCATCTCTTTCCTTCCCTGTGTTGTATGGATCTACTAGGCAAGCAGAAGTGCTGTATGTGGCTGTGTGTACACATCACCATTGAAAGGACATTTCCCACCTGGATCTGTAATCCAGGTGGGAAATCATGCTGATAAGATGCACTGTTCATTTGATAGCTTCACCAAAGCAGCTGGATTCAGCGTGGGTAGTAGGTGGCTGGGCTGGAAGGAAAGATCCACCCTCCCCATTCCACCCAGCATGGTCTGTTTAAGTATGTGTGCACCACAAATCACGATTTTGTAGCCCCAGTCTCAAAATAATCTCAGGTGTTTGGCCATATTTTGAAAGAGCTTGATTATATTTTAGTGGCTAGCACCCAAGAAGTTGTTTTGTAGACCCACAGGGATGCAAAGAAGGCTGCTTTAGTAGGGGATATCAGTAGTTGGACTGCGAGAAGGTAAGCTTAGCGTTACAGAAAGATTCAGCTTGATGTGACTTCCTTGGTTTCTGCAAGCAACCAGTACATAAGCTGAGAGGCTTAACCCAGCCACTAGTATAATAACTCTCTAACTAGCATTGTATAATTTCCTTTGCAGAATGCTTTTAGACAGATTTTGGTGGTATTATTGTCAATTTACAGTAGAGTGCATAATGTGTTACAGTTGTAGTTTGCCCCATACAGTTTTGCATTTGCAAATTCTTTCCTAAAGAGTCATCCAAGTCAGTTCTAGGAGCTGGCAGAAACGATCGAGGGTTTGCTGCCACTCAGTTATCTTATTCTATCATATTGGGTAGAAGGCTTTCCCCTATTAAATATGTTCTATTTTAATTACATTTGCATAGTTGACAATTTTTAATGTTGCTTTAGCTTAAAGAAAAAAAAAGTTAAAAAAGCAAACCAAGCAAAAACTCCCTGGGGACTTTGACCATGGAGAAGAAAACATTACAAACAAAGTACTCTGAATCAAATAATGATTACTTATGCAAATGCACAAACTACTTACAATTACACAAGCAAGTTAGGTCCTTAACAATGGTTTGGTTATTTTGGATCAGACACATTGCAGCTGTATTGGAGCATATGTGTCCAGACTCTCAATACCTTTTTCCCCTCTTGTCCCACAGTGGATTTGTGTTTTCAGCTGCGCAAAAATCACCTTAAACACACAAGTATGTAGCTGGCAGGTGAGTTTTGGCCAGAAGTGGTATGATTAACATTTTTTGAGGATATAAGTATGAACAGTCCATATAGCAGGGGAAAAATGTGTATGCTCAGAGGCAGGTTTTTCTTCTCATCTCCTGTGTCAGTCTGTTGTGACTCCTGGGACTTTGCCTATGGTTTGAACTGAAGGAAAGTCCTTGCTGGATGACACACCAAAGCTGTAGCTGACATTCAGAATAGAGAAAGCTACCAAGCAAAGGCAATTGGAACCTCCCCAAATGCTGCAAGAACAAACTGTGACATTTCCCCCCTTGTTTTTATTTGATTTAATGATTTGGCTTCAAGTCAGTTTTCGTTGTGGTTGTTTAGTTTCAGCTCAAGTGCATTTTGCCCTCTTCCTTTTCTCCTTCCCATCAATAGCAGGTCTTTCTGCATACATCCTTGCTGAGGCATTTCTTTAATGGAAATAAGAAAGGAGGAGGCACATGGAATTGGTGATCATTGTGGTGGTGTCTAAACTACAAGGGCAGTTTGTGGGTATCCCCCTAACCAGTCTGTGGGGTGTCCCAAGGTCCCAGTCATTCAGCTTGGAAGATTTGCTGGAGTCCTTGCTCCTGGCATTTGTGAATCCTTGTTCTGGTGAGACCAGGTTGTACCTAGTTTATAAGGAGCACTTGGGTGCATAAAGTTCCAGATATACCTGGTTGGATCCTGACATATGATTAGATTGTAGTCCCAGTGTTCACCCAGACTTGGGAACTGGGAAGTGCTCCTGGGCCCTACAGGTCATGCACCTCCTTTGGGAATGGCTCTGCTAGAAGTCTCACATGGTTAGTGTTTACCCCATATCTTGTAGTCTTTTAAAATTGATGTGGAATTGCAGCACCTTCCCCCAGACTCCTGCAGAGCTCCTACATGCAGCCTTGGAGAAATCAAGTCAGATTCTTGTGGGTTTAGAAAACTGTAGCTGCTCCTGTTTTGCTGTTCTCTCTGAAATGATTTGGAATCTATGAGAAATGAATGAAAAAATGTGTAGGAGAAGTAGCTAAAAATGTTTTATCAAATAAAGAGACAGGTGTATGAAAAAAAAAAAAAAGGAACACCAGTCAACCTTTCCACTGAAGTATCTAGAGCATAAAACATCTAGCAGGGTTTTGCTCTGATAAAGGTTGTTTTACTTCTTCCTATCTTCAGTTTTCATTACAGGAATGCAACTCCTGAATTTGAATGCACCATGCTCCATTTAAAAACCCACTGGACCCTTTCAGCCTTGTGAAGATTCTGCTTCTGGATTGGCTTTGCATGCTGCTCCATTGGCTGGGACCAGCACAGCCCACATTGGTTAATTAAATAAAAGAACAAGATAAAGTAAATGGCCTCAGATATTGTTACCCTTTGTAGGCTGTGTGAAACCCCTAGGTAAGAAAAAGGTTAGCCAAAAATCTTAATATGGGCAAGTGACACGATGTGAATATATGGTTGCAACACTGATCCTGACCACTGTAGGAAAATGAGACAAAATTGAGCTAGCATTTTTATATTTTCCAGAGTCTTTTTAGCCTGCAGGCCTTCTCTCACAAACCACTAGAATTTAATTTGGATAGTTCAGCAAACCTACAGTCAGATGTAGAATTGATTTATAGATGCTGCTATTAAAGCTGATTATGTGCACATGAAACAAAATGTGGAGCTCAGTTAATCAGAATCCCTCCTTCAAAGACCCTTCTGCAGGAGTTTTTTATAATTCAGTTCACACCGTGTGTTTAGCTTTAGATGCACTTCAGAAACTCAAGAGCACACCCTTTGCTAAGACAAGTTATCCCTTCCGTTTAATAACTGTTTATATCGTGGACTGGAAAACATCTGTAATGAATGGCTGGTCCTAACCTGAATTTGCATCTGGTCTTTTCACTGTGCATTTTAGTACGCTGCTGGTGCTGTGCATGGAAGTTTTCCTGCTCACCTCCAGTGACTTGTTCATGGCTGCTTCCAACACCTTTTTTTTTTTTCTTTGGTGGAGTGGGACCTTAGCTAGTAATAGCTGGATTGGTTGCCAGATAGGGTTCCTCATATGTTTGCCTGAATGTAGTTGTCACCATAGGGATGAGGAGAAGGAATTAAAGGCTGGTGGCAGAGCGAAGGGTAGAACCGCATCTTTCTTCAGCAGCAGTTTAGATGGGTAGAAGTGCCTTTGAACCTGTGGAGTGATTACTGTTGAAGGTTAGACTTACTGTCTTGGTTATAGTGTAGTAATTACAGTCTCACGAGCATGAAGGAGATGACAGTGTCTGCACTTGACATCTCTAGGAGACACTTGCGTGGCTTTGGTGTTTGCTGCAAAGCTCTAACTGCAGATTGTCTCAAGGAGGGAAAATGTTGCCTGGTTGTGATGGTTCTTGCAAGTGCGAGGTAGAGGCAGCCACCAAGTTTGTCCTCTGAAGGGCTGCAGGTCTTATGGCTAGTGGTTTTCTTCCCTGGGTTTTCAGATTGCTTTATAATGTTAGGTCTTAAAAGACTTGGTTATCTGTGCCTGTGGACACCTGATCACCTCATCCCTAGATGTTGCACCTGAAGGTTGACCACAACCTACTGTTTGTCTTTGTCTTTGTAAATTGTTGTAATTGCCAACCATGATATGAGTTACAATAATTCTCACTTCCCCCAGTCTGTTGTGTTGTTTTCAGTACTTTGCTAACTTGCATGTTTTGAAATAGCTGCATGTGTTACTGCGTCCTATTATTCCTTCTAAAGGCATTTCCATGCTATAACCTTTGACTTGAGTGAGGAGTATGACATGCTTTGAGTTTTGGATTTTTGTTTGTTTCATTGTCACTTTGAACTTTGTTCTTCTGTAAATTAAAAAAACAGTGTTGACACTATGGGTTTGTGAGTTATTGTGTGGTTGAAGTAAACACATGCAGTATTCTAGGAAAGTAAACCCAACATATATGTATCATGGCTGGAGGCAAATTTCTCACTCAAACTAATAGTTATCTCATTATTGCAGTCTAATATGAAAAGATTTATGCCTTTGGTTTTGTGTATTAGAAACGTTCACAGTATGAGGTTTTTATGTAACTGTTGAGAAACCACAAATTATTGTCTGAGATATACCAGTTTGATTTTCCAAGCTATTATGGAAGAAGTCCAGTTCCAGTAAACTATTTTCCTTGGATCTTAAAATGATTACTAGAAGCCAAATGTCAAGAACAAGCCTGGATCAGTATTTATTGAGCCCAGCTGGTGATCTGTCAAGCACCTACTGCTGATTTTCAAAGGCAATTGGAATGAAGGATTTGCACTGTTGTGTTACTCTAAAAAGAATGGATCTAATGGATCAAGGACCTTTCAGTGGTCTTTCTTTAAGAAATCCACCTGGTGCCTGCCCTGAGCAAAGGGTGCTGTGCTTCATCAGAGTAGCAGTAATTCAAAAGGTTGCTCTTTGCTACAGTAAGTATGAACTGACCTATTTGCAGTACCAAAACTGAATGGCCATGTGTTTTGGCAATTTAATACTCTAGCAGTTAATGTGGTGATAATCTTTATATATAGACTTCCAGCATGATCTAATCAGATCTTGATAATTTTGTCTGTATATGAGAAGAGTTTTAAGGCCATGAAGAATGATTATAACCCTCTCAGTGCAGCAGTGGTGATGGGGAGGGCTCTGGAGAGCTCCAGGTGACCATGAGGGTTTGTTGCCTTGCTGAAGCACAGACCAGCTGTAGTGCAGTGTTTGCATCCCAATAGCTCCAGGTAGAATAAAGGTGTGTGTGGGAGGGAGAGATAATGATTTACGTGCAATTGGAACTGGCCTTGTATAATGATATGGGTGATACACATACGCTTTCTTTCATCAGTTGTTAATGAGAAAATAATAGGAATTAGGTAGAATTAATATTTCTTTCTAATTGAAAAGTTGTGGATTTTATTTTTGTTAAGTAAGCGTGGTCTCCGTTGACTCTTTTCCACTTCCAGCATAGAGCATTTATGATTTCCACTGGTAGGATGTGATAGCAGTTAAAACTAGGTATGATGTAGTGAGGTAAACCAGAGGATAACTGAGAGAAGCACCCTAGCATCTTCCAGGGTTTGGAGCTAGGCAGGGAAAATCTGGATTCTTGGAAAAGGTAGTTGTTCTGCATCTTCCTTTTTACTACCATTTCATTGTTGTAAGGGAAACCTGAGAGAAATCCGTTGGAGACAATGCAACCAGAACAAGAAGAGCCAGGGAATTTTCTGCAATTCTGTTATTTCCCGCAATTCTGGCATAACTTTCTCATTTTTTGTCTTGCTCGACTGTTTTTCTCTCCAGCACTCTTCTTTTCCTACTTCCATATTAAATTACAAATATTGTGAGTCCAACTCCAATATGCATCCGTGGAAACAGATAGTATCTATTCAATACCTTGATGCCTCTATACTATGGATTTCTGAGTGCTCACTCTTTAATCAGAGTGAGATTGAAGTGACCAGACACAGAAGCTGTTGGATCAAGGACCTATGCAGCTTCTTCACTGTCACATTCATGTGGATGTGTGCTTTATCAGCCCTGTATGAATGGCAGAGAGCTGAGAGATGATGTGGAAATCATCTTCAAAGCCTTTTTTCTCCACCCTTCCCTTTCCTCCTGGCAACTCCCACGATGTTTCAGGTGAGGGAGAATCAGCCTGAATTAGTGTGTCTGAAAAAGCATAGGCTGTATACTCTATAGGCTTGGTTTCTATATCATCTACTGAAGTTGCAGTGATACTTCTCTACCAAGAAAGTTTGAAAGAAATGTAGAAGGTTCAGTGTAAACATGTAAAGTGTAAACTCATTTTGGTGTAAACATGTAATGTGTTCGTTGGCCCCAAAAGAGACTCTGTAAATCCGCTAATGATTATGAACCTGCAGTGGAAAATGTTGGCTGGGTTTTCTAAGCTGAGCAACCCAGCTCCCCTCCATGGCAAACAGGGTTGAAGGATGTGCTTTGCATCTTGGAATTGGACTCTGTAGGCTTTTAAGTGGGTTCCGTGTCTGTATTTTCCTGTGTTTGTCTAGATCTTGGTAGGAAATCTGTGGTGAGAACTGCAGCGCGTGAGGATCCTCTGATTGTGATTAGAGAACATGTTCCTGAGTGTCCTTCCTCTGCTCTGTCTCTTGGGAGTAGATTGTTTATATTGCTTGAAATCGTTAATGCAGTTAAACTATCTTCCAGCATGCAAACCTATGTCATTCCGCTCAGTTGGTGTCCCATGGCTAAAAATGAACACTTTGATGCAATTGTATTTGAGTTGCCTTATGATTAATTAACAATTCCATTAAAATACCATGGATTTCTGCTACAGTGAGTTACACAATCCACAACAAAAAACGATGTGAAGTTTCACAAAAAAAAAAGCTTTAAAAGATGTATGTGTGTGTGTGTGTGTCTTTTAGATTCCCCTTTGTTAAAAAAAAAAAAATATGATATTCAGTCTGATGTGACACTGTGCAGGAGGAGCTTGGTTAGGACTTCAGGGTTGTGCAGGTTGTTGTATTTCTTAAACACATACTAAAAAAATATTCCTGGTCCGTAAACCACAATAAACTGTTTGCTGTTAATAGACTAGCACTTTTATAGGTACAGCTTGAAGAATAAACCTTGTTTTCTGAACAGCTAAGCTTACTTGAGAGCTCAGCTCCACCACTAGCAGAAGAAAATCACTGTTATTGCAGGCAGCCCTCTGCTGCTGTTGCTGTCCCTGAGTTAGAGCAGGGTGGTCAAATTGCAATGAGAAGAAGCATGTGAATTGATTTAGTTCTTACACAGTTGATTATACAAGCTAATGAATTGATTTTGTGCATTAAAAATATATATTATTTTTTTCTAGTATAATGTATTACAGAAAACCTTGGGAATTGTTTTTCTAGTATTTGATATCTTATTTTGTGAATTATGTCTCCAGAGGACTTAAGGTTCAAACTTTTTATTTACTATGCATGTTCCATGCAAATTAAGCAGAAATATTGCTTTAGTCTTGGCTGAGTGTGGGTTTTTAAAGGCAAAGTCTTGATTGTGTGTGCGCAGTTACTCTAACAAATGTTCATGACATCGTATGCAAGCAGCAGCAGCAACATACTGCACAACTGGAGTATATAGTGATTAATTAGCAACGATATAGTTTGAAAGATAGTGAGTTTTTAAGTTAATTTATAAGTGTTACTTCAAGCTTAGCAAATTGTCCCTAAAGAGATGCTGCTTTTTTAAAAAAAAAAATAAAATTATTTTTGCATAGCTATTAAGCATAACATTTTTGTAGAAGTCATTAAAAAGTTGTTTGGGTTGTGCTTCACAGCTTAGGCTCATTTCCAGTGTTGTCACTCTGTGTTTCACTGTTACTGAGTCCATATTTTCAGCAAGATATTAAAGGTACCATCTGGCCATCCACTGGGAAAGTAGAAGAGTTATGATTCTGCATTAAAAACAATACCACCCCCCACATGCAGAACGGAATAGGTGTCCTAGAAAATGTGTTCTCTTCCATTGAAAATGTTCCCTTGCATGTAATATATGATGTTTAAAATGCCAGACGTAGCTTATTATTTTAAGCTCTTTGAGTTGACAATGTAAAGTAAAGTAAGACTTTATACCGAGTGTTTTTTACCTTTTTGGTTTTTTTTAGATACTTCAAGAAATGTAAAGGCATCTCCAGAAACAGCTGAAATATTTTTTCAGAAGTTAAGAAATAAATATGAATTCACAATCCTGGTGACCTTAAAACAAGCCCATTTGAATTCAGGGGTTATTCTCTCTATTCATCATTTAGATCACAGGTAAGTGCTGCTACTTGTATGCTAGTTATTGAAAGTATATGCATTTATGCAGTCAAAAATTGAACGTAAATTGGGGCAAAACTCTTGTGTGGCAGGCCATTTACAAATATTTATAGTGTTTGGGTAGGCATAATGTGCAGTTTCATGAAAAAATCACAAGTCCAAATCAGCCAAGGGAAAGTGGAACAGCTGTTACTCTTTAAATGTCTCTTGCCACAAAGGGCGTGAAAAGCCAGTTTTCTCTTTTCATTCATAACCATGAGGACCAGATGCTCAGCTGGTGTAAAGCTGTCATGTCAGTGTAGCTACACTGATTCACAAAGCCTGGCCTTGTATGTCCACCTCTTCACCAGCTGGTTTTTAACACTGCAAGCAGTTTAAAAAAAGCAAAAAAATCCTCCACTTATGGGCTTACACCTCCCATGAATGGCAGAACACTTTACTCAAAATGTTATTTGTCAGCCTTAGAAAACTAAAGTGAATGACACAGAACGTTTAAGGATTATTCATTTGATAGGATAATGACTACTAGAGAAATAAGATAGTCTTTATGTATCTGTCTGAGTAATGGCTATTAAAGATAACTGCCCTATGATTCTGTGACAGAATAAAAAGGAGTTTTAAGATGTGCACTTTCTAAGCAGTCAGTAGCACAAGCAACAGATGATCTCTGCTTTAGGTTCATAGGTTACTTTGTACAATCCCATAATTCTTTTTCAATAGTCTCACTACAAAATAGAAAAGAAAAAGTAACAAGAGATATTCAGACAAAGCAAAATATTTGTTTCTTTTTCATGAGTGTACAAGTTTTCATTAGCAGGCACGGCATAAATTATTTTCTGCTTTATTCTATTTCTCAGAGGCCCCATCTTCTGTGATTCACTTATTAAAAACAAAACCAAAAGCAAACCAAACAAAAAACCTCAACCAAACAAAAACAAACAGGAAGGAGAAAAAAAAGGGAGAACATTTCGAAGAATCATTATGTGAAGTTTATAAAAGCAACTTCAAACATTGCAAGGGGATGTTTGAGTGCCTGCTGGATGATGTTTGCTGATGTAACATCATAGAAGAGCTAAGGGACTTCTGTTAACTGTTACATACTTCTTATCTGCAGGAGTGATGTGCAATGGACAGAACTGGGTGGTTGTGATTTTTGAGTTTTGAACTCAGACTGTACCACCATATGTGCAAACCATCCCAGGTTGAAGAGTTTTATTTTGCCTCAAATGAAAGAGTAGGTCTGCAGTGGCAGCTGTGCCCTGACAAAGCTTATTTCTACATTTGTAGGAAGAACATAGATTGGTTGGGCTACTGATAGGACTAAAAAAATATAAATATAAAAAAATGTAAATTTCAATATTTCAAAATTGGAGATGGAGCCTTCATGTGCCAAAATAGCTGCCAAAGCGTGCAAAGAGATTGACAATGTGAAACTCTTAGACTCTGGAAAAAATAAGCATAGCTTCTCTGAAAGGAGGCATTATTTCCTAAAAAACCTTTCCTGGCCTCAGGACTTGCGTGAAGAAAAATACATGCCATAGGAGATTTAAAAAAAGAAAGTATAGTGTATAACTGAGCGAAGCCTGACAAATATTAACTTGGAGAATGGCCAACTAGGAGAAAACACTGTTACTTAGTGAACATAAAGAGTGATAAAAATACAAAAAATAATGTGCAATGAACTTTCATTGGAGGATTACAGAAGAATTTGAGATGTTGTTTGAGAAAATAATTAATTCTTGAAGGGATTAAGGCTTGGCATCTAGACCTGTTGTTAGTCTTATGGGAATAAGAAAACATTAAATCAATTCTATCCAGCCATAGCAAAGAAAAGAAAAGGTTAGAGCAGCGCTGGTGTCCAGGTTGCGTGGTCGTACAAATATAATGCTGCTTATCGGATTTGAATCTGGTTCATCCATGTCATCTGCCTATGCCCATATAAAATATGCTTGTAAAAGGGTGACAAAGGTGACTCTGGAAATCCTATTATTTTATGTTGGTATATTTTTAAGGATGGAAGATTAGGTTTTTAACAATATATTGATAACATTTATACTTTTCCAAGAAACTTACCTTAAATATTAGCAGGTTTTGTTGTTACATTTTCATCATCTTCTTCTCCTTTGTTTATTTGTATACCTGAATTTGAAATATCTAACTGCAATGCAACGTCTAGCTGAAATCAGTTGGTCTGCATTACATGTGTAGGTATTTTCACCATGGATGTGCAACTTGGTGGTATTGCTGAGCATTTTGGAGGCCATTCTTCTCTTAACTGTGGAAATTTCTAGTACTTAAGTGATACAGTGTTTGTTTATAAATTTTCTATAGGGATGTATGCTTTGTTTTTTTGGGGGTCTCCATCTGAACCTTTGGATAATCAAAGAGGAAGAAAAACCTTCTAGATTCTTTAGGCCAATAGAGTCACTCATTAGGTCAGTTTTGGATGAAGCAGCTAAAGAACAATCTACTTGTGAATATTTTATCACATTCTTTGAGAGAGAATTAGGTAATCTAATTAAAAAGAAACTTGAAGAATTTTTTTCAAATATATTAGGCCCAATCTGATCCACATAGAGTCAGAGAAAACCTTTGTTAGCCTCAGCCGGTGTAAAATCAGTCTCAACAAGAGCATGACCAGAAGGAACTTGTGGCTATTAAGCTAAATATACCCTTAAGCTTTTAATAAACGCATTGTGATCTATTCTGTCCTAGGATATAAAGAATATTGTCTGTGTGCCATAGTAGCGTTTGTTTAAATTAATTGGTGCTAAAATGAGGGCTGACTGGGGTGCTGATAATACTGAAATTGGGCTAGCATCTCAATCGTCTTTAGTATCTGTGATGGTTTTTATTTTCTTTTATGATGAATGGCAATAAAGGCAAGCAAACGTATTAATATGAATTAAAAGGAAGCATTTGGATAGGTTAAATTAAATAATTAAATAATTAAATTAAATAACTGCTTCTTCAGTCATGGATTTCCATTTCTCTGACCTTGTCCACTTCTGTCCAGGGACTTGTTTGTAACAGTCTTGTAGTTCTTTAACAACTTCTAATGAACTCTTTGTCGGAGCAGTCATCACAGTTGGAAGGAGAAGGAGCAATGCCAGACCTGACTCCACGCCTTTGCACCAGCTTCAGCCTTGTATAGCTCCTCTGCTGAATTGTGTGATTGAATCACACAATTAATTTCTTAATTGAAAGCTCTTGCTTTTCTGTGGTAAGGGAGTACAATGATGGTGAGGAAGGCTGGAGGTGGCAGTAATGGAAGGATTTAATCAGTCATCACTCAAGTAACTTTTCACATCTTAATTTACAGTGGTTTTGTAACCCCTAATGGTTCTAGGGTAGAAGAATTTCTAGGGTATAAAAAAATCAAAGTGTTTGTTGAAAAAAGTGGTAAAATGTATGTTCTGTTATTCAGTAGCTTGAGAAATATTTTATGCATTTTTGAAAATAGTGTAAAACCTCATCCTCTCTTTCAATAGGTCTAGAGACTTCGGTGCAAATATGCTAATTTACAACAATTGAGAACATTTCCTAAATTGCAGTTACTTGTGTTATTTTTATAATTTTCTTTAAAACTACTTACTTAAAATAGTTTGATGATTCAGAGTTTACTGACTTAGACTGTGTTGTCTAGGTATTTTTTTTCTGATTCCCTTTTGAGAAACATAAAAAATGAATACTTCCACTGAGACAAGGTCATGCAACTACTTAAGGCTTTGAGTCTTAAGAAGCTGACAGGACTGCTCTCCAAAGCTTCTCCTCTAATGTCATGTGTCCCTGGGCTATCAGAGAGATGCAGAAGTTCTCCATGTAAATCTGAGGCTTGGACATTTACTGGGGCTGGGCTGTTGCTGTCACCACAAAAAGTGATTCCTGAAAGGATTTTCTGCAGATATAATAATCTTTCACTGCTCTATTAAATGCTTTTATTTTTCTTGTTGACTGTGAAAGCTGTCTTTGCCTTTTATAATGATTATGTTTTTCCTCTAGTATTTAATATATTAAAATATTGTAAAACTGATCTTAAAGAATCTGAAATGATGCCTGTAACTATCCCTTTCTAATTTTTTTCATATTTGTGCGCAGGGATTGCCTTTTTTCCCTAGTGACTATAGAGTCTGAGGTGTTCAGGCAGTGGTAGTTCTGGGTGCATTGCAGGTGATACTTCCAAGAAAACTCCTGTGGTATCTGAGAATCCAATTTGCACATCCATGGTTGTTCAGATGAGTTTCAGGCAGCTGAATGCATATTTCTGGGCAAATTTAGGTATGGCATATTTCTGAAAGATAGAAGTTAAAAATGTTTTCTTAACTTGAGAGCATCACCTTGACCACATAGAGTGCCCTGTCTAAAATGCATTGTACTTTACAGTAATGAGGTAAATATTTTGAATTACATTAATGAAGTAATGCATTAAGTCCAAGTAGAAGCACTGTTATACACTGATTGCTGTGTGCTTGCTCTCAGCCTTCACTTTAAGCTGTATTATCCTCCTCATTTCCCTTCTGAATTTGTCTTTGCTGCTTCTTGATGGAAGAATCAGCAGAGATGATTTTAATCTGCAATGGGGTTGTAATATATGTTAGGTCTCACGATTCCATCATATTTTCATTTAACTGGCAACAGTGGAGTGATGTAATAAAGCTTTTTCCTCTCTTTATGGTTAGATGGCTTTATGCAACTAATGTTATATTCATGTCTCTTGAGATACTTTGTGTTGGGACCCTTAAAGGATGAAATCATTGGGTTGTAGTTTAACCATTCTTTCCCTAAGTTAACGCTTCTTATATCGTGAAACGGAGCACTGAAATTAATATAATTTTGTGACTCGGCATTCCCTACACTTAATTGTGTATCTCGACTAATTTATTCAATATCTGCCTTACTCACCATTTGTTCTTACAGCTGTTGGTGTCTTGCAATTATTTTGCTGTCAAACGGGCAGTACTGTGCAGCAGTTTCAGACCTCTTTCTGTATCTAGGAGGAAATTACCTGAGACAATTTTTCTTTCTTGCAGATTTAGCTGTATAAGGAGATAAGTTGCTAGAGGTGAACTTCTGGTGCATAAATTTTGTTCTATCATGTGACGTTGTATTAAAATAGTGGTGGAACTGTATGTTCTCTGCTCTTGATGTACAAGTGTCTGTATTTCTAGACTGCAGTATGAAGTCTCCTCTCTGACACCACAAAATCTGCTGCAAATGCCTTACACTGAGAAAAACTTTCAATATTTACTGCTTAAACCAATACTGTTGGTTTTATTTGAGAGGCTCTCTCCCTCTCCCCCACAATAACTTGCAGAGTAGACATTAGGTAAGAGTAACATGGAATTAATTTTCAGGCATTAAAGCTGTATGTGGCTGTTCCCTTTGCCAAAAGAAGTAGTAGCTTATTTCTGGTTTATAAACCACTCTGTGCTGTTCTTTCTTTGGAAGAGTGGATAGTTGTAGTGTTGTGTATTTTATTTTTTTTGTTTGCAAATCTTAGTTGCTGTTTCCCACTATTCTGACAATTATGAATGCTCTTAAATTTGTTCATAACAATAGATTGCTTTTGAATTGACTTCCTCTAGCAATTTAAATCTCCTCTGGTGTCAGCTGCCTCTTCTTTTGATGCAGTTTGCATGTTCCATCAAAGGTCAAAAAAAGCACTTTCTTACATTCATTCACTCTCTTCCTAGTGTGTGAGAAGATTCTGTGGGAGAAAGCATTCTCTGTGTAGCCATTGATGGTTTGACTGGGCTCTTGCCTGTGTATCAAAAGAGGCAGGCTCCGTGTTTCTGTTGGTTTGAGAGATTAATTTCTATCCCTGAGTGCATGGTTGGAAAAACAGCAATTTGTATTGTATTCAGTTTAATGTCTTCATAACATTGGGAGTGGCCTGTTTCTTTAAGTGTTGTTTATAAGGGATGTTATTAAATTGATGCCTTGTCACTATTGCCTGAAATTTGGTTTGCTTCAGTTTAGTTTACAGTTCCTGACCCAAAAAAACCAACAAAAAATAGCCGTTAGGATGTTAATTCCTGTAATGCACTTGCCTTAAAACTACCTTCCTGTAATTTCTGTTAAATCAAGTCAAGTTAACCTGTCTGCTGATGTAAATCATCATAGCGCCAACTAATCCAGGGTGATTTGGTCAAGAACTTATTACAAAGTGCTCCTGTGAGCCTGGAGTTTGCATTGAGACTAGTGACAGATCTACTTGAATACGAGACAAAAGACTTGTCCCTGCCTATGACACTGAAAACCACCACTGGAATAGCTGAAATGTGAGTTTTGACAGATACCATTATTCTTCTACTATTGTTTGAAAGGGTTTCTGTTAACAAATAATAACAAAGAAATCTGTATTCTGTCGGAGTAGAAAATGTGAAGAGTTATGTTGAAACTGGCTTTTGCTTTTATTAAAATATATATATATATATATATATATGAAAGTTGTTTATTGTATTTGCAGTTCTCTTGCTCTCTGTGGAGAAACTTTGTCAAGAAAAAGAGTGAGAGGGATGGTTTATGCCATTTGGTTTTAGTGTGTTTGATCTGGGAAAGTTTCTTCCCTCCTTGATTTTTAGCACAAAAGGAAGCTTCGGATAGGCAAAATTGATATTAATGGGGCTGTGTCACAGAACAAAATGGCAATAAATATCCAATGCATTGAATTAGTGAGAGAGATGGGAGGCATGAGAGCAATTGTTCGAAGGCAAGAATTGTGTTTCAAAATGTATTTCTTGGTTTGGGAATTTGATTTCATATTCACAGCTCGGAACAGAGATGGCATGGATAATTTGCCGTAACACCAGGTCTGAATTTGTGCAAGGCCAAGCCAGCACCTTTTGGGCGAATAGCTCTTCTTGGAATGCTTTGTGGAGCTTGATGGGACATTTTGCTTCTAGCTCCTGCTGAGCTCCTGCAAGTGCTGTGGGACGGCTGGCTGGGAACCTTGCCTTGTCATCAGCAGTAACATTAGCAGGTCTGGGATATCTTGCTCCTGTGCTGACCAGGCACTCTTGGATCTTAGTGGTAAGCTCAGCAGAAGCTATGCAGACTCTGCAGAGGGGGGAAGGCAAGATTTTTGCTACCGTGATTTAGGGAGACAGTTGAGCTTGAAGACAGAGGTGAGCAGAGAGATCTCTCAGGTGAGAGGTAAGTTCTTGCCTTCAAAGCCAGCAAAGTCTTCCAGATCACAGCAGCCACACTGAAATCAGGAGAGGCTGCAAGATGTTGATAGAAACAAGATCTTATTGACATACATTTTTCTCCCACGTGCTTAATTAGCTAGAATTGGGTATAGAGATGATGTGTCTGTGCCCTTCCAGGCATCTGTCACCTGACAGTTCCCTCCCATGAGCATCCTGATATGGAAGGTGTTCCTCTGTGCATGTCTCAGCATGGGGCTCTGTCTCCACATCAGGAATGCACCTTCCTCCTCTCCAGCTGTCCTTCATAGCTATACAGTGCGATAAACGGTGGTCCTACTGGAACGAAGTTGAAATGGTTGACGTTTTTTGTGGTAGAAGAAAATAAACAGCAGTAGACATGTAAATGCCAGAATGATTAGTAGCTCATTGCTGGGTACTTCAGAAGCATTTTCCTCCACTGTTAATCTCTGCTCTGTCTGATCTGGAGCAGGGACTTGAACTTGGTTCTCTTCCATCTGAGACAAGTGTCCTGAGGAGCGTCAATTTTTTTTCCTCTCCTATTCAGTGCAGCAAAAACTTTTGTTGGCAGCACATGGCCAGGGCTGTGCTGGTAAACCAAACAGCGCCCAGGCCCAGACTGGAGCATGGATCTGCTGTTACCCATTCTGCATAATTATTACCATCTTCCTTGGCATGGTCTTGTCTCCTGCAATTAGCACCCTTGCAGATGATGTCGGGGCACGATTTGTGGAGCAGCATTGGCCCGGGACTGTTCACAACAGACAATGTGGAAAAACCTACCTGTTTCAGGGAAAGTGTGAGAGAGCATCCATATGGATATGAGTTGTAATGGAGCGCCAGTGTTAATATTTGTCTTCAGGGCCAGGGAATGGGCCTTGCTGGCTTTATTTATTAGTATAGGCATAGAACTTGAAATCAGCTTACTGAATTTAGGTTGCTCTTGGAGCTGACTTACTCTTTTTGACTGATGAATTCTACATAATGGGAGAGCTTCATCAGGTTGACCTGAGAGACTGGTTTCACTGTCCCATTGTTTGTGCACTCTGTTTTGATACGGGAAATACTCACTTCTGATTTCAACCTCTCTTCACTAGGGATCTCTGCTTCCAAATAGGTAATAACTGCAACATGTAAGAGCATTTGAGAAAGTCTTTCAGAGAGTCTTAGATTTAACCTATCTCTCTGTCATGTTATCAAGTGTTTCATCCTGGACCCTAAAAGCCTTGCTACAAGAACATTTGTTTCTATCAGAAGATTTGGTTTTAATGAATGGATCAGAATTTTAGAACAAAGATATCCTATGTCATAACATTATTGGCTTGCTTTAAAACTTTTCAGCATAAGAAAGGGACAGAAACTGAATTAGTGGCTTTTCTGTCCACTGTGCACTTGCTACCAACTTAACCAGAGAAGTGAAGACCAGTTTTTTTTATTTATCACTCCCCAGCAATACTGTCAGTCATCTCCTCCCTACGTGAAGCTCCAGATAGTCAGGGAAAAGGGCAAAGCCAGTAAGGCCCAGTGGTAGTGTAAAGTGAGAGGTGGGGACTAGTCTTACAGGTATCATGCAGTTGCCACTTGGTGTTTAGAATCCATCTGGGGATATTTGGGTGCCATATTGTTCTGGGGGGTGTACCAAGCAGTAAATACACTTAGCTAATGTTTCAGAACACTTTAGCATTGCTTCAAAAAGAAACATAAGGCTCACACTCCTGACTACCCTGTCATCATACCATGGAAAATAGCAAATAACACATTGCTGGACGTGGTGGCTGTGTGGCATGAATTGCTTTTACATCGTTATAATCTGCACTCAGCAGAATGGCTTACTGCTATTGTAGTCATAGTTTGCAATGAATAGGGTCTACTGAGTAGGATGTCTTTTTTTTTTGTGTTTTATGTAATTATACCTAACAAAAAAGTCATGACTTTCATATAAAAAATCTTCAGATTAAGATTTTTATAAGCAATGGAGATACGGATTTTAAGTTTTTTAAGTACATACTAGTCTTTAATTTTTTTGGTTCTCCTTTTCTTCTTGGTGTAGATCAAAGAGCTGTGAAGAACTCTTTAAACACTATACTTACAAATGTGAGTTGTAAAAGTTAAAAAAAAAAACCTCAAAACCACCAACCCACACTGTAATAAATTCCTAAGCAGCAGTCGTGATATCTTGCCTTTATCTTCTAAAGCATTTGTCTACATGCTGGAAATGGAAGTTGATTTTTATTAGTTGCCTGGAGTAAGAGTGGACAGCTACAGTGTGCATTTGCTGTGAGAGCGGGGATGCCAAATGCGTGAGTGAGCCATCAAAGACTTGGCATTACCAATGCTGGCTGTAGCTGGAAGGGCCGTACATCCCTCTTCTCAAAGGCTGCTACTACGTATACCAGAACCATCTGGTGTTTTACCTCCTACATCTCTAGCTTTTTGCTGTACATCCTGGCTTCCACGGTCTCCCTCGTGCTGGTCTGTCACAGCCTGAGGAGCAGGTCCTGCCCAGGCTCCTGCAGACCACGTGCCCTTTGCTGGGATGGACAGTAGCAGCTTCACAGCTGAGCAGATCTGCTGGCTCTCAACTCTTATCCAGCAGTGACGATGGATGAGTGCTGGGCAGCAGAGAAAACATTGCTGCTTTCTGTCTGAAATTCCTCTGGGAATACGAAGATGAGCTCAGCCTTAGTCAGTACGTCAGGGTTTGCTGTCTGACTGGTTTTCAAGCAGAAATTGGTGGCCTTGGCTGTTGCCTTTGCAATGGTTGTGCCTGCACAGACTTATCTGCAGAGGTGTAACAACCTTTTTTCAGGTTGGCATTTTCTTATCCATATGTCAAAGGTGGTAAACCTAAGCACATATCATCTCCCCACTAAATTAAATCCATTTGACCCAAAGTGTGTGAGGTTTTCAAGGGGTTAAAATCAAGTAGGCTGGTATTGATTAAACAACCACAGAGATCATGGACATTAGTAAAGGGGGAAGCAGCTTCTGCTGTTGTACTGTCTTTCTCATTATGGTTTATTTTTCACTCCAAGACCCATTTGCAGCATATAAAAGTGCCTTGGAGCTCTGCGGAGAGGCAGTAGTGATGTTAGTAATGGGAATTCTTGAGCTGATGCTCTCCCTGCAATGGCTGGGCTCATATGGACAAAACAGTGATTCAGCTGATGGGGTTCCCCTGAAACTTTTCAGTAATGAGATTCTTTTTTAGGAGAAGACTGCAGTATCATGCAGTTATGATGTCCTTTGGGAGTATGTCCTATAGGAACTAAGATCACTCTCTTTCCTCTCTTGAAAGATGAGTAGTCCTGAGTATACAGAGAAGTGTATTTTTGTCACTACAAATGAATTTTTAAAGTCCAACTATATTTGTTAATGCTTAGCCTGCTTTCTCAAAGACTCTTCCAAACCTTTGGAAAGCATGTACCCAAGTGTTACAGCCTCACAGATGGCATGAGAAGCCTCACTGGGGGTAGACCTTGGATTTCCACCCGTATCTGTCAGTGCTGAGGCTTGTCCCATCTTTTGAGGCTCATGAGACTGAGACAGAGCCATTTAAATCCAAGCAGTTAAGCAAATCTAGAAGAGTGGAATAGCAAGCACAGTATTTTGAAAAAAATAAAGTGGAAGTGGTAAACACTTCCCTGTGTCTCGGTGTTAGGGTGTTAGTTCAGGCTGAAGGGAGTATTGTTCCAGCTGTCATTGCACTGCTTTTCTAATTTTTCTTGCAGCCTCTACAGATTATTAGTAAACTATAAATTATTCTCCTAATAATTCTCCTTATGGCTCTTATTTTCTTTTCTATTTTGATGCACATTTTCTCTAACAATCATCAAGCCTTTGGAAGGTAGATGTATTTCTTAGTTTACCAAATGGAACAACAAAAGAGATTGCCTGTGTATCTCAAAACAGCATGTTAATCATAGTTAAAACAAAGCCCCAAGTGTCCCCAGTTATTGTGCAGCTTTGCATAGCAAGTTTTCCTTGCTTATTGCAGCATCATTGAATGTCAGCACCTCTCTCAGCAGTTCTTAATTCCTGAATTTTTTACAGTCGATCTTCTTTTGATTGGGAAATTCATGTTTCATTCTGAGAGATTTCCTTGTCTTACTTGCCTAAGGGGGCAACGTGACTGTTCATTTTATACCTTTTGTACTGACTGTATGTCTACTGGTGTAGTTTGTTCCCTGCCTGCATCTTTGTGTGCTGGCATCAGTTCTCTCATTGAAGAGAGCAGGAGCTATCTCTTGGTTCTACCAGGAGATAATATTTCAACATATCCATCCCTTTCTTCTTCTAGATTGTATCTTCAGTGTGGTGGAGATGCTTAAAAGTTGCTGGAGGACTCCAGTTCTCTAACGTTCCACTTCTTCCTTAGGTTGAGAGTGACCTTATTTTTATCCTTGAAGCTTGAGTTATGAAGGAAGTTATTAAGTTGAATGATGTCCTGCCACTATTGCCCATTTTTTTTTCCAGCCAGACCTTCAATTAGTTTACACTTCTTGCCAATGCAAAAATTATTTTTGGGCCACAAGGAGGTAAATTATCTCAGATTATAAAATATATTGCTGACTCTAGTGAACTACGGTGTTAATACTGGTAAGGAAGAATAAATTATCCTTTACCGGTTTTGCCAAAGGGTAATTGTTATTGTGCTGTTGCTAGGCATGTTCCACTGTGAAACACTGTGAAGGAAGATGTGCAGTGAACCCAACCACCTCCTAGGGAAAATGATGGTACAAGATGGTTTTGATTTGGTCTCATCTTCACTCTTGAAAACTGCAGTCATTTTCTTGTCTGTTCTTTAATATAGAGACCTTGTTCAAGTAAATGACATCACCCTAAAACAGATGTGCACTCAGATTGCAAACCACTGTCATGCCTGATTGCAGATGTAGCAGCAAAACCAGACAAAAATGAATTGTCCATTCTCTCAGTTGTGCATCTCGCCACATACAGTGTTATTTTCCTTGCTTTTTAGCTGTAGGCTGCATGTGATTATTAGAGAATCTGCATTTCTGTTTTTCTTTCCTGTTTTAAAAGCAATTTTTTTTTGAGAGGGGGACTTAAAAATGAGAAACACAGTACTTAAAAGACAAATGTTTTGTCAAGCTTGTTCCCAGAAGAGGTCTGATATACAAGAAGTAGGCCTATCTAAGTACCAAGTTTAGTTATGGGATGATTTTTAAATTGATCTGCTGGAATTTCACCAGCAAAACTTGTGTTTGCAATGTGCAAATCTAGTGTATGGTGGACTTATCTTGGTACAGCTGCAATACTGTATTTTTACCATGTATATACATATATACATGCATATACGTACGTACATATACACACACATATATATTAATATATGTGCACACACACCAATACACATACTTATTTAACAAAGCAAATATGTAGACATTATAAATTGTTCTGAAGAATTAGCACTTCTCAATTTTGTATTTCTTTGGAGAAATTTCATTGCAAAAAATGGAAGGGGTGTTAACAGTACATCCAAAAGCAAACAAAGCAGTGTCCAGTCTTGGTTCTTGCTTACTTCCCTGGTTGGTAATGATTAATGACGTCCTTATCACAAAACTTGGTGTTGTCTTCCATGCGTTCATGACTTCAGAGTATCCTTACTGTGCTTTTAGGATATGAGGCATTTATTCACAATAGGGTAGCTATATTTCCAATCATATTGTGTTATGGAAAATAGTTTCTTAGCAGAAAAAAAATTTGGCTTGTGATCTTGTGTACTTACGTGACAGTTGGAACCTGCTGCTCAGTGTTATTAAGAAGGATGCAGTGCAAACCTGGAAAGCGTCTACTTTCGTCTTTGTGTCTCCTTGCTTGTTTTTCCCTCTCTTTTAATTGTCCCTGCATCATAATGAGAAGTTGTATTATGTAAAATGCTGCTGTGCTGATAAGAATGGTTTGTGACATGATGATACGTTTGTGGTACAGGTACCTGGAGCTGGAAAGCAGCGGTCATCGGAATGAAATCAGGTTGCATTATCGTTCAGGCAGTCATCGCTCCCACACAGAAGTATTCCCATACATTTTGGCGGATGATAAATGGCACAGGCTTTCCTTAGCCATCAGTGCCTCTCACTTGATTTTACATGTGGACTGCAATAAGTAAGTAAAGAGTGTTGTTTGGTAAGTTATCACATTTGGAACATTCCAGCTCTGAGTAAATTAATTGATGACAACTTGGGATTTTGTTTTGCTCTTCCTTTTCAGAATTTATGAGAGAGTGGTGGAGAAGCCCTTCATGGACTTACCTTTGGGTACAACATTTTGGCTGGGACAGAGGAATAATGCACATGGTTATTTTAAGGTATGCATTCTCTGAAAGGAAAAGAGTGAACTTAAATAACAAAGATTAAGGGATTGGAGCATCTTTCATAGGAGGAGAGGCTGAGAGAGCTGGAGTTCTTCAGCCTAGAGAAGAGAAGCTCAGGGGCAATCTCATCCGTGGGTATAAATACCTGAATGTGTGGTGGGAATGAAGATGAGGGATCCACACTCTTCCCAGCTGTGCCCACTGACAGGCTGAAGATTAATAGGCAAAAACTGAAAGACCCAAAATTCTATTTGAACATAACTAAACAGTTCTGCTGTGAGGTGGGTCAGAGTAAGATGAATATGGAGCTGTTCAAAAGCCATTTGGACAACGTCCTGAGCAACCTGCTGTGGCTGATCCTGCTTGAGCAGGGGAGTTGGAGTAGATGATCCTAGGAGGTGCCTCCCAACCTCAACCAGCCTGTGCTTCTGTAATCATAATAGTTCTGAGTGTTGTGTATCAGCATATCTGATGCAGTGAGCTGTTTCCATCAGACTGGACTGCACTAAATAAAGTTGCAGATTGGCATGCATAGGGCTCGATGTCACCAAATGACACAGCCAAGAGCAGCCTAAGACAGGGAAAGGTAAATGGCCAAGTGCAACAGAATTCCAGGAGATAAGTCATAGAATCGTTTTGGTGGGAAAAGACCTTTAAGACCATTAAGTCCAACTGTTAACCCGACACTGGCACTAAACCATGTCCCTAAGAACCTCATCTTCACATCTAAACACCTCCAGTGATGGTGGCTCAACCAGTTTCCCTGGGCAGCCTGTTCCAATGCCTGACAGTCCTTTCAGTGAAGAAATTTTTCCTGATATCAAATCTGAACCTCCCCAGTGCAACTTGAAGCCATTTTGTCTTGTCCTATCACTTGCTACTTCGGAAAAGAGACTGACACCCTCCTCGCTACAAGGTCTGTTTCATAGCTAGCTGCATTTTTTTGTGCGTGTTACAGAACACCACAGTCTAGGGAATTCCAGTTTCATTGCCTTTATGAGATTCAGATTTCATCATAATATCTTCTCGGCTCAGAAATGAATGAGATGACTAGCATCAATGAAGAGAATGTTTTTTTTCCCCAGAGGAGGAATATTTGTACATGCTTTTTTGCTTACTGCTTCTGCTTTGACACACATATATGGCAAGCACCTGGTGTTTAGCAAGATGGAAGAAGTGAATGCTATGTTGAACTGGAGTGTAAATTTTGGTTCATCTGAGTCCATTAGGTCACAGGAGTGGTTTGGCCTCAGTCTTCTCTGGAGCTGCTTTAACAAATGATGGCATCCCTGTGGATCCCTTCCACACTATAGTCCCGTTTTTGTCCTTGTAGATATCTTTTTACTTCTGCTGCAAAACAGAATTGATGATGTTGAACACCGACTGAATAACTTTTTAAAATATGGCCTGCTAAATCTTTTTTTCAGTGTAAAACATTTTGACTATGGTTTTCACAGCAAGTTTTGTGCTTTTGTGCCAAAGTCAGTTTTTGGAGGTTGAAATACTGTTTGCTATACTTAAATGCTAATTTATGTCTTTGTTGTGTATGAAATACAGAGGTCCCGTGGGGCACTCAGATTTGAAAACTGCATCATGACTTTGGTTTTATTTTTCAATTTGTGTTTTCTTTCCTCCGAAAGACTAAGAGGATGTCTGTTAAACAAGATGCAAAATTGTATTTCTGTCTTAAATAAGCAGTTGACTCCAAGAATAAAATCAGATGTTGATACACTGCTTAAACTGATCTCAGATACACTTTGTTTATTGTACATGCTTATATTAATAATTAATAGTTTTAAAAATATTCCTTTATTTTTTTGTTCTTTCTCAGTTTTTGACTTGATTATATTCTTTCTGCCAAATCATGTTCACTATGAAGAAGTTCATTAGATGTAGAATAATAAGTACTCCAGTAGTGGACTGTATTTTTTGTTTCTTTTCAATTAGGATAAACTTAAACAAAATACGTGGAGATTTTTGCCTCAGTTACAAATATAAACCAGCTTAACAGAAATACAGAAATGGACAGCTATTAAAAGAGCATTGATATAGCTAAAACAGATTGTGCTAAGTGATTTCTTTAGCATAATATAGTACCAATGGTCAAACCACATCTAAAAATGTGACATGGAAGACAGGAGATTCACTAAGTTTAGAAGAGGAGAACTTTCAAAACTTCCTAGTGTTTTGGAGAGCCTATGTTTTTAGACACTAACTGTGGGACAACTCCTACTGACCTGATTTTGAGAGGTCCAAGTCCTTAGCTATTTCCAAAAATTGGACTGCTTTGAGTGATTAAATGGCTTGTCCAGAGGGATAAAAGTACTCTAAATCATTAGTCACTCTAAAAAGATTTTATTTGGCTGTATTTGATTTTGGACCTCATATTGCTACACTAAACCAATGTATTCATGCTGGGTAGTATTTGTACTTGTTTCACCTTAAGGTCTGAAGTCTGAGAGAGCAATACTAGCTATCTGATTTCTGGTACCATGTAACTTCTCTCAGTACCTGGCATCCAGCGGTGTGTTAATTTGAACCCCTAGATTCTTTAGGAGCCTGTGCAAAGCCTCTCATGTACTGTCAGGAGATTCTGGTTTGGGAAACCAGTTGGGGTAGATCTCCCTGTTTTTATTTTAGGAGAACAAAAAGGAACCTGAATTTCTGGCAAGTGACAGAATCAGCTCATGTCACAGCTGTTATATGATGAATAACACTCTTCAAATAGTTGGAGGAGCTTGACCGTTGGTTAATAGCTAAATGATCTGGGTACTGGCTAATGTGTTCAGAGAGTTTTAAAGTTGAATGGGTTGGACCCTGCCTTTCCTCCTTCTCATGAAAATGCCATAACTTGGGTTGGCATGAGTTTGAAATTCACAGTATCACAGTATGTTTGGGATTGGAAGGGACCTCAAAAGATCATCTAGTCCAGTCTCCCAAAATTGATGACTCCAAGGAAGGAAGGGAGGAGAAATTAATACAGTGAGCTTTTTGGTGTGCTCTTTAAAGAGGTCTTTGCTCCTGACTTACAGAATACGTGCTGTGGGAAGTCCTGATGTGAAGCCCTGTCTCAGGCACACTTATTTTTTCACTGTTAGAATCATAGGATCATTCTGGTTTGAAGAGACCCTTAGGATGGAGTACAACCCTAACCTAACTCTAGTACTAAACCATGTCCCTAAGAGCCTTGTCTGTATGCCTTTTAAACACCTCCACAGGGATGGTGACTTCATCACTTCCCTGGGCAGCCTGTTCCACTGTTTCACCACCCTCTCTGTGAAGAATTTTTTCCTAATATCCAATCTAAACCTTCCCTGGTGCAACTTGTGGCCATATCTTCTTGTCCTACCACTTGCTACTTGTGAGAAGAGACCAACACCCTCCATGCTACAACCTCCTTTCAGGTAGTTGTAGAGACTGATAAGGTCTCCCCTCAGCCTCCTTTTCTCCAGACTAAACAGCCCCAGCTCCCTCAACTGCTCCTTGTAAGACTTGTGCTCACCAGCTTCATCCCCCACCTCTGCACTCTCTCCAGCACTTCAATACGTTTCCTATAGTGAGGGGCCCCAAACTGAATCACTGGAGTTCCTTGTGCAGCACTGAGGAGCATCCAGTAGCCCTAGATTATAGCTTTGTTGTTAAGGTGGAAAGGTAGGTATGGTACTTAAGTACCCTCTTAGTTGCTCTCCAGTGACACCTGCCCTTCTCTGTAGGTCACTTAGGTTGCTAAGTCACCCCATGTCGTTCATCGGAGGTCAAAATTCTGGTTCTTTGACTTTGCAACATCTGTATTAAACACCATGTGTATGTGGATGAAATGCTGACTTTTGCATTTAGTTTGTATTGTGCTCTTAGTGTTGTGAAGCATTGTCGGTATGTTGTAATTATTTTGCTTTTCCTCCTAAGAGGTTTTGGAGATGCAGGGAGGGAGTCATGAATGAAAGTGACATCTAGAGTGAATATGATGGCATAGCTCATTTTGAAGTTACTATTTGGCCTTTGCTTTTGGAGAGCAGCAAGGTGGCTGCTAGTTGTACCTTAATGACTAAGGTTGCATGTAAATTCTGCCTGCAAGCATGGGATCTATTCTTCTGGGTGAAACTGGCCCTTTCCAGATGGCATAGTTAAATTTCATGCTAAGCTTCCCATTCCCCCAAATCCTGACGACATGTGACTCAGCAGCTGTGTAACAGACATGTTGTTTCTCTGTATTCTGCGTGCTTTATGGAAAGATCCCGATCAAAGTCATAAAGGGTTTGCATGAATGTGCTTTTCCTGACTCAAGCTTATTTAATCTTCACTTCTGCTTGACAGTTATAGCCTAGTGAAACATTTGCATTTTATTTAAAAGAGTTTCAAAGTAACTGAAACTGCAGCTGTTTTTCAAATTACTTTTAAAGGTCATTTTCAAGCTTTTCTGCAATGGCTAACTAAAAATAACAATGAATTCAAAACAAGCAAACTCTTGCCACGTAATTACATCTTGACATTTAATCTCATGTCTTTAAAATTATTTGCTTCCTGTGTCTTTAAAAAAGATTCAGCAAGTCTGTGTTAGTACATCTATCACTGCATTTGGTCCAGGCAAGAAGCTGTGTATTTATAAGTATTGTTTTTATCAGGCAGTTTTTCTGTGTAAGCTTTAATGTTTTACATGGTGAATGAAAGACATAATTTTGACAGGTAAAAGTAATGCATCCTTTTTCTCCCTCTCCACTTACACATAGGGTATAATGCAAGATGTGCAATTACTTGTCATGCCTCAAGGATTTATTTCTCAATGCCCAGATCTTAATCGCAGTAAGTCTATTAATTCTTATACGATAAAATGAAAGGTGTGCTTTGTGCCTACTTTCTCTTCTACAGGCTTTCTTAAAACCTTGAATTTCAGTGTATCGGTTGTCAACTTTGATATCATTGAACCTATTGTGACTACATGGGAGTTTTCTTAATATACATATTTTGTTATTCTAGCATGTCCAACTTGTAATGATTTCCATGGACTTGTGCAGAAAATTATGGAACTACAAGACATTTTAGCCAAAACATCAGCTAAGGTAATGCTTACTAGGAGCCATGGCATAGAAGAAATGAGGAATCTAAGGCTTTAATTGCTGTGGTTTTGATTTTTTTGTGCATATATGGGGATGTGTGTGTATGTGTAAGAAAGATCCCTGCATGATATGTTTGTATAATATGTTTCTATTTGTATATCTGTGCTTAGTGTCTGTACATACAAATTCTCAGTTCAGAGAGCTTTGTCATGTTTTAATATTTTTATAGAATCATATATTTTAATAATAAACAGAATCCAAATCCTTGAGTAAGGAAAGAGCTCTTAGATATTCATGCTCTGTCTATTAAGCCAAAAGTCAATAAACCTAGAATGAAGTAGGTTACTGTGCTTATAGTGCTTATTGCATCAAGACTTACTGGTTGAAGACTTTTCTATGCCTGAGCTGCCAAAGGCATATTCAGACAAAATACATGCGAGACAAGGAATTGATAATCCAAAGCAGCTTTTTATTTTTTTCCCCCCCCTCAAAATATCACATCAAAAGCATTAATATCTGCCAGTGAACATAGACTAGTCTTCTGCTTTTAAATGTCAGTTCTTTAGATGTGTACACAAATGCTGTTACCTGGCTAATTTGGTAAACAAATGATAAAAATGACTTGGTTGAAGTGGAAGAACAGTTACTAATATGTTGGTTTGACCTTTACCTCCACTTCTACTTCTTTAGTCAGGTTCAGGTCTTCTGTGCATAACCTAATTTCTGCAAGTCGTTGACATAGAGCAAGATTCTTGATCAGTTCACACATACAGAGATAAGAAATTGGAGACCATACTGGTCTTGACCTAGTCACTTTTTTTCATGATGCCCCTCATGTTACTAGTGAAAGATGAAATACATTGTGTCTTGCTTCTTAATATCCATCTCCTAATGACTGATGGTTTAATGTATTTGATAATAATTGTTTTAGTATTTTTGACTGCATTTTCCTACACGTATTCCCTCATCTGCATGCTTGACGATAAGGAGAACAGTTTCAATCATGTCTATACTAATGTGAAAACCACTTACAAATTCAAAACTTTTTTGTGAACTGTAAATGCAGTTGTCCCAAGCGGAGCAGAGGATGAACAAGTTGGATCAGTGCTACTGTGAAAGGACCTGCACAATGAAAGGCACAACTTACAGAGAGTTTGAGTCCTGGACAGATGGCTGTAAGAATTGCACTTGCATGGTATGGCTACGATTTGAGTGGAGACTCAGGAACTCTGGTGTTTCCTCTGATTATGGTGTTATTGTTATAGAGACAAATAATGAGAAAATGTCCAGGTGTATGCTAGGTAGTAACAACAATGAAGTGCTAGATAAGCTGTTCTAGATCTGAGGAATTGTATTAATAAATAAGTTTTCCTATTGTTGCAGCAGTGCCAGCATTTGTAGCTCTCCTATATCACCATGGGCAGATGCTATACAGTATAGTTAGCTATCATGTTATTCCCATGCACTGAGTTGCAGATGGTTTTTCTCCATGCTTTTTCTCACTATGAACACAGCCTCTTTCTTAGTAAATGATTTAATATATCCCTTGTGTCTGATTCTCATTGGTTATCTTTGGTTACATCTCAATGAGTAATGAAGAGTATAATGTCAGGGTCATATGCATACTCTGTTATATCGTGAATGAAAAAGATTTATTAGGTGTATGGAAGATTACCAAAGGTATCACAGCTCCAGAAGTGATTGGAAGTATCCCTTCAGGTCGCAAACCATGGCATCTTTGTTATTGTCCATTCATGTAAAACACATTAATACCATTTGAACTCATTGAATGCCTAATCCAAAGACCATTAGAAATTATTAAAAAGGGAGTTGTTGTCTATACTGCACCTTGGATTGATTTGCTGCTATCTGTAATTTGCTAAATGGTTCTCCTTAAGCTCAGGATCATTTTGATCTTTGTATTTTTGGAGGGATATTCATTTTGCTTTTGGTGTTTTGTGGTTGACAAGAAGATGACTTGGTCCATGGTATCAAATCTGGCTGATAGCTTTTAAAATTATTTGAATTTAGTGTTAAATGCATTACGTATTTTTGCCTCATATTTTTCTTGCAGCTTTATTATTACTATTATTACTTATTAGAAATGTACTGTCTTTTATGTAAAAATCATAAGGCAGAGTATTGTTCTCTGAGCCTATTATTTCACATTAACATGTCAGTTTACTGCTGATTGGCAGAATGTTTTACCTCCAAATAGATTTGCATCTAAAGAAGTTTTTTTATCATTATCATCTCAAGGAACACATCATACATGTCTAAAAGATTGTAAAGCTATAGTGTCTGTTCTTGTAGTTATTAAAAGAACCATGTTAAAATGTCTTTTTTTTTTTTTTGGGATGTTGTTAGAGAGTTCATTGAGTTGAAAATAAATTTTTAAGCTCCTGTGTTAGAGAACGTCTCTGCTCTTGCTAAATATAACTACCAGTTAAGCACCTTTTATTCTTCTAGAATGGTACTGTGCAGTGTGAAGCTTTGATTTGTGCCCATTCTGACTGCCCGCTTAACTCTGCCCTGGCGTATGTGGATGGCAAATGCTGCAAAGAATGTCAATGTAAGTTTTACTGTGGTGCTTCCTCCTTAGAATTTTTTTGTAATCTGTAAAGAAAATGAACCTTCCTGTAAACATGTCAGTGAAAGAACTGGTCAGGGGATGAAATATTTGGGTTGAGGAATCAGGGAACTTAGACTCCACTGAAAGATTTTGGGAAGTAGATAACCAGAATGTTTTTATTATTCAGGTGGGGGATATTTTGCTTATTTTAGTAATACTGAGGGGTTTTTTGTTTAAGCATATATATTTCTTATCAGTGTTTAAAAACTAAAAAAAAAAGTTATTTAAAAAATTTTCTGCAGACTTCCATAGTCTACATTTTTAGACCAAACTGCTAGAAATTCAAGAACAGTTGCCTGGTGTTTGTTTTGACTGGTGTTTCTAATACCTCTATCACAGGAAGAATGTACTTTCAACCTTATGTTATAACGCTAGAAATGGAGGTTCAGATTTATGATTCTTCTGTAATTAAAGGGAGAGAAAACTCATACTAGACCCAAGAGATCAGCAAAAACCAGACACCTAGAAATGTTATTTCACAAAAGGTCAGACAGAATTATACAGAAAACTGGATAGAGGAAATTTAATATTGTAATTTTTAAGGTTGGTGATTACCTTTTGGTTTTATAGCATTTTGGCGTTGTTGCAAATAGGACCAGAGAAGGGGAAATTTAGATTTTAGGTTAATCACTATCTAGATGGACTGTATAATACTTCAGGTTGATTATGAATGTTTATTGCACATGTCATAGTTATTTATTTTAGACTGTGGTGGAATCCATTCTTGAAATTGAGCATGAGATGCGCACACTTCTTTATTCTGTAAATGCTGAGATTTTTTCTGTGTGGTTTCATCACTCTTCTACTGCTGTATAAAACTTCTTACAGAGTATAGAGAAATATATAAGTGGTTTAAGTGACATCTTGTAAGGTAAAATTCAGGAAGACATTTTGTACTCCATTGATCTTGCTCCCACAGGAGTTTATTAATATTTAATTGTGTTAGAAGTTACACAAACCATCCCATTTTATGAAACCTTAAATTACTCGAGTAGATTAATTCTAATTGAGAGGAAATGAAAATACTTTTTTTTTTTTAACCAGCTACACAGAATTTCCATGCATATTAGATGGCTCAGGGAATTGGTAATTCAGGGACGTGAGATGTGTGGAGTTCAAGCCTCTATTTATATCTTTGACCATATTGTCAGAGTTTGATATCCTGGTCCTCTGAAGTATGTTTTTGTAAAGTACCACCTGTGAATTGAGTTGGGAATTCTTCATCCAGATGTTAATATGGAAGTGCTCACATCATAAGACTTCTTACAAAGTTGTTTTTCTTGGGAGCCTTGAGAAAGGTCAAGAAATGTGAATAAGCATATGGACACTGACCTTGTCATAAAGCATTACTGCTTCTTCCCGTTAACATACAGTTCTGGCACAGCACACTGAAGTTTACTCTGATATTGCCTTTTTGATATTCTTAATGTTATCAAAAGCTTTTTAGTTTCCAGTGCGGTTAATTTCATGCCACTATATAACTCAATTTGTAACTAGTATGCAGATATGTAACTCTCTTGACAAGTTACCAGAAAAATGATTAGATCAAAAAATAAAACTAAAAAATTCTCTTAAAAAATATTCCTAATTTGATCTAGGTTGTTTAAAGTGTGTTCAAAATAAAAAAATCAACTTTTTAAGTGGCCAGCTCGCTGGAACAAAAGGATGGAGAGTGTCCATTGGAGTCCCATTGACAAGTTAGTTAAATTCCAGTGAAAGACTGTAAAGAGTGGAAGTTAGAGACAATGGAAACTGTAGGGGCCTCACTTATCCTCCAGGCCAGTTTGTTGGAAAGGCTGAGTTGTCACTGAGTTCATAGATATGTGCCAGCTGTATCCCGACTCCTTGTTATCTTCATCTCAAGGTCTGAGCTGACTGCAGTGTCAAGGTTTAACCAGGACGCTGTGGTCAGTGTGCTCAGTGACCACAGTTCTTGCTCAAGGGGTCAGAGCTGAAATCTACTATTTGGACAGTTTCTGAGAATAACTTGTTGTTGTTGTTGTTTTAAATTCTTAGAACAATATCAGGGGATGTGACATCCGACTAGATTATGCAGAGTGAACACAGATGGCTTATAATTGGGTAAGCTGCTAATTAGGGTGTGTTGCTCAAGGAGGCACTATCCTCAGTATTGAACAGTCAATCATAAATGCTGGTAAAAAGTGCTGCTTAATACACTGTTCTTTAGCTGTGTTTGTTTCAAGACAGAACATAGAATCATAGAACAATAAAATGGTTTGGATTGGAAGAGACCTTTTAAAGGTCATCTAGTCCAACCCCCCTGCAATGAGCAGGGACATCTGCAACTAGATTAGGTTGCTCAGAGCCCTGTCCAGCCTGGCCTTGAATGTCTCCAGGGATGGGGCATCTATCACCTCTCTGGACAACCTGTGCCAGTGTTTTACCACCCTCATTGTAGAAAATATCTTCCTCGTGTCTAGCCTGGATATCCTCTCTTTTAGTTTAAAACCATTACTCCTTGTCCTATTGCAACATGCCCTGCTAAAAGTTATGTCCCTGTCTTTCTTATTGGCCTCTTAAGCAACGAAAGGCTGCGATAAGATCTCTCTGGAGCCTTCTCTTCTCTAGGCTGAACAACCCCAACTCTCTCAGCCTGTCCCCACAGCAGAGCTGTTCTAGCTCTCTGATCATCATGTGGCCTCCTCTGGCCCCTCTCCAACAGGTCCATGTCTTTCCTGCACCAAGGGCTCCAGACCTGGATGCAGGACTTCAGGTGGGGTCTCACCAGAGCAGAGTAGAGGGGCAGAATCACCTTGCTTGACTTGCTGGCCACAGTCCTTTTGATGCAGCCCGGGATACAGCTGGCTTTCTGTGCACAGTCAGCTCATGTCCAGTTTTTAATTCCTAGGTATCCCTAAGTTCTTCTCCGCAGGGCTGCTCTCAATCCCTTCATCTCCCAGCCTGTATTGATACTGGGGGTTGCCCCAACCGAGGGGCATGACCTTGCACTTGGCCTTGTTGAACCTCATGATGTTGACATGGGCCCACTTCTTGAGCCTGATCAGATCCCTCTGGATGACATCCCATCCCTCAGGCATGTCAACCACACCACTCAGCCTGGTGTTATGTGTGAGTACGGCTGTTTCCTTTCTGGTGTTGTGATACCTTGTACCAGATGATGGGCTGTTTCTGCCAAATGGTTTTATGAGAACTGCTCAGGCAGTGATAGCTGTGGCAGCCTTGCTGCTTTGTCTCAAGCAGTGTGGAGTGCTTCCCTCTGCACTTCTTCCTTTCTTCTTCTGCTGGTGTGCAAACAGAGCCACCGAAAGTGAAAAGATTGGGGTCTGATTTAATGACAGCTGGCACAGAAGAGTAAAAAATGTACAGCAGTTAAGGTTTTCACAGTGACAAGCAAGCAGGCTTCACAGCTAAATATTTTTTTTATCATTTGTTTGTGTGGGGTTTTTTTTTTAGTGATTGAGGATGGATTCATTCTACATGGCTTTAGACATGTAGAATTTGGGAGTATAATCTGTATTTATACTAGTAAATAAAATAGGACAGGTACAGTCTGGTGGCCCTGGGGCTAGGTGGCACTTGGTGGCTCACATGTACATGGCAAAGCTCTTTTTGCCTTGCCCCCCAACAGAGAATCTGCATCCAGATGGCTGACTGGGAATGGCCTCTGATCAGTGCTGGCCCTCTACCCATTCCTGGCATTGTGTCAGAGCACATTGGCTGGTACCAAGCCAAAGTGGTGCCATGAAGTGTGCTAACACTGTAACTGCATGGAGGACTGCAGACTGTAATCAAGCCTTTTCAAGCTTGTTGTCATTTACTGTTTCATTTACCCATCCTTCGGATTTACTAGTATGGATATCACCAGTTAGACTCTCTCAATAGCCAGTGGAAGAGACTGGCACCTCCAGAGGGCACTTGATGCTGAGAAGAGTCTGGAGGAGATGGGATGAATTGCCTTCTGGAGGTGCACATTTCTTTCCATGGACTATACAGGGAGCCCAGGCAATTAAAGTAGATACCAAACTTTTGGACAGCTGCAGTTGTGAGGTTAATCTTTTCATCAGTTACTATAATGTAAATCAGGAGTGTCAGATAGGAATGGAAAGCACTGGATTTTTAAGCCTGTTTCTGATGTTAGGCAGTTATGTTAAGTGACTCATGGGATCCTACCACACTGCCAAGCCCTAGGAACTGAACCAGCCCAGCATTTAAATATTGGACAATGCAGCTTTGTTGTATCTTGTTTGATGACATTCTCAATACTTTAGGAATTTCAGCACAAACATTTTCTTAAATATTTAGTTTGGGGAAGAACCCTTAGTAAGGAGTGTTTTAGACTTTTTTTTTTTTTTCACCAATATTACTTTGACTTTGGCTCTTGTGAGCCAAAAGAAAACAAAAGTAAAAAACCCTGACATTCTCTCCTAACTCCCTACCTTTATTTGAGGACATTCAGACAACTTGTTCTGTTTTGTCTTGTGTGAAGGCTGATGCTGCTGGCATAAGGAATGGCAATGCATGCAAATTATCATTGTGTTCTCTATTAGATGTAATGGGCTAAAAGAAGCAACGATTGTCCAAGGCACATAAATGGACCAGTGTGCTGGATATATGTTTCAGCTACAGACAAACTATTCAACATAAATTTCAGCTACCAGAGCATACATCTTAGATCAATGGGAGCTTCCCATGGAGAATTGTTTGGAGCTGGGAAGCACAGAACACTTTCTTTTCTATTCCTAATGCAATTCTAAACCTATCTGAGAAGGTATGTGCAAGAGATCATTAAATTCTTTCTCCTCTGCAGAGACAAATGGATTGTGTGGTGATAGGCACTGAAACAAATCAGGGAGAGATTAAGCTCCCCTACTGACCCTGTAAAGTATTCCTTTGGACTTGGCTTAAGAAGTACAAGGACAAGTTCATTTATTTTAAGTTAATTGTGGAAGGACTGCCAATGTCTTAGTAGCTGAGACAATTGCTACTTGGTCAGCAAATCTTTTTATGGTAACTTTTTTATTAGTCTGTGTATTAACACTAAGGCATCACTTCCAATAGCTACAGGATATATATGTTATTTTTTAAATGGAACCAGTGTATTTTTAACAAGCTAGGTGATTTTCATTTTTTTTTTTTTAAGGCTGAAAGTGATACTCATACCAGTATCTGGTGCAGTAATAACTCCCATCATCAAAGACTGATCTCCAGGAAGAAACTGCTCTCCTTTCATCACTGTCCTCCTCCCAGTGACATTGCAGTTACTTAAAGACCTCATCCCAAACTATTTAAATCTGTCCCAACAGATTTCAGTGGAGGTTAAAGTCTGAGCCATTATGTTCAAATCTGCAGACAGTGATTTTTCCATGCATACATTTTTTTCTGAAACAGGACCTTTAGCTTTCTAGAGCATGATAGCCAACAACGCAAGTATTTTAAGCAACCATAAGAAGCATAGGGCTGTGTTGGATCAGCTCACCCTTCTGTTGCTAGCAAACTGGAAAGAGAGCACATAGAGGGGTTCTATAACTCGGGAAGGATTTTTGGACAAAATAATTAAAACATAAATATGGACATGGTAGCTCTTATAACATGGGTGGGTTTCTGATGCAGTGATCTGTCTTGCTAGTTTACAGAAATTTAATTATATAATAAAAGCTAAGGGAATTTCCCTTTTTACTCATCATGACGTGTTGATCTTTCCTGAAAGCTACTCACTTTCCTGCAAGCTCCAGTGCTTGTAGCCTAGTGACAGTGAGAAGGATCTGTGAAAGCCCATCTGCTTCTCATTTGTGCACCAATTGACCATCAGCAAGAGTACAAAAAATATTTTTTTTAGAAACTTAAGGAATTAAGCTTCCTCTGAAATGCATTATCAGGTGTATTGAAGCATTATGGACTTAAGCCTGTGCTGCTCACTAATATCTATCTTTTCACAAAATTGCCACCTTTCTTAGGGGAATGAAGGACCGGCGTTGTCCTGCCTTAGGCGATGTGTGGTGGTGGCAGCGCAGCGTGCCAGCCCCTGCCTCCTGTGCCCAAGTACAAGGAGCTTCTGCATTCAGCGTGGCACAGAGAAGAGGCTGCAGCTCAGAGAAATTATTGAATGACGGTATTAGTGAGCACTGACTTCAACATACCATCTTATCCATGCAGTAAATCAGAGGAAGGGGCAGTTTGGAACCTGAAGAGCAGCTCCAGCAGGATGGCAGGGACAGGACATGGGTCTCAGGGGTGCAGCTCAGGGTGACAGAGAAGGCATCAGTACTGGAGAAAGAAGAGGCAATTTTTAGCAGTGAAGCGATGATTAGTCATTTATCATAGCTTTTTTTTAAGAAGCACACGTTGGAATGTAAAGGAGAAGCAACATTCTAGCTAATGCAAAAGATTAGCTGCTTTTTAGCCTATATTTATATGTGGCTTTTTAAAGATACAAGTTCAAATAAAGTATGAATTCTGTTATTTTGAGATATTTTTCAAATATGAAAAATCATAAATTAGCCTACTTTAGAATATTACTAAAAGATACCTGGAATATAGATGTCACTGGATTATTCTCTAGAGCCATGTTATTTATTATAACCTCCTGTAGTCAGCATGAAGACCTTGCAAATGTTATTTAGCATTTAGAGGAATAGTGTCCATTCAGCCTCGGCTTTCTGGATCTTCTATGCTGAAATAATTCATATGAACTCAGGCTTTTGAATCGCATACAATGATAGTATCACATTATAATGACAGATAAAAAGCGTTATGTACACACTTGTACTACCAAGATGAATTACACTGTACTTTACTTCCCATTTATACCGATTTATTACTTTGGCAACTCTATGTCTTCAAAATAAAGGCAGTATTTATAGTAATTTAGAAATAGGACACAAATATTTTTTATAAAGAGATATTTTTGAAGGGGAAAACATGTATCCTTGAACTCATGAAGGTCAATAAAATGAGTGGAGCTATTTTAGATTTATAAAGTGGAAAAACATAATTGATGCATGTATAATTTGTGAATCCATTTGTGAATCCAGTGTAGCTCCTGCAATCAGTCTCTCACAGGATGGTTGGGGTTGGAAGCCACCTCTGGAGATCATCTGGTCCATTCCCCTCCCCAGGCAGGGCCACATAGAGCCAGTTGCCAAGGACCATGTTCAGATGGCTTTTTGAATATCTACACAGATGGGGACCCCACAGCCTCTCTGGGCAACCCATGCCAGTGCTCAGTCACCCTCACAGTAAAAAAGTGCTTTCTGGTGTTCAAATTGAATTTAATGTGTTTTAATTCATGCCTGTTGCCTTTTGTCCTGTCACTGGGCACCACTGAGAGGAATCTGGCTCCCTCTTCTTCATTCCCTTTTATCAGGTGTTTGCACACATTGGGAAGATCTCCTCAAAGTTTTCTCTTCTCTGGGAAGTGTAACATCTCAAGAAGCTCAGCATTGAGACACTGTGAGAACGTTTTGGGGCCTGTCCTATGCTGGGCTCAAAGCCAGCTGAAGACAGGGGAACAACTCCCCTTGCCTTTGGTATGCAAGGCCAATCTCACCCTTGACCCCCAGCTGTTCACTCTCTGCTATGTTTTTCATGGTAAAGCTATAGAAATTTTCAAACTACTCTTATACCACAGCAATAGGTTTGGTATGTACAGTGGCAAAACTGTCAGGGGCTTTTTGGTACAGAGCTTGTTCTTTGTAAGCTGGGCAGTCAATATACCTCCATTGGAAGGGAAACACTGACTCTCATCACTCGCATTTTCCTCAGCAGTACATTCACTCTTTTATGTTTGTTATTCTGTGTAAATTAAAATACGACTTACAGTACATTGAAATAACTTACAGTAATTTGGCTTAGAATACTTTGCTTTTATATTTCCTTCCCTTCTTCCCCGTGTCCTTTGAATTTCATCATTCTTTGTTAACAGAGGAGGACTGGGGGAGTCAGACTTTTCATACATTCAAGTGCATCTCCCTCCCAGACGAGTGATTTTTTTGTAGCTATTCTGGACCCCATGCATTATAGAATTCCACTGGAAGACTCTAGATCTGGAGGCAATGTATCAGTAGATGAGGAGAATTCCAGTTAATGATAGTCATCTGATTTTAGTCTTACTGTGTGCCTGAGGAATGGATTATAAAATAAAGTATGCTTAAGAAAATCCTTATTCATTAAAATACATTACACTAAATGTATAGCAATCTGCACTAAAGAGGAAATTGGAAACTTAATATTGGTAATTTTATTGGCAGAGAATTAAGAATATTTTTTTACACTGGAAATATTGCTGTAAGCTATGCTTTGCTCTCTCCTGCTCTTATAGTTTTTTTTTTGTCAAGGCTCTCTAGGAAGAGAACCTATTCTTTTCCATTTGTTTTTCATTATGTTCTTACCAGGGAGTTCACAAAATATAAAATACCTGCAGCGTTATTATTTTCATTTATTTCCAGTGCAAATAAAACATTAACATATGTTAGATATGAATATTTTGGCTTTCAGACAACTGGGAGTGAACATATTGACAGCATTCCAGTCTCTAATAAGTTACTACCCTGACTTTAGTAATGCTGATTTCACCAGAATTTGCTTAGTCAGTAGCTATGGAATAATAATAAAAAATATTCTGATTCTATTTATAATTACAAAAATAACCTGGAATATGTGAGTGTTCACATGGCCATATGTTGATTTCAATGTGTTTGTTCTTACCCGTGATGTGCTAATGTCACTCTGCACCTGCATAGTTGGAGTGTGGGGCATGGGGGTTTCAATTATTTATTTATGTGTTTTATTTGGTCCCATAACCAGGAGCACATTGCTACATCAGTACCTTGTAACTGGTGTTCTGGTTTCTGCCTGGAGCTTTTCCTCTGAAGATCTTGCAGATTTCTGTAGTACCAGTAATGATCTTTAGTGACCGTGTGTTCTGAAAAGAGCAGAACTTCACTTTAGTTGAAAACCCCCGAACTGCAGTTTTTGGACAAAGTCACAGAAAAATAACAAGTTGGAGGCAGAGAGCACTTCATGGAGCTGGACAGAGCAAAATACCAAAAACCAGCTAACTAACCAGGTGAAATTCATGATGTGTGCAATTTGCAAGGACCAGTTTGCACCCGATGCACTCTTACGCAGACAGAATTGCCACATTGACAAGAGTCATCTGGGTGGAAAGTTGGCCTAGGGGAGACACTGGCAGGAGCCATGAGAGTGTGAAAGAAAGCACGCATACAGTTTTCTGACAGTGCCTTTGTCGTGGAAAAAATGCAAAGGTTGTGAAGGCTGAAACTCAATAAATAAAATACTGAAAAAAACCTCACCACAAAACCATCAATAATGTGATCTTTTTTCCCCGACAGTCTAAGGAAGATATAGCAAACTATGAGTGAAATTGATTCAGTGAGATTAATATAAAATGATGTATACTGTTATCCTTTATTTGTATGTTTGTAAAGATAATGATTTGAACTAGTGGCTTTCAGTCTTTTGAACAGCAGAAGTTTGAAGTTTTTTCAGTGGAAACGTGAAGTGAATAAAGCCAGCTACTGTGTGGTTCATTCTCTTAGCCGTCACCTGCACGTATCTGAAGTGTGATGTACAGACCTCTAGGCTGTTATTGATCACTGGTCCTACATCTGTCAGCTCATAAAATATATTCAGCTTCAAATAATGGCCGCTTTGTCCCATGTGAGACACAGCTTCAAAATTGAAATCTCAGCAGATATGGTGTAACAGTCCTTCCTCATCTTTTCATCCATTCCTTTCCAAACAATCATTGCAGTCCTCTTTATTTCAAGTTCCTGATACTTGCTTTCTTCAATGTGCCAGGCACAGTGCTGAATCTACAGTGATTCTCAAGTTTTTGCATATCATTGTTCTGCATCTTCGCCAATATAGAGGACAGTGTCTTTACTAATTATTGCCTATTTTTTGTGAGGTTTCATTTGGTACCAGTTTCCACTAAGAAGAAAGCTCTGTCCTTTTGTTTGGGAGGGTAGTTGACCTTCCTAACTAAGCCTTCCTGTACAGGGTAGCTGACTAGTATTTTTTTTCCTCCTACTTGTTGAAATAATTTCTGTAACTTTATGCTTGGAGGTGAAAATTCTAACACACCCCTGGTTTCCCAGATTTCATTTTCTTTATAATTGATGACATTTGGTTAAAATCCGTTAAAATTATTTAACATCTAGATTTTTTTCCCTAACAGGTAAAAAAAAGTTGAAGATATTATTAGCTTTGTCATAAGCTATTAAGGTGAAGAAGAGCTTTTTTATCTTGCTTGTATCTGATAACCAGTATATATTTAGTTAGTAGCATTAGAATAGTATCACAGTGACATCATTGTTTTATATAATAAACTCTGGCAGAAAATGCCTGGTTTCAAGTATTACTTTTTATTTTTTCCTATGCTGAAAGAAGAGCAAGAAAATATGCTTAACTTGTCTGGAGAATAGGCACATACCTGTTACTTCTAGTGAGGGAATACTTCAAATACTTCAAAGGTAGGGAAGATGAACTGGCATGATTCTCCTTTTATTTTTATTAGTTTGATAAAGAGATGCAAAATCAGGTATTATTTCCCTAAAATGCATCTTTGGGTTATATTCAAATTCACTGAAGTGCAGCATCCTGTCTAGGCACATTTTACAGTCTTGAGAAGAGGGAGTTTGTTTTGTAGATATTTCCATCATGCCATATCCAGAAGCTTTGTTAGATCCTCAAGGCACCTAAATAAGAAGTCAAATCTGAGTATAGCTTAGGAGATAACAATTTTGTATATGGTTGTTTTGAGGTTCTCAGACAGGCTTCTTAATAGGGGTAGAAAATGACTTCACAACGTTTAAATCTTGTCTGTGGTCTTCAGTGGTTGTGTATGTATAGTTGGTAGTATAGTTTAAGAACTTAACCACAATTTTTTTAATTTCACAACTTTTGCTGTATTTTATTGCAGAGTTGCTATGAAGAAATGTGGGAATAAGTGAATAGCCTTTAAAACCTAGAAAATTGAAATAGATATATAAATAATAAAGGAATCACATCCTCATGTTCATGCATCACTTCAATGACCTTGATTCACATCTTTGCTGCTGTTTCCAGTGTGACATCTTGAGTCCCAGGAAAACTCAGTGGAAATAACAGGTTGATTCTTAGAGTATGGGCAAACAGATTAAAAATCCCCACCTTGGCTTCTGTTGTACTCTGAAAGCTGGTCTTTGTGTACATTGCAACAGTCTTTCATCATCTGGGAAGCTATTCATGAGTATTGTTTAAAGCAAGTCCCAATCATTCTTCTTTCTTGCTGACAATTGATCCTGGACAGCAAGAGCCCTGTCCTTTGTTCTTTCCCATAAAATTCCATGTTTTGAAGTCTAATATCTTCTAAACCTATGTGGACAGATATCAAAGTCTGTTAAATAAAATCCTGAGGTAGTTGTTGACGTAAAATATTTTACGGATCAGAAGAAACTCTCTCCATTGGAGAACGACAGCCCTTTGCATTTCCCCACCCCCAAAAGCTTGAAGATCATATTGCAAAACCACCTGAATTCTGCTGTTTAGAATGCGGTTCTTAGGAGACCATGGTTGACTGAGAAATAGGTAGATGCAGTGAGCAAATTTATTTAAGTAGCTGTACTTGTTATCACCAATAATTATTTGTATTAAGGTACCTTTAAAGCCCTGCTGTTATGAAGAGCCATCAATCCAGTTATTGTGCACACAAAAGACAATCGTCTATTCTGCAGGATGTGACAATTTAAGTGTAAGAGAAGAGAAAAAGACACTGGATATAGAGCCGAAGATGCGGGGACAGTAAGAGAAAACTAAAATAAATGAATCATTGTCCTGTCAGGCTTCTCTCTCAAGTGTGTGTTGCAGTTCTGTCTGGGCATTCATGAGCTCTGACCTGAAGCTGTTGACACTGTGGGCTGTGCCTTGTGTTCATAGTCAGGGTTGTGTCCTGCAGGAAAAGTGCATACTAAGTTACTCATATTTTTTCAAGATTTGAGGCCAAAATTTTTCTTTTTTCTTTCTTTCCATGTATTTACTCCTATTGTTTTAGCTCTTAGAATAACAGAATTTAGAGGGACGGGGAGAAACTAAATTGACTTTTCAGTATAATTCAATATTGTGATTAAGTTATCTTTATGTCCTTAAAGTACATTTCTAGCATTATGGTTATTTGCTTCTCATGTTTGTCATGGAAATACTGAAGTACTCCCTGTGTATTGAGGTGATGTGATTACAGGCAATGTGGTCACAGGTGGATTCATTTTCTTAATTCCAATAAAGTTCCGTCTAACAAAACTAGATTGTTCCGCAGGAAGGACAGTACTTGTTCTTCCCAAGGCAACACTCCAAATTTCTTACCTGTCAAGTTTGATCCTCATAGTCCACTGTTCTCTTATAATTATACTAAATATTCGTACTAGATCTCTGTAGCTAATGAAAACAAGGTTTTTGCTAATAATATATTGAAAACAAATTCAAGAATTTGCCAGTGCAAACTGGTATTTTTCTCTCAAGTTATCAAGAGCTTGAAAAAAATGAAAACCACTGATAAGTTTCATAAAATTAATTGTTTTGTGCTAATGCTATTTAACCCATTCCAGTCACTTCTGAGATTCTTGATAATGAAATCAATTAAATTTAAAGATGTACTTGTTTCTTTTCTATACCATTGAAGTTGCAGAGTTGTACTCTGCCTTACGTAGGTTTGATGCTAATAGGTGATAATTAAAAATTAAATATTTTTTTTCAACTGTACTTTCTGATTCTTGGTTTCCATGCAAAGGTAGTGGTAGACAAAAGAAGACGAAAGAAAATGAATTGGCTGACGTATCAGTAAGATGAAAGTATGGCAGCTCTCCTAGAGACTGGCATACACTACAGCCTCAAATATAGAAACACACCTGCTTGCACAAGCATGTGAAATCTGAGTCTAATAGCTGGAAAGGTCCCCCTAAAGGCAACAGGAGTGTTAACATAGGTGTAATATATACTTTTTTTTTTTTTTTTGGGTATTATCAGTGACTCTAAGACTTTCCCTCATTGATGTAGTTCCCAACCAAGAATGGAATAGTCCATTAACAGTTGCTATGAACTCCAGCTTGCTGTTTTTCTGGGACTGGGTTGGGCCATCAACAGTTACACTCTGGAGAAATTAGCTGTGACAAAGCAGAATCTATGAACATCTGCTCCAACTACTTTTACATTTTTAATTATTTCAAAACCTGAACTGACTTTAGACATTAAGTAAAGTATTGTTTGGGAACGTACAATGGATAATAGTAACTTCCGGCAGCCTTGAGAAACAGGGTGCGATGTTAAGTGTAAAGGGGTTTCTAGTTAAAGTTGTCCTTTGAAAATTTCCAACTCTGTTGGTAGCACCTGATTTTCTTTAGATTAGTTTTTGATTAAATGCTATTTGATAATGAATGTTGAGAGTGAGTATATAACAAATTTGGAAAGCTGATTTGCATAACTGACTTTAATCAAGTTTTCAAAAAATGTGTTTACCTTGCTGTCTATGTTACAAACATATTGCTGAACTAATGCTAAGGACTTAGCTTAAGAACATTAAGTAGAGTTCTCTGGAGTGTTTGTGATTATAGCAACTAATCCTGTCATTCTGGCTGAAATGAGGGAGGAAGATGATGGTCTCAGAAGAGGAATGGGAGGATGAGCAGATTCTTTATGCAGGAATGAGAATGGGTAGAGGAAGTTTGGGAGCGTGAAACCCTGTACAGTTCCTGTATGGACCTAGATGCAGGTGCTTTGAAAGAACTGAGGTCTAACAACAGCTATAGATGTAGTGCTCCATCCGTGTGCTAGTCCACTCCTGGAAATGTCTAACCACATTAGACTGGCCTGTGCCATTATGCAAACAGGGTGTATGTGATTATTGCTGTGATATCCAAGTTAATAAGGAGCCGCCATTTGTAGGGGAAGTGAAAGCACTTGGATTTGGGAGGAAAGTAGATACAGTGAAATGGAACTACATGATGCTGGGTCACAAGAAGTCGTGCCTTTGCCAGCGAGGCATGTGCGGCAAAGTCACGATGCAGAATTTCTGGCTAAAGTGTCTGTGGAAATTGTTCTGGGTCAGGGAGAGTCTGGTTGAGAATGGGAGTGTCAGCAGGGTCCCTGATAGTTATTCAGATATGGGTATAGTCTGTGGATTCTTAAATAACATGATAAAATTTTGGAGCAGAAGCTGTTCGGAACTTCTATGGCTTGGGGGCATGGAAATGTTGCTTCCAAGTTATTTTCACCCAAATAAATGCCAGATTTACTATTTCGTGGTGAACTGAGTAGTTTTGCTGTTTTCATAGAATGTTTTTTAATGCTGTCATATGAAACACACTCAAAATCTCTGTAGGTTCTGCCATTCAGAGGTACTTGCCTTTAACTGGATATGCTCATGTGATCTGTGTCCACAAGGCTGTAGAAAGTGATCATCTCACTAGTCACATGCAAAAATATGTCTTTGAAAGCTATGCATAATTGGTGCACACTGTTTTTTCATGGCAAATGTGGGCAAAAATGTGGGTAGTGTCCCAAAATACTTGATTTCCCTCCACACCCTATTTTAAGTCCCTTTGGAGCAGAGTAGAAGTTACCCCACATAAGGGCTGTTGGAGGAGTGGGTATCCTTCAGTGTCCTGTCCATGGGCTGTCCTAACTTAAAACATGGCAATGAGGAGCACAACCTGCTTTTTATATAGGAAATTTATGCTTATGGATGATAACTGTTTTCCTCTCGTAGATGTAAAATAATGACTCAAAAGTGTGCAGATTTTTAGTAGTTCTTCATTACTTTTAGAAATTCCCAACACTCAGTCCTAATCAATTAATCAGATTTCATCTTGCATATGGATCTCTGTGACTTGAAGCTTTTTGATAGGTGTATGTGCAAGTTTAAGCATGTCATGAAGTATAAGATGTTTTAGAGAGGTGTCTATTTTTCTACACTGCATTATTTTTCTCTTAACAAAGTTTTCAAAAACACACCTTTTATAGTTAACGCAGCAGTCCAGCTGAGAGAAGGTAGAACTGAAGAAGAAATTTCCCTGTCATTAGTAGCTATCAGCATTTGATAAAATATCTGTTTGCACCTTTGCTAAGATACAACTATGTCACTACTACTGCGAATAGCTTACATAAGGAGTCCATGAGATATAGTCTAATCCCACTTTTATGAGGATTAAGTGGGCATATAATGTTTGCATTGGAGTTCTTTTGGTCTTGCAGACTATTGTGCTATTTATAAACCTTTAATACAGTAATCATATAATTAATAGTAACTGTAATTGCTTTTCTTCTCTCGACACCCTCCAAAGCTTTTATTTTGGCATTTGATTTTGCTGTGTGACATATTGCTGCAAAAGTTGCTTGAGTATCAGATGGCCAACATAGTTAATTTGGCATAAAATGGGTGGGCATTTTGGTTGCATTAGTCATGCAGAGTCTTCAAAATCCTATATTTAGAGTCCATAATGTTCCAGTTCTTTTTGACAAGCAGAATCTGGTCCATTACTCCAAAGCCGGAGTTCTACATATCTGTCAGTAGAAATATTTTGACTGCCATATTTAACCCAGTTAGAGTTGCAGTGTGGCAGCAATAATGACATTTTTAAGAGAAACTGACATCAAACATATTGTCCGGATTCGATCTTTGCTTAACTGGAGACAAGCACACGCTCACTTTGTGCTATTTGATGGCCACTGGCTTTGATCAGACTCCCTGTCCTGCAGCCTACTTTAAAAGTTTTACTTTACTTTAAAAGTTTTACTTCATCTGTTAGCTCTATTTGCCTCAGCTGAACTGCTATTGACAATTTTTAGTCACATTTTGATTTGCTTTTTTCAGTGTTCAGATTGCTTTTGTAGTCTTTAAGTATGCCTCAAGGAGCCCTCATTCTAGGGTTCAGATGAATTCTAGAGAATACTTCCCAGCAAGAACACATGGGATAGATGAATTGTGTCATTTCGCCATAATAGTTGATGGAAATATAGGAAACGTGAGAAGCAGGTGAAAGAATTTGTAATTTTAGATTGACTCCTCGCTAATGTGACTAAACGGCCTGTTATTGTTCGTAGAGGTGGCTCACAGTGCTGATGCTCTTAAATGATTGTAAAAGTCCTGTAGAACAATGACTTAGTGTTTTCAGTGTGAGACATTTAGTTTTTCTGGCTACCAAGAAATAAGATACAAATAGGAATTGCTTCCTTATCATTAGGAGATTTCAAATCAGAATTATTATTTTTTTTTTTTTTTAAGCTGAGGAAGCTAAAGCTAGAAAAAAATAGCAATATATTTTCCACTTTGAAATCTGGAATCATTTTGAATTGTTCAGGGAGACGGCATGAAAAGAAGCACATCTCCACCTTCAGTGACTACAGTAACAAGAGGAACTTGTGCTCACCACAAAATGAGCAAAGAAGAAATAATGCCTGAATCCCTGAAAAGATAAATGAGAAAGGGGTGGGAGCAGCATCTAGTAATGGTGTGGAAGTCGAGAGAGAGAAATTCATGAAAGGTGACCATTGTCTGTGTGTATTTCTAAGCATAAAGCCACACAGAGGTTTTGCACTATGTAAGCTTGCAAAGTAGGATTAATGGGATTTACACAATGCCTAAGCCTTGATCTCTGAACAGTGGAAAATGTAATCAAGGAGTCTGCAAGGAGAGAGTTAGACAATTCAGTGAACAAGGAAGTTGTTGTTGTTGTTGTTTTTGTTTGTTTGTTTTTGTTGTGTGTGTGGGTTTTTTGTTGTTGTTTGTTTTTAATTTTTTTTTTTTTTAATGCTGATTTTGGGTGTTTCTCTTCCCCATCTGCCCTACCAGCATACGTGAAGAAAGAATGCAGCAACATAGAATTAATTACCAGATTTAACGTTACATTCGTAATTACTGCCAAATTTCACAAAACTTAAAGTCATATCTGCCACTTATTGGGCAATTACGAATACAAGAAAATAAAGTGGTTTGACGAGTTCACCACTGTCCTAAACTGTCTGTTTTCACTTGGTGAGATACCATGCATTCTTCAGAGGAAGGAAAATGCAATCTAGATAGTGAAGGTGATAAATAAGAAGTGAGAAAATGTACTAAGTGATATCTTGTGAACTCTGTAAACGGAAGGCAGGAGTTAGCTGGAGCGTGGATTTTGTATGGATGTTTTAAGAAATGCAGAAGGAGAGTGTCATTTGGAGGCCAGTGGGAAGAAAAAAGAGTTGTGAAAGAGAAGTGGTGGTTTGACAAACTGTTGGCAATTCACTGAGTGAACACAACAGCCAGTGAGCTCCTGACAGATTCCTTTTGCTGCGTGAATATAGAGAAGATGCTGTGCTAAAGGATACAACAGGAAATAGTTGTATTATCACTACACCTGTGTAAATTAGTGGTGGGGACATGAGCAGACCTTGTTAATAATTTTTTAGACCCTGTACTGGTGCCTGTCAATGAGTAGTCAAACTTCCTAGTAGGTTTTGTAGACTTTCTGTTTCATGTTCTTAGAAAACTGTGCTTTGAATAATATACGTTGGTTTAGGTACTGGAGGGCATATGGAAATTTGATGGCAAGAGGAAATGGTTGATGTAATTCAGCTATAGATGAAATCCTGCACAAGCAATAACTATCAAGTCCTGGAACAACTAATCATCAGGTAATTTCTTGACTGTGACTCAGTCTGTCGAGTGAAAGGACTTAGGGAGATGAAAGATGATATGTTTCCCCAGAGAGATACCAATCACAAACTAATCACGGTATCCTGGGAAGCATCTAGCCAAGCAGAAATTAAATCTTCACTGGACATTCCAATTACATGATTCTAGTCCAGATGTTCATGTTGTTGAAATATCTTTATTTCTGAAGGAAAATAAAGACATGAAACACCACCATCACAGGATGCGTGCTGGCTGTGACAGTTGCTAACGGGAGGCAGGAGAAATGTTTTGTTTTGCACTGCCTGGGATGTGGGTCCTGCTGTTTTAAGAGGGACAGAAGAAAGCTTTGTCTTACTAGAAATCTTTCCAAATGTGCTCACCTAGCAAGACAAACTTAAAATTTTTAGAAACCTTCAGCTTGATGAAAAGCTGCCCTGTGCTGTGTGACAGATGCCTCCTTTGTGGGCAGCAGAAGAAGAGTGGGATGACAAGAGAACAGGAGGAGACAGAAGCATTTTCAGAAGGACTGGAGAAGAAAAAACAGTGTGCACTGGCAAAGTTAGACCATTACTAAACCTACAGGTTTAGTTTTATTAAATAAACATGGAGCCAGTGGTAGAGGTGTAGGTGAAGTGACCATGTGCTTTTTGTAAGCTCGTTTGGCTGGTTCAGCATAGGTGAGAAGAGAAAAAACTAAGTGATAGTGCTCTGAATTAGAGTTTCAGAGTGTATCTTAGTTCTTGCTGCTTTTTAATGGAAGGAACTGTCCAACTATTTTGGAATCTTTCAGCTTTAGGTCACTTGTAGGATAAAAATAATACCAGTAAATTTGATTTTGACGATTTGAAGAGGAAATGTCTTTTCTGAACATAGATAGAACAGCAGACCTTAAGAAAACATGCTTGGGCTTGTGGTCAGATTATTAAGGTTAATGGGTTTTCTATTTAGTTTCAATTTAGTTTTTCAATTGGGCGTTTATTATTTGTTGTTTTTTCTCTTTTCTTAAACAGAGTTTGGTCACTCTGTATAGGCAAGTCCCTGGTACCTGAGGTCTTTATACCCTTGCTGACAAAGCCACAGCAAAATCCAATAGCTGGAAATGTTTATTTAGGGGAATTCAGTGAAAGAGATGTAATTTTCTTAGCTGCATGATGGCCAGGTGTTGTGGAGGTGAAGTCACCTCTGCTTGAAATTTCTAGGACCCACACAATCGTCTTGAAACACTCACTCTACTGCCGCTTTCTGGCCTTTGAGAAACAATCTCTGAGTATATGAAAGAGCAAGGGCTCTTTGGGCAGAGTGCTCTCTCATAGCCACAGAATTTTCAAGTTTTTATTTTTTTTCAAGGCTTTATGGAAAAAAGTTGATTTTCTTGTGGAAAGCACGGGTTTGTGGTACCGCACCACTGCATTATGATAATTTCATGTGCCAAGACTTCAGAGGGCTGTTGGTGGAATCAAGAATTAATGTCCTGATTTCACACTAAGCTTGGATGTGTTCTTTTGATGTTTTTTCTATGTACATTATTTTCTAAGTTTCTCTGAAGAATAGGAGGCTTGTTATCATTGATAAAGAGACTGGATTCAGTGGACTATGATCCATGATAGTATCTATATTTACAAAAGTATGTATACTTCTTTTTAAGGTGCCTGGGTGGTCCTATTCATATGTTAGGAATATTTTGGCTTCAGGAGAGTGTTTTCTTCCAAGTCAGAATGACAGTGATCTTGATTTCTTTTGCCTTTTCATGTGAACACACTCAGTCTGCCTATTGGAAACACGAGGATGTGTTGTCAATCCATTGCCATTGTGTGGTCCTCAGGCATTGCTGTGCTTCATCTTTTCCTGTGACAGGTAGTTCTTTGAAGCTTGAAATGTGTAGGGCAAAGGAAGGGGCTTAATATATGAGTATTTCAGTTTAGTGTCATGGCCAGTAATATATAGGAGATGATATATATGACTGGGCGATTGCCTTATCCTATCTGGATTCAAGATGTGCTGGTCCCCAGTAAAGATTTATACAGGTTTTTTTCACATGCTTCCTTCTAGAAGAGCTTGTTTCTATGAGGGAAAAGTCGCATGTATTGAGCTTTATGACTCTTTATGACCTTTCTTTGTGGATGTTTTACAAACTTACTCCTGTTAGCCCCAGGACTCTCCTCTGGACTCTTCTGTAACTCCTTTCTGTACTTCTTTTATTAAATCTGACTGCAAACTCTGCCATTCATGGGATGTGGGGTGTTGCAACGTGCTGTGTAGTTGCTTCTTGAAAGTGCTGTGCAGGTGTATATCACACAAGATATTTTATATATTGTAAGAAATATTTTTTGAAAATTGAAAAAAAACCCTTTTTATGACTTTGACCATCACTTTTTCAACATCAGTTCCAAGAGCTGACTTTTTACATTCTGACAAAATAATAAGTCTATAAAATCAAGGACCTGTAAGTTAAAATAAAAGGAGAGCTGAAAATATCAGCAATAATGGTAATTAATATAGGTCATGCAATAAAAACCTCTTGTACTTCTAGATATTTTTAAGTTGTCTACAAACTGTGGTCTGTTTAAGCAGAATAGATAAATCTCTCTGTGACTGAACCATAGTATAATTGGTTTACATCTCCAAATCAACAACTAGCAAATTAGGCCTCTAACATGTAATCTGGAACTTGAAAATGGTAACCTGCTCCGTTATTTCGTGATTATACTTACTTGATGAGCCTTGACTGTGTCCTAAGCAACAGACAAACATCCAATTTTCTGTACCTAGCAGTCACTTTACTTAGTCTTTATACTTTGCATAATGTAAGTGCAGTAATGGACCAATTTAAAAAAAACCCAGGAAGACGGTTTGCTGTAAAAGTATTTTATATGACCCTTAAATACTGAATAAGAACTTTAGTGAGCAATCCAGTATGAGCTGTGTCAGCACCCTGCTGTAACACCTGGCACTGCCAGGGTGCAGGAGTGGTATGAGGCCACAAACACCAAGCCTGGGGTGTCCTGCTGTCATTTGATAGTCAGAGACTTGATCCTTCTTGTGTTGGGGGAAAAAAAAAGGAGATGATCACTAAAGGTCAGTTCTTCTACAATAAAATTCATATACCCTCAGCAGTAGTGGTTGTTAACTGGGTAACGAAGATACGAATATACAAATACCTATATGGGGAGATGAGCCATCAAAGGGCTGTGACAAGAAATAAATATGTGGCTCCAGTGATCACCCTCCATCATACAACATTCCTCTTCAATAAACTGATTATCTATTAATGCCCCTTGTGCTGCTCTTACAGCTCTGTTTCCCTCGTCACCCTGAGCTGTGTTGCCCACAGTTGTAGCTTCCCTGGCATGACCTGGGATGTGACTCTTCTGGCTTCCTGGTAGCCACCAATATTCTGTATTGCTTCAGCATCCTTCACCTTCTGCTTATGTGTGTAGTTTGTGGGTTTGTTTATTTTTTCCTCTGTTTTTTTTTGTTTGTTTTTTTTCTTGTGATATCCAGACTCCTACAGGTGGTTTAGAATATTCTTGCAGCTGTCTTAGTCTTTTCATTTTGAAATGCAGTTATCTTTAGGAAAATGTGTCAGTTCTTTAAGCAAAGGACTAGTATTTTTTTACAAAATCGTTGTGTTTTTTTTCTTTTATTTTCTCCTGAAGCGGTGTGCATATTTGAAGGCAGAACCTACTTTGAAGGACAAAGAGAAACGGTGTATTCAAGCTCAGGGGATTGTGTTCTGTTTCAGTGCAAGGTAAGAATACTGTTGATAAAAAAGTAAAAATGTTGCACATTAGAAATATCAAAGTCACACTGAAAGAAGCTGTTGAAATACAGACAGGTCTACCTTAGGAAACAGCAACAAAGGACATCTAAGGGGTCCTATGTTTATTTTGTCTTACTGAGTTCCACATCAAATTTTGCAAATAAATGTACTTTGCGTAGTTGCAAGCTTTGATTAAGCAGCTTGACAATCAAACTGCATTCTGTTCTCCTTAGGTATCGTCTCCATCGTCAGTAATAAAAAGCGAGCAGACTCTGTTATGTTTCCGTTCACACATGTGCAATGTTATGCTTCAAAGTTATGTGCTCAGGTATGAGAGATGCACAAATCTGATGGGGGCATAATTTGGAATTCAGGATACTCCTTAGAGGAAAAGCTAGATGAAAAAGAAGTAGAAGAGCTGGCACACCAGGTTTGTGGTATTTTTAGTGATGGAATGGGGTAGGGTTATTGTTTTATTTGTAAAGAGAACACGCCTGATGCTGAGTCAGTCTTGTCCTTCTGCAAGAACAGAGTTGCTTCTCAGAGCACAAACGCTCTTTAAGGGCAAAATATACCACAGGGATGGCTATGGATTGAGAATTACACAAACGGCTGCAGTGGGTCCCACGCTGCCTTTCCAGGGGAGGGATGGGGAGGAATTCAGTCTAGTTACAGAGCCACATGCTGCGGGGTCGTGTTGAAAACACGAGTGCGTATTTCTAGGGCAGAGAAAGAGAGGGGAGCAACTGCCCTGGCCACACTGCAGCTGTCTGTTGGACTGGTTTCTGGAAATCTCAAAAGACTATTTCATACAGTTGTGAAAAACAGTGGTTTACAAAATAGAACTGGGGGCCGTTGTCCTACTGCTGTTGATTTTCATCTTTGTAAGCTTAATTCCTAGAGTAAGTGATTTGAAACCCTTTTGAGAAAGGAAAGGGGAAGCTGACCACAAATAATTTTGAATTCAGTCATACACTTTTCAGGACCATGAGCTCATATTTTCAACATGACACCTGGGACATGAATTCTGTGATTAGTCAATGGGTCTAATTAACAACCATCAAAATTTATGTGATGTTGCCTCGCATTTCTTGCAGCTGGCAAGTGCGATACTGGATGAACAAAATACCTCTGTTGACTGTGCTAGTCTGTATTTTGTTGATTATACTTGTTTGCTGGTGGGCTGCCTGACTGTCCTGGCAGAAATATTAAGCAGCAACTTTGACTGATTCAAATGCTGCTTTTTCAAGAACTGAAGTACATACAGTTTCTGCTGAACAGCCTTGTGAATGATAATTCAGAGCAGAAAATCCCCATACTGAAAACTGTGTTGGTCAGTTAGGAGGTCAGTGGTGGGCACTATTTTGTTACAATCAAAGTTCTCATAAAAGGATATAATTAATGACGTCGGCTCCAGAAAGACTTAATAGGAATGGCACAAACGCTGATTTCATGCTTGAAGGCTTATAATGGTGTTAACAAGGCAATGTAGGGTTACTACATTTCTTCTTCTTTTTGTCTGTATGCAATTCTAAATATAATTTTATGTTTTGTTTGACTGCTGCAGTTGTGCCTGCTATAGGCACAGGCTTTTCTGTTCGAATATTATAAAACAAGTGAATGAAAAATTCTCTTCCAACTTAGTAAAAGAATAAAATACAATCCAGACTAATTGTTTTTTTTTTTTTGTTTGTTTGTTTGTTTTTCCTTTATTTTGTGAGATTGATGGGTTTTGCTTGTCCTGGCATACAACACATGTGGTTGGTTTTCTTTACTGTATTATCAGGTTTAGGGTTGGTTTCTCTGTCAAGATGGTTTAAGGTAAAGTTTGAGCAGTAATTTCAATGTTGGCCATAGCGTTCATGTTTCATCTTTATATTTCATGCTTAAGGAGGATTTAAAATTAAATACTAGAGCCATAAGAATAACACATGCAATGGAACACGCATGATTTTACACACTTTTATTGCATGCAGAAATACAGGGTCCTGAGTTCAGTGAGCTCATATTTTAACCAGATTGCTGATTTTAAGGCAGATGCCTCTGAGGAACATTTTGTTTGCCTTGTTTTCTGTCTTTTCCATATCATGACTAGAGCACTGCAAGACACATTAATTAGGGCCCGAGGGAGCCTAAAGGTAGCACATCTGCAGTAGCTGGATTGCTAAGGCAAACTTTTCATGGGGTCATACCACCTGATCCAAACTTAGCTGAAAAACCCTCCCTTTCAGAATCGGGAATCAATGCCAGTTTCCTTCAGTGTTACTACCACAGTATTTACAGCAGATATATTCAAGTTTGATTTTACTTGCTGTATAAATAAGTAGCTGCTTAAGAGTACTCATCATAAGGACACTTGATTCTGGAATCTGCTGCCTAATTGTTATTCTTTCAGGCATAACTTTAAGAGAAACTTCTGAGGCAAGTTGTTTGACAGCTCAGACAAGATGAATGAGAGCTGTTGCCACACTTCTGCTTGCTTGAAAAGGTTGGAGTATAAGGGAGTTGCTGATGCTTCTCTTGTGCTATGTTGTCCTTTCAAATGTTATATGAAGGTACCTGGAGTTTGGAATAGGCAGGTTTTTGTTTGTACATTATAATGCTAAAACTCAAGTTATCATTTAACTGTATTTCTTCTCCCACGATATTAACCTGTAACCTCAATTTAACAGGACCACAAAATGCAGCGTATTCCAAAAGACAGTTGTGCAGCTTTGAACTGCCCAGAATCTCAACAGATCCCCTTATCTCACAGTTGCTGCAAAATCTGTAAAGGTAAGGTAATAGCTGTATATATATATAAGTTCAGTGTAATTTTCCATTCTTATAGGTTATATAGATTTTTTTCTTATAATTTTGAATGTGACACTCCTACTCATGATAATCACTATACATCTTGGAAAGCTGCATAGATAACATCTACATTGTGGCACCTGAAAATTGTTTGCAAAATGTCCAACAGTGTAAATTCTGGGGAATGTTTACTGGTACTTACGCTTATCATTCTAGCCAAAACTGGGTGAAAAGTCAAAGAAATCGTATACATAATTAGTGATTTTCTACCCTTCACCCACTCCTGTGTTCAGACAAAATGAGACTGGAGAAATGTCCATGTTCCTCAGCATCTTTCTGAGATGCTTTGAGATGTCCGTTTCTGAGAACTATTCATGATATGCAGTTGATTGAAGGCTGGAGTTTACCCATTTGGGGTTGTAGCCTGCATCTAGGAGCAGAAGCTTTGGGAAACATTTTTGTACCTTTGTGTGTTACATGCAGATGGATCCTGACCAAAGGGGAGAGGTGCATGAAGTGCTTTGTCTTTAGCCCACTCTTTTGATCTGGACCAATACTGGTATCTTCAAAGCTCTGAGCAATTGCACCTGCAAGGGGCTATGTCTGTTTCTTCTATAGCTAAATAATGATAAATTGATACCTGGCTTGAAAGCAGATGTGAGGCTCGTGGGCTGGTTTTTAGGTATACTTCAATGAAAAGCAGAGTGCAGCTATACTTGTTTCTGTGCAACTCACCACAAACACGGAGGATATGATTAATGATATCAAGCAGAGATAAGAAAGTAGAAGAAAAGAATTTAACAGATGTTGATAATTCTTGAAATCTATCACAGTCAAAAAGGATTTTTTAATGATGATTTTATATAAAATCTTCAGTGGCTTAGAGAAAATAATTCTAGTTTTTTGTGCCTGATATAGCTAGAAAATTTTAATATATGTCAGGTGAGTGTTTTCTGAACATTTTCAGTCCTACCAGAACCATGCTAGCTTGGCCTCTCATGAGCTATGGAGCTTACTCTTTAAGCAAGAAGCAGCTGTACACTATTATTCAGCAGCATATATTTTGTTAATTAATACAACTGATATGTAAGTGTTAAGAATCTTAAGAAAACAACAAAATCAATTTTAAAAGCCCCTGACCTTTCTGGTTAACATGTACATTCTTAGTTATTTAATACTGAAGTCTGATACAAACCAGTCCAGGCCAGGAAATAAATGAATAAGAATATTGCTTTGTCATTAACTTGAGCTTCAATGAGGAAGACAACAAAAAGGCGAAGAGTAGATGTCACCGTGTCCAGAGATTACTCTTGACACACACACTTCTGCTGTTATCAATGAGTATTAAAGACCCTCTAACACTAGTAAAAGTGTAGAGCTTTTTGCTTCTTGATGTCCTGAGTTAGATAACAGCAGCATGGTAGCTACAGTAAACTATGATATTTAAGTAACATTATCTAAGCGCATCTCTAGGTTACAGGGAGACAATCCACAGCAGAAAAGAGAGAAAGAAAAACATCTGCCTTTCATATCTTAGTAGGTGTGTGATGTTTGCATTGTGACCGTGTCCCTGGGTCTCAATCCTAAAACATTCTGTCTTTATGGGCTCTTCCATTTCTCTTGTCTTGTTTTGCTGGGTCCGTGTTGCTTCACACTGTTCCTGAACTGCCCAAGTACAAATCACATCTCCAATCTGACCTCTGAGCAGACTCCCTTACGTTGTCCTGCTTGTTGTGCTCATTTAACATACCTTCTGTAAAGTTAAGGGTAGAAGCTCTTTCATAGCGGAATATGAAGCAGAAGCCAGGTGGAGTGATAAAAATAATAATCTTTACTGTCAACAAGTGCTTGCTTGTTATTTTGTAAGAGGCCTGTATTGCAGCTTGGTTGCACCTTGCCTTCTGGAGCTGTTGCTGTTACATCAGTCCTGCCCCCCCGAGCCTCACTCACATTCCCCAGTTCTCCTGTGGGAGGTTTTGAAAGAACAAAATAGTTACTGGAAAACAACAGTGAAGTACTGCTGCTTGGCCATTTCTGATGCTTCAGTTAAAGAAGGATATTGGAAAAAAAATTAAGTTGTTGAGAAAAGCAATGAAGGAGACAGGCTTCACATCTTCATAGACAGATGTAGAAATTGTGGAAGCTTCAAGTCGGTTACTACAACCAACTTGAATTCAGTGTAATAAAGGATGATTTAATGGTGTTAAGCAACTTGGCAATATTAGATTTCATGAGATGTGACATAAGGAATTAAAAAAACCTACATAGTTGAAAGGCTGAACCTAAATCTTCCAGCCTGGAAAAGAACTTTAGGATCTTAAAAATTTGTAATTAAGATGCAGTGGAAAACACCCACATTCAGGAAAAATAGAAGTGAAAAAATAAGAAAATAGCAAATAGGGATGGTTAAAATGTAAGTTTTAAAAATTAATTTATCTGAAATGGAAAGGATGATGCAATCAAGGAAGAGTATTCAGTCAGTGAAGCTTGAAAGGAACAAGTAAGAGGAAGAGAAAAGCAAAACAAGTCCAATTTAATCAAAGACTTTTGGTTAAATGTGGAAGGATTTTATAAATGCACCTGGGAACAAAAAGTGCTAGGAAGAAAAGTAATACCACTAGTAAAAGAAAATGAGCTACTGAGTGTCTAAGTGATCAAGCTCTTTTATAAATGTCCAAACAACAACAACAACAAAGAAGAACCTTAAGAAAAATATATAATTAAGAAGTGTCCTGTAAAAGTACTTAACAACAACAAGGAGACCGTAAGGTGATTTAAGCAAGCCTCCTATCCAGATGCCTTAGATCAATGCCATAACCTGAAATTGAATCGAAGACCAAGAGACAGTCTGTTCTTGTGGCCTTTACCACTTCTTTCATCTGTTTCATGCTTGGTACAATTTATTTTTCTATATCTCACAGGCAATAGAAAGGTATTCTTTGACCTCACTGAAAAAAAGATAGGACTGTCTTTGACAGGGGTGTTTTATAATCCCTGGATTCTTTTTAACCCTCAGTCATCTCTGTTTCTGTGCAGGCCATGACTTTTGCACTGAAGGACATAATTGTATGGAACATTCTGTCTGCCGAAACCTAGATGATAGAGCTGTCTGTATCTGCCGAGACGGCTTCCGAGCCCTTCGAGAGGACAATGCCTACTGCGAAGGTAATACTTTGTACAGATGCTTGCCCCCCTGTATAAATTACTGTGGGATGAATGTATTGATTCACGAGTTGTCAAAGTGATAGGCCTATTAAATGCAGTTAATTAGATGTGCAGCATATTAATCAAGTAAAATAATTATCTCCAATTAAGTTCTTTAAAAAAAAAAAAAAAAATCTGATCAGTGTCAAAGTGGCAAGTTAATATAGCTGAGGTCTTGAATTAGAAACATGCTTCTATATTAAAGTTTTCCTTTTTTTTTTTTTTAATGGTATTCCAATATTCAGGCAACCTAAAAGTCAACCATTTGAATAGCATATTAGTTTACTGTTTAGTTTATCTTTTCACTGCTGCCTGTTCCCTTTCTCCACAGGGATTAAGTAAATGCTATAGGCTAGATGCTGGTATTGTTAGTCATACTGAGTAATTATTTATTATTTGAGCTGCTCTTTTGGTATCAGGAAGCAAAAAGCTACTGAATCAGAAGAGAAATCTCTATAATTTGTCTCTTTACAATGTCGCATAATCCTGTGAAAAACCCATTTCCACTCTAGCAAGGAGAGCCAAGGTCCTCTGCACAATCTCTTCGCTTTTGTGCAAACTGTTGCTCTTCCTCGTGAAAACCCTGATTCTGCAAACACGTAATACTAGTGCATTCTTACCATAAAGCTTGAGTGTTCCTAGCAGGATGGCCTTTGACTAAAGGTTCATTCAGATTTAGCCTGCTACATGAAAGTCAAGCATCTGTGAAGAGAGTCTAAGGTACTCTGCAGACCCACCTAACACCTGGGTTGTTATCTGGTGATGCACAATTAAATGGGATGAAACAGGGCCTTTTAAGACTGTTGCTTTGGCTGAACTCTACAAAAGCTAATATCTGAAGCTTACTTGAGTTAGTAGCTGCATTAATGTCAGTGGGAATGCTCATCTGTAGATTTAGATTTGAGAATTCATGAATGTTTTCAGGAAAGGAGAATATAAATAATTCAGCTTTGCATACCTCTCTGCTTAATGTTTATGGTAAACCTTCTGACAGAAGCCTGTTTTGAGAACCAAAAATCATGCAGAAACAAAACCCTTGGCCTCATCACGTCCCCGCAGACATCTGACATCAGGACCAGCTGTATAGCTTGTTCTGTGTTACAACATCAGCCACGTTTTAGCCTGTAGGCCCTGGAGACTATGTTGAAGCTTAGGCTGCTGATCTGCATTTCTGGGAACTCATCAACCATTTCCTTTACCGGGGGGTCACTGGAGTAATGGAGTTAGGGTGAAAACAGGTGCTTTAAGAAGGTTCTTTTCCACGGCTCTATTGTTACTTTGCTGAGTGAAAGCAGAAAAGCAAGTTACGCTTTCTTAGTGATCTCTGCATTTTGAGTCTGTTGCTATGTGTGGAGTTTGCCAGGCATGTCATAAGCAAAAAGAAAAGAAGCATTTTGATCAGCATTGGTGGTGAAATATTTAGATGAGGATGCAGTAGCTTATCATGTATGAGACTGATGCATTTGTATTATAAGTGGATTTACGAGTTTGTGCAGTACTTGCATTTAGTATGATGATTTTTTGAGAAGATTTTTTTGTCCCAGTTGCTTCTGTGTGGGCAAGTGACATTGTTTCTGAGTGGTAATTATCAATCCGTTTAAGTGCTTTCAAAAAACTTGTATAAGTGAATAAAAAGTTGGGACATATTATTTTCATAAAAGTAATAATTGTTTTATTTTTTGATGCATTATCTCTTAAAAATGTGTATGATTTAGGGCCTGATCCAGGAACACTTACTCACCTTGAAGGTAGTGGGAGTAAGTCGCAGTAGGAAGATGTGCCCATGTGAGCAAAGCTCATGAGATTGGGTCTCTGCCAGGCGAGGTTGTTCCAGCCAAGGGCAAAGCCAGCTCAGCAGGCGGAACAGCTCGGCTTTGCTGCTGGTTATGGACCGTAGCTGCAACATGGGCACCGCACTTGAACTGTGGGTCCAGAACCGGCCTTGGCCGACCATGGGGTCACAGACTGAAACTTTAGGGTTGTTTTTGTGGAAGAGGAGGGGCAGGGGACTGAAATACCCATGTTTTTTCAGAGGTGTGCTTTCTGTATTGTATCCCTTTTTTCCAGCCCAAATGTCTCATTGAGCACTGAGTTTTCATTCCTGGAAGAAGACTTCTACCTTACTATTAAACAATGTACTAGCAAAGGGCACAATAGCAATAGTGTAACACCAAGTCTTTTTAGAGTCCTGTCCCTCATCTGAAAAGGCTGAAATGGTCCGAGCCTCTGAGCACATATCCTTTCTTCACTGTGCCATTATTGTGGCTTTAATGACAAGCAATGCCAAGTGTAGAAATGTCAACTTAACAAAAAGCCTTTCAGAGAAGGCTTTTTGTAATGGCCGGAGCCCATGGGTATGATAACTGTTTCTATGTTCACACTTTACGAACTTCAGGTATACTACAAAATTGGATGTCATTGATTCTGTGTTAGAGCCAATCTTCACTAAATACAATCCCGATTTGTGCCTCAGCACTGTCAAAATTCAAATAATAAACAGAAGTAATGATGCTCCCCTTGGCAGAACTTCTCCTTAAGGTAGAGGAATAAGCCCAAAAATACTCTAAGCTGGTTTCAGTATGGGTCTGGAAAAGCTGCATAAATTTCATCTGAATGATTGAAGAGTTTGGCTTCTGTCCTAGAAAGAGCTGGTGCTTTTCCAAATCTGTGTGATGTCTCTAGATACTGTTATGGTAGATACCTTTCTGTTTTATAATAATAATATTTGTTAATATTTATGTCACATTTAGCTTTCCCTCAGAGGGCTGTTAAAAGCAATACTTAAAGAGTTGGTATTTCTTCATTTACGTGCTCTAAGCCTTATTCCAAGTACTCTGAAATCTATTTTATGCCTCGGGTTATTATGCAATTTGAAATACCTTATGGGCAGGTTGGGTATGGATTATGCTGTGTTGCCCATGTGTAGGTGCTTTTGAGTATAGCACCCTTGGTGTATAGCCTACCTATCATCAACATTTTACAGAAACAGAAATTCTGATAAAGTGTAAGACGTTTTTCCTGAAGCAACACCAGCAGTGCTCTCAAAGTGATGACTGCCCTTTAGGATGTATTATATTTCAAATAGTGTTCAATGCCCACCACAGTTGTAGTGATAGAGTCATGCTGAAAAACTTTTTAAGGATAAAGTTTGTGACTCTTGGCTGCCAAGATATTCTGATACATCTAGAGGAGTGAAATATACCTATATTTCAAATAAGATGGGTTTGCAAATAGTCTGCCGGTGGCAGCTTTAGGTGTTCTTCCCAGATCCTTTAACCTAAGCTGTTTTCATCCACTGCGCCATGGCACTTTTGGCAGTCCACAAAAAATATGTTTGGGGAGGAGGTGTTACTTGTACCCTTTGGAGACTGCACTTTGAAGTATTGCTTGAACTCTGATTTTCTGATTTAATAATACCACTCAACTATCTCTGTGCAAAATCTGATTTCACTTCAGAAGTGTTATCAAGGTTTGCTGATTAAATAGAGATGAGAGTAAGCTCAAGAAAGAATATAGGAGAATACAGAAATCTTCTATCAGCACCAGGACTGAACATTATCTGACAAAAATTATTTGCTTCTTTATCAAGAGGATTTTACCCAATGCAGAGGCTGCTTTACACCTTGTACTGATTTTGGCTGGGATGGAGTTAATTTTCTTTATAGTATGTTGCTGTGTTTTAGATTTGTGACTAGAACAGCGTTGACGACACTGGATGTTTTAGCTGTTGCTGAGCAGTTCTTGTGCAGCGCTAAGGCCGTCTCTGTTTCTCACTTCCCCCGCAGTGAGTGGGCTGGGGATGGGCAAGAGATTGGGAGGGGGCACAGCTGGGACAGCTGAGCCCAGCTGACTGAAGGGGTATCCCAGACCATATGACATCATGCTCAGCAGTAAAAACGGGGGTACTCTTTCTGATGTGGCTGTTGCTCCAAGACTGGCTGGGCATCAGTCTGCTGGTGGGAGATGGAGAGTGATTGCCTTTGAATCACCTTTTTTCCCCTTTTCCCAGTTCACTTATTAAATGGTCTTTATCTCAATTAATGAGCTTTTTCTCACTTTTGCTCTTTAATTCTGTCCCCCATCCCACTGGCAGGGGAAACAAGTGAGCATTGCTCACTTGTTGATGAATTGCTGAACAGGGTCAGCCCTCCATACATCACATATTTACCTTATGGGTGTGTGGACCCTAATGTTTATTTTCTGATATTTGGGAATTTAGTTGTACTAGTTGTACATTACACAGCCTAGCTAACTTAACAATTTGGGATCATTTAATAATATTAAACAATTTTTTTGTGAAACCATTTTCCATTTTTATTGTTATTTGTGCTTTTTCTTCAGTAACTCTCCTAGTTTCTCTGATGTTGCCGTATTTGTCCCAGTTTCAAGTGTAGCAGCTGAAATGAGACCAAAGACTGAATGACTTCTACATTTGAGGATTACATCAGCTTAACTGATGATTGTCTCTCAAGGGGAGAAGGTCTTCAGTTTAGAAATCTACTTTTGAATAAGCTGCTTGGTTTAAGTCATCATCAGTGGAGGGAACTAGGCAGTTTTAGAGGATGAATTGTCTCTTTCCAGAGTAGATATCTGAAGCATGTTGGAAGAGCCATTTGGTTGGACCTCATCAGATTTCCCTCATCTCAGAGCTGTATGTTCTCATTCTGCCTGCAAAGATTTACTAATTTATCCCTGTGTTCGGGTAAAAATACTAATGTATTATTCAACTCTCTTCCTCAACAACAGAAACATTACACATCTTGACTTATCTAATTATTACAATCTATTGTTAATCTTATCGTTGATCCTGTTTTTACCTACTGGATTACAAAAATAAAGTACATTTTTAGAATGAGCCTGATTTCTACAGATTGCAGTGAAGAGAAGAAATCTTACAAAAGATAAATGATAATACTCAAATTGCAATAGGATACATGTTGCAGCATATTGGCTGAGTGCAGTAATAAACCATGTATATTTTCTTTAAGCAAGTGTAATGTTGATAAAAGCTTAAGTTAGATAGAGAGCTCTGTAATGGAGATGAACCCCACAGTATTAAAATGTATTCTATTGTCCTCTAGGTCTTTAATAAGTAGTATTGGGCTATTTGCTAGCTTTCCTCTCTTCATAATCTGCACCACATTTTTTGGGTGAGAATCTGGAATACTGCCAGTTTTGTGAAACTGAGAGGGTTACCCAAGCTTCTCCATCCATAAATTCTTTTTTGTAAGTGACATGTGGCAATAGCATTACATATAGCTAAGAAATAAAGATTTCCATCTCTATCAGCTGGCAATGTTTGAGTCATTACCTTGTTGTTTTGGGTTGGGTTGGAAAACTAATCAAGCAGAAAGAAAAACTTCCACTCCAGGAGGGCAGAATGTTATTTCCAAATAGCTATTAAGAAGTAATTAAACATTATTAATATTGAAATTAAACATTAATATTAAATAATATTAGTATATTGTTAATTATTAATATTTTTTTCAGCAAAGACAGTAAGTGTCATCTTATTTCCATCTTTATGTTAATGAGAAATCTAAACACTAAGAATTACCGTGCCAGTTCTAATGTGTCAGTGTAGGCGAAGTCCTTCTTGTCTGCCATGGCTCCTACTTAGGAAGATAATAAAGCATATTCCTAACTTAAAGCATATGAGTAGTATCCCTGACACCATTTCATAAAGCATGGTGCATACTGGGGTACAGATAGTTCTACCACCTGTAACAGTGGGATAATTTGTATGTGTACAAATTGCAGGATGTGATTCAGTGTTATCTGATTTTAATTACTTCTACAGAAAGTATGATCAGACTGATTCTATCATCCACCCATCACTGACAGTGATGTTACTATGATAAAAAAAAAGCTGAGATTAATCGTATGAAGGGAGCCTCTTGGAAACTCTTTGAAACTCCTCTGTGCTACCAGTGCTTGATCAGGAGATGCTTTGTTGTATTGAGAGCAGCCCTTTTCCAACAGCAATAAAAGCATATATTGCATTTTGTTTTTAAATAAGAAATTAAGGTGGAAGCTTTCATACAAGTTGCTTAAATCTGGAACCTCAAAGCAAAGAGAAAAGAAAATACAACCTTAATTTTGTTTCTAGTTTTCACTAGTAGCTGGGAGTTGACTACTGGAAGAATTAGATGTTGTCACTGTGATGAAATATGCACAGCCAGCTGGATGGTTTTCTTTTGTAACTTTTAAAACCTCAGTATAAAAGTGCAACACGTCATAATGATACGTAGAGGCTGGATCCCCAAGAGCTTGAACAGATGCCTGGCATTAAACCAAACTGAATTTAAAATAAATATTAATTGATGAAGAGTGCAGAGCAATAGCAGCCACAGTGATTCTATCTGCTATGGTGCTCTAACTAATGTGGAATTATTTGAGAGACAGCTGAGTTGTGATATCACCACTTCTTTCTGTACAACAGGCAGTTATTTACTAGATATCTTTCAGGATTGTGCTGCATGCTTTAGACCCTATCCAAACCTTAAACACAGTCTAGCCCACCATCAAGGGCCTTACTACAGCTTACAGATATGTTGTGGGTTTAAACTGGCAGGCAGCTAAACACCACACAGCCATTCACTTACTCTGCCTCAGTGGGATGGGGGAGAGAATCAGAAAAAAGGTAAAATGCATGGGTTGAGATAAAGACACTTTAATAGGACAGGAAAGGAATGAATAATAGTAATAATAAAATAATATACAAAACAAGTGATGCACAATGCAGTTGCTCACCACCTGCTGACTGATGCCCAGCGAGTCTCTGAGCAGCAGCTGCCACCCCCCGGCCAACTCCCCACAGTTTTTTTGTTCAGCATGACGTCATGTGGTGTGGAATATCCCTTTGGCCAGTTATGATCACTTGTCCTGGCTGTGTCTCCTCCCAGCTTCTTGTGCATCCCCAGCACACTTCTGTGCCAGGCAGTATGAAAAGCTGAAACATCCTTGGCTTAGTGGAAGCACTGCTCAGCAGCAACTAAAACATCAGTGTGTTATCCACATTATTCTCATCCTAAATCCAAAACGCAGCACTATGCCAGCTACTAGGAAGGAAAATAACTCTATCCCAGCCAAAAGCAGGACAAGATGCTATCCTGTTATGTGTGCTTCTGTCATTTGATGAGGAGTTTTAAAATACACATGTGCAGTCTGAGCTGCCTCTTCCTGTGAAAAATCTGATATATATTTGTAGTTTCTATATAAAAATACTAGTGCTCCTTATTCCCCTTTTAAAATAGGGGCAAACAAAAACACTAACAGTGGCAAGTATTTCTAAACTCTTGACATTCACAGTTCAAAATTATGAGAAGCTGTCATACTTTAAAAAGAAGAAAAATATTATTTTGCAATTCAAATTTAAAGACCTATTTCTAACCAAGTGCAGTGTTGAAGGGAGATGGATCATGAACTGGGGTATCAGTAAGCTGATTTTTGGAATTCGCTAATTAATCATATACAACATCCTTTTTATTTGCAGTATTCAGCTACATCAGACTAGTTATTTGATGCCTAAGGAAAGCCCCCCTGAGATGCTTTCATGTCTGACAGATAACTATGTATAATTACTTGTTTTATCACTTATACATTACCATATGAATTAATTATAAGACATTAAATAGTAAGAAGATGCAGTTTGCCAAGTAAAACATTACATGGTGGTAGACAATATTTGTTTTCAAAAATTTCCTGTGTGATATATATTTTTTAAACTACATAATGTATGTGGAGTCCAGTAATGTTTTCATGAGACTGAGATACCAATTTCATTTTCTACCAAGCAACTCGCTTGCATTGGCTGCTGTTGAACAGTAATCTCCTACTGCATGTTCAACAAGGACAGTTTTATCTCAACAGTCTGTCTTCCTTTTCAAAAACTGGGGCAAGTTGAAATAAAAACAACTCTTTGTACTGTTAAAAATTATATTTCTGAAATGCTGTAATGTTGTATTCTGTCCTTTCAAAGCTGTATTCTGTCAAGGAATGTAGACCTTGAATGACTTTGCCTTTATTTCAAAAGTACTTTCTGTCCTAATAGCCCCATCTCAGGCTGCAGGAGATGGACAGAAATAATCAACTTAAACAAAGATCAGAGATTTAAAATAATGTGAATGGAAAAGCACCACAAAGTGTACAATGTGTGTATGAGTTATCTATGCAGTTTAGTTTTGGGTGAGGAAAGAGCCCACCTTATGTGAAGATCCAATAATTAGAATTTATTTTTAGTCCAACAGGTGCTTTAGCAGTCTAGTCAAGACATAACAACCTCTTATTAGTTCAATTACAACAGTGCTAACACTCATAATCTAGCTCACCCTGTTTCTCTTAAGGTCCATTAATAATTCAATAAAAATCAATAGATACAAGTAGCTGCCCATTTCCTCTTACCCTCCCTACACATGGCTAGAGTGACTTGTTAGTGGCCCAGGTTCTTTGCTCGGAGCAGCATGATGGGGATGGTGGAAAGTTATTTTATTTTTTCTCCTTGGTCTTCGTGTATCCCTGAGTATGTTTTATCAATAACTTAGTGCATGGGGGTATGTTCTTGTAGTGGGTTCATGAGGTTAGTTATATTGTGATTTCTTAGGTTTTAGTGCTTTCCTCTTTGAGGGGAGGAGATACACAAATACAGAAAAGTTGGAAAAATAAAAATAATAATAACCCAGACAACAACAAAAAACAAAGATAGATCATATATGTGTGAACACTTGGTAATGTAGCTGTTGGAGCTAGGTCTTTTACTGACTGTTGTTAACACCAAAAGCGCAGGGCTATATATATATATAAATGGAGAAGAAAAAGTCTAAGATTATCTATAGAGGGTAGGAGTGATGAGTGCAGTCAGCTGAAATAAATAACGTGTGAGTTTGTGAGAAAATAGACAATTTTGATGGAAGTTGACATTAACATCCTTTGTGGAATATGTCAGTTAGAAAAACTGCTACACTGGATTTGATAGAGAAAAGCAAAACAAAAGTGCAGTGATCGGTTTGTGACTGACGGCAGTAACAGCAGAAGTCAAATCATAGACTCGCCTGGTGGTGGAGAGCCTAGAAATAGTAGAGGGAGGAGGAGGAGCAAAGGCTGTGCCAGAACCCTGAGGTACTTTGTCCTCTTAGACAGCGAGTGAGAAAGGGTACATGCAAGAAGAGACACATAGGAGGATAGTGTTGTGGAAACCAAAGCATGCGAGATACTGAAACCTGGTTTTAGCTGAAAGCAAAGGGAGCCTGGAGAGAACAGGAGCTCAGAAATATGGTCAGGGAAGTAGGAGACACCCTACTGTGAACACTTTTATTGGAGCAATGGACTGGAAAGTTCTACTATACTCGAGCAATTAGGAAGTAAGAGTTTGAGTTAGTGTGTTTGGTGATGAAAGGAAAAAGCCCGATCTTTTCACAGATGGATAAGCTGGTGGGATTTTCCTTCAAAGTAATGGAAGTTATGGTCTATCTTTTTTCTTTTAAGGAGAAGGAGTTGATGAGGGGATGGTTTGAAGACAGGAGGAGAGACAAGGTGAGCAAGATCTGGAGGGAGGACCAAGCTTACTCAGGTAGAAAATGAGTGACAGAGGAAAACAGCAGAAAAGCTTGATGTCAGAGGTAGAAGGTGAGAAAAGAAGGACTATTCCCTATCAAGGGAACGCAAAAAGAAAGAAAAAGGACAGAACTTTTTTTCCTTTGTCACCCTGTCCAGGATGCAGGACAGGTTGTGTTGGTTTTAAGTCCACATTTATCTTTTTCAATGGTAATGGTTGATATGATTGGACACCGTTCATTCTCCTCCTTCATAGTCCCTTAATTGCTGAGTAACATCTGCTGATCTTGTGATGCCCTTTTTCTAGGCCAGGGACCAGATGAGAAAGTCTCGGCCTTTCCCAGCTTGTCTATTTCTGTACGAGTCAGGTCAGCAGTGATAAAAATAAGGGCCTGAAAGACCTTTATGGTGACCATTGTTACCGACAACCATCCTTGTGATTCTCAGCAGAAGCCCAAGATTTGCAGGAATGGTGCCTAAATGATGCCCTTGCTCTTAGCAATGGAGACCTCGGGTCAGGATGGAGGTTTGCTTAGGAGGGTGTGTGGGAGAGGTGGAAAAGCATTATCCTCTTTAGCAGGTAAATATGGGGTGTCATATTTATGGGCTGCAAAGACAGAACCTTTCATTAACCAAAAAAAAAAAAGTGGTTTTTTGCTTGTTTTTAAATTATAGATCTAATCTACTCTGCTCCTGTTTTCAGGGTATTTTTTTATGCACTTATGAAATAAATTTTTATTGATAAAGCTTTTTATGCTCCTGTTTGCTGTCTTCCTAGCTACTGAGTATTATTTGTTGCAAAATCCTGCAAGAGCATCTCCCTGCCCACTGTATGCCTCTGTAAGTGTGATCAGGGAAATCACTGATGCTAGCTACCATTGAGTTTTAAAGGCACTGGCTGCAGGCAGGGCACTATCCATAAAGGATCCTCAGTTCTAGAAATAGCGTCCTTTCTTTACAGCCCAGATTTACTGAATTACTACCAGACTCATTTGTTCTGGCAGGCTTTTGTGGTGGATAAAGGCAATGATGGATAGTGAGGCCTAAGGAAAGGCTTTGTTTGTTAGCATGAGGCTTCGGTCAACAATGATTTATAGATTGCAGGTCAAGTTCTCTTCTTATTAATGGGACTGTAAAACATAACTGGGAATTTCACTCTGGGGAAGCAAACTCATTAGTGTGCAGGAAGAAGGAATACAGAGGAACTTTTCCTGGGTTATATATTTTGCATCAATTTTGTTTGAATGCTTGAGAGGATAAAGAAAGGATTTTTTTTTGTTTTGATGTTTTTGCAAGTGTAAATAAATCATTGAAGTGCAGATTCCAAGCACTTTTGCAGTAACCAGTTTTCCCAGAGATGCCTCTTTTATCTGTTCCACTGGGAACAGAGCAGGTTGATGATCTCCATGACTACATTGTTGTCAGTACATCACAGCTGGTGGCTCAGTATCACATCACAGACTTGAAGCACACAAGTCTTTATTGTTGAATGTGTAGAGCCATTGGAGTGGTGCATTCATCCTGTTGATCTGACTTCAGCATCTTACTGGCTAAACAATAAGACATTAATGTGCATTAATATGCTAACTAGGCTTTTTGGCAGGGGAAAATTAAGATAAATGCATCAGGTTTTCTGTTGTACTTAGTGCATTTGTATTTAAAGGTGAATAAAAGGCTACACCAGTGTTTCAACCAGGAAGGAGGATGAAAAGGCTTTTATTTTGGTAGCTTTGAAAGAGAACAGATGTTGGGCTCTCTCCCTGCCTCAAATCACTCTTCCTTGATCTGTAATACCTTAACCTCATGTATATGAAGCTTATATTTAGAGTGCAAAAGGGTGAATGGAATTGCATGTTTTTAGTTTGGTCAATCTCTGTGTGAATAGTTGTCATTTGACTGTTATTTTAGTCTTTTCGTATGAATTATCTTTTGTGGTGATATAATTTAGTGCTGAAGTTGCAAACTGTTTGTAAAAGTAACTTTTTATCAGCTGTGTGTCCACAGTGTACAGCAATGGAGTTTTGACGCTTGATTTGGGTCTTCAGCTACCAGTGTAATACAATAATGTGACAGTAGTGATAATAATAACAACAACTTTATTTCATTTGCATTCTGTATAGGTTTTCTAGAGAGCTGGGTAGGAAAGAGTTTTGTTTTCCAGTAAGTGTTTGAAAAATGTGGACAATATCTTTGTAAATGCATTTGAAAAAAAAATATCAGATTTTTTCAAATGAAACACTTCAATTCGAAGCTAACCTCATCAGTTGTGGGGTGGGTTTTTTTTTGTAACAATTGAACAGGCAAGGTTTTGAAATAAAGGCAATTATAAATAAAACGTTTTACAAAACCTCAATATGTGGTATGTTGGCAAAATGAAAGCATTCATTAGAATGCTTCTAAATTAGGAGCCTTGAATCAAAGTAGCTCTGGCTTTAAGTTTTCACTGCAAAATGAAAACCATTAGTGTTTTATGTCTCCTGTGGCTATTTACCTGCCAAAGCAATCACTAATATAGCTTTAAGAAAGTTCTATTTAATGCTTTTGAGATTTTGGATCTTTAAGTAGAATTTTTTGAGGGTGCCAAAGCTGGCTCCTAGGCAGTTTGTTGGTGCCAAGAACATAAGGCCTCTAATTACTTGAAGACTGATGTTGTTACTTAAATACAAATCAACACCATTAATTTAATATGGAGTTGTGAACTAGAACCATGAAAGACACAAGTTGCATCATTTGTGGTAGTAGCTGAGGCATATGTTGTAACTGCTGACTGATTTTTTGAACTGCACTTTAATGTTTCTGCTGAACATCTGTACATCAGGAGATCTGTGCCATTTTCCACTTTCCATGGAAAACCAGCTGCCTCTCTGGTAGTCTTGTGATAGTTTTTGGTTTGTTTTGTTTTATTTTGTTTTGTTTTGTTTTGTTTGGGCTTTTTTTGTTTGATTTGGTTTGGTTTTTTTTGTGTGTGTGTGGTGGTTGTTGTTGTGGTTTGTTCTTTTGATTTGATTTGGTTTAGTTTTATAATTTTTTATTTTTTTTTAAATTTTTATTTCTTAGAGGACCATCACTAGATGTGTTTTAAGCCTTAGTATGCTCACTGTGCTGATTGTAAATACACATTTATTTGTGTATTTGTATATGTACATGAAGATTACAAAATTAGCTTTTCAAAACCAACACCCTAATGGAGCTATGATTCTTCCATGCCTGTAGAGCTTACAGGGAAAGAAAGGGGTGGAAACCAGCTGAAGTGTATTGGATGTGAAGCTCTTAGGAACTGAATTTGTGCAAAACAAGCTGGCCTCACCACCCTGAGCATTCGCAGTGGACACCTTCATGGTTTGTGCCAACTGGCCCCAGCTTCTCCAGCAGAATCCAGCAAAAGAGTTGCACTGGGCAGAGAGCTGGGGAAAATAGAAGGTTTTTCCAAAACTGAGTCAAATTAGGAAATGACTACAGAATTGTTAATATTCCATGTGTTGCGTTGTTTTGTACTGGAAGACAAACTTTCTTCTGGGAATGTAAGGGGGAAAAAAAAGCAGGCAAGGAGTATAGTTGGTAAGCACTATTGATTTACAGACACTAGGGAGTGAGGATGAATTGGGAAACAGTCATACAACCTAAGCAGCAGTAAATTACAGGAGTTAACACTGCTGCCATTTAGCATCACAGCATTAAGAAGTCAACCTTGATTTGAGTTCATATATCAAGTCTGTTGTTTTGAACTGTCATCAGATTCTGGAACACAACACTGTTTTACATCCAGAGATTTTTTTTTGTCAACTCTGAAAGCTGTAAACATAATTGAAAACAGGGAGGAGATAAAAGATGATGAGCAGGAAAAAAAGCAAGCCAAAAATAACCCTTTTGATTTTTAACATACTTTTATAGCAAGGTTCAGTGGCACATCACATGACAATATAACTAGATGTACAGAGCATCTCAGTAATGCTGTCTTTATCATTAGTATTACAGGAACAGCATGCTACTAAGCACTTCCAAATTAATATAACTTTTCTTTGTGACATAATTATACTGTACAGAAGGGTTTTTTTCTTATTTGCGGTACTTTTTTTGTTTTACCACTGAAATATAACCTGCTACAAGAAATACGTCTGATTTTGCAGCCCGAGGGAGTACCAAAACCAGTCAGATTTTGAAGTCCATGCCTGCAGTGGTTTATATCTAGGACACTATACTGCAACAGCTATCCCACCCTAACAAGTTGCAGTTTTTTCTGTCAGAGCAGATCTTTCTATAAATCAGATTCTTTCATGTTGCTTTCAGATATAGTGCACATATATGTATCTATATACATATGTATAGAGATCTGTATAGATGTGTTTATATTTACCAAAATTAATGTCTGGTTACTAAGAGAAACATTATATAGTAAGTTCCAATGCCTTTTCAGGTATTACCATGTTCCTTCCAGTTTCTTCCCAAGCAACAATGCCTATTAGATCAGAGGCATAGTAATATGTCTATAGTAGTGTGTTTGTACACAGATGACTGCATTGACTATATAGGTACAGTGATGGATGACATTGCAGTGCTGAGGCAGTTGGTCTGTTGTTTGGGACCGCAGTTATTTGTTTTATTCTTCTTTAAATCATAGGAATAACATCATAGGCACTTCAAAAGGAAAGATGTAAGCCAATGTAATCTTCTTTGTAACTCTACTAAGAGCTGTTCACTGAAAGCTCATGCTGATTCTCTTGTTTGAACACTTCAAGGAGCTTCTTTAAAGGAGAAAGCCAAAAAACTTTCCAAAATACTTACTTGTTGTTCAAGTAACTTTTGAATCTAACCCACTACTGATAGAAGTGAATAGCATTATATTGAGAGGTTGCAAAGAACGCTGCTGAATTTGACTCATGTTCCTCTTTACTTTATTCACAGATATTGATGAGTGTGCTGAAGGACGGCACTACTGTCGTGAGAATACCATGTGTGTCAATACACCAGGATCCTTTATGTGCATCTGCAAAACAGGATATATACGCATTGATGATTATTCATGTACAGGTGAGAGCTTTATATTTATGAAAGGAAACAACAGGGTGATGGAGTGTAGGAACACTAATATGATTCTTCTGAAGTTAATCTTTGTTAGAGTCACAGAACGTCTACACAAATTGTTAAACACAGTAAACACCAAAATAATTACAAGGATACAGTGTAGAAAAGCTGATGCATTTTACAGATTATGTGGATGTTGTATTGTTTGCCTGAAATTGTAAGGCAGTCGAGATTGTCTCATAGGTATGCGTGGTTTTGGGTGCTGATCCGAAAGGTGAAGGGAAGATGCTAAAGGGAAAAATAAGAGAGCAAAACTAGTGCTATGGATTACTCATTTTCCACGCATACCAGTGCAATTTCACTTGGAGTATAATGTCTCATCTGCAAACCTTTGATGGAGTTAAATTTGCTGCGTATTAGAAGTGGCTGTTTCCTCATTTTTAATTCTCCTGCATTGAGGAGGTTCCCCAGCTGAATCCTGAGTTGAGGGCAGGCGCTCTGCCTGCCCCAAGCCAATGGACAGCACGGGTTGGTCTTATCTCTGTATCTTCCCTTTTTGTTCTACTGCCAGTAGGTACTCTAGAGGAGGTGTTGGGTTCGTACTGACTTTCCGTCTTCTACTCTTCTTTTATTGCAAGGTATTTTAGGGTTATGGAATGAACACTGAACATTTAAAACAGACTTTTGTGTCAGATCCAGGCTGACTGTAAGTGTTCCTGGGAGGAATGTGTTTTTTCCTACTAGACAAATAAAACAAATATGATTCAAAGATGCGGCACTTTCTCTGAGTGAAGAAAAATGTGTGTGAACAAAATAGTACCACTTTTTTTGTATGTGCACAGGGGGCCACATTAGCTCTTTCTATCTGGCTATAAATGGATGAGAGTATTCAGAATGTGAAGACAGTACTGCAAAATTGATTTCTAAATTTATTTAATTCAGTTCATTTTGTCATGCCATTTTTGAGCGTCAATGATATGTCTTGGTAGAGAAACAACTTCTTTATGAACTGTGATAATTTACTTGCTTAAACATACACAACACTCAGGGACATGGATTTGAAACCACATATGTGTGACTTTTGTGCATAATGTCTTACCTGTACTTGACATTCCTCTCATGTACACTGATAAAACCATTTTACTGCATGAAGGCCAGTTCTTGAAGGACCAAGTTATAGGCTGCTTGCAACAGGTCCTTTCTGAAGCAATCAGTATGTTTCTGATCACTCCCTCCTGTTTCCCACACTCTCAGCTGAGTAAAGCAATTGTTTCACTATCTGCCAAGTGTGAATGTTGAGATTATTTTAGAATTGGCTTTATCTAAATCACTGTGATACTTTTTCTGCTTTGTTTCCCTTAACGTGCTGTTCTGATTGAACTCTGCAAATGGTAAACCATCAAAAAATAACTTCACAGGGGCATTTGGTGCCTATAAGTATAACAAAGGTATTTCTCAGTACTCTTCACACTGTATTGCTCAGATTTGCTGAAATATACTGTTGTGAAATTCAGCGTAGTGTGAGAGTGCTGGACAGTCAAACTGGTGTAAAACCTGCTGGAAATCCATTACAGATCTCACGTTCCAAACTGAGTTTAGCTCCACCTTTGTAAATAATAGTTTCCTGTGAAATCAGCCTGATGGGTGACAAACTGAATTATTTATTTTCCACCTTTCCCTTGATCAAGCTGGGAAAAGTTGATGCTAAAAGAAGTAAAGTAAATGAAATAGCTTTGTAAGATTTCAAACCTTAAGACTTACTGGGGCCGGTGAACTGTAAATCACAAAATGACTTTCTGTACATCTGATCAATGCCACTTGCTGTCACTTGGAACCTGGAGTTGTTCTGGACTGAAATTATAGTGAATTTTACTTAAATTATAGTGAATTTTGAGTACTGAGAGGTAACCACAAGGATGCAGTGCTTGTTGGGTGATAGAATTTCCACAAATGGCAACCTGACATCATTAAGTGTACGTGTCACAAAATAACTGCATTTTTTTCTGGTTCCACAACTAGTGTGAGCACCTCCCATGGAGGCACTGGTCAGTTACTGAAGTGTGTGGACTTCTGAGACTCTAGCATGGCATATCCACCAAACAACCAGTGAGTGACAGGTTAATTATGTTTTAAAAATTGAAGGAAACACAGGATGCATTAGAAGTCCCACGCTTTGATCAGTAAATGTAATTTTGTGCTTGTTTCAGTCTTTATGAGTGAGATTGAGAGCATTTACATTATAGCACTGTATTAAAGCAGATGGCATGTATAGATATAAAACCTATATATAGGTTTTTAACCCCTCAGAATATTCTTTGCTCTTTGCTGGTTTTGCCATCTATTAAAGGTCCTGATTTTGGACTTTTGTGTGCACCCATTTGCCCAGCTATAAATCTAAGAGCTGAAGTGAATCCAAGTAGGGAGGGTATGTTGCTGTGGGTTTAACATGGAAGTTTTAAACTACTAGATTGCTTGGTATTGACTCTTCAGAAAAAACTTGCTCTTTTCTGAGAAAAGAAAAAGCTCGGTGTAGTAGCAACACTGATGGTGTTTGCAGGACATTGCTGAAAGCTGTGTAATAAATCAGTGCAAAGTAACTGGGAAGGCATTTATGATGCTAATGATAGTACTTTGCTCTCCTACAGACAGATCAACAGGTTTAGTCTAGAATCTTATGCTTGGGTATATCTGACTTTTCATTAGCATGATTTTCTCTTACAGCATACTGCAGTATTTTAAAGCAAGTAGTTTACAAGAAAAACTCATTATGCTTCCCTTTACTGTCTTGTTTGTTTGTTTGTTTGTTTATTTGATTCTAGTTTAAGTGGAGCCTTAATGACATTCAGCTAAACAATTGATATCTAAAGCTTGAGAAGGAAAAATATTTTCCAAATAGGTTTTGTTTAGAGAATCAAGGCATTAAAGTGTGTTAGGGATCCCAGCCTGTCTCAGCCAGCCTTGCATTTGCCCTATTTAAGTCCATCAATTTAATTTGCCTTTTCTGATTGTAGAAAGCAGCAAGTAGAAATCTTTGCACTTTGAGAAGTGACATACCAACTTGCCCATGCTCAGCACACCTCACTGTGCATCATGAGCTAATGGCACATTCACTGCAGCTGGGAATTATTTTGGTTAAGCTCAATTTTCTTGTCATAATGGTGCTAGTTCTTGAAGTTAAGAGCATAAACCAAGCCTTTTTATCTTGCAGAAAGGCAGGAGGGTAAGGAGAAAAGCAATCATGATAGACCAAAGAGGCAGAGCTCTGAAAATTAAGGAGATATTTTTGAAAGCTGCTGTGAAGAATACTCTGTTTAGCTTGGCATATCTGTGAAAGTAAGGCTGTGCACTTCCTTAACAGAATTTTCTGGGTTTTCCATATTTCTTTTTAGTTCTAATAATCAGATTTATTGTAGAAGCTGCACAGAACAGGTGATGTATTCCATTGTCTGTACAAAAACCTACTGTTTACATCTAGCAAAACTGAAAAGTGGGAAAGATGTCTGTAAAAGAAATGTTATTTTACAACCAGTTCAAACACTGATGCGAAATGTTTTTACATTCATACCATTGCATAGCCTCTGTTTTATTTAATTTGTGCAAACAGAGGCTATCGTAGGACATAACTTCTGCATTGCTCTTTTCTGTTTTCCTTAAGATAGCTGGAAGCATCAGCTTTGACAGCATAAGTTCTCAGCTACTGCAGAAGGGTGTTTATAAAGATGCCTCTTGCCAACTAGTTATGAGAGCTGTGCTGCAGAAGCCTCACACAGACATGTCTTGTGCGCAAAGGCCATCCTCAGTATTTTAGGGGCAGCTTGGTGCTGCAAAAAAACTACAAAAGGCTCCAGGATTTACTTTGGTGCAGTTGTATAGTATGCAATGCTGTTCAAATCTCTCAGTACTCGTGTACAGAGAGCCCGATGCACTTTGTTTTTTGCCAGTGTTTGCAACTAAATTTGGTGACTCAACCCTCTTTTGCCTTCTGCAGAATTTAAAGTTCTTGGGAAGTCTTTATTTGCATCATTGGCAATTCTGGGTTTAACTTGCTGGCTGAACTATCAGTGAAGAACTATCAGTGAAACTGAAGAGGAGGCAGATTTTTAATCCAGCTCAGGAATAACAAGAAGAGGGCAAACAAATGGCAGCTGACCCCGTGTCTTACTAAATGTTAAATTTTTAAAATTTTTAAAATGCTGTGTCATCATATCCAGTTATGGAACCGTAGCTGAGCATAAAATAGCTGACTTACTGTAAGGTGGACCAGAAGCTCTGATAGCACATCCTTGGGAATGTTACTAAGCAGGAAGAAAATGTTCTGTAACTTGGCATGAATATATCATTGTTTGCACAGATAGCTGAAGCACAGGAAGGAGATGTTGAAAAATTATACCTGAACCTTGATTAGGCAGGTTGCGATGTGAGTGATGTCCATGCAGCTTGCCGGCAGACTAACGTAAAATGCCTTATTGTTCCATTCTATGCACACATATATAATTCAGCAGTCATTGATCAAAATATAAAAGAGACATAAAATCAGTGACATTGAAGGGTTTTTCTCCTGTATGAGACATTTGAAAAGAAATCTGTGCTATCTATCTCTGTCAGAGTCCTGGGCACAAAAGACTGATTTAGACAGCATATAGCTGCTTCCAAAACAGCTCCAGTCTCTTTCTTCCTGACATGTTTATTGCAAGTTTTACAATAGATCTGAATTACATTTTGATTTTCACAACAAAGGATGTAATGAAGACATCAATTTCAGATTTTGTTATTTGTATTCATCTTGGAAGCAAGATTTGCAGGGTTAGATTGAGTTAGTCACAACGATATTTACACAGAAATTCATTGTTCGTGACTGATTTTATGTTCAGAAATCAATCATAGCTTTGAGAAAGGGAGATGAGTCCTAAGCTGCACCCATATGCCAAATGGGTGCAGAAACTGCAAATTAAAGGCATAAAAAATATGCCCTGGGCTACCATGCTTTCCCTACATTGGTGTCATCTCATTTCTCTTCCACTTTGCTTCACAGAACCTGATGATGTTGTGCTGGGGGAAGGAAGGCAGAAAATAGCATGAGTCTTTGTTGGGGTAGCATCATGCTACACCATCAATGTTAGATATGATTAAATCTGAACACTTTAGTAACACATCCTTACTCTGCCTGGAATTATGAAAATGCACAGGCTGTTTTCTTGGTTGGAATAAAGGAAGTTTTCATTCTAGAAACAAGGATGCAGCCAGTGTCACCTCCAGTCTTTCAGGTTGCTGTAACCTGCAGCTGGTAGCGGTGCTTTGAACAGCACAATACTATATGTTTTCCTGCACCATTTTTTTTTCTTAATGGAGAAGGGAGAAGTTAGGAAATGAGAGATGAGACCTCTCTCTTTTTCACACTTAACTCAAACAGTGAGGAGTTCTGACTAACCACAGTGGTTGGTTAGTTGTGTTGAGTCTGAAGAGATGTCTTTAGTTTCCTGCCTTGGGACCAGTCACCTGTTTAAGTAACCCATCAAAAGTGGAACAGAAGAAAGACAACCATGTGAGATGTAGTTTATTCTCCCAAGATCGTATTAAGACAGAGGAAAATGCACGCCATGTCCTGGAGAAGCCATGGATTTTCTGAGCCTCAGATGGTTTTTAAGTCTCTGATTCTGTGCAATTTCATGGGCTACGTTCAGCAAAAAAGGGGGAAGGGGAAGAGACTCTGATGGAAGTGCTGCTGATGTGCTCAGCCTCCCCTGTGGCAGGGCTTCCCTGGGGCGATGTGGAGAAAGTAACACAGCTGATATTGCCCACTTGGAGAACTCCTCCCCGGGGGCTGTTTTGTGTTTCAAATTAGCGGTACTGGAGAGGGAGGTGCTGGGGCTCCCCATGGGTACCTTGTTAGGTATCTTCAGTTGACTCACTCTGTTATGTGTGGTCTGGGTAAGATGATAAATGACCGAATGTAAGATGGACATAGGAAGTATGGATTGTGTTAATATATAAATAAGACTCTTTCAATTAACGTTTGCACGTGCTGTCCTCTGTGGAGTTTAGTACATTATCTATTACTAAGAGAGGGAAGTGAACCATCTATAACTTTGTACCCTGACACCAGTGAGGTTTTACAATTGTGCTGTACTTTGGCAGGAAATACATGCAAATTCTTATCCGATTAATTATTAAAAGCCTATCAGGCATGTTGCAAATCATGGCCTACTTCTTCCAGACACAGTCCAGCCATGTGAGCAGCCTCATCCATCCCCGCAGCAATGCTGGGCTGTGTGGGATGGCTCTTGTGGGCAGAGCTGGGCGCTCACGTACATGGTTTAAATGCATGCAGACCTTGTAACTTATTTTCATAACCGTTTTGCTAAATCCGTTCCTGATGATTTTGCCTTTCATTTTCACTTAAGCCAAGTCATGGTTATTTTTTGCTACTTGCTTTTAGAAATAAATTGCTTAGAAGCCAAAGGAAGTGGCAAAATACGTGGAGGTTATGAGTCTTTGAGGTGGTTATTGTGCATTACGTCCTCGTACCATCACATTTTTGCTCCTGACTTTTTCTGACTTTTGTTTTCTGACTCCTGAAGGAAATTGTGAAGGATTTTTGTATAACGTACCATGACTGTGGTGGGAACATCTGCAGGGTTTGTTCTTCGGAGGATAAATAGATGGAAAGGCTGAAGTACTGCTTTGGAAATAAAAGGACTGAGTGGAATAGATGAATAGCTTTGGTCTTTAGGCTTTTTGACTTGGCCATATGGAAGGCCTACTCAAAGCAATGAGAGATGTGTTGAACTCAGTGGGCTTTAACTAGGTGTATCAATCTCGACCTTGTTAGGCCTCCCTCCTCCTCCACCCCAGCCTAAGCCTTTACGAGTCTCAGAGATGTTTTTAACAACGCTTTTCCGAAAATGGTGTCAGTGCATTCAGCAGCATTTAATTTTTTTCTGCAGTAGCCTCTCACAGTAAACTGAAGTCTAATAATTGTTTTCACATAAATTACCAAGAAGCACGGTGGTAGAAAGTTGAGTGACACCTGGAATGTTAATTCTTTGGAATACTGGCAGCTTTGCATATTTTTCAAATACAATTAAATCACAAATCTGTTGCAAATTGGAAGGAATTCCAAGACCAACATTAAAATAATTAAGGGTCTGGGGAGACTGACTTGATAAACGGCAAAGATTTAAGGAGAAGACTAAACATTTAGCTGCATAATGATGCTGAATATGCAAAAAGTCGGAATTATTATAAAATTAATTCTAATTAATAATTACTTGGAGGATTTCAATAGTAAAGTGGAAAATGTAGAGGAAAGGCCTGCACCACTGCAGCCAGTACTTTTTGACACTAGCTTTTCATGTCTGACCCATATTCCTTGCTCTTCAATGGTATTGTGGGATGACTGAAACAAACTCACCTCAACATAATGCACAGAAAACAGATTGTCACATGTAGCCCATTCTCTGCTCATGCATTTGATACTCTTTCACCTACCTTTGTGCTTTTTTTTCCCCATGCAGCCATTAATGTTTTCTCACTTTGGTTTGCCAACAGGCCACATCATTGTGATCTATTTTACATTTGCTTTACCCACAGCAATCAAGCTTCTGTCCTTCCTAAGCCCTCCTATTTGTTCCATTTTTGCAGATAGCCATGGCTTAGAAACCACCTACATATCTGCTTGGATTTCAGCCAATGCCACTGGCGATGTCCCCGCTTAAGAAAGATACCTGTTAGTTTGCAATTTTGCTAAGCATTGATATGTGGTGGGTTTTTTGAGTGTTTGTTTGTGTGTGTGTGTATGAAAAAGGATTTTAAAGAGACATCCCTGGGATCCTTCTGTCATCATGCTGGTTCTGGGTCAGGATATGATGGGCTAATGATGTTCTCCAGAGACTGGGAGACTCTTTTCTTTTAGAACTGCCAAACTTCCTCCACCGCTTTTGAACATGAAGTGTTAAAAGTATAGTTATAGTCCTCAGTATAAACTGAAGTTACCTTTAGAGGCTTCTTTCTCTTCTCTCCCCAATATTAGTTGTGTACATCTGATAAAATTCTGCTTTATATCTGCCAGTGCCCAGTTTTCACTGTCCAATCAGCCAGGAAATAAGACTGCTTTTTTTTAGTATAGCCAAAGGAAGAGTCTTGCCTCCTTTTCCTTCTTTAATGCTTTGTTTACAAGGTGGTGCTTATGAGGAAACAGAGGCAGCATCTTATCAATGCCAGTGCAGCCTGTCCTTATCCCCCACTGTGGGAGCGACCAGTCTGATATCTGAGTGGATTTGAAAGGTGAGTAACAGGGACCTGTGATTTTGTTGAAATGACAGGGCTCAATAGTGTTTATGATTCGTATCCCCAGATTATCAGGGGTTTCGCTAGCTGCGCAGTTGTTACCCTCTGTTTCTTGCAAGATACAGCTATTTTTGAGGGGAGAATACACTCCCTGTCACATGTTTTTTTTTTATTACCATAGTACTCTGACACACTTTGGATGAATGATTCCTCTTGACATCTAGGAACTCAAGTTCATAAAAGTGCATCTGCCTGTGGGCTTCTGTGCAGATTTCACTCTTTTATTTTTGATTTGTAAATCCATCAATTGTTTTGGACATCAGCAGTATGAGAAGTCTCCTCTTTTTCCTGCACTGTGCAGCAGAAGTGACATTTAGCAGCAGGCATACTTGAGAAAAAGTTTTGCTGAACTGCTTGTGAGGATGCTGAAGGTGAAATTCATCTTTCATCCCTAGGGCACAAGCCAGGTAAAATTCCAGACTTGCAATATATTACCTCCAGATATTCAGGAAAAGTTCATTGATGGGTTCTAACGTGGGGCTGGAAGTGGGTTTGCAACAGTATACATTGATAGGAGATAGACTCCAGCTCGCTGTGAAGTGTGAGTATTTTACAATATCATGTATTACCAGTTACATTTGTTCCAGCTGTACATTTCAATTCCCACAAATGAGTTCTGAGAACTGAAAGGGAGTGCTTCTCCTTATTTAAAATGAAGAATAGAATCTAGCTTACCTGTGAGAGATGTGGGCTATGTTTTAGCACCTGCACCAACCTCTTCTGAGAGTGGTATAGTTGCCTGGATTTCCATGGAGAAAAACTACTGTGAGACTGATGTAATCCAGAGTTGAATTAAGTCATCCAGCTTCCGTGTTTAAAGCTGCAGGCTTGTCCTCAGTTAACAGTATAAAAATGGGCCTGCTTTTTCAGACACACAAGAGCATCCACAAGTCATCCTGAAGAAAATAAAAATTGATAGTGCTTAATGCCTTGGTAAATGATGCCACATTTGAATAGGTGACTAAATATAGCCACAAGATGCAACTTTATTCAGCACTGCTGCATTGTCTTTACCCTTCGCTGCTGCAAAGAAGATAAAAAAAAATTATATGACCTCAGTTTAGTGATATGCTTATAGTACGGAAGCTTTGTTACTTGAAAATACAGTAATGTGAGACATGATGGCAATTAAAAAGCTAATTTCTTCCTGTTTATTTCCCTTGACTTTTTTGATGAATTCAGCAAAGTTTTAAGTTTTCCTCAAGTTCTGCAGCTCATTCAACAGCTGAGCTTATTGACTGTCCTTAAATAAAGATAGAATAAACAACCATGCTGATGGGCATTTTGTAACATCGCTGGAGTGACATGCTATGGCCTGAGTAAGGAAATGTGATAGTCAGCAAAGCACCAGAGAAAACACGCAGTTCTGGGTTTACAATGATGTGGGCAAGATGAACCATCTGTCTTCACCATCTCCGATGTTGGTGATTTCTTCCCCCAATTATATAAGAAGTAATGTGCATGTGCATGCATTATCACACAGTGTAATCCAAACTTCACTAGAGCGATGGTGTCCAGCTATATTGTCGTGATTACTGTTAGAAATAAACACTCTCAAAGTCAGCTTCTATGCACAGGGCATTTTTAAACTCAAATCCTATTTGATTCTGATTTCTATTGCTTGGCCCAGTTTCCATTCTCCTTTATAGTATGTCAGTCTACATGAAGCTCTCAATCCTCTTTCAGGATAAATTCTCTCCAATATCCACTTTCTAGCTGTAAGATAATTCACAAAGCTAATAAAAGAATGATCATTCAGACTGAGCTTGTTGCTATGCGACTGCATTACTAAGATAACAACACAAGTCATTTTTATATATCTGCTGTATCTTACACAATGAAACTAATTTATCCTTTATTTGGATTGAATCAGGTTATCATTGACAACTTAGTTTGGAAGCTGCTTTAACTTGGAACGAGACCTTTTCTTTTCCTTCCTAGATGATACTTTTTAGGTCCCATTTCCTCCTTGGTTATTGACCCAGTTCATAACAACTGTTCATCTGGCTACACAAATATAGCGTGATTGATTTCTCAGCTGATCAAAATCCAATGCACTTCTAAAGGGTCTTTGGTAGAATATGGTTTGAATTGACAAACAGAAAATGTATTGCCTTGACAGAGATACAAATGGATGATCTTCAGTACCAGATACTTAATTCAATTGTTCTTTTACCACATATATGTATATTTGCTATATATGTGTGTGTGTGTGTATCTATGTGTGTATCTATATCTTTCAAAGCATTATAGAGCTGGATTCCCTATTGGCCTTAGGAATAGAGGATGGTAAAAGATATTATATCAAAAGCAAGTCTCGAACTATATTTGATTTCCACAGTTTCTGTATGCTGTTTAAAATCTGCCTTTCTGCAGAAACAGACATCAGAATTGGTTATTTTCTTTTACGAGGAATATATTTTGAATTCTTAGGATGATGAGGAATTTTTCAATATATGAAAGGAAGTACAGGTATCGACTTGAGAATATACTCAGTTTGAAACAGTAACTCAGAAAAGAGAGACTAGACTAGACTAGACTAGACTAGACTAGAGTAGGCTATTTAGTTGGAAGGGAACTACAACGATCATCTAGTCCAACTGCGTAACCACTTCAGGGCCAAAAGCTAAAACATGTTCTTAAGGGCATTGTCTAAATGCCTCTTAAATACTGAAAAGCTTGGGTCATCAACCACTTCTCTAGGAAGACTGTTGCAGTGCTTGACCACCCTCTCAGTAAAGGAATGCTCCCTAATGCTCAGTCTAAACCTCCTCTGGTGCAGCTTTGAACCATTCCCATGCCTCCTATCACTGGATACTGGGGAGAGCTTGGCACTTCCCTCTCCACATCCCCTCCTGTGAGATCTTTCTTTCATGTAGGAATTCTGAAATTACAATATTTTCAACCATTAAGATTTCTTTTTATCTCAGTATTACGACAGACATCCAGCGTACCTGCCATTTCTCAGTTTTCTCATCCCCTCTGCAGCTTCCAAGAACTCAGCATCCCTTGACAGCTTCTGCAATGCAGTTATGTGCTGTGTCAGTACAATATGATTGGAAATTAGAGATGTAGGGGTATAGCAAAATTAACAGAGTATATTGTAAAAATAGAAAATCTAACAAATCATCCATCACTGAATGAATAATAAATTTCCATAGCTAATTACATTGAATCTTCATGTTAGAATTTTACTGAAGCTGACACAGGAGGTGGAATTCAGATTGCAATTAGGACACCCAAATGTATATATCTTCATCTAAACTCACACTGTAATCACCAGAGGTCAAGGATTCAGCTGCATCCAACTCAGTTGTATATTTACAGGTTCTAGACAGTCATCATCATGGGATTAGCAGATCCTACACAAGACTTACTGGGTAGGTCTTTTGGTTTTGAGTGACAGCTGGATGCAAGCAGAGAAAATTACCTGTTTCCATGGGTTTGAGGCCCCTATCTGTGAGCAACTCTATCACATGGTAGGTATCTATTTTACACTTATTGAGTTCTGTAGGTTACACTGACTGAAGTACAAACTTAGTTGTCTATAGCAAGATCTGGTTGCCCAGTTATAGGTCCGGTGCCTTTTTAGATGCTGTGGTGTGTCCTACTTGCTCTCCGACTGCTGTTACAATCTTCCTACAGAGCCTCGTGTTACAATCTTTGCTAATGTCTTGGATATCCATGAAATGCCAGGCTAGATGTAATTATTTTTAGCTAGGTGTGTGTTTGTGCAGTGGAATCCTGCCCTGTAAGGCACATGTAGACTCTTGAATGTAAATACCTTACTCTGGAGCTGAGTTGCACCCAGAATTGCCAGCAACCAAACAGCTGAATTTTTTCTTTAGAAGAGTTTGCGTACAAGAGACTGAAGAGTACATGGGTTATTGTCTGGTCGAAACTTCATCATCTATGCATCCCAATACTGGATGGTAGCTGTGAACTGTGGGAATTAGGATGATGGTAGTGAGGGGATGGCTGGTATTAATTAACTGCAACATGACATCCTTTCACAGCTGGACGTCCCTTGGCCCATCCGTCTCTGGATGATCACAGACAGAGAAAGATAGACTGCAAAGATCAGGAAACACAGTAGGTAGCCTTGAGGACAGTTAATTTGAAGTTGTGAGGATCTTTCTGGCTCAGGAGCTGGGAATCTGCTGCTGTCTCATTGAGCAAGGCAGAATTGAAGGAAGCTAGATGGCTCACATCTATCATGTCCGAGCCAGCTGGTGATTGCCTCGTGCTGGGAGAGCGCAGCCTGTTCTCTGAGGGACTCCAGCCAAGGTCAATGAGAGACTGGAGCTACTGTGTGGGTTCTTAAAAAAGGAGCAGTGGAGTTATTTCAGGTTATGTGCTCATGCTGTATTGAAGTCTGCAGTCTTCTGTTCATTCACAGTAAAATCAAGGTGACTGTAACCATGATATAAATTTGCCAGGTTTTGAAGGTAGTAGATACAACTGGCAGGATATGGTTATGTCAGTCTGTTGGCATTCTGCTGTTGAAAAATATTTCCAATCCTAGGATAACACAGTTGTTAGAAAAGGCAGAGGGGTAAGAAAGAGAACTGTCTGTCAAGACTTGTAAGAGGAGACATAACATTTTTTAATTTTGCCCAGGGCTTCAGAATCTTTTTATTTAAATATCATAGCTGCAAGTATTTTTCTTTGAATGAAAATGGAAGTCTCCTGTTTGGACAGGTATGAATCCCTGAATTATTTCTGCTCAGACAATCTGTGAGCATGGGAACTTTTAGTGCTTTATAACTTCATTCTCATTGTGTGCTGCATGGTGTGTTGGGTAATCATTGACTCCTGAAATAATTTAGAAGTATCCTTTGTTTTTCAGGAAATGTTTGCAAGAGATTAACCACTGTATGCTAAATGGCAGACTGTTTCCTTGACTCATGTATTATACTGTCAGTCATTGTAATTTAGTATTTGGCATCTTCTTTGACAAATCCTTCCTAGATTTGTCTCTGCAATAGATCTTTATCAATATTACTCTCTTTTGTCAGTCTTTTGGACTCGGGATTTTTTACTTACAAAACCAGATGTACTTCGCTGCATAAAACTGCTTCTTCAAATTAAAAATTCATTTCTATAGCCAGAATAATTAAGAAATAGCCATTTTGGTTATAACACTCTCTTCCAGCCATGTGCTTGACTAGTGGCCTTACTTGTGGTACAGACCCCTAGACCACAGCAGGAGTTGCATCCTTTCTAGACGTTCTGTGCGCATCAAATTATGCTGAAATCTACACTGAAATGCGTTGATGCGCAAAGTAAACATATTGGACTTATCCACTTCACTGACTCATCCAGTGTCTGTGTTCCTGTGTGTAATCCCAAAGAAAGCTTATATTTTTAGTTCTGCATGTAACTTCTGATTCACACTGAAATGTGCTGATGATTCTGGAGCCAGGCTGTGGCTGGTCCTGCACGAATGCATAGTGTGGAAGTTAAACTGCCCTTCTGTTTCTGTCTAAAACTAGATTCAGTTCCAGAATTTGCTCTGCCTCTGTTTACCAGTTTATCTAAATGAATAAAGAAGGGAGTGATTGACAGGACCTCTCTACAGGAGTCAGAAAGAGTGGGCCAATGAGAAGGAACAAATATTACCTACTGAGAAAATATATTGGAACCTGTCCTTGGGATTTTGTTCTGCTGATGCCCCAAGGAAGACTGGCCAAATCATCATCGTTAATTTGAAAAGTCACATTGGTACAGGGCGAAGCATTGCTGTCTATGCTATGCTCTTGTACAACAGAATCCTAAGGTTCTTGTGAGGCAGTGTTTCTGAAAGTACTGTATCTATAAAGATACTAGATATTTTTCCTGAAGTCATTCTCAATATACAGAACTGTTGTGGCTTGTCTTTTGTGTTGTGTTTTTCTCTTTTTCTTTCTTTCTTTTTTTTTTTTCTTTTTAAGAAAATGCTTGAAGTTTTGAGGCATGTTCAAGACTGAACTGGAAAACTGAAACCAGAAATTATTTCAGAAATGATAATCAACTTACTTTCTCGAAACCTTTACAATTTATGTAGTCAGATGTGCAAAATGTGAGGCACTCCCCACTAAATAACAAAGAAGTTTGAAAATCTCCATGTTTCCCTTGGGAGCCAACAGCTCTGTCAACAAGCTTAGCAAGAAAATAAGAGGATGCTCTACCTAAATGGTTTGTAGGAGTTCTTGTAGGAGTGTTTTTCTTTCTGACAAGCTTCCAAGTCACCTTAAAAAGACTGTCTCTGTTTTCTACTGTCATTATATGCTGCAGTCTTTTCACATCATCTTAAGTGTATTCGTAGGAGAAATGGTGCAAGCAATTGTATCTATTTTATATTTTAAAATTGAAAGATATCCCAGGAAAATGCTTGCAATCAGATAGTTTGATTAGCCTGTAACTCACATTGCTCTAAATCAAAAGTCACTGTTGTATTCTATAGTTATTCTCTAAAATTGTCACAAGAAAGCATTGAGAAATAAGTATCTTAATGTTTTGTCACTTAATTTTTTTTACTTCATGTTTTGCATTAGTAATGAGCACTTTGTGAAAATGTCAGTGTACTTACTTATTTGCATTTTATTCCTTCATTTTATTTACCTGTTTCAGTGTGTCTCCCTCCCAATATATTTAGCATTTGATTTAAATCGGGAACAAAATTTAGTTGTGAATGCTTATTTTCTAATGCAAAATAATATTAGAATGGTAGGCTGTTTAATCATGCAATAAAATATGAATTTATACTCTCCCAAATATCTGTCTTGGCAGATATTGGAACTAATTTGTAAATACCTCCTAAGTTAATGTCCAAGTCGCATGGAAATGGAGATTTGGACTGGACTGACAAAGATAAGCAGCTCTGAGTCACACAGACCAATCACCAGGGAAAATATATTGTCAGCAACAGTAATTACAGCAGGTAATTGTGTCATTTACCCTGTTACAGACCACTAAATGTGATCAGTTTGGAACATACCAGCTGTCACACAATGTTAAGTTTGATGCTTAGGGTTTGGAAACCTCTAGTAGAATCTTTTAATGATGGTGCAATTAAAAAAAAAAAAAAAAGAAAGAAAGAAAGAAAAGGTTCCACACTGTTCAAAGTGGGCACAAATAGCCAATTGTTTTCAAGATAAGAGGACTTGATTTCTGGAAAGGTGGGGCTCCATTAAGAGTAATCTGGTTTTCTGTGTTTTTAATAAGTTTGGAATGTGTGCATGCTTGTTAAGAACTTATTACCTTGTCTCCAGCTCTTCAGAAGGTGGAAGCAGATGTAGAATTCATCTGAATTTCTGTTTACATCATTTTAGTGTTCAGGAGGTAAATAGAGATTATGATTGGTGGTAATCCAAATGGATATTCCAATCTGCTTTAAATACACTGTGTTTATTAACTTAATACATCTTCCTAGAGTGGGCTTCATCTTTGTTCGAAGTCCTCCAAAGTTGTTCACAGCATCTCAGTTTAAATCCTGACTTTTCCAAGGAGCAGATATGTAGAGGAAGTGGGATTACAAAGGTGAAGTCATCCTGGGATTACAGTAGTATTAGGAAAATGGGATATCTGGTCAGCTTTTTTCCTTATATCTGTGGTTTGTTTGTAAATTCATATTTTGACTATTTGAGACCTAAACAACACTGAAGACTTATGTCATCCATGGTTCTGCTTATTAGGGAAATTCATGGTGTTCTTAAATAGTACAGATGATTTGATGGCAGAATTTTTCAAGATATGTAAAGTTTGCTAACGTGCTTATGCAAATATTTATCAGTATAAAACACTTATAAGTATTCTTATATGTCAGTACAGAAATAATTAAGCTTGATTTGCACTAGCAGTGGAACTGTCGCAATGAAAACACAGTGTGGGCTAGAAAATCTACCTGTGAAATTAGCCAGTGTCAATTTTCATACGATTTTAGAGGGGAAGAGGAAGATGAGAACTAGTTTCGTTGCATCTCCACTGCTATGCTGTGCTGTTTTTTTGTTATAAGCAGAGCAGATTGCTCTGCAGGGTATCTCCTGGCATCACGGGCCATGTCTGGACTGCAGAAGCCAGGAGCACCTCCTGGCTTCCAAGGCTGGGTGTGTGCATTAGCTCTTCCCTGACACTGTGTTGTGAGAACTGGCTGTACCATTCTCCTGGAGAGCTTTGGTTTCCAGGGGCGGCAGCTTAGGTGCAGTGTCTGTGAAGGATGCATGTGCTGTGCTGGCTTGGTGCGCCTCTGTAAACTACCAAGGAAGATGTGCCCTAGGGAAAATGAAGAGCATCACTAGAGATGGTATCAAGACTGACCTGAGGGCAAAGCATCAATATGGTTCTGCTTTACCATCATCAAAGCATATCTTTGTCCCCTTTTTTCAAGTAGAGAACTCTTTTCAAAATTAGGTGAGCGACACTGAAGAAAGGCCTCCTCCGGCACTGAGCTCAAGCACTACAGTTGCCTTATCAAAAATAGTACTGTCCTACTTGATATCCAGTGAGTCATCTGAGTGCCAGTGTTGCAGTTCTACCAGGGAAATAAGAGGAACCATCTCATACATTAAGAAATTTCACTGCTGCATAAGAGGAGAGAATAACTAGTTGTTTCCTAATATTTATGGTTTGGTAAACTGCTCCAGATGCCTGCAGACAAGAGCAGGATAACAGTAACAGCAGCATTTTGTCCACCACTGTTGAACTTCTCAAGCACTGTCATTGATGATGGTACTGGTGCTGATTGTTGTAACTGTGATTTCCCCAGGACCCTGTGGAACAAGTTGGCAAAATCTGTTCATGATGCTATCCTGAAAGGTATAGAAAAGGGGCACCAGCTGTCTCCTGAGAGCTTTTGAGTATGTCTGCAGTGTATCAAACCAACTTTGGATGGTACTTAATTGCTGAGACATCTTCTGCCCTGTTGTATGTCCATCCTTCTGTTCTCTCTGTGCTGAAAAACAGTGTTTCTCAGAGGTTTTCAGGGGGTAATGGGTTCAAACTGGAACACAAGAGGTTCCACTTAAATTTGAGAAAAAACTTCTTCTCAGTAAGGGTGACAGAGCGCTGGAACAGGCCGCCCAGGGGGTTGTGGAGTCTCCTACTCTGGAAACATTTAAAACTCGCCCGGACACATTCCTGTGTAACCTCATCTAGGTGTTCCTGCTCCGGCAGGGGGATTGGACTAGATGATCTTTTGAGGTCCCTTCCAATCCCTGACATTCTGTGTGATTCTGTGTTTTCTTGCTGGAGCCCTCTGATTATCTAGGTGGCCTTTAGTTGTTTCTAGTGAAACAGAACAGGCAGCAAAATCAGAAGCCTCAGCAGCAGTTGGGGAGTCAGTTTCCTGCTTTCTTTGTATAACAGAAATGTGTGTAGGATGGATGCCAAATATCCAATACATGTATTTGTTGCTGGTTGCAGACTTGTATAATATGAAGCCTTTTAGTAAGGAAACAGTAAATTAAAAGGGTTGGCATTAGGAGAGGTAGTAAAATAAACATTTTTCAGTTGGCTGAGGAAATTGAAATAGGATATTTACAGGTCTAGTCTGGCTATTCTACCAGAAATAAAGTAGGCAGCACCACTACAGATATAGAGCTTGCTGTCATTGTCACTTTTGACAACATAATAGAAGATATTGAAAGCCTCAGTTTATCGTAAGTGCCTGGGAGGTCTCGTGTACAATACAAGTTGGAATTTAAAAGATTTACCTGGCAACAAGTAATGCATCTGGCTAGATTAAAAATAATAAAAGAATAAAATGAATTTATATGGAAAATCTAAATGATGAAATAGCTTTTAAAATATAAAAACCTTATTTTAAAATGTCAGTGATAAAAGAGACAAGATATTAAGAGATCGGTTTGAATTAAATCAAGAAAGAAGTAGGTGACAAGGTCACAGACCTTCTGTCTAGACTGAAATCTCTTAAGGTGGGATTTTCAAAATAATTTTGCATTTATATTACAGTCTTGCCATTGAAATCAGTGGGAGTTACAGATTTTCCTTTAGGGAAACAGTTAGACCTATGCTAAGTGCTTTAGAAAAATCCTTCCCTTAAAGTTTTCTATTCAAGAAGGAATATAGAAAATGGCAGATATGAAGGAAAATGGAGATAAATTAGAGCTTATCTAACTTCAGCTGTCATGCTAAATATTCTTCAATATATTTCCTCTGCTAACTGGTTGAAAAGTGTAAAAAAAGTCACAGGATGATACATGAAGTGCCACTGGTTAATACTACAATAGAAGCCTCCACGAGAAGTGTATTTTGCAAAAATATGTCTTGTTCCATGAAACTGGAAATCACAATTGTAACACACATTTTGAAGCTGATGAAACTCGGGTGAGTTTAGGAAGATGAAGGGAATGTGGAGGAAGGTGAAAGGACTAATGACAGGCCTGCCTTAAAATATGTATTTTGCCCATCAGCTTGCCTGTTCTGTCTGAAAACGAGAATATCTTTGTCTTCCCTGAGTTCCAGGAGATCTTGCCATGGACTTCTTGGTTTGAAGATAACACAGGAAAGGTGATCTGTTCAACATTCAGCTCCTGTGTTAGGCTTTTCAAGTTGAGTCCTAGGGGAGAGTATACCCTGCTTAGAGCCATTAAATCCATTATTAGAGCTACAGAATGTGGAATTACTAGTGGACAATTCAAAGGGACTTACAGCTAAGAGTTATGTATTCCTACAGTCTAGCATGAAAAAACAGCATAGGAATAACCAAAAGATAAAAAGAGATTTTGTGCAAATAATCTTAAAGTAAAAGGGTAGTAACAAAGTATACAACTCTTGTAGGCTTTGGTATATGAAATAGTTTTCCTAAGAAAAAATTGTAAAAAAGTAAAATTGAAAAGTAAAATTGAAAATCTTCTTAGAATAAGTGTTCAAAAACCTAATATTTACTAGGATTAGAATGTCCCATATTTTTGGAAGTTATATTTGCATATAAATGTGCAGGATTTCTCTAGGAATTTTTGGTCACAGAGTCGTTCTTGTATTCTCCAAATTGGTAGCCCACATGTTAAAAGCTTTACTTCTCCTAGAAAGAAAAGAACTTCATGATTGGAAATGGGAGGTGTTTTAGGGACGGATTTCATCATCACATTCAGTGTCAGGATTTGTGTTTTGTGCATCAAATTATACCACTTCCAAAAGTCCAGCTCGGTCCATGCCTGTCTTGAGTCTTGTCAGAGCTACAGCCACCTTGGAGCTTTCTCCAAAGCCATCCTCGCCTCGCAGGCAGACACAAGGAGAATGAGTGCTTGTTCCTGGTCATGTCTTCTCTTGATCAAGTGTTTTTTTCACCTGCTTTTAATCCTGCATCAATAATTGCCACTAATATAGATTTGCTGTTATTAATATATCTTCCTAGTGGTGTAACTAAGATGCAGTCCAGGAGCCTTCTCATAATGGATATGAAGAGGAACACTGGATCTTGGCTGTATCCCCAGGCGAATTTTCTTCCTAAGGTTTCATTATAGTTTTCTTGGTTTTCCTCTTTATCATTTTAATACCAAATATAGAATAAGTGAATAAGCTAATAGATAAAAGAGAGAAGGAGACATCTGGATGAGACAATGGCAGCTGTTCTCCCTGAAGAACAATGGACTAAGTAATTACAGACAGAAACAGCATTTCAGAAAACAAGATGGTCTCTAAACAGACCTTGAAAGTAGAACATGCACATGCCAGTGCTATTTTTATTATCAACATAATTAAGAGGAAAAAAAAGGAGGAAAATTCTGGACACAGATCTGCAGAAATTGTTGTTTATGGATGCACTGAAGAAAGAATTAGAAAATGAGGTCCAAGAGCAGCATGGATATATGGGAGTGGATAAAGGTGAAAATCACTCAAGTAACAGGATTAGCAGTGAATAGACTATTGTCGGGAGACCTGGCTTTTCATATCCCCAGCTTTGAACTGAGGACAGCTGCTGGTGGTCATTAATTAATGATTAATGACTTCAGCATTAACTATGGGTAAACTGTGTGATGGTAACTCTATGCATAATTAAAGCATGAGTCCCATTTTGCAATTGAGTTAGGGAATATCTATAGAAAAATGAATTGAGGCATACATGACTTTGGGAATATCAGTGTAATAAATTAACATAAATATATGGAAGAAATAGCATAATCATAAATAAATTTACAGCATTTGCTTTGTGAAAATAGTGTGCATATACTGAGACTTTAAGTAACTCCTCCAATTAGAGTTTAAACTAGTTAATATGAAGTCTTAAAGAAATTAACCATCTGTCATTTCCCAAACGATCCTGATGGAATAAGTCTTCCAAACTACCCATATAATTACTACTAATTTTTGTCTTCTACGTGAACTGTACGAGGGAAAAAAGCTTGTAATTAAGATAAAACGTAAGTGGACATTTAAGTGTGTCAGCTATTGATAATTCAAGTAACTCTTATCTGTTGTTACTGCTGTGACTGTTGTCATCGTGATGTCAGATTGCCAGCTGGTCACTGAGGCTATATAGATGTATACCAAATCAATGGGAAGGAGACAGGAGGTCAAAAGTAATTTGAGTTTAAGAGTTCAGAGGCATTGAAAGGAGAAATTATGTAATATGTTACCTTTATTTAAAATATTTTAATTTAATCCACAAGTTCCTCACTCAGAAATGAGTATCGGTTGCATGATGTTACAAGAGTACAATTGGAGGGGTGTATTTTATTTACATATTTGGGAACTTTTATGCATTTCCTTGGCTTAAGTGTGATCTCAGCTCCTGTTCTCTGATGTTGGTAATGGATAGTTCAGGAAAACTGCCAGCGTAATAGTCTTTACACATAAGTAAGTGATCCAACTTAATCATCATCCCTTTTTACTCCTGGTTTGGAGAATGTGGATGTGCAAGGCAAATATTGGGAAGGCTTGCATCACTCAAGTAGGTAATGCGCTACAGATTTTTTGTTTATTTTTGACTGTGAAACACATGGCAGGAAGGATAGGGACTGCTGTTGCATAGTACAGGGAAAATGAAAGGATGTGGACGTAGGTGACACAACTTATAGACAGTATGCTAAAATTTACGAAGCTCTGCAAGAATCTTTGCATAAGTGGTAAGACAGATCCCCCACCTGTCATTGCATTGTCATACATCATAGAATCTAGTGAGTCCTGATCTCTTTATGCTGGCAGTCTCTAGGATGTAGCAGATGAAGTACTAGGATGCAGTACTTCACCCTGAATGCCCTGAAGTAACAACGTTTTTGTCAAGCAAGCTATATATTTTTAACTAAATATTCTAGGGTAGTATTTAAAAATTATCTAAGATAAATTAAAGTACGTCACCTTTACTGTATGTGTATGTATGTACATATGTGTATATGTATTTCTGTGATGTGTATTTGTGTGTCTGTATATGCTCTATTTGCTGCACCTTCAAATGCTTGTAAGTGAATTAATTGCATCTTCACATAATTTTTTAAATCTCTAAGTCATAAGGACTATTTCATGGAACATTAATACGCACTTACCGTTGCTATTGTTATTACCGTGGAGCAACAGCAAAGTTTAGAGTTGACATTTTTTTTCTATCTAAAGGACCTAATTCCAGAGATAGTTTAGTCAATATAAATACTGCATTTAAAACTTTGGTTCATTCTCACTCAGATCAGAGATGTTGTGAATTTTAACACTGTTGAGCACAGAGTCCTGAACAGTGCAAAATGTAATTTTAATATATTAGATAATAAAGCTTTAGAAGTAATCATTGAAACCAGTGCTTTTGGTCTTTATAGAATATGCTTATGCAAATACAGATGTATTAATCATTAAAATCCCTTTGCAAAAGTAATTTTTATTTCCTTGCCTCTGTAATGCATTTGTACCTGACCTGTCCCCATCATCGTGATGGTATGTAGTGAAATAAGTACAGGACTTTTGTGAAAAGTGTCACATGATTTCTAAAGATACTTGAAATGAATGACCTCAGTGTTGCTTCTTGGCGCATCAGAAATATATTTGGGCAGTATTGAAATTTCTAAATAATGCAAATAATGTTTCCATACTGGTTTTTGAGCTGAAAAACCATATTAATGTTTCTCTTTAAATGATTATTTTATAAATAGCATTTTTTTGTTCTTTGTAATCCACGGTCCTGTCTGCTTCTACACTTCCTGATTTGATATTTAAGATTGCTGAACTCAGTATTTGCAGCATCCTCCTTATTTAAGGTGACTTTCTAATTGTTTGATTTAGAAAAAGAAACCAAAGTGATAAGCATGGATTAATGACGAATTATCAACAGACCACCACCCTTTTTATTACAAATAAGTATTGCTATCTTTAATAAAGCTGGACAGTCTGCCTTGTTATTAATAGATAATTCTGGGAGAAGATGTCTCTGATGGTCTCTTTAAATTGATGTGGATAGTGTGCAGTGTCTTGGAAGAGTGAATGTAGTAAGATGCTTTACATACAGGATTTTTGCTGGTGTAGTTTGAACATTTGTAATCAGTCCATAAAAGAGCAGGTCCTGCAGTGTAGGCTGACTTTTCTTTAGGTGCCACTGTAAGAAGGAATATGAAGAAGTACTATGTTTAAATGGTTTTAATGGTATTATTGAACCTAAGCTCAGATGCTACAGGGCAACAATCTAGGTGGAATGTAGAACAACCTAATAAGTTTTTGCTGATTTTTCCCATTCCTATAATTTTAGAATCTCTGCTTCCTTAATTGAATCACAAAATTTCATTTTACTCTGAGACATTTTCCTCCTAAAAATGACATGTAAACTTCAATCCAAGAATCATTTATCAGACCCATGAATTTTTCATGAGTTGCTAATATTTGATTTAAGTAAAAATAGACATTAAGTTTGAGCAGACAACCACAGAAGTAGAATGACTGGCTGTTTTGATTGGGTTATGCACTGGACCATCCTCCTGAAATATTAGCAAGCATCCTCCATGAATTTTCTTACGCTTCCTCGTTGAGAATGATACTGAATTTGTCTTAATTCAGTGATTTACACTGAGTTTACTGGTGTGATGTGTTGCTATACAGAATCATAGAATCATTTAGGTTGGAAAAGACCTTTAAGATCATCAAGTCCAACCATAAACCTAACACTGCCAAGTCCATCACTAAACCATGTCCCAAAGTGCCACATCTGAACATCTTTTAAAAACATCCAGGGATGGTCACTCAAGCACCTTGGGCAGCCTGTTCCAATGCCTGACAACCCTTTCAGTGAAGAAATTTTTACTAATGTCCAATCCGAACCTTCCCTGTTGCAACTTGAGGCCATTTCCTCTCATCCTACCAATTGCTATTTGGATTCTCCCAAATAGAGAGACCGACACCCTCCATGCTACAACCTCCTTTCAGGTAGTTGAAGACAGCAAGAAGGTCTCCTCTCAGCCTCCTTTTCTTCAGGCTAAACAGCCCCAGTTCCCTCAGCCACTCCTCCTCAGACTTGTGCTCCGGACCCTTCACCAGTTTTGTTGCCCTCCTTTGTACACACTCCAGCACCTCAATGCCTGTCTTATAGTGAGGGACCCAAGTGGTAGTATAGACGCTTCTTCCTGAGATACCAAGATAATGGCTTTGCAAGGTATTGTGGCCTGCTGGGTGCATAATGTTTCTCACATTTCCATAAGTATTTTCCTGTTATATGTTATGTACAACCTTTACAAATGAGAAAATAATATACATTTAATATTTAAATAGCATATATAATATTTAAATAATAATATTAACACAGACTAAGAAAGCTGGAATATTATTACAGTGCAGATAACAATTTTTACCTAATTTGTATGGTCATGATTTTTGTTTTTCTTTATTTTATGATTCAGCATAAATTCTCTTTCATCCAGCATGAGAGATTTCAATATGTTAGGAGGTTGGAGTCAAAACTGTAATTGGATTTTAGAGGGGCTGGGTCATTTGGTGAACAATAACAATTTTAGTTATTCATGCTGAGAGCAAAGTAATTAAATCTCATGCTTCAGGGCAGAGGCCTGCAGCCCTTGCTCTGCTGAATCCAGCGAGGAACTCAGCTCAGTGAGTGCTGATGCCTCCGTACTGAGGGTTGATGAGAGTGTTGTTGGTGATGTAAGAGACATATAAGTCCTTGTTTCAAGAGGGGTGTTAGATTAGTGTTATTAAAAACCCAAACAAATAAACACTCAACAACAACAACCAACCCACCAAAAAATGAAATGTATCTCAACCTATGTTGTGTTTCAAATTGATAAATTACATTGTGGTGAATTTTTTTGGCCTTTAAAACTACAGGTACTTGCCACTGCTAGAGGACAATTGACATCCACTGATGGGTTAGAGATGTGCCATTCTACCAGCTATATACTCCTATGGTTTATGGCCAATATTGAAATAGCGTGTTGAACATTTCCATAGTGATTTGCAAATGTTAAGAAATTAATTTTCCTGACAACTCTGTGCAGAATGTGCAGACTTCAGCTCCTTATTTATAAAGGGAAGATTCAGAGCAGTGTGACATAACCAAAACTGGGGAAGAAAGAGCATCCAATTCCAGATTTAAGGCTTATGTCAGCCAGAACTGGCATAAGCTGCACTAATGAAATTTGCTAAAACTTGGGCAGAATTATGGCTATGAAAGCCTCACATGTAGGTTATTCCATGTGTTCTGACTGAAATTAGATGCTTTTGTTTTCCCCAAACAGTCAGTTTTCCTGAAATTAAAATTTCAGTGGTCTGAAATTATTTATGGATAGGTGAATATTCTTGATTTAAGGAAAATATATGGAATATTTCCAGAAGGTGGAAACATGTCATTTTGATGCCTACAGGCAAAGATACTGCATTTTGAAAATACTAGAGCATTTCTTTTGGCATTTTGAAATGACACTTCAGAGCATTTTCCAATTCCTTGAAAATCACAAACTATAAAATATTGAAATGTTCAGTAACCTGAACACTTATACTATAATTTTTTGTTTCAGATTAAACAGTGCATTGCAAATCAAGACAAAATCACATTGTCAAGATTTCTTATTTATTCCAAGAAGGTGTATTTCCCAGTATGTCTAAGTCTAGTCACCAGACTGAGGAGTCTCATGCATTGCATTCTGGTGCTAGGAGACATTGTGCTGAAAGTCCCTTGAACAGCAGGCAGACCTTTGTTTTTGAGTTACTTCATCTAAATAAAGTGCTGCATATGCACTGAAGGAAAGGAAAACGCGGGCTGTGTTTTGAAGTCCTGCCTTCTGCTAACCGTATCTTTTGCAGTTTGGAACATGTGACTCGCACCATTAGTCAGTTTTCTGAAGGAAATCCTACGAATCCCGCATAACATAAACCTGCATGAATACATTATACAGTAGAACTAGCATATGGATTTTCAGTATGTTGGCCAGCTCCTTGACAAATGTTTATGGGGGCACTGTAGCCCACATGGAAAGTATCATGATGGTGGCTCCCTTTTAATGAAACTGGAGTTATGCTGTGGCACAGTTATCACACACTAGTATGTGCTGAAATTACATATGCTGGCTGTCCCATGGTTACGTGTTCATGTAGCCCTATTGTCAGTAGCTACTACTGTTTTTATTTCTTTTTAACATGGAAACCTATCAAAGGCGTTTATTCTGTTGTGTTTTAAAAATTCAGGACCACTCCATTCTTGTTTCACTTTTCAGAGCATGATGAATGTATAACAAACCAGCACAACTGTGATGAAAACGCGCTGTGTTTCAACACCGTGGGTGGGCACAACTGCGTCTGCAAGCCAGGTTACACAGGGAATGGTACCATCTGTAAAGGTAAGCTGCTGGGAACCCCAGGGGTATGTCAGTCTTTGAACTGGATGAGATGCTTTGTCATAGTTGATGCAAATCTGTTCACGTACCTTGAAGAAGACAGACAAAATGCTAGGCTGGGCGTTCAGGTCTCGCACCTATAAGAAGATTGTAATAGACAGATGTACATGCAGAATTCACAGTAGTTTGAGGATGATGTATACATAAGTTAGTATGAACTATAATTTAAAGTAATTATGTTTCATTTCTTTCTCACGTTAACATTTCTGTCTCGCGTCACCATTCAAGAAAGCTAACAGTTATCAACAAAGTTACAGCTGTGAAAACATAGTCAGATCTACATTGTCCACGATCAATCACTCGTTATTTTACTTGGATAAACTGAATGTTTGGTATGCTGTGTCTTTTTATTGTAAATGAGGAAAGCAGTAGATGTGCATGCACAAAACCTTTGCTACACGCAAGGTGGTGCATTGTTTTCTAACAGTCTCATTCACTGGTAAACATTAGAAGTTACGTTACTGGTCTTAGATATGTTCCCAGAGATACAGCGTTGCTTTTATTTCTGTTGCATTTCATGTCAGAGGAGATGATACTTGGTACTCCAGCCCAAATCCTTGAAGTCCTCAGGCTCCAAGCATAGGATTTAGAGGATACTTGAAAATAAAAGTAATATGTAGCTGTAGGGCAACTGGCTCAGACGCAAGAAGTGGTCTCGCTGCAGCAATAGTATACCCAGTGTTCCTAGAAATTGCACCACAGTCCTCTTGATCGGTTAGCAACCCAGAATTTCTTTAATTTCTAAGCCTGTTTAAGAACTTAGCAGTAGTTATTCCTTCAGCTGGGTCACGCTATGATTTTTCAAAGTATTCCTAACATAAACAAGCTCTTTGTAAAGCACAACAACCTAGTCCACTTCCAGTTAAACAGATGGTTAGAGATGGTTAGATGGTTAGAAGTCAGCTAATATGCCCTTTTATGCCATGTCCCCTCCTCTGGGGAATGGGAAAAAAAGTCTTAGCCTGAGGAGGATCAAACCCAGAGCTGCTTCTCTCAGAAAACTCACTACTGTGCTGTGCTTGGGAGTATTCCCCAGTCCTTCTGCTGGAGGTGTGTCAGCTTACAAAAAGGTAATTGATTTCTTTGGGTCAAAGAGGTGGTGCATAACCCTAGAGCACATCGTTCAGCTCTTCTGTTGCCTGGCTAAGAGCTCTGACTGCAGATCTGACATTTCAGGGGGCACCTGGATCCATCATCAAAGAAAAGTGCATCCTTCCCTTCCTCCCTTTTCAGTACTGAAAAGACAGTATACAGGAGTAGGTTCTGAGCCTGTGTATCCCAATTTGAGAAATGCACTTCTCTACAGCCCTGGCTTGGATGCCAGTGTCCTTCAGAGAGACCTGGATGTGCCTCTTGTCACCCTGTTTTTGGCAGCTTTTCACGCACTGTGCTGCCAGCTGTGCACCATGTCAGCCTGCCCGGGAAGCTGAGATGTCTCACTCAGTGCTGGGGCTCTCACGCCACAACACTGGTGCCTGGAACCTGAGAGCTGGAAAGCTCAAGTCAATGACACTCGTATTCTCTCTGAGATGAGCCTTAAGACTGCACCAGTGGTGCTGTTACACAGAGCAGCTACAAACCAAAGCCTGGCATCTCTGGTGGCTGGTTGCAAGTACAGGGTGAGACCAGTGCCCTGGAGCAGCTTTTACAACAGTGATAACATACATCTGCTGAGCTTCACCTATAGTTTGATTTTGTTTTGTTTTGGTTTTTTTTGTGACCAGAGCATTTCTCCTTCCATATTGTATATAAAATCAGAGCAACTAACAACTGCTGTGTTTACTGTCAGGGCTGGTCGCATTTCTTTGTCTGCAGAAGGGACTCTAATGCACACACATGCTCATGGCTGTATCTGGAGCATGCTGCACCTAAATATGTGAGCATGGCTTCTCAGATTGCAGCGTGCCAAAGAGCCAACCCAAGGATGGGCTTCAAACTGTAAATGGTAGAAGTTTTAAAGTTCTTCAGAAACTCCTAAGACAAAATTACTGTTTTTATTGTTTTGATCTAATTGCTTAATCAAGGAATAAGGTAGCCAGATAATTTAGGGTTCAATTGTGTCTGTTATGCCCAGGCCTTTATCTGGGGAGCAGAGAAGACCAGCGTTGCCCTAGGAAGAGTCTGTTCCTGGGGAAGATGCTGCCTTTCACTGCTTCTCAGTGCGTGAAAAGGAACACATATATGAGCTCTTGTCTTCAGATGATTTACTCTAATCTCCTTCTGTAGCTTGTCAGCCCATCTGGCTGGTGAGGCAGGGGGGCCATAAACCATCTCTTCATGACCTCTGTCCTTCGGAGAAGGCAGCATCTGTGCTCCATGCCTCAGGGACCGTGTTTCATGCCAGCCTGCCAGTGGCCTGTGGCCACCTGCATGGTTGTTGACTGTAGTTCTGTTACCCATATATTGTGATTTTGCATTTTGCAGCCTTTTGCAAAGACGGATGTAGGAATGGAGGAGCCTGTATTGCTTCCAATGTGTGTGCCTGCCCACAAGGCTTCACTGGACCCAGCTGTGAAACTGGTAAGATTATAATTGAATTTAGGATGAAAGTAATCCAAGGAGGATGTTTGAGGTAATCCAAGAAAAAAGGATTATTTAAGTGTGTGCCCAGTAAGAGGAAGATGCTACTAAAACGATACTCACTTTTCTTGTATGCCTCCCAAGGGAATATATTGCCGCAGTTCTAATTAGAAGCACACGGACTGCAAAAATGAGAACATGAATTAAGACATCTTAGGTTTTGATGTTTCATAATTAATAAGATTATTATAGACTTGCTTTTCACCTCAAATGGCCTTTGGTATCTCCTATAAATGGTAGATAATCTGACATCTAGAAATAAATTTCAGTAATTGATTACTTCTGTGCTGTAAATGTGTGACTGGTTCAGTAGCCCACCTTCCTTTACAACCTTATTTGAAGACTTCTTATTAACTCAGTGTTCTGACTCAGTGTTAAGGCAAATTTCAGTGTTCCTACTGCTTTTACCTCATTTTGCAGGCATTCCTTTCTCTTCCTGCTACCCCTGAGGATGGCAGTACCACAAAGCCTTGTTTTAGAACTTTATTTTCTAAGTCTTGGATCTAGGCTAATTATATTGCCCAGCAAAGTATGTAGAATGTTAATATGTAGCATCTCAAGCACCTGTAAATTATTTCTCAAAGTTCAAATGAATACTTTCAGTGCTTTTATTTATTGCTGCAGAATATTTAAATGCGTTCTAACGATACATGCCTCCAGGAGGTACAGGGAGAAAGCTCACTTAGATTAATTGGCTTCAGTATGCCTAATAAAAGGGCAGTCTGCCACCTATGATTGACTATTGTTGCTGTTCTATATTGCCTTCAATAAATCTTCCAAACAGAGGAAAGGAGGTCATTTGAGCAACTATTGCTTTCATCTGAGTTGTAAACATGTCCAGTTTAATGAAAAACACAGACTGATCTGAATTCTGCATTATCTGGTCCATTTGAGAGGTGAGATATGTGATTGTTTTCATTCTTCTGTATTTGAGCAGATATGACCACAGTGCACAAGAGGGATGCTGTGTGAAAAGCAGTATCCTAATTGTTCATCTATTTCTAGAAAAATGTCAAAAGAGTAAATTTTCAAGTATTCCTCACTGTTTCACAGACTGCAAATAATGTGGTACAGGATACCAAGGTCTCTTCAACGTAACAATGTTGTGGTTTTGCTTGGAACAAATTGTGTGCCAAGATAATGCTCAAGTATTAAAACAGTGACTTTGTTTTAGTAATATTTGTCTTACGTGCTCCTTGCCAGCATTCTGCTATTATTGACTTAATAAAACATGTACAATTTCAAGGCTCTCATTTATCTTTTCCAGCTTTATACTCCTATCAGAAGTGTGTAGACTAGAAGCATATTTGCTTTAGTCTCTTCTTGTATAGTCAATAGTAAAAGCCCCTATCAAAGAAAGATCTTACTGGCTTTTCTGCATTGCCCCCTGTCTCTGCTCTCTTCTTTAGAGGAGAACCCGGGGACATTCTGTTCCCAATTCAGAAAGTTCAGGCAACTTAATCTAACCTAAATGCATTCAGCCCCAAACACCCTTCAAAAGCAGCCGGACTGCTGGCCTGACTGCCTGTCCTTCCTGCCCTTTGGGAAACGTATAGGAGGGCAGGCAGGGACTTGGACCAGATCTGAATGCCTTTCTGAATATCTAATATTTAACATAGGTTATTATGGCAGTTTTCACCTGGTATCTCAGAACTAGTGATACTCTTGTTGTGATTCGAAGCTAGTTTGCCAGCCTCAAACCAGTTTCATAGGTCAGCCTTGCAAGGAGAAGCCTCTATGTCCCGGTGGACCTCCAATGAACATAATATTTTTTCTTCCTGGTGAAATAAGTAGTGCTAGAGATCAGCCACAGGGTACAGGCTTGGACACATCATTTGGATATTAATGTGCAAATGTAGCATTATAATCTACTTGCACGTGCCTTTGAAACATATGCTCTGAAATACCATCAGCGTGGCAAATGGAAGAGCTATCCTGTTGATAAGAGCAAAAGCTTTTTTGTTCTGAGACTATGTTGTCAGAAATGTGATGCCTTATACAGCCATAAAAGAAAACCCGATCTTCAGAAAGTACATGTTTACTCCCAGGGAATATGACAGAATTTCCTGAAGCTGCTTCTTGTTAGGCTTGAAGTGATTCAAGACATTTGTGCTACAAATAATTTATGCTGGAAGCTTCCCTTTTTGAACAGTCACTTCATCTACAAAGGTGATGTAATCTTTTCTGGGCAGGCATCTTTAGTTGTGATCGTATACTAGGAGGGAGGGGGATTGATGTAAAGATGCCCAATCTATTTCTAAATCACGTTACTTATTTCTGTTTATGCTACATCTATTAAAATACTGCTTGTTGAAGAATCTTGGCATTTTTCACTTAAAACATACAGTTACATAGAATTTGTCAGCAGCTGCTAAACCTGTGAATTAATTAACAGAACATTGAATTCACAACCCAGCAATAAACTAGAAAATAAAATCACCAATTCTTACTGTTTCCTTCTGCAAAAGATGATTTAAAAGCTCTGTTTAAATAATTTATCAGATATATAGAAAAGGTGAGGTTGGAAGGGAACTCTGGAGATCATCTTGCCTAATCCCCCTGCTCAGAGCAAGGTCAAATAGAGCTGGATTCTCAGGACTGCACCCAGGTGGATTTGGAATGTGTTCTGGGTTGGAGACTCCATAAGCTCTCTGGGCAACCAATTTCAGTGTTCAATCACCCTTACTGTAAAAAAAAATAAAAATAAATCTTTTCATTATGTTCAAATGCAATTCCTCCCCCTGCCCCCACCTAGTCCTCTTTCTAGGCATCACTGAGAAGTGTCTGGCTTCCCCCAACACTGTCAGGTATTTTTACACATTGATAAAATCTCCCTCATCCTTTCCATTTCCAGGCTGAACAACTTAACTCTCTGAGCCTCTCCTCATGTGGCAGATGCTCTGGTCCCTTTATCATCTTCACAGTACTGTGCCAGGTTTGCTCCATCTCTCTGTTGTACTGGGGAGCCCAGCACTGGGTCCTGCACCCCAGATATGTTCTCGACAGCATGAAATAGAGGGGACCACCTCGACCTGCTTGCAATGCTCTTCGTAACGCAGCCCAGGAGGCTGTTGGCCTTCAATGCTGCAAGGCCATATTGCTGGCTCATGTTCAACTTGATGTCCACCAAGACATCCAGATCCTTTTCTGCAAAGCTGCTTTTCCAATCTGGTCCCCAACCTGTACTTGTGCCCAGGGTTGTTCCTTAATAGCAGTAGGACTTGGCATTTCCCTCTGAACTTGTTATATCCTTATTTGCCCCTCCAGCCTGTTGAGGTCCATCAGAATGGCTGCACAGCTACTTGGTGTAGCAACCCCTCCTCCAAATTTTGTAGTATCTGCAAATGCGCTGAGATTGTGCTCTACCTTATTGTCCACTGTTTGTTTTCCCGGGGGTACACTGCTAAGTGACTGGCCCCCAACTGCATGTTGTATGGCTGATCACAGCCCTCCAAGCCCAGCCATTCAGCAAGGTTGTAATTCACTTCACTGTTCATCTGTTTAGCCTGCACGTTTTAGTTTATCTGACAATAGGAGCATCAAAAGCCTTATTGAAGTCAAGATAGACAACACCCGCTACTCTCCTCCCATTCACCAACCTAGTCAACTTGTTTTAGAAGGCTATCAGGTTGGTCAGGCATGGCTTTCTTGTTATAGATCGGTGTTCAATATTCTTAACCACATTCTTGTCCTTAATGTGTTTGGAAATGCTATCCAGGAGGATACCATCAGCTTCCCAGGGATGGAGGTGAAGCTGACTGATTTGTAGTTTCCTGAATCCTTGCTCTTCTCAAAAACAGGAGAGGCATTTGCTTTCTTGTAGTTCTCAGGAGCTTCTCTCAGTCACTATGACCTTTCAAAGATAATTGAAATTGGCCTCTCAATGACATCAGCCAGCTCCCTCAGCACTGCTGGGTGCATCCAATCAGGTTTGATCGACCTGTGTTTTTTCCAACTTATTTACATATTGATCCTCCTCCATCAAGGGTAAATTTTCTTGCTCCAGACTTTCCCACTGATCTTAGCAACCTGGGACTCCTGAAGGCAAACCTTACCAGTAAAGACCAAGGTGAAGAAGGCATTGAATACCTCACCATTTTCCATGTGTTTTCTAAAACCTATCGCTACACACTCAATCGGTGTCTCTATATTTGTTCCAAATCCTGAGAGGGATGATGCTGTCCATGCTTAGGTCCTGCTTATGGAGCCAGGCTTATGTTGTAGAACAGGACGTTGACTAAGAACAAGAATAAACTAGAGCTGAAATAGCTGGGATTGTTGGTGTCCAGAGCATCCCCCTAAATTTTTACTGAGGCTGTCTACTGTGTGGCAAAGACCTGGCCTTTCTCCTTGGTGCCCATGTTGGCCGGGGAGATGTACTCTTTCACGTGATGGGACAAGCAGTTCCTCCAAGCCTTCCAACAGAGTGGAGAGGAGCTGAGGCAGTGACTGACAGGTACCTCTGAGCAGGAAGCAGAGAGCCTGCTCCTGATGGGAGAGGTCAGAAGTCTTCTGACAAAATAATCCTGAGATTGAAACATGGTTTCAGAGCAAACCCATTCACCCAGAACTCAAAGCGTCTAACTTCTGGTGGGTTTGCACCAGAAGCTTGTTTGTGTTCGTCCACACAACTGTAACTCTTTTCACCTGTCAGCTGCCGTGGAAGGGCTATGTCAGGTTCCTAAATTCAACTGAAGCTTTTGCAAAGACAAGTGAAGCCCTGTGTAATTAAGCATGGTAATTAATTTCATAATTTTTTTTTGCTTCCAGTTCAGTGCTTTTGGGGAGTCAGTAGGAACCATGTCTCTCTCAGAAACATAAGAAGGAGAATCAGCTACTACTGCTAGTCAGGTATTTCTATGAGAAGAGGAGTTTACTGTGGAGTGCCTTGCAGTTAACAGAGCTATTGCAATGGCTTAGAATGATCTGGTGGAAGCCTTTTAGATGACTCGTGGCCTATGCCCTGTGGAAATGGATTGGTAGAATGAGGAAGCAGATGTAAGAATCATGTACACGTATATCAACCTCCAGCAGCATTTATTTTTAATTGGTAGTAGGACATAACAATGAGATGTGGGAAAATTCCAATTTCTTTTTCCAAAGGATGTGCAATGGGGCATTGTTAATGTTGGGAATGCATTTGTTGGCTTAGGGAGATGGGGTTTATGTATTAAAAGATTTAGAGCAATCTTCTGCAGTGTAGCGAGCTGAGACTACCAAAGGAATCTAAAAGTATTTGTGCCTGTTAAACGTTTTGGAAATACCTGACTTAACACTGTCTTGTTTGATTGCAAAACTGTGAATTCTTCAGTGGGCATTTAAAAATGCTATCTTAAATTGTATTTGAAAAATGTTTTATTTTAGAATTCAGCAGAGGATGACGTTGTTAGATCTGTTTGATGTTACTGTAACTCCCCTTCAATTTGATGAGAGCTTTAAGAGTGGATTTGTTCTCCTACTATATATGCATATCTACACTAGCATATATACAAGACTACTGCATTATTGCTGCTTGTCAGCTTCTTTTTTGAGTTCCTACACTCGTTTTGTGCTTTGAGTATTCCCCTGGTCTACTTTTAATTATGCACGAGGTCAAATAGCAGAATTTCACTACTAGTTGTGTTTTGATGTAGGTTTTGTTAACAGGTTGGCTGGAAGTATATGGCTTTTTTTGTGGATGATTGACTGTAACTTGCATTTCCAGATAATTAACTTTACCTTGGATATCATGGGAATCATGTCCACCTGTTATTAAACAATCCATAGCAAACTGCTGAAAATAAACTAGCACACAAAGCTGTTACCTTTGAAAGGAACTCTTGAGGAAAAGTTTAAGATTCTACATTCGTTCAGCCATGCATTATTACTAACAATTAGCTTAATTAAATGTGTAACTGATTTATGAAAAAAATGATTAACATTATGTGTGTGTGATCATCCTCTCTTATCTGATCTCGTATCAGAAATAGCCATATCCAAGGAAAATATGTTATTTCGCTCTTCTCTGTCTTTTTTTCCCTTTTTTTCCACATATGGAAAGCTAAACAAAAATACCATAAGTGTTGGAAGTACTTCATGGTGAAGGAAAAAAAAATTGATATTGCTAAAAAAAGTTTTGCAACTTTGCGCTTAACATGTGTAGTTCAAAATACTGAAATACATCTCAGACAAGTGATTTGGATAAATGATTATTATAGATCAGATCTCTTTAGAGTTTCATGCCACCTTCCATATAAGCTAAATAATTAACATGCATGACTGTTGCTCTTTTCAGCAAATCCAAATTAATTTGTTCATGATGTGCACTGACCATAATAATAACAGGCTTCAGATTATTGAAGACTGTTATTATTCCTGTTCCAAAGGAAGCTTGTGAAAAATCTTTTAATTCTGATAGCCCAGTTATTAGGAAAATAAATTTACTGGTATTGGAATAGAAGGCTTTGTCAAAGTAACCAGAAAGCTTGTTAACTTTGCTGATTTTGCAAAAATGAAGTGTTTTAGTACTCCTAGCATGACAAGAGAATGGCTTCCATTTAAGCCCTTGATCCGTTCTGTTCAGCTAAAGCAACCACAATCAGCTTTTGGCCAGGTAGGTTCTGGAGCTAAAGCTGTGACACAAATGGCATTTAAAGTCCATAGAGCATTGAACCAATTCTGAAAGAACTGGAATTACTGTTGGCAGAACTCTTAAAAAATCTTGGCCCCAGTCTAATGAAAACTCTCTGTAAGCTATGAAAGTATTGCAGTCAGAACTTTCCCAACAACTCAGGAATCTGTCATTTGCTCAAATTGATTTTTACAGTGAAAATTTAAATTACTGATAGTTGGATTTGGGTTTACAACAATATTATTAAAAGGCTGAAATTCGTGGTACAAGTATGCAAGGTTCTGCACAAATCTAGAGTAATAGGAGTACCCTCCAACAATTAATAGTCTAACCAGGGGAAGATGGTTGCATGCTGGGATAAATGACTATAACATGCAGACTCCTTGAGCAGAAAGCATATCAGGGTTAATCATTTTATTCTCTGAAATCCTGAAAGGATTGCTGGGCTTTTGAATGAAGGAGGAAGCAAAAGAAGGGAGCAAGAGGAAAGTGGTGGAGCGAACATGAAGGCAGCACAGGCATGGACTGTCCAGAACCATAGCTGTAGGAAGAAGCAGTGCCTCCCATAGTTCATTAGTTTTTGTAGCCCACCTGGCTTGCTTTGATTCTGGTGTTCTGAGAAGTCAGGTTTCCATTTTTGGGGGAGTCTCCTAAGTTTGAGACTTAGAAATTAGAGGATACTTTTGGTAGGAAATATTTCATTTACATTAAAGTACTGACTTCAATTCACAGAAATAGAAAATATTGAGTTAATCTATAGAGCCTGGGTAAAATTTTGAGAAACTAGGAGTATGTAAGCGTGATATGCAGTCTAAAACATTTTAGTAGATCCAAGTGTGTAGTGAATGGAGAATTTATCATATTCTGAAAGTCAGGCCTTTTGGAGTCACTCAAGTCTGGTATTTCAACTTTAGTAATCTCCAGATTTCATAGACTATTAAAAAAAAAAAAAAATCACCCAAGACAAAACCCAAAGAAGCCAAATAGTGGCTTGCAAGCAGTTGAGGTGGGGCCTACATGTGGGGCTGTGTGCTGCTGCAACCCTGCAGCTGTGCCATGGCTGTGGTGGCAGGTCCCTGGGTGACCCCTGGCCCCAGGTGTGGGAGGAGGTGAGTGAGAAGAGATGCTGGAGCTGACATGCTCAGCTTGTCACTGGACTTAGCTACGTGCACACCCCAACCCTAAGGTGTCACTGCCATTCGTCCTCCTCGAGTCCTGCCAAGCGCTCCCCATTTCCTTGGCAAGTCTCCTGGCTTCCTGCCCTGTGGAAATTTTGTTATGTGGCATGTTGGGTTGTTAAGTTGGGCCTTTCCAGCCATAGCTCAAATGTAGATGTAGACACAGCGTTCTCAGTTAAACTGGTTTAACTCAAACTTTTAGCAGTAAAAATCTGTCTGTACTTTCTGTTCTCAGGAGCTGAATCTCTGAAATGCAAACGCTTCTGAATTACTACATACACCTGCATTCAATTAATACTTTCTGTGGTTTCCATTTCAGCAGAAAGAGACAAGACTCAGCTGCTAAAAATAATATAATGATTTTGCTGAGGGTGCTGAAACATCTTGCTTTATAACTTGCATCTTTGCTATGTAGTCACCACCCAGCTTGCACATGCTGGGTAAGGAGTGGTCTCCAATATGGCCTTGGCCTTCTCCAAAATGGCTATTTTGAATATCAATTACTGATTTCAAAGGCAAGAACAGTGTTGTTTGTGCTAGCCTTGGTTTATTAAGGTAATGCATATAACTAGCGTGTTTAGTGACACAGCATCTTACTCTGCATTATTCCATTTTAAATGCTGTATTACTGTAGGAAAAACAGACAGTAGCATCAAGGACAAAATTGTGGGAAGCATCTTATAATATCAACTCCTTTGTCTTCTTTAAACATAACAACTAATTCTTATGAACATTAGTACATCACTATGATAGTTTTTCAATAAATTTTTGCAGAACTTTAATAATAAATTCTGAAATGCATACTTTGTGTTTTGTCATCCTATCACTGAACTACAATTACGCAATGTAAAACAAGCATCTTCACATAAAAGTTTTTTGATGACTTGAGGAGAAGACAGCAGGAAGTTACTATATGAGTTATTTCTTTACAAAGCCATTCCAACATATCAGTCATCTGATTGACAACATTTCTGAGTCCTTTCAGGACCTGGAAAGTGTTTGTTTTGTTTGGTTTTGGTTTTTTTTGTCCTACCTCAATTTCAGACATATAGTTTTTGAGAACAGTAATTTTAGGAATTTGGACCTCTGTGCTATTTACGGGCTTCTACATTGTTTTGTTTGGTTACTATAACTTTCTGATGTACAGCTTAGGACACATATATATATATATTGTATCTACTTCTGACTGATGATTAATAGGGAGAAATATCCTCAGTAATATAGGATTATGGTTCCAGACAGATAGGCCTAATTTGTATTGTCGAATCTGAAATTCCTAGAAAGTCTTTGAATAATCTTGTTTGGCTGCTCTAGAGCAGACAGTGCAAAGTAACTTTTTTTTCCTATATTTTTCTTGCTGTACTCCTGTGTGATATGCTTTACATAAAATCATGAGGTTAGGAATTGTGGGAAAATAACAGAAGATTGGCAAGGAGGATTGTAAATGCACTGAAGTGACCTGAAGCTGGGCTGTAGAAAAACACATATTTGGTACTAGTTGTTTAGCCTTGTGTGTTGGACAAGTAGAACATCTGTGTTTAGAAAACATAAGCCTCTGATAGACTTAGAGGCACCTTATCGAACATGCTTGAGGTTCCTGCCCTGCTGTAGGAAAGATCAAAGCCCAATGGTAAACTGTGGCTGCGTGAATCCTTGAAATACAGGCAAAACCAGCAGATTTGGTGATTCTCTAGTATGGATCAAGCTCTGCAGTGCCTGTGTCCCCACTTGTGTGCCTCTGCTCAGGTGATGCTCTGGGGATCCCCTGGTTGGCGAGGTAATGAAAATGAATTTACTCTGCATTTCATCTATGCTTGTGTGGTTGTTCCTGCAACCTCCCTGTGCTGCTCACACAGGAGCCATCATCTTCACAACTTCTGTTCTGATCAGGAGCTTTGTTCATATGATACATCTGGTGAAATGGAGGAGGCAAAGAAAGCAAGCACATTATGGCCTTGGTAATTGTGCATTTTCAACTCCCTGAGACTGAGCAGGGCGAGGGGGTATTTTTTCCGTATCTCACAGCTTGAAGCTGTATTGGTATTTCTGCAAAGCTGGTGCTGAAAGTCTTCTAGAGATCTGCTGATGAAATGGTTTATTTTCTTTAGTTATGGCCTTCTATAGTCATCCAAGGTCTCTTATTAAAAGTACAGAGTACTATCTTCTTGAACTGTCTTGCAGTAATTCAAAATCAATTACACTTTTTTTTTTTTTCCCCCCCATACTCCTCATCTGTTTTGGTTTCTAGGCAAACCTGGTAAAATAACTGTTTTCCTAACTGATCTCCTTCTTATGGTTTCATCTCACCAAACTGAGGCCTTCTATTCAGCTGATATAAATTTATACAGTTCTCTTGGCATGCAGATCTATGTGTTTTTTAATGAACTGCCTTTGCATATGATCCAGGTTCTTTTGTTTCCTTCTATTAAGGAACAATAACAACAAATTGTAATGAGTCATTCTAAAATCTGCATTTATACTACTGTAAAAATAACTCTTTACCATTGGTAGCCAAGACCATTTTGATATCTCTGACCAGCTCTAAGAAAAACAAGGATCACAAAGCACGCTGTTGTAGTACTCTCCTTTTAATATATTTCTGAAGTCAGGCCTTGGGTGAGCAGGAATCCTATTAAGTTGGAGTCTAGCTGAAGGAAATATAACATGCAATGCTTTCATGGCTTTATCCATAGATCATCTGCCTCCCCTACAACTAATTAGTGTTCTAAGTGAATAGCTGCCCAGTCCAACATACGTAAAAATAAAACAAGTTGCTGCTAAATCTTGTACCTTTAGAAGTGATAGGTGTACCATGGTTTGGAAAAAGTCAAGATAGGGTTGATTTCAAAAGAGGATCTTAAGTGTGATGCATACTTCTAAGCTATTTAAATGACTTCATGAAAAATATGTTCACTTTGCCTAGGTATAAAGTCACTGCAAAGCATTTCAGATATTACATCTTAAGGAATGCTGAGCACTGAAGAGGCAAATACTGCAATCTGCACTTTTTTAATTGGGCTTCAGTTGCTCTTACAAACATAGGCAGACAGACAAGAGCAAACACTGGCAGAGACTAAGTAGAATCGAAGGTTTTAACTCTCTCCCGAGTGTGCTTCTCTTCTAACTGGCATACATGGAATGCATGATGCAGTAGCAGCTTTGCTCCCAGGAACTGTAGGTGGCAGAAGGCATGAACCTCTCTCCCTCTAAAAGAAATATGCTCAAATGAAGAGGTGAAGGCTAAAAATTTGTCCAGACATGAGATGAAAGCTCACAAATTATTACATTCTGTGGGAGAAACAACCCAGGTTTGTTGAGGATCTTAATCTGTTGGGAAAGCAGTAAACTACAAGCCCTATGTAGAGCCTGAGCAATGATATGCTAGGAATTAGGTTACAAATGTGGGTTGTCCAGGCTTCCATCACATCACTGCCCCCTTTGACTTATCTGAGATTTCTCCATTGACTTCTGTAAAGGGTGTAAAGTGGCTAAAGTTTCATTTTCCTACCCTAGCCCAAATGAATTTGGAAGATCCTTTCAGAGAGAAGAAACAGAAATTCTAGCACAGACTGTCTGCTGAAACTCTTCTCCAAGAACCTCTTACAAGTCTGATTTCATTTCCCCTCAGGGAATAAATTAAGGGATTTGAAGGATTTTAATCATAAAGGAACTTATGAATCTTAGGCATGTAATGTTTACAGTTTAAGAGTAACTTTTGATCTAGAAAGGACCGTTACTGAGAAGAGAAATTATACCGCATATTCCACAACAGCAGTGCAAATCTAGCAAATAGTTAACGAGTGTTGGTTGAATTGTTATTACAATTAACAATTCCATCAAACTTCAGCTAGCTGTGTGCTGGTAGAAGCCAGGTCTTCCTATTTCCTATTACAAGGAAGTTCAAAACAGAAAAAGAAAACATGATTGGCTGTGTCAGAAACTGTAGTAGAGAAGTGTTCGGCTAACCCCTGGTGAATGAACCTTTCCTGCAAGGACTGCTCTGTTTAAACAGTGCTCCAAGTACTATTTCAGGCTACAGAAAAATAGACATATGCAGCCAGCAGATGGGTTGCAAACATGGAGTATATGATATAGATAAGCTGTTTGTAAGTGAGATTCTGAAATTCGTTGTGCTGGTGTACAAAATAGTGTACTGCCCCTCCTTGTCAAATATTTCCCCTGACCATATGTAATAACATGAAGTTAATTACATGTGCTGGTGCTATATTCCACCACTCTTTCAAATATCCAGAAAAATTAAAGATCCTTGGAGTTCAGTAGGATTGTACAGGACACTATTCTATTTTTACAAAAACCAATTGTTGTCTAGATTGTGAACTCTGTTTGAAAACCAAACCAAACCAAACCACAAGACTTAAATTACTATCAGTGAGTGTCCTTGTGACTTCTGTGATTTGTCTGTGGTAACATATAAAGCAGGCAAGGGAGTAAAGGCAGGGGGTGCAGCTTTTATCTCTACAGCTCAATGTTCTTCCTCTCATCTCTCCCCAAAACACATTGGTATCTTCTGTACTTCTTGTTCCCTGGCATGTTACTGTTCCCCAAACCATGCTTTGGCATCGTCACATGTGGTACTTACTGAATCAATGCTGTCACTTAAAATTCTTTACCCAGAGTTGTTTATGTACAAAGAAAGATATCTGGTAGAAACACTTCCTCCCCATTTTACAGATGTAGAAATTAATACACTTGGGGAAAGCTGCGTAGATGACAAGGTTTGCATAAGAAGGCAGTGGCAAAAGTCCAGATAAGATACAGGTCATCTAATTTCTGCTTCCCTTGCTCCTGTTCAAATATGTCAATATCTGAGAGAAGACATGGGGAGGTTTCTGTAATATATTTTTTTCTGAGTGGGAAGTCTAGCCAGTTCCTAAAACCTAAGAAAATGCTTTTGACTTTCAAAAAGGACATATTCTAAAATTGTTAGCTTATTAAATTGCAGTAAAAAGTTTAAAAGTTATCTATGAGAGTAAGCAAATGAGATCTGCAGCAAGGCAGGAGGAAAGACGGGGTTCTGCACATGAGATGCTTTTTGCTTGGCAGCGGTGTCTGGAAGGGAGGTCACCCTAATCCCTGTTATCACCTGAATTTTTCCCAGATATAAAAATAAGCTCAAAAATGAGCAGTGAGACAGAGGCTTGTGACTTTAGAAGCTTGGGAAGTTTTACTGTGCTTTCCATTTTTACTTATATTTATTCACAAAGGAAATATTTGACAGAAATTAAGTAAAAAATGCCCATATTGAGTTTGATGAGCATTCTGGATTTTGGCACAAACCCTACCTACCTCACCTTTTCTGTTTTGTGGATTAAAGCGCTTTGCTGCTTCATCCTTCTGTATCTTTTTCTCCCTTATTGTCTTTGCCTGACACAGTTTCTTGGGTGCATATTCTTTCTTTTCTCTCTCAGAACCCTTGTCAGTTCTAAATAACTTTTAAATCACTTTGTCTCTGCTAGAGAGCAAAATACTGGTACTTATCTTTTTATATTTTCTGTAACTTGTTGCAACACTACAATCCTACATATAGCAGCTTAAAAAAAAACAAACAAAGAAACAAACAAACAAACAAAAACTAAAAAGAAAAAAAAACAAACATGGAGAGTGCTAGAAAAGAGATTTGAGAAGAAAGGATTTTTTTGTTGTTTGTTAAAAACACCAAAATACATCCAATATTTAGCTATTATTTACTATGGGAAAGAACCTCCTTTAGTAAACATGAAAATGAAAATTTCGATTAGGTTCTTAAAATACAGTGGGCTATAAATGGAATGTGAATAGTGCAGCTGGGTAGCATTATAATAGAATTTCCTTCTGTTATGTACAGGAGATAGGGATGACCTTCATCACTCACTATAAGCTCTCTCTTTCATGAATTACGAGCCATTCAGCTATTAGTGGAATTAAAATCTATAACACTGCCAATCATTGCCCCGTATCCCTATGGAGCCCTTCGTCTAGCTGTCAGCATGAGGGAGTCTGCAGTCTCTGCAGATATATGCCAGTGATATGTTTATAGCCCAAGCGAAGGAATAGTGTGGGGTTTTTTTCCTTTTCTGTGCTTCAGCAATTTTGTATAATCACCACATGATTTTACACTTCAGGAACAGCAATGTAAGTTAATGGCCACTGGTTTATGGACTGAGAGTTGTGGTAACAAGTTACTGGTAACAAAATGTAGGTAAGAATGTTTTAAACTTAAGCACACGTATAACAGGCATGATACCCTGACCAAAGGGTAGAAGACCATAGCAGAAGACCAAGTTCAGATCATGGTGTAAAATCAATTCCTAGCCAAAACTTTGAGTTGCTTTGTGGGTTCTTTTGTTTGTTTTCCTTGGGTGGCCTTTGAACTAAATACTTGGAAATTTACTATAATTCATACCAGAGCTGACCTGAAACAACATTTTGCAAAGCTGAACTCAAACTAAGCTGAGAATGTGCCAGTTGTATCCTTATTTGGGGTATGTAAAAGTCATAACTCATGGTTATGACTGCATTGACTCCTCACTTGAAACTCAAGATCAGTGAATCTGCGCAAATAGAGCCTTCCTTCCGACCCCTTAGAAAAAAGGTAAGAGCTGGCCAAAAGACCCCTTCTCGTTTCAGATAAGTTATTTTTCTTTTGCTTAGCACGTGGCCACTGTTACCCAACAACTGACACATTTACTGATAGCACCACTGTTAGTCCTGTTCCTAAGGTGCAAATGGAACTGCATAACTTTCAAACACTGGTACATATCTGCAGTAGGTTTGTCAGTGTATTTCAAGGTCTAAAAGTGCTTTTGCTATCTTGAAGAAAATAATTACTTTTCTTTTTCAAGATAGGGCTAATGAGGCAACAGAAACATGTGTTACAGTTAAGATGAGGCGCTGTACTGAGAATGATGGACGAAGTGAAAGCAAAACCACATCTTTGTCAACAACTAGAAATAGAGGCCCAGTTCCTCTCAATTATTCTTTCTAATGGGGATTGACACAATTGGTTTCACAGAATCTTGTTGAAAAATATATTCTGCTTTTTTTACAATGTTAATGGATGCACCCAGTTCATCATGGCTAATTAGGTGTTCTGAATTATCATCTTCATTTGTTACAAATGTCACTTCCTTTGATGATATTGGATATATAATGAGAGACTGTCGTAGTTTCAGGTTTTGGTGAGGTCTGTGATTGATCAATTTTTGACAGGAAAGAATTGTTTAACAGGGCTGCATGGTGAAGCAGTCAGTGGAAAATTTCCTTTCATAACGTTTCTGTGTAATTTTGCAGCGCCACCGCTGCCACACATGAAATAACAACATGACTGAATTTCTTTTTGCTGGCATTTAGCAGGACCTATGGGGGTGTGCAGAAATCAATGGGGGATCAGGAGCCTGGAAAATTACATACTTGAAGAATTAATGAACTATAATTCTGTATTACATCCTCAATCACATTTTTCTTCCTTTTCATTAATGGAACTAAATTAGTTTTCCATGGACAGAGCACTTTAAAAAATGCAATCATGCTCTTGCTAGGATTTAAAAAAAGAGGAAAAAGAGACTTGTTTTAACAATAGTTATTTTTTGTGCAACATGACAGTTGGAAATTTTTAGTGAAGAATTTATCTGCAGCACTGACTCAACCTGTTGAAGCAATTTTTAATGGGACATTTATAGCCCCAGCTCTAGTTTCCTGCCGTTTGAGACAGATTATGGTTTTAAGGTGATTCAGCTAGAATTTCTACTAGACCTGGACGATGCAGAGATAGAAGCAGCAACTCCAAAGGCATTCAAAGTGCATTTTTTCTGACATGGGCCTAATTAATTGTCCAGGGGAGCAGAGAGAGGAAAGGCCATAGTCTTCACTCTTCTTTGAAGGATGCATCTGATGTTTCTAAGGCTATATCATCTGAGTCCTTTTGCTCATGGAATTACGTTAGGATAAAATTGTGGGTGGCTCTTCTCTTAGCTGTGCCCCACAGGCCAGCTGTAATCATGATTTAAACTTGTAACTGAATCAAATGTTGGGATGCAGATGCATTTAAATTCAAGAATATTCTATGGTTTAGTGAAAACTATGATGTGAGAACTCGTACAGTGAAAATTTATCCTAGTACTCATTACATGATATCATACCTTTAAAGAATTACTGGATGCTGAACAAATTACAGTGAGACTGAAACAAAATCAGGCACCAGGACTTCTATTGAGCAAGGAAGATAGGGCCTTCTAATCAGCAGTGTTAGAAGAAAGGAGGTGATCAGGCTTTACAAAACAGATTTCAAAGGCACTCTAAACAACTAATTTTTCTGGCATAATTGATACATTCCTGGGTTATTTCAGCAGTCTTCTGTATTCTTGGGTTTGTCCTTTTTATTTTTATTTTTTTTTTATTTTATTATTCCTCTCTATGATATTTGTATGCGTGTGATATATGGGAATGTAGTGGGATGGAAATCCCAAAAGATTATACTTTGTTTTATCAACAAGCTAGCTCCAGTATATCAAACTAGTTCCAGGCTCTTATATTTCTCCACTGGGACCTGTTTTTGCATAAGATCTCAAATGAAAGTTCTGATTGAACAGCAAGGTCTCCTCAAGTATCATCATATTAAAATCTGCTGTCACATGAAAACCAACATAAACACTTTTCTCTCCTTAAATGTGAGAGATGGGACTCTAGAACTTGCAGTAGATATAATGAACTGTTTTCCAAACTACTCCAGAAAATTGAATTTTGACAGCAAATACATTATGCAGTAGAGTGAACTTTCATTTTGTCCTACTGAATAAGGCCTTTTCTGCCTTGCATATGTATTTACTAAAATCAGATAATTGAGACATCATCTTAATCCTACTGGGTATTCTGTTATCTGAGTGTAAGTCTGAATAGCTGGGACATAATCTTATATATCCAAGCCAGACATAACATCCTTGAAAATGTATTGACATATGCAGAGAAATATTAGAGTCTGACTGTTCCTAATGTACCAGTGGAAAAAAACATTGAAGATTTATCTTTTTAAACAGCTTCATAGTCTCCTATATCATTTCTTCACTGATCCGTTTCTGAAATTATTTTTCCTTCAGTGTTTGCACTTCTACTCTGTATGGGGCTGGGATGTGGGTGGCCTTGGAGGTTATAATTAGGCTGGAAAGGCTGTTGCCTTTGAAATAAGATCTCAAATTTAGTCTAAGTCAGTAGTGACTGAACATTATGGAAGTTGGTGGCTGGTCATTATTTTTTATAAATATATCCAGTGATAATAACCCAATTAGCACTTGGACAGATTATTATAATTAGGAGTCTCTATTAAATTGCAGTCTTAGCTGAGTGCCATGTATTATACTGTCCTAGAAGAACTTGCAGGATGGAAAATAACTAAATTCTAGGTATTGACAGCTGCCAATCTGTGGTATTGCCTTCTTGACAGAAGAGGGCTACTGGGGCTTTGGTTTGTATTGACCTGGATAAAGCATTTTATGAAAGAAAGGCTTTTAGGACTGAGTTGTGCTCTCTGTCTTTATAACTTTGTGCTTGATGATGACATACAGGCTTTTCTGAGAGGAAGATTTGATGATTAATATTTCAGTCTTGAAGTGAGTAAAATAAAATGGTATAAACCCCCGTCCTCTTTCCCCATACCATGGTTCTTTGTTGAGTGCAGCTTGACCACATTAGAGAGCTTGGTCCTATTGCTAGATGAAAGAGCACTGCTATCTTTCAAATTGGCAATTTTATACCACTTTCAATCTTCAAAAGCTCTTATTATACAGAAATTCTCTAATAATATTCATCAGACAGCTAGCTTTCCTTTTTTTCTTGCTGTACCAGTGGATAATTTGCTAATGATCTTATTTTACTCTTCAGGGAGCAGAGTTTTCTCAGTTTCCCCAAGAGCAAGGGGTGTAATAGCTGGAACTGTTGCTGCAGTTCAGGAAATGAGTGATGCTGAGGTATAAAGAAGGTGATTTGGAAGAGCAAGGGTTTTTTTTTCATGTCAAGGGAAGCTTAGTGTATACAGCACTTACTTTCAAAATGCCAGTGACAGTGTGTCTACTTGGTTAGAGTGGGGCTTCAGTTAGGAAAAAAAAAAACTGAGTTTTTTTCCAGTTGAAAAATGAGTAACAAAATAGGGAAATAACTGGGCTGCCTGATTTCAGCTTAAGAAAAACGCACAGGAGAAAACCTGAATATCTGAAATGCAAATCATGTACAACCCAAGTGCGTAATAATCAGTTACCCTGCTTTGTGGTAGTGGGGTATGTACAGTATTGCCATGAGTGCGCCATGAGTTACATAGGGCAAGGAGAGTCCCCATGTTCCTGGTGTTTTGTGGGCTCACAGCCTTACAGGTGTTTGTGTGTTCAGCAGTCACAGTGTTTCAAGAGCTGAAATCACAAATCTTCTGCTGTGCAAATGCCATAGGGTGAAGTGGAGCCAGAGCAGAAGGTGCTCAAGTGCTTCAGCACAGCCATGCAGCTGCTCTCCAGCTTGGAGTGAAGGTTATTTCCAGCAACTGTCTTGGTATTGGTTTCTGTTCCAAACCTGCCCACTTGTATCAGTGGGGTGGCAGATTTGATATGTGCAGCTGTGCTCTTTATTAGAAAAGGAAAGAGAAAAACAGAAAAAAATCGAGAAAATGCCACCTCCATGATAGTGAATAGGAGTTGTGTAGGAGTTCTGCCATAAATTAATTGGAGCACGGCCAGGTTGAGACTGCTCTGGCCCATCACACATATGATACTCTATTTTCCTTCCTGGATGGGGATGCTTTTGTTTGTTTGTTTGTTTGTTGTTTTTTCTTCTTAAATGCCCCCCTCCCCACCCCCCAATGTTTCCACAGCTTCTTATAGCCAGTTAAAGGGCAGAACTTGCATACTCAGAATAAGATGTCTGTTTTATTTTTTTCCTGCTTAAGAATGTCATCACCAGCTATTGGAAAAAAAAAATCCCTCCTTTCCTTCTACTTAAACATTTTGTTTAATTTCTTTCATAAATGGAAATACAAAGCTTGTCAGTAACTTCCTTCTATAGAGTAATATTTCATTTTTCCTGCCATTCTAGTACAGCATCAAACAGGACTTCATTAGTGATGTTAATGTTCCATATAGCCCACTGATAAGCCATAGCCACTGGCCAAGCAAAACTTCAATCAGTTTTTCTTCTCTTGTCAGCTCACACCTCTGACTGAGCAGCTGCAAGATGATTCATCAGAGGATGTTTCACCATAGGACAGAGAAAAATTATTTCTGGCTGCTTTTCCCATACTAATAAGATAATTTCAGTTGTAGATAACTTTTGCAGCACTTCCTGAGCCATGCTATGCCCATATGAAAATAGCAATCCTTTTATCCAAATGTCAAGAAAATTTTCCATGAAATCAGTGCTTTAGCTCTGCAAAACACATTTCTGCTTTTTTTTCTTGTTGGAGTTGTGACAGTTATATTTTGTCCTATTACAGAGGAAGTCTCCGCTAGAATTAATGATCAGCATTAGCTGGGAGATGTAGAACAAAATTCTGTGCATAAGGAATACAGATATTCTGAAACTCACTAGCACGTGCTGTAAAATGTCATTTGCCTAAAAAGTTAGTGCTGAGGAAAATTGTTTTGGATTTCTTTTGTTTGCTGAAAAGCCATGTAAGGAGTAATAGATTATTCAGCATCAGTGCAGCAATGGTTCCAGGCAAACAATCTGTCAAGAATAGGACATTTCTTAAAGACCAGCAGTTTGCTTCCATCCATGCTTTTTGTGAAAGGGTTTCTTACATAACCTCACTCAACTTTGCATGCAGCCATAACAAAACTAGAAGATAGTACTTCTTTTTTTTATTGGCATCTGTAAAAGCACTTCATCCCAAGTAATATTTCTTGTGATCTAGGTTTGTCAGCTAGTTGCAAATAAATACAGAAAAGCTGTTTTTGTTGTCAGTTTACCAATACTGACGTGACATTCAAGGCTTGTTTTTCCTGCATAATCAGCAAGTGAATTCATCAGAATGCATTCAGCCTGTGCCTGCAATACTGTGCTTATAATTATAAGGCTTACAGACTCACAAATAAAGTCTCCTGAAGAGGGGAACATGGGCTTTCTTTAATTCATATCTGTTACTTTGGCCTGAATAACACTCTTTTCTCCAACTCATCACAAATAAATAGATTCCACTTTCCCAAAGAAGAAATATATGCCATGCATTGTCTTAATGCACATTATTAAGTAGCAAGTATGAAGTTTTACATCAAGTCTGAAGAGCAGTTCTGCTCTTTCAGCCTCTGAGGAGACATGCTTCATTGATACTCTGGGGCTTGTAGCTTTGGCCAAACCCAACAAGTTATCTTATACTGACCAGGTGATCCCAAGCGTTTAGCATGGTAACTTACATTCTGTTCTGCCAGGTTGCATATTCCCCCGTGGTAAGGGAACTTGTAGATTGTAGCCCTTTCTTCTTTTCCTTTCCTTTTTCTCAAGTAATCTGCGAGTATCTGAGTGAATAGCAGTAGATAAGGCACAGACTGCAAACCAGCCTTTTCTCACTACAGTAACATAATTTTCATTGATCTGCCTCTGATCTCTCAAACACCTCTGAGGTCCCACTGGGTACTGGCTGCTCACAAGAAAAAGGCCAGAGTTTATACTGATTGAGAGAGAGACACATGGCGCAGCAGAAGGTGGTAAAGGTTTGGCATTTCTCAGTCCTGCAGCAGGACTACGTGGATGATTTTCCTGGAATTCATAGTGGAGTTGAAAATTCTGTGTTTTAAATCAATAGAGACTTATGGCTTAATTTGTCATATACAAAGCAGCAAAAATACATGCTTAGTGCAATATTCCAGCCAGAGTACTGGTAATTTTCATTGTCATAAATACTGGTAATGTACACCGGGCATGCCCAGCCAGAGAAACTGGTGATAGAAAATCAGACTGAGACGTGATAATTAAATTTTCTAATGAAATTTCATCAGATAACTGTAAAACTTTTAAAAAACAATACACTCATTATATGGTTGTACAGTTGTTCCAAAGAAATTACAAATAAATTTTATTTAGTGTGTAAATAAAATACTCAGAGCACATCCCACCTAGCCCCTGGCATGTAGAAGAAAAATGCAACTCAAGACTAAATGTGGGTGACTGAGCAAAACCCGACAGTATATGCAGGTGTCCCCCATGTAATCAATAACTTTCTTTCCTTCAAATATGGAACAAAGTGTTTTCAATTGATAAGGAAGCCTTTAGGTTTTTTAAGTTTATTTTTTAATAGATTTCATAAAAGACTAGAGGGAGTATATCTTTATCTATGCACAGATTATTATTCCCAGAAAAGAGATTTGTGCCCTTATTGCAGCTCACAATTGTTTTTCTTAGCCAGTTTACAGTTTCTCCCGTGAAAATAGGAGATGACATAAATGGGAGCAAACAGGAACTATGGTTAGAATTTGGCATATTTTACATATATCTCAGCGATCATACCACACCTTTCCTTCATAGCTGCATCCTGGAGGATACTAGATCAACTGCTGAAGTACTTTTAAGAGCTTGAGTCTTGATTTGTCATTTTAGTTCTTAGTTTTAAAGATTCAACCTTTTAAAAAAAGATTGAATCCCTACACTGAGGGTTTATTATTCATTATTATAATTGATTATTCACTACTACTACTACTACTATTATTATTATTATTATTATTATTATTATTATTATTAATTGCATCATTATTCAAACTCATAGTGGGGGGTTTAAAGTTTTTTGTTTCTGAAGGCACTTTGCGTGCGTTGCATCTCCCTCGATGCCAGTTCCATAGGCACCTCTCAGTCAGCTTGCTGCTCAAGTAGGTGTGCTACCTCTGGTACAAAACACAGTGATAATGCGCTACATATGATAAGAAAGGACACATTTTTATTCCCCTTAAACTCCATAGTCCTGGTATTCTCTGACTGTTAACAGCACTCACACTCCAGAACCTATTCCTTAGTATACAGGTCATTGCGTAACTGAATGTGCTGGAAATGAACTTGTCAGAAAGTTCTCTGCATCTCTGGTGAGTCCATGAGTTCAAGTGTCTGCAGGACATGCTTAGGTGAATTTTGGATCTAGTGAGTGCATCCAGAAACCCATTCTTTGGTGAGTTTTTACTGTAAACTCTAGTCAGTGGAAATTAATGAACACACATCCAAAAGGAGTTATCAGGCGGAGGAGAATGTTTTGTATTTCATTGTTAGGGTCTCAGCATTTGTTTGGAATCCCAGCTGCTCTTTTTGATAGTGAGAGAGGAGACAACAGTCAGTTATGTTGAGAGTTGGTGACACTGGTGTAAGTCAACAGGAACTCCACAAGATAGGGAAGCCCTACTAACGTAAAATAAGTGTCACCAAGAGCATAAGCAAGGACCAGAGCGAGTATTTGTTTTGATATGCCTGCAGAAGCAATCTTTATCAGGTAGCCTGCACTGATCTAAGGGTTAACATCTTATTATTTAAACTGGAATCCAATTCCTTTCTTCATACTGTGCACAACTTATGGGGATGTCAGATTGATTACCTATCATGTATTTTGACAAAATGAGTTGGTAAAATGTAAAGAGTAAATAGGGATTTGCAGAGCCAATACTGTTAGCCAAGACCTTTTATGGAAATGACTCTAAACTTTGCTGCAAATAATTATGGAAATTTAAGTGTCGGTAGTGTATATACTTCTGTGAAACCCAGAAATAGCAGAGACATTGTTCTTCCGTCAGATGAATATAACAATTTCCTCTGTGTGAATTTTCACCTTTTTTGTTGTTCTTGCCAAACAGACATTGATGAATGCTCAGATGGCTTTGTTCAATGTGACAGCCGTGCTAACTGCATTAACCTGCCTGGCTGGTACCACTGTGAATGCAGAGATGGCTACCATGACAATGGGATGTTTTCACCAAGTGGAGAATCCTGTGAAGGTCAGTATCTAAAAAATGATGGGGTAATGTTACGGATCGCGTTACAGTAATGTCCAGTATCTCTGACTGTCCTGGTCAGGTATTGTCTTGGGCACTATCAATGAAAGTTAAACCTTGATCCAGAGCAATTGTAGTCTACATAAGCATCATAAACCAAAGGCAAAAGAATATAAAGGATGAATGTTTCTAACATACAGTGGTGCACTAGGGGCCATTTCTATGGTTTGCTAAGATAATATGTGAAGTCAGGCATCGTGCTTAAAACGTAGTTTCTCTGGCCCCACATCTGCTTCTGTGTATGGTCCTTGCATAAGTGATTTCCCATGGGCTGATAGCATGCACTGTTATCTGTCACTCCTCAGTCATCTTTTTCTATGTCAGATTCTTTATATGTAGAAATGGGCCTCAGTTCAGACGTCACTTCCTCCACTTCATTCCTTGTACACTGAAATAGACTGTGATGAAAATATTTCCCATTGCAAAGAATTATTAAGTGGCCCTGAGACCCTTACCCACACTTAGGTTAAGACTGTGGTACTTCATCTGTGCATAGGCTAACTGCTTGTATAAGGCTGCAGTTTGAAGAACAACCTTACAAACCGGTAAGCTTGGTGCACTTAGGGTTGGGACAAGATACAGGGGGCCAGAGAGTAACAGGAGACAAGGACATGGGAAGGTTTTCTTTTTTTATGAATGACAGAAACAACAGCAGATTAGTACGAGTGCGGTTATTTTCAGATGCAGATCTCTTAGTATGAAATGTTATTCAGCTCTTAAGATGCGGCATTTAAGATGCTGCTGCTTTTAAATAAGACAACAAACCAGTCTTTCTTGCCATGGACTACTTAGGGCAAAATTAGGAGTCTTTCTCCCTTCTCTCTCTGAGTGCTGAAATATTCAGTGTTCACACAGTGTAAGCTTTCCTGCCTGGCTGTTTAAACTCACATTGGTGGGCTGTATCAGTCCCAAAGGGAAGCAATTGAATTAATTTCACTAAGGCAGACACACAGACAGTCCTCCAGGAGTGAGAATGACCTTTTCAGTATCCCCATCATCAATACTTTATTTCAACACATTTTCACCACAGCTGAAAGCCTGTATTCCCAGGAGGAATCAGCAATTTGAGTCAGCCACTGCTTTCATAAGTCAACTTTCTTTGTCAAGAACTAACTAAATGTCAGTGTTAGGTGGCCAGGTGTTAGTACAAGACGGTGCAAAGAAGAAGTTGTGATCCCTCTGATTATAACGTTGCTCTTCTGTCACAGGCTGCGCAGCTAATACTCTAGCCAGGCACTTGTGGAAATATTCTCAATACCCCAAGTTTTATCTTCAATGTCAATATAACATTTGTCTCATGGGTTGAAGATAGTGGTTTGGCACATGCTATCTCAAGAGATACAAAGTGACTCTGTTAAAACTTGTGCAAACAAGCAACAATTAAGCAGCAATTTCTGAGCAAATGAAAAGCCAAGGAAAAAGAAATATGGGGGGTGCTACATGTGTGCAGAAGTGGCAAGTATTGGAATATTTTGACCTTTTCTAAAAAGCACCAGCAGCTCTTTATTAAACATACACAGAGGATAACAATTAATTAGAATTAAATCACAGATGCCAGGAAACTATCTTCATTGCTGATAACCCAAATCACTAACAGTGGAACACTTTCAGTTTGATTGATTACAGCTCTGAATTTTGGAATACTTAGCAACTTGAGATGGGGAGGAAGTTTAGATATTTTGTTAGTCTTACTGCATGACTTTTTATTGTCTCAGACAGAAAATAAAACCTGAGAAGAGTATGAAGCAACAGGCTAAAATCCATTGCAGTATGGAAAGTTGAACTTCTGGTAGCAGCGCACAGTAGTGCAAAAGCAATTTATTTCTCTGCTGTCAGATCTTTCCACTGTGAGAGATTCCCCTATTGGGTTTAAAGACATAAGAAAATGGATTTCTTTTGTCACTTCTTCAGTATCCCCTATTTAGGGGTGATTAGATTAAGCTGTTTGTGGATGGTCTTTTAGACACGGATTGCAAGAGGGGAACAGTTTCCAGGCTATACTAATCTCAGATTTCAAATCTCAGTTCTCCACTTCCCACCTGCAGCTGTATGAACTTCTTGCTGCATCCAAGACCAGTGTCCTCCAAAGCTTTCTGGCTTGTGCAACTGCTACAACTTGCAGAGCTGTAGAAGGAACAGTGCTGAATTACACAAAAGAGAAAATGGGCCTGCCTTGATTTCTTTCTTAGGGAAATGAAGAATTTAAACCTCATGAGGATTAGGAAATGTTGTTCAAGGGCTTGTCCATCTTTGCTTTCTAAGACTACTAGTTCGAAGTAATGTTCATGTGGTGTGCATAAACAGGCTTGTCTTTGACTTATCTTTTGAAAACTTCAGTTGCTTTAAAGAAAGTTGACTCTTTTAGTGGAGAAAACCTTTACAAGCCAAGGAAGTGTGGATTCAAATATTTTTTTTCTTGATTGTTCTGTTATCTGCCTCAAATCTGAGTCTGTCTGTGCCCCTGGACATGTGCTGGTAGTACTACAGAAACCATTTCTGTGATCTGTGTCAGTCCACAAGTTGCTTCATTCAGCAAAAGCTTCTGTTTTAAAGATTTAGGTGGAAACATCTCTGTTAAGATCACAGAAACACAGAAGCATTTCACAGAAGCATAGAGTGGTTTGGGTTAAAAGGGGCCTTAAAAATAATTTAGTTCCAAATCCCCAGCCATGAACAGGGACACCTTCCACCAGACCCAACTCTTGCTTAAAGCCCCATCCAACCTGGCCTCGAACACTTCCAGAGATGCGGCATCTGCAGCTTCTCTGAGCAAACTGTTCAGTGCCTCACCATCCTCATAATGAAGAATTTCTTCCATATATCTAATCTAAATCTACCCTCTTTCAGTTTCAAGCCATTACCCCTTGTCCTGTCACTGCATGCCCTTGTAAAAAGTCCCTCTTTAATTTTCTTGTAGGTCCTCTTTATGTATTGGAAAGGTGCTGTTGCATTAAAAGCCTTATTTTAACAGAATACCAAAACTGCACCTACCCGTTTTGCAGGAAATGGTCCCATTAGGACATCGTACTAAACATTCCAAGCTAGAGGTGGACTCCTTGGTAGCACTGGACTTTGTCAGTGCTTGATAATTAAATAATAGTCGCTGAATTCCCTGTTTTACACATATATTGACTTTGGCTACTGCTGCTTTTTTGACATGACTGAGAATATTGAGTATTTTGACTAATGTACTTGAACACAGGAATTTATAATCCCATTTTATTATACCTACAGGCAATGGAAGACCTAAAGTTTCCTTTGCTATTAGTTTTGCTTCACATTATACTCCTGAGTAGACCTGTGGTCTCTATAACAATTACTGAAAGAAATGACGGGAAATGCAGCTGTAGGGCTTCAACCTTTTACCAGCACTTGCTGCTTTTCCCTTGGAAATAGAATTCTGTTATGCATCATCTTATTTCCAGAAAAGTGGTTAAAGATCAACCACTTATTCTTTGAGAACTGCATGGCTTTGGGAAATCTTAGATTTTATATATATGTAAATATAGCATTTGGCATGGTATATTAGCTGCCCCCCTACAGCTTTTCTTTATAGTTTCTTTACACAGTCTTATCAGTTCTCTGAAGGTTGTTTCTCATGTACCATTTCATAAAAGAGAGCTAGGCTAAGATAGCAGATACTGCAGCCTCAAGCTTCCTTGCATTAAAAAACTGGAACCAGTGAGGACAAAATCCTGAAATAAGAAAGTTCAGGCCAGTTAATATTTGCTCTGCAGTTCTGTGTAAGGTCCTGATTCCTTTGAGTTTGTCCCCTGCAATGTCTAAAAGCTTCTAAAATCAGTTCAAGAGAGAGGCTGTATTGGTTTGTACCAGAATAATGCAGGTTATACCTCATGAGCGGTATACTTACATACTTTTGCATACTTACATGTTCAAAGAAGAGCTCCCCTAATTAAGGCAATATCCTAGGACTTACCAAGAATATCTGGCAGGTACCAGCTGTTGTTGATACAGAATATGAGATCAGCATACCTTCACTCTCAGCAGGTACCACATTCTTTAAATGAGACTGTTGCAAATGAAAGGATTGGAAAGCATCAATCCAGAATGCCCAATTCAAAAAGGATCCTTTTGGCTGCAAGGGTTTATTTGAATGTGTAGGTTCTTAAATGTCTTGTTATGTGCTGCTTCTGCCATCCTGCTTGCAGAAGTAGAATCACTTCCTTCTCTGTGTGATAGAGCAGTCTGCCTGACAACACAGAGGGCTGGGGCTCTACTGGAACAACCTACTTGAACAATCAAGGATAATGAGGGATGGAGGCATATTACAAGCCTAAGGATGCTCTCCAGCCTTACTGAATTGACAAAGTCCAAAATGGTCACTTCAGCATCCATGTATCTGAATCTGGAAGGCAGAGGAATTTCTGACTGTCAGGATCTCACGTATATCCAGTATTTTAAATAGTACATGAAATTTCTTGTAGTTGAAAAACTGCTGTCATTTCGGAGTCCTACTCTTCGGTCTTTCTACAGTGCTGGTAATGTTTAACAGCAGCTTTGTTATTGATAGCACTTAAGGAGACTGGAAATAAAGAATCACTCCTCTTCAGCAGGGAATCTAACCAGCACTCACGAAGCTCCATCGAAATTCTTTCACCTTTTTTCATGAGCTTAAAAGGTCAACAAATAAAACCATAAAGGGATTTTTTTCCATCCATCCCAAACAGAGCTATAGGCATTAAGGCCTCATTGCTAAGTTTGGGAATGCAACTTAAACATCACCAGACAGACGGCAGATATGGAGACACGTTACTATTAAATATTCTAGAGTATGAGCAGAGTACAAAATTGTGAGAGATTCTCATCTTTTATAAAAGGACTAATGAAACAGAAACTCAGCGACTACATTTTATAAAACAGTAATTTGAACACATTTACAGTATCAGGAAACAACTTTTCTGTGAAGCTGGTGTTAGTGGTGTCTGAAGTCTCATCTCTTCATCTTCCACATCTGCTAAGCACTCTGACAGCTGGCTTGCATGAAGTCACGAATAAATTATTCACAATTCACTTGCTCTTTGAATAATTACTACATCAGTCAATAGATTTACTTGGGACAGGAAACAGAAACCAAACTTTCTGTTCAGAAGAGCTTGGGCTCTATACCAAATGCACTCCTTCCTGTTTTGCCTTAGGCAAAAAATATTCAGGTGTCCTCATGTTGTCACCTTGCTGAGCTAATAGTACTCCTCAGAGGTAAAGTATCTGAGAAGCATCCATTGCTTCAGAGCAAAGGAACTGTCTGCCCTCCCAAGCTATCTCTTCCAACAGCATATTTCTCAATCATAGAGATATTAATCTTTTTTTTTTTTTTTTTAATTTTACATAGATGTCACTTTAACTGATATCAGAATGATTCTGTTAGGAAGCCATGTCCAGAGCAGTCTTTTTTTTTGCATATAAGCCTGGGTAGCTCATCAGAGGAGGGAAAGTTGCAACTCTCCATCAGCTGTATCAGAATGAATCTCTGGGCCCTATGTCGCTACTTAACAAGGTGTAATAGGTTATTTTCTAATTACGCCTTGTTCATGTTCCTTGTGAATGTATTGCGTGTTTTCACATCTGTTGTTATCAATATTGTATTTGTGCTTTTTGCCCAAAATATTAATGAGCTGTCATTATTTAGAGCCATCCACAGTAGCTCCAAGGTTTCTTTCTAGAATACATTTAGAAGACTGATTTATTGTTGAATGGGTATTTACCCATGCACCTTATGATTGAATCTCATCTGACATATTATTGTTTACTCAGTATCATGAAATACTTCTATATTTCACTGTCAGTTTTTTGTTTTTAATACTTTCTTATCAACAGCCCTTTTCATCTCACTTTTGATCCGTTCCTCCAGATGACTAAGCATAGCAGGCAGCACATGTACTGGCACAGATTCTTGGGGAACTTCCCTGGGACAACTTACCATTGTGACAGCCTCACCATTTATTCCTGCCTTTTATTTCTTACTAATTAACCTGCTATTAACATGTGAGTCAATGACTTCTTTCATTCCATGGCACACAGTTCCTTTAAGAGCATGTATTATGTAAAGGAGTTCATGAAGTTTTCAAATGAAAATAGTACATTATATTAAATGTTCCCCCCCCTTTAAAATATTTCTCCTATAGTATACGTTTACTCTGAATCTATAATATAGTCTCTTTAAGCAAACTTCTTTCTGTCCGAAAACATGTTGCCCCTTTGAAAATAAAAAATCACTACCAGAGAGATTTTTTGCAGCCTTTTAAATTCCTTGAAAGTTATTTGACTTGCATACATTGTGGTCAGTTTTGGTCCCCAATACGGAGTAGTTCCTTAGTAGAGACATTTTGAATCAGGGCCTGCACGCTGCTCAGGGCCAAGTCATAAGGTGCTTTGTCCCTTTGGAATTCTTTGACTCTTTGTTCCAAGAAATTGAAATTACTTGTGGCACAACTAACTCCTAGCTTTTTCTAATATGTATCACCACTTCTTATCCATGGTACTCCTTTGTCATTGCAACGTTAACTTGTACCCACAGATGATGGTGAGAAATGGAAAATCCTTAGAAGTGTGCCAGATCAAATCTACTCTAATTTTTAATGTAGGTTAGGTAAATAGGAACTGGTCCTCAATTTTGCACTAGATAACTAGCTTCCTTCTGTTTCTGTTTTTTACTAAGGCAAACTTCCAAGTCTTTTGAGACTTAATGTTCTAATGTCATAACATTCAAGCTTCATGATTCCTAAAGAATGTGTTGTGAAAAGCCTGAAGTGTTGGTTGGTTTGTTTGTTTTTTTTTTTTAAACCAAAATGAAACCCAGCAATATGAGAGCAATATAACATGCCTCTGTGGCTGCATATACTGGAAACACACAAACTGTAATCCTCCCCTCTCCCTTTTGCAGACACAAAATATGCAGAGGCCAGCATAGCCTGTCCATATGGTTATGGAATTTGGAGACCTGGTTATGGCTGTAAACAAAACAGTAACATAATTCACCATCCATTATAAATCCAAAGTCAAAAAGCTGAAGAAAGTTTTGTTTGGTATGGATGATTTATGTGCAAATTCTTTGCAGATAAAGCCTGAAGTTTGATGTGTAAGAATAATGCAGAAGAGAATTTCATGCATCCAAAGTTTGTGTTTCTCTTGCTGTGTTATAAACACACTGCTGTTTCTGATTAAGTTAGAATCAAAACCTAAATAGCTCCTGCTTTGACCAGGGATATTTAAATTGCCCTGCCTAGAACATCTATTTGCCTGAATCAAACAACTGAAAAAAACAAGGTTGGGATTTCTCAGAAGTTTTCAATGTTGTGTAAGCTCAGGTCAATACCAGAGTCAATTATGAAACCTCATTTATTTTCAGTAACAGTGCACTAGCTGTTAACCTTGTTGAAAAACAAACATCAGAAGCATTTTCCTCATGGGCACATTGTGAAATGCACTTGTACATAGGTGCCAAATGCAGACTTAGTGTTTGTAGGGTCACCAGTTTTTGTTTAAAAGAAACTGGTGTTATTTACATGATAGTTAAACTTTGTCCAAGTATCTCATTAAATATGGCTGCTTTCAGTTAAGTGGCCAGGTTGTTGAGAAGTGCTATTATTCATTTATGACACTAGCTGTGTGAAAGCTTTGTACAAAAGGGTGTTTTAAACAAATGAACACAAGTGTCAGAAAGTCATTTATTAAAGGTGACTTCATTGACAAAGGGAATCCTGCTGTTAATCTCAATCATTATGTTTAAACAGGATTTGTGTTTGTTCTCTTTATAGCATAACTTCAAACCAGTTAGACTGGGTATATGGAGATCTTAAATTGCCAGATTGTATGATTTTGAGCATGAATTTAAGAGAAAATAGAAGAAGGAGAGAACAAGCTCTTCCATCCCTCTGCCTTGCCCAGACCAGCATCACTCAAACCATTCCTGTTAGCTACTTGCCTAAAAACCCTCAAGGCTGGAGGTTGCACACCCCACCCAGGGCCACCTGTTCCTCTCGTTCTGTGCCCTCACTGCTGGGATGAGTGTCCCTGTCTGATGTGCCCGTGATGTTTCAGCTGTTCGTGGCCATGCGAGCAGCCACCCTGAATTAGGTTCATGATCCCAGTTATCTTCTACCGTATTGCAACAGTGGCTGAATACAGACGCTTCTGAAAACAATGAGTTATAGAAGATGTAGAGATCTGAGGTGATTCATCTGTTCTGGATTATCTGATATGTGAATACGGGCACCATAGACCCTAGTGCGTGAAATGTAATCTCTCTTCCAAAGCCTGTTAGCATTTCAAATTGAATATTCTTTCTAGCTTCATACACTTTTGGCTAGGCAATTTTTTTCCCCCTCTTAACATTCTATGGCAGTGATTGTCATAGTTTTTCTATGCATTTTATGAAAAGTTATTTCCTTTTACCAGGCTTAAATCTGTTGTATTTCAGTTTCATTCACTGTCCCCTGTCTTGTGTGTTAGGCAACATGAAAAACAAAAGCTCTCAACATGTCTTTTCTGGAGTATTCGTTATCTTTTTTCTTATATTCCTTCTTTGTTTAGAGATTAACAATCCATTTCTTTTCAGTTCTTCTCAAATGACGTTTTACTCATCCTTCCCATAAGCCCATGTAATTTTGCCATGCTTTTTTTTTTAAGACGGTGCCACTGTTATTGTACACAGTATTTGAAGGAAACCCACCATGCTGTTTATTTGTACAATGGAATTCTAATAATTTGCCTGCTGTTTTTCATCTCAATTCATATTCATGTTAGCAACTTGTTTACTTTTTTTTTTCGACTGCAGCCACACTTGGAATTGAAATGATAATTGAGTTATTTTGCTTTAAACTGAATGTGCTTGAGGTGAATTGGAGGTTTCAGTTCTATTATTGAACTCAAAGCTGAGTGTTTTGTTAAGTTTTTGTGCTGATGGTGAAATATACGTGCTTGACCATATTGCTTATTTTTTCTTGTATTGTTCTATTGGACACTTAAATATCACAACACTACTTTTTAATGAACTCTAATTAAGACCTTGGGCTAGACTACTGTGAAACTGTATTTAGATTTGTCTCAGTGCAGCAATATTTACAATCGCCATAGATCTAGTCCTTACACTTTTAGTGTTTTCTACCTTTTATTTCATAGAGCTGCTTACTTCGTGCTCTTTCAAGGCTTTTTTCCCAGATACATTTTCTCTATATGGACAGATGTAAAAGCTAAATAAAGACTATTCAAGTAGAAAGCAGCATGCGCTGCTAGTTTGCTCTTGCAAAATAATTGTGTGCGCCTTGATGAAGCAGGCCTTTAAAGGTACTCTTGAATTCTTTGAGATAGTATTGTTTTGAAGTCCTTTACCTTTATTCACTGGAGACATTATTTTTTTTTTCTTTATTTTCTATGCTAGACACAAGGGCTATAGATGTCACTGCAACCTGAATAATTAAAATATTCTCGTTTGCACACCCTAATGGTGGAACTTAAAGCATGGCGTGCTTGCTTAAATGAGCTTACAGGTCAGACGTCACCTTTCACATTAACTTCACAGCAAGTGAACTCAAATGTGCTAGACAGAGCCAGTGAAAGGTTTAGAAAACAAGATTCTGCAGCTTTTCTTGTTTAACTGCATGTCTCATGAATGGTTGCCACAAATTAATTCTCTCTAGGGAGCGGAGAATTATTTTTATTATGTTTCCCATAATTTCTTCATTCTAACTACTTTACTCAATGGAATTCACTTAGAAAGATGAATGGGAAAACTCAAAATACCATGTTTTAAAAGCTGTTGTGACTTGAAAAATGTTTTTTTGTGAACTTGTAAGTTATTTCTCCCCATTCTGGTGAAGTGCAAATTAATTTTCAGCTGAAGGCTTTAATGGCCAAGAATCATTTATATTGACTGCCGACTGCTGCAAGAACATTTTTGTTAATTGAATGTAGTCTAAGAGCATTACGTGGCATGTTTTTGCAGACATTGATGAATGTGGAACTGGAAGGCATAGCTGTGCCAATGATACTGTTTGCTTTAACTTGGATGGTGGGTATGACTGTCGATGTCCCCATGGCAAGAACTGCACAGGAGACTGTATCCATGAAGACAAAATCAAGCACAACGGTCAGATTTGGGTGCTGGAGAATGACAGATGCTCTGTCTGCTCGTGTCAGGTCAGTAGAAGTAGCTGCTTCTGCAAGATGGTGGTAGGGAAGAAGGGAAAAGCTCCATGATTCAAATGAAATTCCTGTTTTAGCTGCCCTCTTGGGTTTGTGTGTGGTGCTACCAAAAAAAGGCAATTGTATATTATATAGGGTTTTGGGGAGAACTTGTCTCTCCAGCTTGCATGAGCAGAACTTCCATGGAAAGTTTCTTATGTGATACTGAAGAAGGCTGATACTGCTATTTGGTTAGCAGAAATGCCACCTGTGTTTCCTGGGTGGGCATTTTCATGCAAAGAAATTGTCTGGACACGTATTGGCATTGGTGACTGAAACCAGTATCTCTAGCAGATGCCTATAGGTAGGTTCTTTATTTCTAGAGTAATTCAGGTTAACTTTCTGAAATGTTTGCTGTGAGAAGCTTCATCCTAAGCTAAATGCTGATGGAGAATGAAGGTCTAATCCACTGCCGACAAGGTCCTTATCATTTCAGTAGCTCAGGTTTCATGGCCATGAATTTAATTTCAGACTATTTATCATCTTATGTAAATAATTACAGAAGAGAGGGACAGATCTGGAAGTTTAAAGAAACTGGACTGGCATCTTGTCCCATCCCACTCAGTGGGGTGAGGGCAGAGTTAACTTTTGAATACTCTGTGCAGTAACCAGGAGTAATGACAATTACTCAAGAGGTTCAATTAAATAATGAATTTACTGAAAACTCAGTTGAATTACAGGGAATAGTGGCTTGGCAAAAGTTTGTAACTATATCATAAATCTTAACAAGACTTCAGTGACAAAACTCGCAACAATATTACCCTTATGTGCCCAGAATAAAGTTAGAGAAGGAGAGAGAAGAGATAGATTAACCACACCAAAGGTCAGTTGATCCAGCGATGATCTCTGTAGTTCTCTTGGTGGTGAGTACAATGAAATTTCACCTCTAGTGTCCCGAGTGAGAAGTTTTTTAAACTTTATTCCATTTGCATGTGAGACAGGAGAGGGCAGCTCATCTCCTCCCTCTGCTCGCTTCTCATGCTAACTAAGGGGATTGTTCCAGAAATGAGTCCATAGTCCCAGAAGTGCCCAGAAGTAAGTTGGTTGGTCCTCTAGGGCTAGCTGGTGATTTGTTATTTTCCCTGGATGGTCAGTGATCACTGAATGACCCTGCCTTTCTGCAAGCCCAGTTAAGGAGGACTCAAGGAACAGATACCATTAATGAGGCCTTCATTTTCCTGCCTTCACATCACTTATCTCTCCTTCCCTGCCAGAAGTTGCAAAAAACATCTGTTTAAGACAGAACAAGGTGCATACTATGCCTGTGACACATCTGTATCAGAATGGTTTAAACTTAGGTACAATCCATTAAAATTTGACCCTTGGAAAAGACATGGTTGGGTTTCATCACCTTAGGGCAGAGCTGTCTGAAGGTTAGTTGTATGAAGGATGTATATAAGACAACAGAGGAACGTTCTGGTAGTTACTGACTGCGTATTGTGGATTCTGCCTCTGTTTGAATTGTTTTTTGGCCAAGATATTGTATAGTGGAAAAACTCATGAATTGCTAGTGGCTTAGAATTATGCCAAAAAATCAAATTTTGGTACAACTACTACTGGAGTTGGTCACATTTATGCCATTGCTCTATGCCTGTCTTCCAACAACAGAGTGGATATGTGATGTGCCGGCGAATGGTCTGTGACTGTGAAAATCCCACCGTGGACCTATTTTGCTGTCCTGAATGTGACCCGAGGCTCAGCAGCCAGTGTTTACATCAGAGCGGGGAACTTTCCTACAACAGTGGTGACTCCTGGATCCAGAACTGTCAGCAGTGTCGCTGTTTGGTGAGGCTCCTGATTGCAGCAGCAGAGACAGGAAGGAAAGGATATGAGTTATTCTGATCTGTGAATAGTTAGTTTTCATGCATTAGCATCCATTTATTTTCCTCTGGACTTTATGCGTATAATTGAAATCTAGTTTTCATGGATATTTGTCAGTATTATCAAGTTCCAGTCAAAAATGCATCTTGACACAATAGACATAATAGAAATTATTTAATCATTAAGATTGTTGTAGCAAAGAGTGGAGGTCATTTAGATATGGCATGTACACAGCAACGCTCATGTGTTCACTCATTCAAAGACTGATGTAGCTGTATAAGGAAATTCTAAATATGAATTTATCATCATGGTTCATAATTCCAAAGATGCCAATAGACTAAATTCTGTTTATTCATTCAGACATTCTGAGTAACACAAAAAATAGTAAGACTTGATGCATTTTTCAAAATAGTGAAATGAGTTTTGGAAAAAAAAGATCTTTTAAAGCATGTAATCTTTTTCCTAGGCGCGTATTTCAGAGTCTGAGTGAAAATTATTCTGCATAATGCCATTCAGGAAGTTTGTGTGGCAGAAAAAATCCCAAGATAAAACCAACTAGCTTTAACCAGAAGTTCTCTCCAAATATAAAGCTTAATCCATCTAGCAGCTTTCTCTTGTCAGGGTATCATGAATAACAGCCAGAAAACAATTTCTGTAAACATTGTGCTTTCAGTGTTACTGCTGCTAAAATCTGATGAAATAGATTCCCAGGTGCTTCATTAAATGTCTTAAAAACAAAACAAAACAAAACAACTTACAGTTTGGGATCTCAGTAGATCTTCTTCTTGTTTGGTTTTTTGGGGTGGTTTTTTTTTTTTTTGAGATGCCACTTCTGTAACTAAAGCCTGCTTTCTTTCAGTTGTTAGGGATTTTTTTGGGGGGTGACAAATATCGTCTGCTCCTTGTACTGTCCATCACTACAAAAAATAAACTGAAATATCAAGAGCACTGGTTGGTTTTAACATTGCTGTCGTTCTTACCATCATGTGATTCAAAAAGAGAAAAATTGACCCAGGTGAAAAATTTCTAAAAGGGTAACTTCGCAATACTTTTTGCAACAAGAGGAGAGAATTTGGGGATATGGCAAATCCCTGGGAATTTTTTCAGCTTTTACTCTGGAGACATTGAACTCATTATTCTCAAAGTCTTAGATACAGTTTTTATGAATAAACTTCTTTCCTTGGACCAAATGCTATTCTCCTTGCCCCCCCTAAATCCAGACTACTCAGTCTGTGTTTCAGATGAGCTGAGTAAGTTAGAGGTCAGAGATGGACCCACTCCAGAAGTAATATGCGTTAGTGACTTCTGTGAAGTCTCTCCTTTGACCCATAGATCTGAAACTTTGGCCCTTGTCCAGAGTTGAAGAGAAGCTGGCCCCAGCTTCTAGTAACTGATCTAAATAATCAGACATCTTTAGATTGCTGTACAGTCATCCAGTAACTTCCCCTAAGAATATTCTGGCCCAACGCAGGTCTCTGCTTTGACCTTTTCATACCCTGACCATAGTGAACCCATGATGCAGAAAGTGTGATTAAGTTTGGAAGTTCAGATATTCTGATCACAGCATCTCAAATGTATGGTAAATGGACGGAGGTCCTCTCACTGAAAATGTGCTGGTGTTTCCCACTGCATTTGGCTGCTGACACCCTTTGTCCAGCAAATGCATTTGTAATGGTGGCAAAGAAAAATTCCAGCATATCCAGACTTGAACAGCTGAAGGCTTTCTATGGCAAACCAACAGTCCAAGTAGATATAAAAATGAGAGGAAATAGGAGATTTCAAAACGCTTTTGCAGTTCAGTCATATTGTGGCTTCTGTCACTTGCAGAAGTAGGAATTCACAAGGACAGATCCATATTTTGTATTTCATGAAGTTTATGGAGAATTTTCAGCTGCAGGTTGATGGAGAGTGTTTTGAAACAAGTTAAATCTAATACACTTCCTGAATGGCATGCAGAAAAAGCACCCAGGATGCTGTTTCCCTCAAGCAATGAAAATCAGTGTTCTCTGCACTGACTTCTGAATAGGACCAGATGGATAAAATTAACCAGCTGAGAAACATAATGCTGAGTCAGATGAACAGATAATGAAACAAAATAAGAGCTAATAATCTTCTCTTGTTCTTGTAACATTTGTAAACAGCAAGGCGAAGTTGACTGCTGGCCCTTGCCATGCCCGGAGGTGGATTGTGAATTCAGCGTCCTCCCCGAGAACGAGTGCTGCCCACGCTGTGTCACCGACCCCTGCCAAGCAGACACCATTCGCAATGACATCACTAAAACCTGTCTGGATGAAACCAATGTCATTCGCTTCACTGGATCTTCTTGGATTAAGCACGGCACAGAGTGCACTCTCTGCCAGTGCAAGGTAAAGAGCATAAAAATTAAGCTGGGATTCCTCTTTCCCAGCTTGTTCCGTGGAGTATAAATATTAATGCACTGAGTCCTGTCAGTGGGTAGTTGGTGTCTACACTTGTTTAAAGCAGCAGAGGTAACAGTAGAAGTGATCAGCTTATTTAAGTTTGCTCTTGCACATGCTAGAAGGATGGTTTAATGTGCTAGCAGGTCAGAAGCAGGACAACAGCCTGTGCCACAGAGTGCTGTGGACAGATTAGTAGGTTTGGTTTTCCACCAGGGTAGCTCAATTTAAGTTTGATGGCAGTTTTTACTATATAGCTCCATGCTATCTTGGAAATTTATACAGTAATCAATAGGCATGTAAGTCCTGATTTCACACAAGAAATTTATTCTATGTGATAAATACTATAGTGTTATCAAAACTGATTGAATTGCTTTTTTTGAGAGTAGTAATTGTTTTGAGAATAAAAGGATGAGGTACATGGTTACATTGCTTTCTTTAAAATTAATAGTAGAATCAACATCATATTTAGAACATTTAGTAGTTTTTTGTAGTCAAAGGAATTCATTGTCTGAGAAGAAACATTAATGGCTATAGGCTTATAAGCCTCTAAGGTGAATTGTATTTTCCACCATCCAATACTAAAGAATGATAGAGTGTTTCTACAGTAGCCAAGGAGAGAGAGACAGCAGGGTTTATTCAGAGATGTTTAATTATTAGTGAAATTCATAGTTGATTTTGCTCTTTATTTTACATCCTTCCCAAGCACAATACTTCCCAAACTCTAGTATATGACACAATTCGCTACTTTGAAAGGGCACTCATAAAAAATAACCTAACTTCAGCACCTCCTCATGGGAGAGGTGGGGAGTAACGGTTCATTTAGTAGAAGCTGTCAGGTACCACCACCTTCCTCCTCTGTGCCTAACGCAGTCCTGTGTTCAACAGCAGCTGCTGCTGTCGAGACATTGTCCTTTCACGTGGTGTGTGCTGAATAAGCATAGCCCTTTGTTTTGATGTCAGAACGGGTCAGTGGTTAGAAGAAAATACTGTCTTCTGGCAGAATGGCTAATGATTAGAAAGCCACCTGCTGCCCAAAGGATGTTGAAACAGACTCGCCTGCAGAAACCCATCCTTTTGGAGTCCGTAGCTGGTGGTATACACCAGCTCCAATGCCAGAAGCTATTTTTTGCCTCTGCAAGTTGCTGAGGTTTATGTGTGTTGGTTTCCCCATCTGTAAAACAAATATTTATGTGTGATTCTTCTCAAAAGCACTTTTGGGATTCAGGGGTGGGAAATGTGTTCTCCCTGCTGTACTGCTAATCAATAGCAATGCAGAAAGAATGTCTTAGTTCTGCTGATGGCCACCTGTGTGCTGCTCCCACCTGCCCTTTTAAGCAAAGACTGAACCTTAAGCATCAACTAATTTATATTCAATGTAAACACATACATAGACTCATAAAAACCATTTATGCATTGTGAAATACATACATATATATATATATATATATAAAAAATGAAAACAGATATACTCCACTAAAGCTCATAGATTTAGTATGGCTCAGATATGAATCTGCATAACAGTGAAGATGTCCCACTTTGTCCCTCAGCAAGCCAAATCTCACTCAGTTCTCTTTACACAGCAGTTTTCTTTTTGAAATACACTACCTACTCATATTGTCAGCATTTTAATATCATAGTTCTGCATGCAAGCAGCCCTCTCCCTACAGATTGGGCTAATGCTATGCCCAATTTGTGTAGTTCTCTGTCTCCCCACATTTTTCTTGCAGAGCATCATATGGAAGGTCAAAGCTCTAGTCTAAGCCTCTCTAAGGAAGCTGTAGTAAAATAGGTTTACACAAATCCTTTAAGAATTCAGAAACCTGGCCATCAGCTAAAGCTGACTTAGCCAGAAAACCATTTCAAATCACAAGAAGGTGGACAGTAGGATTGTCTAACCTATAACAGAAGGAGTGAAAGAAAATGGTTGAGTTATTCAGACCTCGGTCTTTAATCAGTCCTGGCAGTTTAGTTAACTGAATGTACTTGGAGTAATTTAAAAATAATAAACACTTTTCATTTGCATTGTAAGAATCAGACTTTAAGAAGTAGTAGAGATGCAGAAAACAATTTCCCCAGTACTTTAATGATGTCAATAGGCAATCTGTTCCCTTAATTGCTAATATTCTCAGAAGAATGTCTGGACTATCAGGAAAAACTTAATGGATTAATGTTGGCTGGTATTACAGACAGGATGTATTAACTTGAAGCATTCAGGGCTAAATAAAACCCAGAGTCCCTTCTGCCTGATCTAAGTAAAACTCTCAAGTGCCCTGTCTTGTTCATCAGCTTTGTGTACTTGAGCCGATGCCTGATACCTTTATGTTGGGAACATTTCTTCCACTGATCCCAGCTTCTTTCAGTTTGAGCCTTGTAGCTCTGTGGTACAGACCACAGCAAACCAATCAGTTAGAGGAATCACAATAGCCTGTTCCCCTGGGCGAGGAAAGGGCATGATGATAGTATCACGAATCCGATCAAAATCTATAGGTGTCTTCTGTTTTACACATCTGTATGTTCAAATCTGATGAGTGTTTACAAATGGCTGAGCTTGTTAAATTGACTGAGTTTGTACAAAATGCTAATTGTTTAATTCCTTCTTTCTGTTTTTCCTTCCTTTAGAATGGCCACGTCTGTTGCTCAGTGGACCCACAGTGCCTTCAGGAACTGTGACACCAACAACCACTTTCACAAGCAGTTTCTGGTTAAAGAATTTTCCTTCACAAAAAAGACCTTTAGACCAAAAAATGTACAAAATTGAAGTTAAAATTAGATTGATTTCGTCCATCTAAAGTGCAGATATGTGATGAACTCAGTTGCCTGAATCAGAGTGAAATTTGCGGGACTCAAGACAAGCTCAGACATGTAAACCTTTGTATGAGGTCAGGCCCAAATCCTATGGCTATTTGTCTGTCTGACATTGTTATGCAGAATCTTAGGTTAGTGTAAAGTGGCACATTGTAATGCTGTACATAATGATGTCAAGATCCAAAATCAACTAGGAGGTCTTACAGGGTCTTCTGAAGCTCTGAGTCTGGCACTTGATGAGATGCAGAGATTCGTACCTAATCATATTCAAATCTGCACAAATGTGTTTGATTGCGCACTGCAGAATTTAGCAGATGTTTAAGTAAAAGAATGAAGCCTTCAGGAATAAAGAACCTAGCAGCTAAGATGTGATATGTACAGTATGTGTGCTGAAAAAAAAAAAAAATAGAAGTTATTGTAAAAACAAACAAACAAAAAACTAAAAAAAACCCCCAAATGCACAGGCATGGCTTCTTAATGTTTTCTGATGGGAAAAGTCATCAATATTTCCTTGTTTTACTGCACTTACTATTATTTCTTGATTGAATTTGTTCAGTATAAGCTTGTTATTGTGCAAATTTAAATAAATATTTCTCTTACCTTGATTTTTCTTTGTGCTGTTTTTCCTTTCCAGGGATTTCATTTTAATGCATGTTCTTACTGCTCCCTCTTTGCCAGCATGCTGAGGCAGCTGGGCAGTACAGAAGGAGTTATCACCAGTCTAGGTCCTCTACGTATGGGAGCTTCTGCCCAGCACAAACTTATGCCTGTCGTGTCTTATCTTTGTTATTCTTCTGGGAATACATAAGTCACTACAATGGATTGAACAGAAAATTCATGTGCCTAAAGATCAGACCCTATGTACCAGAATGATGCTGTCACCCAGAGCGGATACAGGCTATTTGTGTGTGACTTGCATCTGTTCAGATTTACTGGAGGCCTTCTCCAGATTCCTCCTCTCTTGAGCTGCTGCGGGTTGGTTTGTCTTTCTGTAAGCTCCACAGCTGTTTCAGTGGTTTATGTAAAGTATCTTAAAGCATAGTGATCACTTCAATATGCAAACCCTGTTTTCATTACTGTACTGTTGGGACAATAACTAGAAGAGGCTGCGTGACCAAAGCTATGTTATTCTGGAAGAGAAATAAAGAATAAAGCAGTGCTTGTAAATTATAGGCTGAAAAGACTAAAGTTGTAAGGAATGCATCATGAGCAGTGGAGACAAAACAGGAGAGGAAGAAACTGCCCAAGATGACAGCATCCTTTAAACACTGTGTTAGGTGTCATGTTGTTTTCAAAGTGCCTTGCTCCTCTTCAGCATCTCTTTCACCAGTTCAGTAGATGTCATGCAACCTGGACAGGCAAAACTTCCATTAATATTAGCCCCGTGTGTTACTAAGTTACAAGGGAAGTCCATGTATATGTGTTCTACAAACCAGAATTATATTCCTGCAAACAGATGCTGCTTCAGAGCATTTAATGTACAGCAGGAGATCAAAAGAATGCCATGCAATTGCCTGTATCTGGTACGTATTCCCTTGAGCCCTAGTGTCTTCTGAGTACTGGATGAATTTGGAGCAGGGAATACAAGAAATGCTAGACTACTGAATGCAAATAATACAAACAAACCCAAGAAACTAAAACTCTGAAAAAAAAAATGCAAAAAAACCCACCAAATTGATAGTGTACCTTGAACCATCAAAGCTATGAAGATGTTCAGACCAAATAAACCTTCTTTTGCACCTACTCCATAAATAACAGGTACTCAAGGGTTTTACTGTATTGTCTAGTTCTTGGCAAGCTGCAATCAAAGATTTTAAAGAAGAGGATTAGCTTCTTGACAAAGAATCTGTTTTCCATACAGTATTTTCTTGCCTGCCATTAATTGTCAGGAGGTCACATTCTCCCCTCGAACACAGAGGAACACCTCCAGTGGATTTCAGGGGCAGCTGCATGCCTATTTCTGAGAAGTTTAGCAGAAGCTGTCATGTTTAGCAATTGCACTTCAATTTCATTCAAGAATAGGTATAAGATAGACATAGGTAATGCATGAAGACCAGACTTCTTTTGTGAAAAGAGCAAATATTTTTCAAGGGCAGAATCTTGAGGCTCTGACAGAGACTGTAGAAAGCTCTGAAGGGAAGTGGTGGAGCTGGTAGAGAGAAGGGCAGATACTCACAGAAGAGTTGTAAGCATCCCTGTTTTGGGTCCATGGATACATAAGTTATGGGTAAGGCAAGTGTCCCTGCCCTTAATCTGGGTTAGTGCATCCACCAACAACAGATTTAGACCCATAACAGATATGAGAACTGGAAGGAAAACTACCTCTGATTTTTTTTTCTCATTCCTTTCTCAAAGGCAGATTAATACTGACGTTTAATCCCAGCTTTTAATCAAAACTGAAATGGTGTACGGATGGAAAAAAAGCATCTCTCCTTTTGTTGCCTACCTTCACCTGAGTGTCATAGGATCTTTCTGCTCTTGTAGATGAAGCACAGTGCAATACACTATGAAACAGGCTAAAAAGCCAAGAATGGAGACATAATAGTTAAGCCTTGAATCAGATCCTTGGAGAGACAGTCAGTGTTGCATGTATGTAAAAAGTAGAAGTCATGCTGCTGAAATAAGCTGGAATTCTCTGCTAAAAAAAAAGGAGAATGGGTTGAGTTAATATTATCTAATTTATCAATGTTCAAGGTTACTAATCAGTTGGGAGTTCTTCTAAAGGTCAGCAAACCCCAATGAGACATCTGATGACCCTCATTTTCATTCCCTTTCACTGTCTCTTCCCCTTCTCCCTCCTGTTCAGCCAAGCCAGTAATTAGTAGCTCATGTTTTTAATTTTCCTTGAAAAGTAAATTTAGATATTATTAAAAATTTATGTATAATTTTCAGACCTAAATTATCTGTCAGAATATATAGTCCATTTAAAAAATACATATTTCTGAACAATGCAGGTATGTTGTGCTCTATTGCTGGTCTTTCATTATTGATGCACTGTTTGCAGTGTTTTCAGTACCAGAATTCAATAACTTCCATAAAGGACTTGTCACCTCTCTGCAAAATAATTGCCCTATGTAAACAGACCTACAGATACAAAGACAGAGATGTCTTTAGTTACAATGCTGAATTCACTGCTATGGTGAAACAAGTTGACCACAAGCAGCCATGTTGTTAACTGTTGAACAGGGAGCTGACTGTGCAGCTGCAGATTTCTGGTACTCACATTCACCATGGGCAAGAACAGGGGCCTGGATGCCTCAGTCCTCCCTATGGCTATGGATGTCTTTGCCTTCTGTGCGAGCTCCAGCTTTAGCAGCACAGCTGGTGAAACACGGTCATTAAGTCACAGCTGAAATACTAGCCATTGCTTTTTTTCTAGGATGCCTAAAAGTGGGTATACACACAGGGACTGATGTAACTGCCCTCTACTGCCAGCAAAGGGTCTTGTCATTAACGGCATCGGGCTACAGCCAATTCACCCACAGCCAAGGTGCCTCAGAGAAGCACCTTGTAAGCCACAGAGCCCAGATCTCAGCTCCTTCTGTGCCACAGTATCAATAGCTGCTGACTTGAAGTGCAGGATGTGTGTGAGGTGACATCTGCTCCTCAGACATGGTGATTCTCACCCTGAACAGGTCACCTGTGTCCCTGTTGTGGGAAAGTGCTCAGCTGTGGAGTAGGTTGCATGGGCCAGACAGCGCTTGGGGGTCTCTTCAATATGGAGGAGAGTCCTATTGCAGCCCAGTGACGATGCTCAACTCACATGGCCTCTCAACAGGTGGGGACTCCCTTGGTTTCTCAGATAAAAATTGCAGTGTCTTTGAAGTAGGGCTCAGCTAGACATTTTTTAACAGTGAAACTCACAGGCAAATGCAGTTTAACTTGTCCCTAGACCAGTTAATAATTTAAGTTAGAAATCACTAGCTAGCTTTTGCCTACTACATAAAGAAAGTATTTCAGAGTAATACAAGTAAGAAGACTAGAGGAGCTCTGGCATCTCCTGGGTGGGTGACCCAGGGAGAAGTGTCTCTTCTTCAGTGCGCGGGTGAAGCCCATTGCGATCGTGTCTTCTGCACAAGTCACAGCCGTGCTTATCAAGTCACAGTCCTGGACATCTCTCTGTTGCTATTTTAATTTCTAATTAAAAATTTAAAACTTCTTGTTGCTTTAGCATGGTGGTCAAATGCCTATCCTGGGAGAAAAGACAAAGTGCACCGCTGGATTTTTGAGTAAGCATTTTAGAGAGGACCGGAACAAAAAAAGACATTGCGAACCCTGTTTCTCAGATCTCTGTGGCTCTTCACCAGCCATGTGAATGACCACTAGTGTGTCAGTGTATTTCACTTTGTTTTTCTCAGTATGGTGCTAATGCAAAATGATAAAAATAAAAAATCAATTGTTAAAATCAATTACTCATCTAGGTCTGCACTAATCAGTATTTTCTTATTGCCAGTATTTTACACAGTCTTCAAAATGCCAAATAGCCATTGTTTACTACAGCAGGAGATTTGCAACCCTATATTCTACTAATCTGTTCATAGATTATTTCTGTAACATGAAACTTTAACTACTACAAACCATAATAACCTATTGATCACACAATATTTCATGTATAAGAGAGAGAAACTCAATTACTATGCTTCGTCTTAAAATCTGTTTTTATCAGTAAACTCATTTTACCATTTTAGTCTTCAAATATAACTCCCAGGATGTCATTTATGTATCAGCAGTATTGCTTGGAAATATAAAAATGTTCAAGGGTTTATTTAAGGGCTGAGTCATATTTGAAAACCAAAATAACTAGTAGTGCATCACCACAACTAGAGCATCCGTCTAAATAGAACAGCAGAAACAAAGTACTGACTCAAGTGCAATTTTGTGGGGAGGAGAGGGGCAATTTCATTCAGGGTGAGATGGGAACAAAACAGAAAAACAACCAACAATCTCAGTGATGCTAACTCCGTCCTCTTCCTGCTTTTAATGACTGCTAATCTGAACAAAAAGAAAGATGCGGCCTTTTGCTTGGCTACCTAACTTCTTATAAGAAGCTCTTCAGCTGATGCTTCTTTTGAATAATTCATTTGACTGAGTGGGTCACAGACCTTTCCTATTTATTTTCTTAGCACCTTTGGTAAAAATGTAAAAAGTGCTTAAGGCCACCACAAAGCATAGGGTTTTTTCCCTAAGGTTGGGACTGGCCCACTTCAAGGCCAAGCCGTTCACCCGGAGCATCCTGCCCCTGCGCAAGCTGCGGCCACCAGTCTGGTGGGTGGGGGACCAGCACCCTGGCCAAAGGTGACAGTGCAATTCTGCTCTTCTATTAGCAGTGTGTTGTTAGGTCCTCCATCAGCTGTGACCAAAATGACCCAGCTTGAACTGGCTCCTCTTGCAACTTTGCAAGGGATAATAAACTCCCCTTTTGGCTGTTGTACATGGATTTTGCGAGTCAAATGTTTTGTCAGTGAGGAGGGATGTGCAGCCCACAGCCCAGGAAAGCCTGGTCTGCCTTCAGATCAGGAACAAAAAATTCTTATTGTCTGAGGAATATTTTTCCCTGTGAGGAGGAAAGAAACCAGGCCCTTTATTTGCTTTCCAAGGCAGAAATCACCTCATTCACATTGTCTGTGGACAAAATGTGGGTGCTCACAAACACCTCTCAAAGTGCAGTCCTCTCTTACTGCTTTGGTGTTTTGTGGTCATATGGCTCTGTAGAACTTACCCCAGACAACTGAGAGTGAACCCCCTTCCACATCCAGCTTTCCTTCTGCAGGATCTTTTTGAGGACACTGCTTTGCATCTGGTGCCTGCATGGCCTGGACTGGCCAGCCCATCTTTCCCTGCCCAGGTGGGTTGAGCTGGTGACAAATGGATATCAAAGTCCAACTAATGCAGATGGTGAGAAAATTTAGCCTTGCAGACATTGCTGGTGGCAAGGTGAAGGGGTGATATTGATACTGTTTATATGGTCTATTTTTAATTAGTCTGGTTTGCCTTTTTAATTTTCTGTTGGGTAATAATTAAGTTTGATGGTCCCTGATGCTCCTGTGAAGAATACTGCAGGTGAGGAAGAAATAATCCACTTTTCTCACTTGGTAAACTTGAGAGGCTGCTCAGCTGATGCTGCCTTCAAAGGAAGGAGAGATACAACCCACAGAGCCTGTAATCCCACCAAAACCAGCACAGCTAAGCAGAAACACACATCACACCGAGACCCAGTCCCTGCCTGCTCCAGGCAGCATGTGCCCTCCAGCCTCAGCAGCAAGAGCACTTGCTTTTAACATCCCTGTCACAACAAATTAGCTCCATCACCACAAAGCTTCACCTGGCTGAAAATAGAGCGGGGAAAGGGAAACATACTGGATTTTGCAACTGCATTACCTCTTGCTTGGTATTTTATTCAGAAAATTATGTGCTGCTCTCATCTACATCTCCTCTATGAGCACTGATATCAGCACCTGGCAGATCACTTTCAGTGCTGGCCTATCTCAGCGCAGCACTCATGGTTCGCACCACAGATCATTTTATCCTGTCATGTCTTCAAACTTTCTTACACAGAATTTATCACTCCTTGGGCTAAAGAAAGATCACTTGTGTTGCTTTAGAGGTTTCAGACAGTGTTAATCATCCCTTTACAAAAATGAAAATGTATACATGCCTGCTGTGCATTTTATAAGTTCCTAAGAAACTGTACAATTAATATGATTGAATTTGGATAAGTTTGGAGTAAAATTTTTACTTTAGTCTCAATTTTCACAGTTCAGACTCATATGTATTTCCTGTTGCTTTGGGACTTGAACCAGACTGAGAAAGCACTTGCTGAAATCCTAATTATCTTTGCTTTTCTTCTAAATGAGGGCTAAAGGGAACCAAGGTTTTGTTTTGTTTTGTTTTGTTTTGTTTTGTTTTGTTTTGTTTTTTCCACTGAAGCATCTTCCAAAATCTGCAGCCCAGAAGGCCAGTTTGCACCCCATAGGTCTAAATTCCTGAATCACCTTACACCAGAATTTAAAATGCTTCATCAATTCCCAACAAAGCTATAGATATTCAGACATTTATACAGACCATTTAAGTGATCCTTTTATTTCTTTTGTAGCAAATTTTCACCACTTGTGTGGCTTTCAAATGATTTTTGCATGCTTCGTGTCTTTGAATTGCTTCTTGTGGGTTATATCCATTTGCTCATAAAGCTTTTCAGCTGTTGTATTTTGCTTTCTTGAACTGTTAGAATTTTGGGTTCATATATTAAATATATCCCTGTGCACACCTGGTCAGCAGAGGCAAATTCTACAGAGAGCTGAACTTGGTGCATTATAGTGAAACAAAACTTGTGTTTGATTTAGTATCTGAAATAAATAATTTCTGTGTTTGATTGTTCCAGCAGTTTTGCATTAATCCAGTCTGTAGGTGTAAACCTGGGTTTTTCAACAATCAATCAGTACAGGGTCAACTGCAGCCATTGCCTGCATAATGTGAATCAAAACTTAAGATACATGGACATTTGTAATAATATAGAGAAGCAGAGATTTCTCTGTAACCAAAATGCTTTTCATGTACAAAAATAAATATACAGAATGGTTTCAAGTGAATTAGGTAATAAATTTTTTCCCAAGGTTTAGCGAGAGCAAGAGCAGAGGAAAGCTTAGAGGTGAATTTATAGTATTTTTACTGAGTTCTGCATACCAGAAAATCCTGAAATGGCACTAACTGAATAGTGGGGGATATTGGTCAGCTATTAGAAAACTTCCTCAAGATGCAAAAGTGTCCTGGATTGAAGGACTTCATGTACTGAGCTTTAGATACTTTGCATGAAAGGCATCTGAACATGTGGTCAGCTGGTGATGGAGGAGCAGTTTAGGGATGCTGTCACCTCCCCTCTGCTCTGGTACAGCTGACTCCTTTGCAGCTCCCCTGACAGCCAGTTAAGAGCAGACACACGACAGCAGCTGAGCTGTGGCTGAAGGTCTTCAAGGGGTGGTTGACACGAATCGCTGTCGCTGCTTGTGGCTGTCTATCCATACCCTTAGTACTGGTTCAGGTTAAAGGCACCTGGTTTTGAAAGAGCCCCATGTCATGGAGACCTCCCAGTAGTAGGAGAGCTGGAAAGGAGGCTGCCAACATTAGCTCTTGTCTTCAGGGAAGCTGACCTTTGCCTGAGGAGACACCGAACAGACATCCAGGAGTGGATCCAAGGTCCAGGCAACAGCAGAGATTTTTCCCCTCATCTTAGGAGCCAGGCCCTCATATACTGATGCACATGCTAAATGTCAGAGTGCTGTTAAGCTGAGTTAGGCCCATGTGCTTTTGGTAGGTTTGGAGCACTTACACATCACATCTGGCACAGTGCAGGTGTGCTCTTCCATCACCTACTCTGCAGGGATGAAGTTCAAAGAAGCTATAACTATATATATAAACATGAAAGTTATGTCGACTAGAAATAAAGTTAGTCTATTTTGTTTGTCAGAGGGGAAAAAATAAAATCTGTTTTAAAGTTACTCTGGTTTCTGAGAGGGAGCTGGGGGTTGGTAATGCCAGGAAGGCTCTGGCTGCGGCTGTTGAAGTGTCGCAAAGAAAGGAAAGGATCCATTTGATACAGGGCAGTTTTTCAAAGGGCCCACAATTAGGGGCAGTGATGCACAAAATTACAGACACAAAGAACCAGGAAGACTTGCAGATACGTGACTGAAACACCACATCTGTGAAAAGAGGGGTCTGGTCTGTCCAATTGTGCACCTTGGTGCCCCCAATTACACATGCAACCTGTTGGCATATCTTCAATGGCTTAGCAAGAAGATTACTTTCACAGTGGTTCCCTGATAAATGTCTGCTTGCTCATTAACATAGCTGACATTTCCTAACTCTGTTCAGATTTGCAGCCTGAGCTAATCCGCATCCTATTTAATTCATAGGCTAAAGTTCAAATGGAACGAATTTTTGATCCTATTTGTACAACTGTGTATAATTTCCCTCCTTCCTTTATGATCAGAATAATAGCTTCAAACCCAGAAAAAAGAAACAACAACAACAAAACTTTGAAGCATTGGAAAACTCATTTATATTTATTCTGAGACAAAATCACTTTTTAACTCTGAACACAATTTATTTCTCTTAATCACTTTCACCTTTAGTTCTGTACAGTAGCAGTTCCTCAGATCTGTATTTCTTTCATACTTTGCCTATGCTGCAGTTTTATGCATATACCTCATTAAAGCAACATTTTTTCAATATATTCAATGAAAATACATATAGAAGCTCATTGAATAATGTGTATGTGGCAATGTTTTTTACATGGCATGGTGACATAATACATCAAACCAAAGTCTGTCTTTAAGGTACTTCACTTATCATGGCCTGAATTTTTAAGGTATGTATCAGAAAATGTTTAGTCTGAAGAAATGAACAGAATTTGAGATTTTTTTTTGCTAAAATATTTGCCTCAACACTGTAAATTTTCAGAGAGCAGTACTGAATCAGATGAATGCTTTATTTCAAGGGATCTTTGGGACAAGTTAGAATTACTCACCTAAGTAAAAGCTGTACTCAGGTGACCTGTGTCGCAGTGGCACATCTCAGTACTCTTTGGGGATGGAGGAGCCTGGAGTGTAAGTTCCTTCTCTGTTTCCTTCTTCATTTGCTCAGGAGGCAGGTGCTCAGCCTTTACCCTCTGCACCCTTCTTGTCCCATCCCTGCCTTTTCCCTGTGTTTCCTCTTTAATCTCATGAAAAACTCCACCTATCCTAGCTGAGTGCCATAGCCTTTAGCCCAGCCACGCTGTCTTTAACTCAGTCTCTTTTTTGCCCAGGACACTTGCATTCCTGGATGTCCCATTACCGCAAGTCATGGAGTGGGTGTGAGGAAGGACCCACCCACCAGTGTGACCCGGTGGTTTGGCTTTCAAATGGCCTGTAGTGAGTGCCTCTTAGGAGACAGAAAGCCGAGTGCTACAGACCAAGGGCTCAGTGATAACGGGTTGTCAGCACCCACAACCCACACTGATTTAGAGCTAATGAAATAACAGAATGACAGATGATCATGAACTTTCCAGTTTCATTTATGGACTGCTGAATCTTTTTGGAAACATTGTCTTACAGGAAAATAACAAGTATTTAATGAATTATTTTTAATTTGAAAAAATCCACATGGGACATAATCTCAGTGTCATTTTTAACTTACTAAGTAGCTTTTATTCACTGGACTGCACAGTCTTTTGTTAACATCCATGAAAATTAAAAAATGACATATTAGTCACTGGAGAGCTCCCATTTTATTCCCCATCTTCACTAGAAGCAAACACAGAATTACAAGGGAAGCATTAATAAAAAATTGACACTAAGGGCTGCAAGGACTGACGCAAAGTGCATTTCATCATATACACCAAGAACTAAAAATATAAAGAATTCCATCAATTTCATGCTTAACATACTGTCATTTGATTTTTCAAAAAGAACAACATATTTTACACTAGACCTAAAACTCTCTCCATAAATAATAAACCATTTGAAAGCATTAGGTCAGAGCAGATGAGCAGAAACAGTGGCATCATAGTGGCTTCTCTTATGGTAGAGTCTTTCTCGTGTTCAGGTGATAACAGATAAGTAAGGAACCTGGTCCTGCCTCTCTGGTCACAAGTGATTTACACTGACATGGGAGAATTAAAGGCAGTGAACCCTGCAGGGGGCATGAACTCACATAGGCAGCAAAAGTGACCAAGAAGGGAGCTGATTCTACACCACATTTAAACCAAAGGAATTTATTTCCTTCACTTCTGTGTGAAGGACTCACCTCTCTTTGAGGGCCATTTGTGGGACAGGAAAACAAACCAAAGGCTCAGCTTGGGAATTTTTCCTACTCCATTTTCCTTTCTCTGCTCTTGTTTTTCTATCTTCCAGGAGTTTATCTGCAAAGGTTCCTGACACTGTATGCACAATGATTTCACTCATTAGGCTTGTATTGCTTTCATATTCTCTGACCGCTGAAACCAAATGTAACCAAACAAGACACAGAGGAATATCCAGCATGTCTGGAAAAGCCAATAGGGCTGTTAAAAGATGAATACATAAACCATGCATTGCATGAATGAGAGGCAATTTAGAAGAACATCCTCATGTCTTCATAAGCAAAAGTGTCTCATTTTCCATGTAGAGGCATGCTTTTGAGCCTCTTTCTTGCCTCCCGGTTATATACTTGATAAAGATAGAGCCAAGAGGTCAAAACCACTTGACCCTCCTCACTATATAAATCAGCCAACCAAAACTACCACTTCTTAGTGCATTTCAATTATTTATGACCCCAAACCTAGTTGAACAAATATACTTCTAGGCCTGAATCTGAAAGCTAAAAGAGAAAAAAAATGGCATCACAAATCAATAGAAGTGGGCAACACCAGACTGGGGAATATAGGCTCCCAAAATAGTGAGAAAACATCCTGGTGTGCCTTCATTGGACCAGAACACATGGAGGTGTAAGGCATTTCACTTTCTTTTGTTGTTTGAAATGTTCATTTGAAAGTGCACCATCCTGACATATTTTTTAATATGCTGTTTGGATGTGCAGCTGAGACACATGCAAACGTGTATACATCCCAAACAAATAGACTGGGCTTAGCTTGTGTCAGACTAGATATGCTAAACAGCTCAGCACCTACCTCCTGCTGAAGCCTGAGTGGGAGCCAAACCAAATATCTCATCAGTTATGCCTGACCTGACCTACGTGCTCAGAGAATGTCTTTGCTCAGCTCTTAAAACCAAGGGCTGGAGTGAGTCCTCCCTGTAAGAGCTTTGCTGAATCCAGCAGCCTGGGAATTGTGAGACTGCCATAGCTCCCTGGGCTCGGACCATGCCTCTAGGTGCCCCACTGCCAGAGTCATCCCCCCTTGACCCCTAGGCCATGTGCCCCACTCACCAGCTGGTCCAGCTCAGGACTAGCCAGGGCCATGCACTGACAGTGCACCCTCATCACACCTCATGTTGGCACCATGGGCACGTGGGACTCCCATCCCTGGTCCATCCTTGGCTCTCAGGCCCCCTGTACACACAGGCACACAGCCCAGAGAGCCCCGCACCCAACAAGATCACTAGAGGTGGAGTTTAGTCAGAAATCAGGACTGACTGCATCCTGGCCAGTGCCTCTTCGCACAGTACCAACTCCTTTTCTCCCCTTCTCCTGTTGTTTTCCCACACTTGTTCCTCCTCAAAACACTGTGATCCCTCCTCTTCTCCTACCTCCCCTAAATACCCCATCATAATTCGTGTGTAGTCCCAAAATGCACCCCAGAACAAGACCTGTCCCCACAGGCAGTGCCCCCAGCCTACGGGTGACCCAGAGAGCCTCCTCGCTGACTCCTGGTACTGGGTGTCCCCTGGCCTGTGGGGCTGGGAAAGCCCTGCAACAAGCAGGGGTTCCTGTCTCTGACTGGGACATTGCGGTCCCTCCTGCTGTCATGCCTTCAGGGCTGTGGGGATGAGTCTTTCATGGGTTTGTGGCTCCTGTGAGGACCCAGGAAGAGCTGGGTAGGGGGGTATTGAGGTTCCTCCAGCTGCAGTGTTCTTTGGTGGGATTCCGGTTGGGTGTGCAGCTTTTGTCATGTAACCAAACACTCCCTACCATCCCCTAGTCAAGAGCAGTCTGGGTGGTTGTTGGCTCAGAGTGGCTCCCAGTTGGATCTCACATGGTTATCATGGCTACATCCTGTAGGGCATTCTGGAGCAAAGGGCGCTTAGAAGTCAGTTGTAACAAACTCTGTTGGCACTGACAACTAGTCTCTCATTGATGTAATAAGTATTTAAAACAGAATGGAAATGCCTTGGTAGAATGAAGAAGGTCCTGTGAAACTTTCCAGGACAGAAGAGGTTGTAGCTAAACAGTTATACTCTCTCAGACAACAAAACAAAGTAGAAGGGCTATTCATAGATGCAGCAAGTGTTTTGGACACAATATTTCAGGCAAAAAAATGGAACAGCTCTATCCCCCTTTTCCCAAGAAAGCCCTCACTCTTCCTTGGCTTTGGCAGGAGGATCAGCCTCCAGAAAAGACAACCCAATCGTGCAATGCATCTTAGAAGAGGCACCTCAGCCCCTGCATCCACCTGTGATCCAGAGATGGGTGGATATTCCCAAGGTGGTATAGGCATGGAGAGTCCACACCTGCCTTCACGGGACACAGACCCAGTCTGGATCTGTGAGGTCCAGAACAAAAAGGCATAGGATTTGAAGGTATAGCAGACTGCCTGATGACATTGCAGGAGAGGGAAGGTCTTTCCATGATGTGCCCAGAATGTACCCGCAGACCCTGGTTAGGCAGCACAGGCCCTGGCAGGGGGTGCACAGCCCTGACCAAAAATCTCTGAAGCACAGAAAAGATGGTTGAACACACTCCAGAGATTCAGCTTAGTGCTGGGCTACGGTTGTACTCTAGCTTTTACATTTTCCTTACATTAGATACCTGTATACTGATAGATGATTAAGGTTGTCCCTTGTGCTTTCATTGTGAGGGTTGTTTATGTTAATTGCTGGGCTTGGGTTTTGCTTGTTTTACCTCTTCTCATTATGACTGCAGAATCAGGTTCATTCTGTGTTTCTGTTTGCTTTTTGGGGAATACTGAGGAACATTCCCACTTCTGAGCTGGCTGGCTTTCAAACAAACCCTGGAAAGTCACTCGTCAGGAGCAGCATCGCATTCTCATATGTGCTGTAGACAAAGCCCCTCACAGCCTGCAGGCCTTGAGATGAACACCTCCTCCTGACCTCATGCCTTTTGCTGTGGCCATCCTCCTGGTGTTTTGTTCATCGCACTGGTAACGCTTTCTGAAATTGAAATAAGCCTGTCTATCCAGTTGCTTATTTAAATGCAGACAGGCAGAGTGACTACTTAAACTAATGGCAGTCAGCAGAACAGATGTTTAGGACATGAGTGCTGGTCTATCATTAGAAGACTCCAGTGGGATGCTGCAGCCCTCTGGAACTTTTTGGCTTATTAAGAAAGCTTTACCCTACTGTGGCCTGATTTTGGCTGGGATAGAGTTAATTTTCTTCTTAGTAGCTGTGTTTTTGATTTAGTATGAGAATAATGTTGGTAACACACTGATGTTTTAGTCATTGCGAAGCAGTGCTTATACAAAATCAAGGACTTGTCTGCTTCCCATGCTCTGCCAGTGAGGAGATGCAGAAGAAACTGTGAGGAGACACAGCCAGGACAGCTGACACAAACTGGCCAGATGGTTATTTCATGCCATATGTTGTCATGCTCAGTATATAAACTTGTGAAACTGGCTGGGGGAGATGGTTGCGTGGGGACAAGCTGGGCATCGGTCAGCGAATGGTGAGCAAGTGCACTGTTCATCACCTGTTTTGTATACTCCATTATTAGTGGTAGTATTGTTATTGTTGCTTTTATTGTTTTGGTGTTTGGTTTTTTTTTTTTTTTTTTCCTTTCTGTCTTGTTAAACTGTCTTTATCTTAACCAACACATTTCACTATTATTCTCATTCCTCTCCCCCATCCCACTGCGGGCTAGTGAGTGAGGGTCTGTGTGGCATTTGGCTGCCTGCTGGGCTAAACCACAACATACTGTGTCTCTCTAGCAGGGATAAATAATGAAAACTTGTCATTGATGCCAAATATTGTAGCCAGCAGCATGTCTTTCTCTTTCCCACTAATGTTTCTGGGTCTTCAAGACTTCTCTATTTTGGCTCTTATAGGTAAGTCACTTTGAGCAGAAAGAATGAAGTATCTTATGTTGTTGTACATTGAAATCTTAATTTCTTGCAAGTAGCTATAGGTACTCTTGCCTTTACCTTGTAATTTCTTAATGATAATATATGAAATTTTCTACTCTTATTTTCTCTTGTGTACTATTTTCTAGATAAGGGACCAATCTGGGTGCTTAGAATGAGGATTTCAAGGATACAGAATGGATTTGGATGTACACATTTGCTTGAAACGAGCAGCAACTGTGTTTCTAATTTAATGGGGTGATTCTGAAAAATCACAGATTTACAGCTTATTTTTATCTAAGAAATTATTTCCTTTACTAAACAAATCATGTGTACCATGGAAAGATGTAGTGTGTAGGCCAGTTCCTAGGTACAATTTTCACCAGAAGCAAATCTAGCAGTGTGCGTTCTATATTTATTTGGTTAATAATGTGAATTAAGTTGCATTTGGTAAATCAAAAGATTGTGATGCAAAAGTTTTCCAACATCTCACTTAGAGCATACTAAACTGTGTGTTATTTGCTGGCTTTGTGGCTCCTCTAAGATTCTGATAGTATGGTATAAGAAAAATCAATATCCCATTTCTCACATCAGCCAGATGGATAGGCCAGGCAAAGGCCTCAGCCAAGGCTTTGTGCCATTCTGACAGGGAAAAAAACATGTTTTCCCTATTTCAAGCTCTACTGTTTACAAGCAGCTATTGACAGCTTTGCAGTGCTTTCTCCAGGTAAAATCTATCATGGTAGAACTTCAGAGTCTTGCTGGCTCTGCTGTATTTCTTAGCCCCCTCAACTGCCAAGTACAGTTATAAATTCTTAAAGTGGTTCTTACTTTTGCATGTGCTCACTAAATGTTAAGATTAGCCAAGAAATAAAGGAGATGTTCTGAATTTACTGTCATCCTGACTTATGCTGATCCTCACAAAAAAAGGAGATTTTGGCTTACAAAAACCCAGCAACTATACTTCCATGCCCTCTGATGAAATTATTTTCCCTGTGTGGCTGTATGGCACAGCTCCTTATGTCTCTTGCAGAACAAGTTGGTAGAGAACCAACTGACAGTAGAAAGGCTGTGTTTTTCTGCTCTGTGGATGTCATAGAACACATAAAAATAACAGGTAATTTTTAATACCAGGATAAGGGAGAATACCAATATCAGTATAAAAAATACTTCCGAAGTTAGAAGAGAGCTGAAATAAGTTGTATTTTGCAGTGCACTCACTAATAAAATTGAAAACATTATTAGTGAAAGCATTGATTTTCTACTTTTATGCACAATATATCATAATCACATCCAAAAAAGGGTATTAAAAGATAATTGGACCTTGTGATTGCCAAGTGAATCATTCACTGTATGGGAATGCCAAAAAAGAATGATCCATTTAGGTCTGGTTGGTCATCCCACTCACAATGCTTATTACACATTATTTTTTTTTTCCATAGAGAGTCACTGCTTGGCAAAAAATAACTGCATGAATTTGCCTGATTTATGCTCACTTGTAAAAGCTCTGTATTAACAGGGGCTGAGTGTACAAGGGGTCCTCCACAACAGTTTCTTCGTATCTATGTCATTTCCTATAAGATGGTTGTCAAGTTGGCTTCAAGAAAGCTAGTGCTAGCATTCAGTGTATCTAAAGCACTATCAGTATGGCCAAATTCCCTGTAATACAAGAAATTTAAAATTCAAATGTAGGTACTCCATTTTCCACATGTCACCATCAAGAGAGCTACAGAGGCAGCTCAACCCTCAAAGGGAATTTGTGTGCAAATTAAGGCCCTTCATATACTAGTGGAAAGCATCAGAATACAAACGAGATTTGTGCAACACTCTTATGTTATATCCTCTTAAAGTTCAGACCAGCCCGAGTTCTATGATGAACCCTGGAGCTCAGCCTGGGTCTTTCTAGTGCTTTGCCACATCCATTTCCTTCAGACCTTGAGGTCTCTGGGGAAGCCAGTCCTTGCGCAGACCCAGTGACAATGGACCCTCCTGAGACGAGTTTGGTTAGCCTGAGACCTCATCGACAAAACCCAACATTGATGTGTTTTATCAGAGTGCAACACTGTAAGCTCACTGTAAGCCCTTCATTTCCCCTTGAGTTTTCAGGTTAAAAATTTAAAACTGAAACCAGGAGGCTCAAACCCAAGGCAATGTTCATGTGAATCTCAGAGAATGAAACCATGAGCAAACAAAGTGCAGTCCTCCCTGATGTCTGAAAAAAACTATGACACATAGTGGAAAAACATAAAGCTTCTTAAGTGAATGAGAGTAAGCTATGGCAGCCAGCTTTTGGTTTTCAAAATTAAATATAGTGAGGTACGGATCCACTTTCATTTGTAACTTCTGAAGCATAACTGATTCATATGAGTTCAGTTCTGTTTTGGCTGATATCAACTGGAAGTTCAAAGTCAATGACACCACATATCAACATAGGCAAAGACAGAATATAATGCTCCCTACTGTACTTTTTGAAGCTTACCTTTGTTAAAAGTACACCATACAGTTCTTCTGGAAATAGAATTTAATGATAATTTTGTCAGAGACATCACAAAGTGCAGAGAAACAACATTTGCATGACTCACTTTCAGCTGGTCTAAATTCAAGAAAGAAATTAGACTTAAGGAAAGAGCACAAACCATGACATAAAAGCAATGCTTCCTCCTTTTCTGGCCAATTGCATACTCACATTGCAGTTAAAATTCTCAGGGGATGTACAGATTGAGATGAAATATTGGTTTGCTGTAATGGCAGCATGTAGATCATAGCTAGAAGCTATTTCTGTAAAGCACAGATCAGTGCTTGAGCACCAAACCATAGGAATATAACAATTCATATATTATCACTAATTATAATTTTTTACTTGATGATATATCATCATTCATGCAGTAGCTATAAGCTATTTTTTTCCACCCATAACCACGCAAGTTGTACACAAGGCAATGACTGCTGAAAACTGCCAAGCATAAATAAGAAAAAGGATATTTCTGTTATTGGTAATTCTGTGCCCAGTTTAGAAACTGTTCCTTCTAACTACAACCCAAGGCATTGAACAGTTCCTTTCACAAAGAGTTTATTTTTAACAGGGCAAGGCAAGCAGAGGCTCAGAGAATGTATTGCAGAAGCTAAGAATCAAGACTGAGCGACAGTTTGCAATCAGCATGTTAATTCACTGTTTTTTTCCTTAAAAAAGAAACACCTGAAAACACTGTAAGCATAGATGGGGTACAGAGGCTGTGAGGGAGAATCTTGACAGCTGTGGAACAAGCAACTAATTAGTATGGAGGAGAAAAGGCTTGAAGTTCAATGTGCTGCTGTGACTTGTTTCCTAAACTGTTGGCTGTCTTGATCAGTTAATCTTCAGCATTTCTCAGTATGTGCCCTCATCTTCGACTCGCAGCTGAGAACACTGCCTCTGGAATTGGGTTCTGCAGACCAGGTGCCAGCGTTTTCACTCTGGGCTCACAACCCATGAGTGGCTCACAGATGTCTGCTGGCATCAGCCACAGATGTGTTGCTCGCTGCAGCCTTTGCTTTAGCTGTCTTCATCCCTACTCCCCTGGCTGAAGATGTCTTTCTGATTTCTCATGCTGCATCCTTTTTCTTCCTTTCCCACATATATGTAGGTCAAAGCATGGCATACCCATTTGGTTCAAGTGTCCAATAACATCTGAAGTCTATGTCGGATCAGCCTCAGAGTTTTCTGGAAGGACTATGCCTTTCCCCTTAATATAATAATTGAGTTTCAGCAGCTCCAGCTAGCTGGAATTGCTCTGATGTGATGAAGAGGACTTCAGGAGAGAAAGTGGGCTGAGCTTCATCTCAGTCTCTTGCCTTTGGCTATGTTCATCAAAACCTCCTACATTACAATAAAATCTCGCCTATTATCTTGAATTGCTGACTGAGAGCCTGCTGGCTTCAGCCAGACCTGCAGAACCTTGCTGCCCACAAGGGTGGTGTGGTGGCTACTTGCCTGCCCTCAGCTCCTCTTTCTTAGGGTCTGTTGTGACTCCTGAAAATTTAATCTATTAGATCACAGGTGATTGCTGTCCTAGATTAGTTTAGTAATGAAGTTAGACTATGTCAGTGTATGGAAACTGTGCTTCTGAGCTATGACCTGCAGTGGTCAAGCTTTATTTCCTCCCAGACTGGAAGGCTCTACCTCATCCAATTGTCAGTTTCCCCTTACACATTCATTAGAGTCTCAGCTGTGATGTACTGCAGCACACTGATGCTTCCTATAGGCTGCCAGATGTTACAGCCCTGACAAAAAAGAGGGAGAAAGCCTGAGTGTTGGAAAAATTATTTGTACCATTATAAGAACAAACACCTGTAAAGTACCTCAGTTCTGGATATTCTTGGCTAAAGTTAAATTTGGTATTGCTTAAAGACACACTTGAATCTGTATTCTGCCACCTACACATATATTCCTGTTTTCAAAAGAGTCGAGCACTCACATCCATCAAGACTTGCCAATGTAGTACAGTTTAACAACAGATTTTTACTATTGTAACTCAGTCTTTTTCCTCCCTTCTCAGAACTGATTACATGTCTGTGGAAGTGCTCTAACAAATCCAAGAAAGCCATTTTAAAACATGAAAGAAGATACAGACCCGACCTTTCTTACCCCAAATACTCTGTGACCCCAACACTGTTGGCATCCAAGGAATGTACATTTGAACAGATTGCTGCCTGTGTCAGACTGTGACACTCAGCTGCTAATACGCTCTTGGTAGCATGTTATTATCTGGTACTTGATCTTCCTGCATGCCCTGCTTGGGTCACATCTGATGTCTCTACAGGAAGTGTATATACATGGATCCAGGTACCTACTGACATATTTCTTTCTATACGCTGGTAAGCCTTGCTACCACAAAAGAAACTCAATATTGTCTCTGTGTGAGATAAAGACTGCTGAAGGAATTGACTCCTGGTAGTCATTGAATATGACTGGTAACAGCTCTAAGATAATGAGATCCAGAAAAGCAAAAGATGAGTTGCAGTGCTACCAGGGGTAACCATCCTCATCTCAGCACAAACCCCCCAGTCAGAGCAAACCAGAGGCAGGAGCTCCCAACACTAAAGGCAGTTTGAAACTCTTCAGGCACTGCTGTGCACTGTTGGTCACATTCCAGGAAACCCCACCTGTCCTTCACAGAAAGGTCACCCCTAAAGTCACTACTCCATAATCTTTGCACTTTCCCCACAGCTGCAGCCATCATCTCCCTTGCTGGTAAATACAAGATGCAACACTTATTGAATTAGATAACACAATAAATTATCCGGTCTTGACTTAGATTTTCTGGTGTGAGTGAAGTTCCTAGGTTCTACTGAACACCAAGCACATAGTATCCCCAGGTGACTCTGGGGAGATACCTTTGGGAGAACCCTCCCAAGCCTGCAGCTGCTGGCAAACTTCCTACAGTGGATTAATTCTGTTACATGGTTTCAGGAAAATAAGGTTTTTGGAGCCCACATAGAGGGCAGGTCCTCCTGTGCAATGGGGCTCACATCCAGCAGCCACGGGAAGCCAGGGGAAGCAGGTCCACCTTTGCTTCCAAGGTGAATTCAGGGACATTATTTAAGGCCACCATCCTTTAGAGTCCAGGGGACTGTGTGGGAAGTTAAGCACAACTTAGCAAGCAGGCATAATTCAGAGAAGCCTCTTCAGAAATGAGGCAAAACAAGCCAGAGAAAGTGGGATTAAATCTGAACATAGTATGAAATAAGTATCTGCAAGCCTTTTTGCACCACAGGGCCTACTTCAGCCCTGCACGCAAAGCCAGGCTCTCAGGCTGTACCTGCAGCAGGGACTGAGAAATTTGAACTCTTTCAGCAAATCCCCACTCTGTAGTGGGGCTGCAAAATAGATCACTAACACCAGGGCCCAACTGCAGCTTATTCCGGGAGTGTAACGCTGATTTCTTTCAAGGTTAAACTGCAGATCTACTCAAAGTCCTTCCTTCTACCAAAACAAGAACATCACCAAAATAACTTCAAAACAACTCTGCATGAGATAAAGCCCTGGGAACATCACATTTCTACAAACTGCCAGAATAGAGAACATGACTTTCTTATATTGCAGTTACCTAAGAGGCTGAAGGATTTTAGTTTCCTCCCTTTCAGATTGTTTTAGGCATTTTTTTTCTTCAGCGTTACCAGTCTGATTGATTGAAGATGCGGTCATGTAATCAGATAAATTTCTCATGTTTTGGGGAAACAATACTCAGATTCTTCTGCCAACAAGAATGTCCAGTTTAGATTATTAAAATTCGAGGTATCATTGAATTCATCTGAAAAAAAGATGCAGTCAGCAGGATAAAATTCTAGCAGTATCGCATCCTCTAATACAGTTGTTCAAAGTGAAGCTTTGACCCAAGATACTAGGAGGATGGAAAGGTTAAGTCTGGATGATAAAATGCCAGCAGATAGATGTGTTTAAAAGACATAGGTCTTGGATGAAGAGAGAGTCAAGAGCTGGTCTTATCTGTCCAGGAGAGACCAAACTTTTCCTTGCATAGTGGGATATTCTTTCATTACAGGCAGTGTGACCTCACCCACACAAAAGTGAATTGGATTAAGAGGAAGTGGCACAGAACCAAAGACATTTGAAAGAACAGATCATGATTTTCCTCTCTCACAGTTGTGCAGAGGAGGTGTCAAATAGGTGGTTTTTTTTTTTGGTGAGTGAAGTCTTTTGCACAGGTGAAACACAAGTTTCAGATCATATGCACAGATGTTGCAGCCAATGATAAAAGAGGAGTTAGGGTTATTATACTGCTTTACTCTCAAAAGGCCTATCAGTACTTATTTGGAAAGTTAAATGTCTATGGCACTCCATTTTGATAAGTGAAAATCCTAAACAGTTTGCGAAGGGCTGCAGGTTTACTGGACTTGTGTTAAATGGGGCAAATTAGCAGTTCTCATCTGCCAGCTCCTAGGGGTTCACACATCCAGCAGCTGGCCTGCACAGTCCCCCCCATACCATGCCTTTATGACACTTTGTCTGAAATACCAGATGGTAAAGGCATCTTGGATTCTGGGAGAAACACTGAGATTTCCATAAGGTGCAAACATCCTAAATGTTTAAAGGCTTCTGATAGCAGTGTGTTGTTTGGCTTTCAGATGGCTGGATACACAACGTATGTGTAGCCCACAATGCAGCCATGTGTGCACGTATGTATCAGTGTGGCTGACCAGAAGGTTTTGGTGTTTGAAGGGTGTATAGGATTTTATTGGTCTTTATTAACATTTGCTAGGTGTCTAGTCATGTGGTTTGTCTGCTGTATTGCTGATATCAAAACTGAGTATGAAGTCACAGAATCACACAATGTTAGGGACTGGAAGGGACCTCGAAAGATCACCTAGTCCAATCCCTCTGCTGCATCAGGAACACTACTGATTGCTGGTTAGTTAGGTGCTGTTATTTGAAAAAATCCCTCTGATCCTGGCTTGATTTAAGCCATGTGAGCTGAGCAGCTTTGGCTTGCAGCAGGCTGTTCCTGTGGTTTGCCCCAGTGGTGCCACCCAGGGAGGGGAGCCCTGCTTGTTCCCCCTGTGGGCACCTGCCGCATCCCCAGTCTCTCTGGGGCCACGTGCAGGGCACCCAGGCTGTGTTGCCCTTGGTACAACATCAGATCACAGCAGGGCTCTCACAGCAGTCATCTGGTGAGACTCACCTACCTGCACAGCTGTGGCCTCAACTAACACCTGCATGCAAGCAGCACATCCTGTCCCACACTCATTTTGTTCCATGGAAAGGGCAGTGAGGAAGACAAGCTGAATACCAATGAGTACCCCTGGGCCACCTTCCTTACCTCTGTTCCTGTGCCCAGCAGCCCTTATAGAACCAAGAAACCCCCATTCACCCCTGTGGCTCAGCCCCACTTAACACCCACATGCATCTCAGCATCCCCCACCTCCAGCCCACTCTCTGTGTTTTTGCACCCCCAGATCCCTTCCTGGTCTCCAAACCAAAACAGCCATTGCCAGCCAGGCTGAGAGAAATGGAGCTCTGCTGGCATCCTGCTCCAGCTGCACTGACAGCCCCATGCTCAGGGATGCAGTGTCTCATCCATGCTGAAGTACGCTGACACCAGCAGAAGACACAGGTTCCACAGATGAAATGCACAGGCAGAAGAAACTTCTCTGTCTGTTTACCAGTAGCGGGATATAAGATGCAGGCTGTGGACCTGCTCTACCTTCTTGCCCTGCCACCATGCTGGGACAGAGACAAGGGCTGATGCCACCTCTCTCAGTTCCAGGTACTCACTGTTGGGACAGATGTCTTGGCACTCTTTGACCAGGACCCCGACTCTCAGAGAGCCCTGGCTTTTCCCCTCCCACCTCTTGGAGGCTGCTTAGAAGTGAGATTACACTGACATTCACAGCAGCAGCAGGTCTGTTAGTTGTGATTTACAAATGCTTTCAGTATCAGATTGCCAGGCAGCCCAGCCCAGGGTTTTGCATGTCCGCCACTATCTCCAAAGCTGCCCAGGCGCATGGCCAGTGTGGTGCAGCACAACACGTCAAGGGAGAGCAGCATTTCGCCCACCCCCTGCCTGTCCCCGTTCCCTGTTCCCTGTGTGTGGACAGATCGACTTGGATTGGCAAAACACCCCAGCGCGGCTGTGCACAGGCTGAGACATAGCACAGCACTTGTCACATTCTGCTGCTCACACGCGCCCTCACCGGGCTGATGTTTCCCTTCATCTTGTCCCTAACAACAGTATTTGTCACACTGACACTGGCAGGGCCCTTTCACATCTCGGACGAGACTGTATATTAGGACACTGTGTGCAGAATCCCATTACAAATAGATTGTTGTTTTACAGGTTTCCCTGTTTCATTGTTCAGGCAAAAATTAATGCACTCAGAGCCTACATGACAGGAACATGTTAGAAGAACATTTTTCACTGCTTGTCTTCTGAACCTCCAGCATTGAAACAGCTGAAGGAAAAACACAACCCAGTATAAATGCTGAAGTGCCATCACATAAACTCTGGTGATCCTTTCATTTAGTATGAAAAGGAATTTAATTACTTCATTTTGCAAAATATAATTTGCAAAGAGACAATAGGATGTCAACATCCAGTGTGATAAAAGAGCAGCTTCCTAACTTCTTTGCATGTTACTTGCCATGATACGAAGCACTGTTGAAGTCTGTTTTCCAGACTCACTATGTGTGAACCCAGACTATGATCAGCAAAATTGAGAAGGCAGTTGAAGGAAGAAGTGAGGTATTTCCACTTCTCATCACAGTCACTCTGCAGGCATTTTCATGGCAGGAGACAATGGGTGTCTGATGCTAGCAAATCTGCCTTCAGATTTCAAAAACTTCATTTCTCCAGATGGAATATATGGCAGGGTAAAATATGCCTAATCCTGTTCCTGGGATGTTTCATAGAGTGCCTGTGTGTGTGAATCTCATGAAGCAAATAAAACATTTGACAGCAACAAACTAGAAAGGTCAAAGTCCTAATGAAATAGACAAGCAGTGGGATACCTCATTTCTGGGAACTTGGGCAAGCGATTTCATGTCTTAGCATTTTAATTTTCCTTTCTACCTTTGCATGTCTTTTGTATTGCAAATTCATCAAGCAATTCCTTTCCAATCTTTATAGTCTTATTTGTCGAAGGTACTTACATGCTACTATCATATAAATAGTAACAAAAGAGCAATACAATGAGTTTGAGTAAAGTGCATTTTTCACCAGAGCACAGAAGATGGAGCAGAGAGGTATTCAGGAAAGGTCTTGTCAACTGCCTGTTTCAGTTGTCCAAAGAGATGGTGGAGATTTTAGTGATGTAAGGTTGGAGTTATCAAAACACCAGGAGGGACATTTGGGCTATTTATGTTTATTCCTTAATGTGCCTTTTGCAAGGCACTAGAATACACTCAAATCAGCTAGATGCTTTTGAAGCCTAGTCAGAACAGTATTACACTGTGTCTCTGTAACTCTCTTTAGAGCAACAGAGCTAACTGTTCAGGTGCAGTGACCTAAAGTAGTCATATAGCTCACATGGACCTGAGCTTGTACCTTTGTCTGACCCCACATGAATTTCATGAACCTGTTAGCACAGACTGGTTACTATGGACCCATCACCGTGTTCTGTTATGTGATAGAGGTGTAACCTGCGCTTGAAAACTGAAAAAAAACCCCTCACATTTCCACAAAAGTTTCATTAAGTACTGTATACTAAGCCTACCCATAGTTGATAGGTTCAACAAATAGTTATAGTGGCTCTTGTGGACAGACTTGCTGTGAAGATGGAGCGGGAGGTTACTGTTGACTTCTGTCATATCTGCTGTAGCTGTGTTTATTTCTATAAATAGCAAACTCGTTAGACCTTGGAACCAATATTTTTTTTCTTTTTTTTGTTTTTAAAATGAATGATGCCTTAAGTCTCTCCAGAACCCCAAGGGAAGCTCCCTTGGGATTATTTCTGGGGAGTAGTTTCCTGTGGAGCTGGTGGGATTTGTGCAGGTTAGAAGTGATGGAAAGGGTGAAGAGAGAGTAAAGAGATGGCATGCATGAAGGGAAAATGACTATATTGTCTGCTCACAATTTAATTTTAACCTTGCACATATTTTGGAAAACATTCAGTTTTTGTATAGTTTCATGAAGCAAAAATAGAAATTTTTTTCTCTTTCCAGTAACCATAGAAACATAGAAAGAAAGATTACTGGAAATGATCTGTACTTGTGGGATCAGGCTTGTGTTATTGCTGGATGACACAGAAGCTGAGCCATACATGCATCCTCAGCAGTGCTACCTGGCAAGGCTGCCACAGCCAGCAGGGAAGGAACCTCACAAAAGTCTACACAAATCTGTGGCAGCTGGAGCTGTTGCAGCTCTGGAATATATTAACGCTAGCTGCTCTTGGCTCAAGCTATACCTGCTTCCAGCAAATGATTTTATGATTAAATACTGAAACTGGGCCTGTGTCTGTGTGTAGGTTTCATTGTCCAAAAGACTTAGTAGCCACTATTGATTCCCTTTATGTCCTCTTGAACCTGTCAAGGAAAAGTCAGCAAGGCATACAGTGTCTCAAAAGCAGTCATCATTGACATTAATCTCTATTTAAAGGGAGGTAGAGTCCTTCAATACTTTTTTTAAAAGCTGGTTTTGAATAAGACAGTGTCTTATTACCTAGTTCCTTTGCCTTTGTCTTTCTATCCTTTAAAATTACACAGGCTCCTCAGATAAGCTATTGCTTTAAGACACAAATGTGGATTAAATTGTATTGATTTGTTTGATCTTTGTACATTCATCCTCTCCTTTACTGCTTAAGTCTCCTGCTTTTCTGCAAAGTTGTCAGTCTCCCTTTCACATTTATTTAAGCAACCTGCCACCCTCCCAGACAAGAACTTGAATGGGACCAGCTTTCTTCTGATTGCCTCTCCTAGACATGCTGCGGGGGAAGTGCTCTTTAGTTGCACTATGTAAACCTTAATTAAAACAAACCAAACACCTGACCAGACTGGCCTTCACCCACATTACAAGCAAGCATTGGTTTCTAATCTGTTTTTCCTTTTGGAGACCACTTCTAACACTCGTATGTGCAGACGTATACGAGGCCAGTAATGGAAAGTCAATCCAAATGGAAGTCTGAGAAGAAAGAAGCCTTTTTTCAGTTAATCTAAATGATTTTTCAGTTAATAAAGATCACAGTATGGTTGTACAGAGTAATGGCTCAGGCAATGCACAAGTTCAGCTATTCAAATTGTTTCCTACTGACCACTCCGTACAGGTTTTCCAAAAATGTAATAATCCATTCTATTAATGGGTGCTACTGGTTTTCCCAGATGAAATATAATAAAGTATGATTCTTTCATTTGTAATTTTAAACATTCATTCAGTGTAATTGATTACATGAGCCAAGGATTGCAAATTGAAGAGATAATTGACTTCTTCAATATGCAAATACAGTACCAGGCAATAAACAGATAGCAGTTATATCAGTATGAAATATAATTACAATTAACTTCAGCATCACAAAGAAACTGTCTTGATTTTTTTCAATGCTTGCATGCCATTTTCTGTTTTCAGTTATGCCTGTGTAGCACCCAGCAAGAGCTGGTACAGGTTCACTCCCACAAGGCAGAGTGTCCCTGTACAGAGCCATGCTCACATCTTGATAGCTTTGGCTTCACACTGTGTCACTCATCATGCTTTGCACGTAGTTTGCTCATTCCCACTCACGACTACTGCAATCTCTGTTGGAGATTTTTACCAGTGGCAACATTTACACAGCAATACTGACAAGGTTTTGAAACATGTTGCCCAGGGAGGTTGTGCAGTCTCCATGCTTGGATATTTTCAAGACTGCAAAGATAAAACCCTGAGCGTCCTGACTGGAGCTAAGAGCTGACTCAGCTTTGTGCAAGAGCTTTGCTAGAGACCCATCTGAATTATCCTGTGGACCTGTGAAACTGAAGGGGAGGTAAGCAGAAAGGAAAGGAGGAACCTGAATGGAAACTGCATTTGGAGGATGTTGACAATCAGAGTTAAATAGCAGGAAAAGATGGGAAAGGATCCCATGGGAAAAAGAAACAATAAAAAAAAAAAAGGAGTTAAAAACTGAGAAAATGTTCTGATCCATTTCAAAGTGCCTTTCTGAAAAATGGTAAAAAGGAGGGAACAAAAAAAGCAGCCAATATTGACTTTTTAGAAACAAGTATTAAATTTAAGTTTTGACTATTATGACTCCTTTCTGCTTGTCTTTCTGATTTCCCTGACAATAAGTAAGAATTATACCATGGCCAGCCAGAGCAGCAGCACTTGTCTGTCTGAAGTGAAGGAGCCTGCTCGCTGTTAAAATACCCATCCACAAAGCCATGCAAGGCAGGAAACACGGGGGCTCTGTGCATGAACAGGCTGGAAGTCCCTTTTCCCTGGAAACAGAAGAGCTAGAACAAGGGCAAACTTGAGGAAAACAAAGGGCCCATGTCTCCTTTGAATGTGGCTGACAGCAAGGCGGGTCACTTGCAGCAGGAGAGATGGGGTCTGATTGTTTTAAGCAAGTTACAATTATGCATCTTTTTGAGTAAATACATCAAGTGATAAAAATAAACCTATCTGTAAACATTCCTTTTTAATGGAGGGACCTGGTTAGAAGGACCCAAAACCTTTCTGGATGTACCACACAGTATTGCAATGAATGACTTTCATGCTAGAGCTGTCATCTGTCCCTAAGAGCTTTAGGAAAGAGCTTTAGGAAAGGTACCTGTTGCTGCTTTGGCAGAATCTCCTTGGCAGGACAGAGCCTGTGTACAGATGGTACTTCATCAATAACAGCAGCTATGGGCCTTTGGTGAGTGATTTCTGGTTCAGGTCACTAACAACAAAAAAATATCTGGTATAAAAACAGAAGAATGAAACAAACTTTAGGGGGCAAAAAAAAAAAAAAAAAAGGAAGAGGAGAAAGAATTCAATATGCAGAGAAGTGATCCAGATGTGACAAAGCAGCATGAGATCGAGGTCTATAACCTGCCTGCAGGAATCAGATAAGCTGCTCTTCGCAGACCCCAATTGCCAGACTTCAAAGGAAAAGCGTGAGATTACAGCATCTCTGTGACTCGGCTGCTGCTGTAACATATTTCTGAAAGGATTTGATGCTACTACTCTCCTCTTTGCAAAGCAGCTGGATTCATGCTTTTCCTCTCTCCAGTGAGGAGTTTTCTGCAGAGAGCAGCAGCCTGGGGGTTTCTCCTACATAAATTTCTTCCCTGCTTCCCATTCAGAAATCTACCCCTTTCCCCCAAATGGTGAAAAGCTGCTGATGTCCCCCATGCAGAGGAAGTGTTAGGAGGGAAATAAGCTGGTGTTAAAACCTAGTCACTCAGATAAGCTACTCACCTAAAAGTCATCTGGAAGCTGAAAATAGTTTGTGAGCATTTGGGAACAGGGACTTGCTGCTTCTGTTTGAATATCTGAAGGAGATGGAAAAGATTTATAGCAATATGCTGTCTCTCCATTTGTCCCCCAGTGTTTCTATAAAAAAGGACTTCCATCTATATTGATTTGCCTCTGAAATGGTTACATAATGCATTCATCTGCACATCAAGGCCTTGGAACTCACAGACCAGACTTCCTCCTTTTGCCTGTCCTTGGCTGTCCTACTCAGAGCTTGTATATTAAGCACTGCAATGACATGTCATGTCACATTCAGGGAGCCCAGGCTCCCCACAGGACTGTTTTGAAAGCACAGGGAATTTAACAACCCCGTTGTCATTTATGACTTAGAATAGATGGACAGAAATGGGGCCGTATGTTAGAAGAGCTGGTCTGTCTAGTGTTTACAGTGGCATCCCTGTTGATGAATGGACTGTAACTGTTAATAAATACAGTTTGAATCTTTGTATGTCACTGTCTGTAATCCCAAGCACAGGGTCATTCTAACATCTGATGAATGTGTGTTTTGTCTGTTCCCTACACTGGGCAGCTACAAGTGAATCAACTTTATATTCTTATTCACAGTTTGGTCTCTCTAATTTTTATGGTTCTTTCAATCTGCTCAAAGTTTAAGCTGGTTACTTTTAAATGCAACCTAAGAAGCTGAAACACTGTGTTTGCAGGACTGTAACTACTTCAGCTTTATGGCCTGAGATAAAAAGTTCTCTCCCACTGAGCCCCTCCTAGGAAGTTGTTAAAATTTAGAGCAGTGTATTAAAAATCTGTTGCATCTTTTACTAGTGAGTCATAACCTGTTCACTTGTGGGAAGATGAGCTTGCCAATCTAGTATATATCTGAATTGCTGCCTTTCCAGTTTTTGAGAGGTGTGTGCTCTTTGTTTCCAGGTGGTTGTCATGATGGAGGTATTCACTGCAGGGAAAGCAACAATTCAACACATACTGTAGTACGGTGCAGTAGCCCAGAGCAGGTGGAGAGAAGATAAATCTTTTAAAACAGAACAAGTTTACTTTCTGCATAAATTGAACAAAAACATAATTTGGGAAAGCACATACTTTTTTGGGGTTTGCATTTTCTACGCAACAGAAGTGGAGGCAGAAGAGATGAAGTAACCCGGAGTAAGTAACTCTGTGGAGCAGTGTAGAATAAAGGGGGCTGTAGTGATTCGTCTATTTAAGAGACTCAGCGGTTTTCCCCAAGTCAACTAATCCCTAGACTCGTAACCTATGTACACATACAAGTCTTATACAGTTGGATTTTAGACATACATATACACTTTCATAAGCATGAATATTATATTTAAGGTACTTTCTACAAGCATTCTTACCTTCTCTTTGCTCCATGGCATTTCTGTCTCAGCAAAGGTAACTGCTGAGGATGCTAAAGCAATTTATAGGCACCTGTGGGCTCATAAATCTTATGTGCTTATCCTAGAGATGTCTCTTCTATGTGTGCTATTTTAAGCAGTATCTATCATCCATCACTGTACAGTGTATCTGTGGTAAAAAAAAGAACTATTGTACCAAATCTGATCTCTGACAAAGCAGATGCAGGCCAGCCCTATAGTGATGGCAGCTGCTAGATGGTTTATTATAAAGGACGGAATAGGGACTTGTGCAGTGTGCGAAAAAAAATGACGCTTCCTCAACTTTCTTCCTTTCTATGGATTCTTCAGCTTCTTTGGGAAAATAAAAAAAAAATAATGAAAATTTTGTGTAGTTGTTAGACTTTCAGGAAAAGGTCAACCATACGTATCGAGGTCCCAGTGATGAGTACTAGACTAGAAAGCATTTCAGAGTGGTTTGAGTTAGCGAAGCATTTCAGAATATTAATAATAAACAACAGTTGAAAACAATGAATGTACTTGGAGGATGAATAGCTCCATTTTGGGTAACCAATTTTAGGCCTCCTACTTAGCCACCCAGTCTCCTATGGATCCTTCTATAGTCCACTAAGGAAGACAAGTTGCTTCAGGAGAAGTCTGAGGATGTCTCTCCTTTAGTAACTCAACTCAGGAATTCAGTTTAGATTGTGCCCATTTACCCTAATTCAAATTCCATGGTCTCTGCACATGAATGAAATTTGTCCGAAACATACTCCAGCCACTGCTGTGCATTCAGTTTACCAGGACCAGACAGGAGCTAAACTGGAGTAAAACAGTGAAATTCACCAACTGTGGGTACTGGGTCCTCAGCACCAACTGTTTCACTCCACAAACCCACAAACTCATTCCTGCCGAGTTGTGCTACCTACTTATACAGAGATAAATGACTAAAGATAGGTACTGAATCACGTTAGCACGTTCAGCTGCCAAGTCTCTGCCTGCTTCAGGAGATCGGGGCAAACCTAGCCACCTAAGTCAGGCTTCTCAAACTCAGCACTGCAAGTGGAGAGGAAATACCCATCTCTTCTCCCACCTCTGCCTGTGTTTACAAATGAGACTCCCACACAAGTGAGGAGTCCTTTCTCCTTTCATTAAACTGATGAGTTGACCATGGTAAGTGGCTACACTGAATCTTTCAGCTTCTTACGAATTCATGATATAAGCGGTCTCTCTGCTTGACCATTAATTTAAATACTTGTGCAAAATCTAGGATTACTTGATGCTTTTCTCTCTTTCATGCAGGCTTATAATGACCTTAAAAGCATTAACTCAATGTGAGGTCACAGAATTATTTTAGCTGCGGATCAGTTGCTTAATAACAGTTTTCTCAAAGTCATGTAATCACGCAGGCTGTAAGGCTCAAGCAATTATTTCATTTTCTGACTGCATATTAATGGATTTAGCCACTCCCATACACAAAAAGGAGAAATGAGTTAATGGGAGATTTTCAGTACTTGGGTTTACAGTGTCCAAAACATACAGAGAAGCACGTATCTGCAAAATTAATCAGTCACTTCCATAACTACTTAACAAATCAAATTCTGTTTGAAAGTCAAACATCAATACAGTCACCTCTTACACGGTGCAAGCAGGATCACACAGTGTTTTACCATTAGTAATTAATGGCTTGTCTTTGACTATATCTTGTCAATTAAAGAAGTTTATAGGCTGCAATAGGCAAAAGCTACACATTTATTTTTAGTCATAATTTGTAATGGATAAAAATTTAGTGTGATTATAAAATGAACTTTCTCTTGATGAAATATTAAATATTCCATAGGGAAAATATTTGATTCTGCCATTACTGTGATACTGTCTGTCTTTTTTAGTGTCAGAAATATTTATGATTTTAAATAGGACAATGAATTGGTAAAATGTTTAAAAAAATTGCAAAACTAACAGAGTATGTTCCTGCCTCATAATAAACAATTGTTGAATGATGTTTATTAAAATTGACTCTCAAGTGACAGTTAATAAATGCATAGTTGTATTATGCATGCTAAATTCAGCATTCCAAAAACTTAAAAGCAGATAGATCAAAACAGTGGAGATAAAAAAGTCACAAAGACAAAATACAGCAACACCAGTAAATGACAGGGAAATAATTCAGACTTAAAAATGACTTATTATTTAGTAACTTGTAGCAACAATTTATAGAACTAAATTAGAGGTAAATCAGAGTCTTTCTGATGTTTTAGATATGCAGTTTTTCTAGTGCATATAGTTTGATCATACAACAGAGGAATTCACATTAGAAAGTCCCCTTCAAAAAAGGAAAAAAAACCCAGTTTCTTTATGTTTCTGCTTCCAGGTTACACTTACTAATGGATAATGAATGAAGGGAAAAAAAAAAAGTGTACAATAAAATTCAGTTATCAATCTGTTTTAATTAAAACCCTTAAACATTTCTTCAGTATTTGGAGTATGACCATAACTGCACTGATCCGCATAAATACTGGATTTAATGGGCTTTGTGTCCTCTACTGTTATCACTCCATTGGCTCTTTGATGTTGCATAGGTTTGGTGTAATGATGGAGGGAGTTGCTTTGATCACATATTTTCACCTCTGTTTCTAAAAGGTGAAGGGCAAAACTTTTAATCAAGGAGCAGTTTATCTTTAATTAGGAAAAATATAATTAGGTTTTATCACCTAATTGCTATTACTGATAGAGAAAGTCATATTTTCACAAGTAGTGACCCGTGCTTTATTATCACTCTGCTGTTTACCACATAATAAATCTGTATTTGTGTTTGGCAGCTAGCCAGCCAAAATTAAAATGTAATTGACATGCTTCTCTGCAGTCTGGTCATCAAAGTCACTGGCTTCACAGATGAGTAAATAACAAAGTCAAATTGTGATGTTCTAACATAAACACTTCTTTAGGAATAACTATATTTATCTCCTCTGTCAAGACATCAAATGATACTTGAAATAATCATATACAAAAAGCTTTGCAAAAGAGATCAGAAGAACTGTGCTATACATCTGGTGTTGAGTTAAAAAACAGTTTAATGTCTCAAGGCACCACCACGGTAGAATTTTATACCTGCAAGTAATCATCTAATACACTATTGTACAGTTAAGGTAATGTATTAATAAACACCTTGTGCAATTTTGGGAAGCAATCTATAAAGGAATGTTAGATATACAGTAGGCACATACTATAATACAAATAAAACCCAAAATTCCTAGAAAAAGCATGCTCAGCACCTTTTGGTATAGGTTGAGTTTCTTATTCTAAACACTATGTAAATCCTAACTTACAAAAGGTAAAACTGAAATCTTATAGTAACTGCTTATTTAAACTGATTTTCCTGGGTATTTCCCTCTATGTCACAGGATTACTTTTAGGGACAGAGGACTCTGGTACTGGCTGTAAAGGGCTATCTTGTTCATTCAGTTGTGCGTTCAAGTTTTCAGAAGTTAGGAGAGAAGAATTAAAAACTATTTCACTTAAGTCTGATTTTATGGATACGAGATGTGGTTCTTGAAAACTTAATGGTTCTTCTACTAACACCTGTGTGTTTTCTCGTGTCATTCCCATATCTGATGGTGACTTTCGTTTCATCCTTGTGTAAGATTTGTCTAAATTCTCCATGCCTTGGTCAGTTTTCTGAAATCGCCCAAAGAACCAGATGAAGAAACCAAACAAAGCAAAAGCCAGCAAACTTGGAATAAAAGCCAGGCATTTGACATCAAGGCTAGAGCCTGTAAATCTGCTGTGCAAGAACATGTCTCCTTCGGCATAGGTCCGGTTGGTCAGTGGGTTAGTGTTATTGGATCTCCACTCCCAAGACAACTTAGTTCTATTAAGGTCTTTCAAGCTTTCTGAGTCCTTCACTGTGTAGATCTTCTGTCCAGGACCGATATATTGACCGTATTCATGAGGTTTGTAAAATATTTGGTTCTTCCACATATTCAGATCCAAGATTAAAACAAGGAAGATAATTCCATAGTTAAACCATTTGCCTGTTTGGAAAAAGAAAGTTCTGTCACCAGATATATCCATTTTATAAGTAGTATAAATGAAGTCATATCTAAAAGCTACTCAGAGGAAAAAAAATCCCTTTTTTTAATTAATGTGTAAAGCAAAGCTGTAATAAAATTTCCACCATAGTCAGATTTATGCTGAATATCCCTTAGTATTGCACGATCAGGTCTGGGCGCATAATAAAATAATTTTGTAATACAAGCACAGCAGTATATCAATTGAATTCACATTGCAGTTTGTAGGTTACCTGTTGATTAGACCCTTGGTGATGTGGTACAGATCAATTAACCTTAAAAAGCATTAATTCCAGGGCTTAAAAAATAGTCACATGGAAATTTTCCATGGAAACGTCATATTTGATAGCACAGATTCTATGCTAGGAATGACTGAAATGACTGAAGTTTTTGGGCTTGGCAATTATGCAGATTTTAGGAGTATGTACAGAGATTGTTTGATATACTAACCATGGTGCATAGAAATATTTGGGTGGGGGCAACTGGATAAACTGTGATTTAGAGATATTATACCCTTAGGAAACAGCAAGGGCTGATTGTAGTCTTGGGAGGCTAATCAGCTTAGCTTTTCTTACAGTCCGTGTAGTGAGAAACTCCTCCAAGGAGTGACTCATGGTCTTACATTGAGCTCCTGCAATACTGGCAGAGGAAACCTTTCTCCTTTATTATTTAAAAATACTCTTTTGCATGCTTCCTCCAGGCATCCAAAAGACATGAAAGACACCTTTATGCAATTTGCTCTGCTTTGAGAAGGGTTTTGGAACAGATAAACTCCAAGTGTCCCTTCTAACCTAGATTATTCTACGATTACAGAAAACAAATTATACTGTTTCCATAGTCCAAGCTTCTCTTGCATTCTAGCTGGACATATGTGATGATCTTAGTTGTGCACTGCTGACTGGTACCACCCAAGAACTCAGCAAATCTACGTGTCAGCATTATGTGAAAGGACATTCAGGTAGGAATGCTCCTGCTGGTGATGTATTATATTGATCTATGCTAGAAGAGTATTTAATTATGTCTCAAGTGAAAAAGAAAATGAATGCACCCGAGTATCAAATGATCATTGGCTTGGTAAAGAATAAAAGGATTCCAGTTCCTGAAAGTCCGTGTGTTCATACTGTAAGACTAGAATGCTCCAGAAAGGTGCAGAGCGTAACTTGTATTTCAGCAATAGTGTTTAGTAGTCCTCTTCAATCTAGATTATACTTAGACTGAAAATTAACAAAGATGTTAATTGTCTTGTGTTATTATCACTATCCAGAAAACAAACTGCACTGAAAAGACCTTGCAGCCAATCCTGTTAACATAATTCCTGAATAACATATCTTTCCCCCGCCCCCACCTCTTTGGGTTTTCATCAGTATTATAATTGACTTGTTAAAGAAAAATACGGTTTTAGAAGATTATTACCACACTTTATGATATTCAAGTTCCTTGAGTCAACACCAAGACACTGAAAATGGTGCTCAAATATAAAATACAATAACAAATGATACAATCTAGTTTGATACTGCTTCCTGTCGATTTCTGCCCTGTGTTTCTCTCCATCAGATTAACCCTGACTTCCCCATAATGTATGACCTTTCAACAGACAGAATATATCATAGTGTGTTTTGATGGGCTGGCTGAGACACACATTCACTGAAAAATTGGCAGCTGTCAAACAAAATATAATAACTGATTTCTTCCTGCTTTTTTCTCAGCTGGGCACTAAGGTAGATGATTCTCCTTTACTTACTCTCTGCCATTTCTTAGGATATAATAATAATGTCACTATTTTTCAGATCCCTGCCCTTTTTTTGTTTTGTTTTGTTTTGTTTTGTTTTAAACCGGCTGTGGGTTCAAAAGTTATTTGATGCTGACTGAGTGTTGGATAGAGAGTGAGACCAACCTACACAGAGAAAATGATCATACAATTCTCACTTTCTTAAGAAAATAGGTTAAACACAAATAACAATAAAACAAACGTTAGAACCATTCTCTGTTTATCCATGGCCAGTTTGAATGAAAACACGAATTAACTCCATTCAAAATGTCCTTTCTCTGTTGTAGTTGTTCTCTTGGGCACTTTCTGAAAGAACATTTTTTAATCAATTGTTTCTCTGCATTTCCAACAGAGAGTTGTTTCAACCAGAAAGCAACCCCTTGCTGCATTGCCCCCAAGTTAATTGCTTTAGCCATGTTCTTTTCCCATGAAAATGCATCATAAACTCATTAAAAAAAATAAAATCTTCTCATCATTTTGCCATTGGCTTCATCAAAATATTATCTATGGTATTATCTATGGTACTTTATGTTTCCACAGGGCGAAGACAGGCAACATTCCAGAGAGATCTGCTAGACCTTTGGGATGGTAGGAAGGGGAAAAACTTATGTAGGACTAGTATTGCTCTTTCCCTTCAGCTAGACATGACAAGACTGAAGATGTGTAGGGAAAACAGACAGCTGAAAGACCAAAATGAGAAGTATAATGAAACGGAGACATTATTGAGATGTCCTTTATAAAGAAATTGTTACAGTTTTCTTGATTGTAGGTTTCAGGTATGACCAACAAAGGAAACTTAGACATTGCAATGCTGAGCTATGACCTACCACTGACACCCAGTGGATTTCATAACAACCACCTGTGTGACCACATTGTCCTATATGCAACACGTTGTAGTGCAAACCACTAAGTCTCTTACTCTAACGAGTAAGACTTGAGATGGCAGCCTGCTGCTGGTGAAGATGTTGACCAAGAAGCCAGCAGAAAACACTGCAAACACTGAATAGAGGTAGCCAGGCGCTTCATCTCAGGCTTCATGTTGTACCTACCCTACACTGTGTTTTCATAATCGTGAATCTCTTCTAAGATGGATCTGTTTAAATGTTAAAAATTTGAGTGCTCACCTGATACAAGAGAGATAAACATTTCAATTATTCTGGTTTCATTAAAAGCATGAACGTAAACTCCTTCACTCAGCTCCTAGACAGTTAGGCAGAAGCACAGCCCTAAGCTCCACTGTTGGGATCATTGGGTCTGTGTGGACTATAAAGGGTACTTAGAAAAACAGCTTAGATCTGAAACCCCCGTTAATTAAGATGAATCACAAGCTGTATGTCTAAGTGGCAGCTATTTGCCTGAGACACACCTCTATTCTATAGTGGATCTTCTTCGAACTCCTTAAATTTCTAATTTCTAGACAATATTTCCATCTTCTGCATCACTGTCATGCTTGATGAGCTCTATGAGTTTTCCTTTTCTTTTGAAAACTGTTGTCACCAGAATCAAATACTGTATACGAGTAACAGTCTCAGTATAACCATGTATGAACCCAACGACATCTTCCTACACCTACTCAATGTTCCCTGTAGCCATAGGCTGCATTAATCTCCTTAGACACAAAATGACTGGGAGTTAGTGCTGTCTTCATTACTTATAGAAAGTATTTGCCTCATTCTACAATAGAGTGTCCTCTGCTGTCTGTCCAAAAGACATGTACTTTACTGCTGTACTAACAGGTGTAATAGTCAAATAAGCCCAGTTTACCAAGCAATCCTTCTAGATCAGTGATAAACATGTTGAAGCAGACTGAACCAAGAGGTCTGACAGTCTCCACTCACAAATATCTATTTGATGATAATTCCCCATGACAAGTAATTTTTGAGACTTATTATACTGACCAAGCTTTAACATTATACATGTGTCTAATCTATACACGTTATACATGTGTATAATCTATATACATGTGTATAATCTATTATACATGTGTATAATCTATATCTATTAAATGATTTTCTATTGCAACTGAATTTTAGCATATTTTTTAAGCAAGCTTTAAGTCATATATCAAGCTTATACAGGAAATAAACTTTGTAAATTAGAAGTCACTCCTGACCTCTCATCTTACACATAAACAAGCTCAAGCTTATAGTTTTGTGAAGAGTCAGAATAATTATATTACAAAACTATAGATATTAATTTTCTTAAAATATATTTATAATTCATTTTACAGCACTTCAAATTTCATTACAGATGAAAAGTGATAAGGGAAAATGGATTCCCACACTATGAAGACATTTAATTTGTCTCTTAACCATCTTCTGTAGGATCAGTACCACTACTGCTTTAGGGTTGGTTCTGCTCCAATGAGGTCTGTGTGGCCAAGAATAGTAGCATACACCTGGTACCATTTAGTCTTTCTTGAAGCACATGGATTTTTCATAGACACGATTTAAACTGGAATAATGTAGTACATTTTGCTCTCAAGATTGGAAGGCTATTCAATAATTTCAGCAAATAATTCTATGCAGAATCTTCAATGAAGATTCAGTGAAGTAAATCAGATGGTAAAACAGGCTGTGTCATTCAGCCATGCACTACCTAAAAAGAGACCAGGTTGATCACTGGCATTCACAGCACTGAAGTTCTTACATGCTATTTATGATATTTGGAGAATCAGGAATCTGGTTTGGTATATCGGGAAATGTGCTGCAATATTGAAATTTGGTGCAATAAGGATCCCCAAAATGAAAAATTGGAGGTACGTAGCTAGCCAAGAGTGTATACTGAGTGTCTCTGTGAGACTGTGTTGCAGAACATGACTTTCTTTTCTAGGCTTTGTAGTCTACAGCCACTACTTGGGGCTGAAAAATGGATCCCTATTTTCTGAGCAAGCATGGCTGTTGAGGAGGTTTGTATCCTCATGGCTAGGGCACTCACCGGAAGGGAAACCTTGACACTAGAACTATCTCCACTTACATTGGTTTGGACCTGCATTGTAGGACCATGCTCTGAAAACCAGCCTATATAGGACTCTGCTTAGAAACGCTCTCTCTGCCCTGCAGAATCTGAACAATAAATGTGCACTGCACATGAATGCCAGGGGATCTCTCGTGATGAAAGAGGTTGGATTTTAATCTTCCCTTTTCCAGGAAGGAACCTATTTCTGTCAGCTGGACAAAATGTTTGAGCAGGGCTCATATTCAAAAAGGCTGATCAGGAGTATGAGACGTTCAGCAACCAGTCCACAGTCCCACATGCAGCTGATCTGCTGCGCATCTGAGGCAGATTCCACAGATCCAACTACCCCACACCAGCTGCTGATTCTGGAACATTTTTAATTTTGTATGTCCACTCTGCAACAAAGCAGTCACATCCAAAAAAAAAAAAAAAGAGAGATCTCTTGGAGAAGCCAGTCTTCAGCATCTCTCCTGAGGTCAAGAGGAAATGTGAAAAATCCCAGTTATTAAGGCTAGACTCCAGTGGCCTCATGCTGTGTAACTGCAGCCAGAGGCTAGTGTAGGAAATGTTGACTTTAGACTCTTATCTCAATTGCAATTTGTGTCTAAAAACATTCAGACACCTCTGTAAAACATTCAGGTATCTCCGAAACATTCTTCTGTCACGTTAACATTATTAGCTAGATACAGGCATACAGACCACTCACAGCTGAACTAAGCCTCAAATCCTATGAGGCTTTTTCACATCTGTGTGCACAGACAGCTTTGTTTTTACCTCTAACCTTTCTATTTTTGCCCACAGGCTCCCTCAGGCTTCCCTGTGTAGGTGATGCTTGGCCTGAATCTAGACACACTTTTGGTTTAACTCCACAAGCCAGCCGTGCAAGGCACTCACCAGTAATGAAGGTGATAATTTCTCCTTTGTGCAGAAGGGCACTCTGGCTAGATCAGTGCTCAGAAACACATTTATAAACAGCCAGAAAAATGTGCCATCTGTTTCGATAGCTAAACCTTAACATTTCCTATTTGAAACTTATCCATACATTTGACAGCAGATGCTCTTGGATCTCCAGTTCTGCTATTAAAGGGTACCAGCCAGGCCCCCTAGTGCCTTTTAACTATGAAAGAATCTGAAGCAACAAAATTTACTTTCAACTCTTACAAATTTCCCTGGCTATTTCAGAAACTAGGATAGACTATGTATTTTCATAAACAGCAGCCCAAGAAGGAAAATACACACATTGCAGTGAACCATCTGTCAAGGGAAATCCAGATGAGTTAAGCAGATGCAAGGATTCAAGTTATTTTTGATGTTCATAGATAAAAGCAGCTATCAAAACAGGATAAAAATATTTAATACTGAGTAGATGCTTGCTAGGAGTTCCTAGATGCAGAGAAATTTGAGTAAAACATGGTACTCACCACTAAAAATAAGATATGCTTTTGATAGTAAATTTAAAATTACCCTGAAGTATATCAGCTACAAGCTGCAGATGTTAATTCAACATTACTGCCAATTTACAGCATTCAGAAATCACAAGTCAGGCCTAAGGAAGCATGTTATTAGTTTGAAGTAGCAAGATGGGTTAAAAAAATTACACTTCGTACTGTTTTATTTGCTTCCTTTTTTAGATGTGGAGTTATGCAGAAGCAACCTTTTTTCTTTTCTCAGCAATCACAAGCTTTAGCTTAAAAAATATGAAAGCCAAAAATTCTCACATAGTCACTGAATTCAGGGGCTCAGACTTTGATGCAAAATAGAAAAAACAAACAAAACCAAAATAAAACAAAGCAACAAAAACCCCTGTTTTAAGACTTGTGATAAAATCAGGAGAGCTGGCAACACAGGTCATGTAACTGTGGAATCTTCATCTGTACAGAACTTGCCTGATGCCATCAAGCATGCACCGACAGCAAGGTGGCTTGAAGTCCTTTACTCCTCTGAATGTCTCTTTACCGCTTTATGAGACCGTTGCTCATTAGAGCAACCCAGCACCAAATAGGGTTGCCCAGTGGAGTCCTAGGGCTGCTCTTATTTACATCAGCAGTGACCAAAACAGACTGTGAAAGAACTTGTGAAGAATAAAATTTGTCAGGAAAAAGGTGGTAAATGTTAATTCAGCCATGCTTGCTTTCTTCTTGCTATTTGGGAAAAAAAGGGTTTCTGGTTTCTGCAAATCAGGGTACACATCATAGATTTATAGCCTGACTTTATCCCTATAGCAAAAACTGAAATAAACAATATTCAGACTTCAGTCTTCTTTTCCTGCTTATTATTAAAAAAGATGTCCTATGGTTAAATTTAACATTCTGGATCCCATGTATTAAACAGGGCTTAAATACAGCAGGCTCCTGACATTATCAATGTCCTACCTCCATATCATCTGCTGCAGTTGCATTCATGTGCATCACTCTCTACCCTCATTTCAGATTGGATTACATTCTTCTTGTCATATATATATTGAACCAGTTCTTTCTGGTTTCTTTTATTAGCTCCTTGATTTGATTAAAAAATTACAAGTATCTACACATCCACACAATAACTGGAGCTTGAAAATGATCCAAGATGATACCCGAACCTAAGACAAGATCTGATGGCAAGAACAGATGGTTCAAGCAAAACTTACCCAAAGGGAGGTTCTTGTGCCATGTGTTATGGCTGTTTATTAGATCTCCTAAAGGGTGGTGTAGCACCAAGATAAAATAGGCACTCAGTAGACAGACTACGTGACATGCAGTCAAATGGATTGATTTGTCTAGCGAATCTAATAAATGGATCTTGTTAATGCTGAGCAGGGAAAAATATTCCTCAGTCCCTATTCATTAGCTCATCCTCATTAAAAGAGTGCCTTCTTGCCAGAAAATCAGAAAGGCCTCCAGTCCTCTCTGCAGAAGACTCTACAAAGCATAAATATTGGTTTATCTCAGTTGGTCTGTTTTCATACAGCAGCGATGCTAGCAGTTGTATTTCTGATCCCTAATTTATGCTCTTTGCTGTTGCTTATTGTTTGCTTTTCCCTGATTAGCATCAATATATCTGCCTCTTCTACAATGCAAAACTGTTCTTGGCTCTTCAGTCTCTCTTCTCTTCGATCACCCGTTGTTTTTCATCTACATTAATTACATCCTGAGTTTCTGTATCTGGTGGTGCAGCCAACCCTACCAGATCTCAGTCATTGTTCATACACCTCTTTATGCAATGGAAAAACTGCAGGATACTCAGGAACCTTGTGAGACTGAACCCCTCTAGTCTTGAAAAGCAGAAAAAACCCCACTTTTTTACTATCCCTGAATACCACGCCTATAGTTCACATCAAATATTCGATGGTTATACTCCTCTTTTTCCTCTCCTTTCCCTTCTTGTTCACTTGGGAGAGAAAAATATGTTCACCATGTACACATCTCATCTTCTCTCACTCTACATCTTCAAGTTACTGATCATGGAATAATTTACTTCATTCTGTTCCATAAACTACTGGTGGCTCAAACAGTCTGACTCAGATGTGCCCCAGCCCTTCTTTCTGCTTGCTGGCTGCCTGGTCTCTCTCAGTATTTCAGCAATGCACCTACATCCAGTTTCAAAACACTTTCCATCCTGCCATCTGTACTTCCTATTGGCCCATTTGCCTTCCCTCATTCAATAGCCAGAAGGTAACTTTTGCACTGATTTTAGCTCCTTTTCTGGGTTTTAATATGATCACTCAGATTTCTGCCTTCTCTACTGAAAATCCCTTTTCTGAAGCCTCGTTCAGCCTATCTCGACTGAGTCCTGGGTTCATCACTCTTTCCTCCTCCACACATTTTCTTCCCTTCACTTTTGCTGCCTGGTGAGCTTGTGACTCACCTGCTAGCTCTTGGTCTTATCTTTGTATTATCTCTGAATGCTCCTTTTATCCCTGGTCTGCAGGAGTTTCATATGACTGTGTCACTGGATGCTCTCATCTATCTTGTTCCTGTTCTATATCATGTGCTGTGATTGTTTATATGAGCAGTTAAAGACCCCCGTCAATTCACACCTGCATTATTTTTCTATCCATTATTACCCACCTCTTCCCATTATAGAGAGAGAAGCTATGCTCCTTCTGCATAGCCTGAAGGTAAAACCAAAATATTTATCCGTATTTAACCTTCTTCTCTTTTTCATTCCCTACTGTTATTAAAATACTGTCTCACAGTACGCAAGGATCAAGTACTTTTATCTATACGTACCATCCATTTGAATAACTGCACATCTGTTTTATTTAACTGTCTGCTTCTGGTTAGATGACTGATGAAAGTATGGTTATGAGTGGCCTTTGCCAGATGAGAATGACTGAAGTTATGAAAAGATATTAGTATAAATCTTAGCAAAGGCACCTGAATGCATAAGAGATTTGAAAATGAAATAATCTGCTAATTCCCCTGGAGAGTAATTTTAGATAAAAGATCTCTGAAGCTACATTAGGTATTACTTAGTGTCACAAGAAGCTGCTGAAATCCATGAAAAACAGCAGGTCTCTCCGATTCATAAGAAACAGGTTCCTCATTTCCCTGAGATGTTTATATATGGATGATATGGATACAGACAGATAGACAGAAAAATAGTAATCTAGCAGGGATACAACACAAAAAGGATGTGATAAAGAGCATGTTATTATACATTTCTTACACAGAAGCAGTTCACCATGTGACTGTGTCACAATCTGTAATATTACATACCTGTTATATGTATGTGATATTCCTCTTTTAAGATCTTTTGGAAATAAGGAACTTTGAACTGCATGTGTGCAGATGGCAAGCCTGGAAGATTCACTTCAACATCACCCATAAAATGTGGGAACTCCCAGTCCTGTTAAAAAAATAAAGATAAGAAAGTAAATATAAGCTTTCATGGTGTATTTTTGCCCTTTAAAATGCCTTGAATTATACTAACAAAAGGAAAAGATGCTTTTTTTAAGCCTCTCATTATTGGATTTTCTTATGTGAAGTTTGACTGAACCACTTGAAATGGAATACCTTGTTTATATTAGATATTACAATATGATTTTTACTTCAGGTCTATGTAACTTTGTGTTTAAAAGTTCACTTCAGAATGACAATATTGAACCCACTGTACCAGCTGATAGTACAAAATAGTATAAACATACAAATACCTATATAGCAGCCTTGCAATACTGGTTACAACTAATTCAGCAAACAGTTTACAGGTAAGAAATTGGCAAAGAAGGCCTGACCACTTCAAACATTTCGTATCTCTCTATTCCACTTGTTCAGCTTATAGAGCGTTTTCAGTATTTGGCCTTAATGCATCTAAATAAACACGCCCTGCAAGTTCAGGTCTTTCAGCATAATCTGCCTGAATCAATCCAAACACAGGTTTCTCCAGTGCTATATTTCAGCTGCCTAGGTAATGCTGGAAACGTGGAAGCTTTTACCTATTATTATGCATATTTTGGTGGCATATGGTAACCCAGCTGAGGAGGAGCTGCATTTAAAGGAATTTTTCGCTTGATTATCTGCACCCACTGTTGGTCACTTGAAAATGGATATAATAGCATGGCTCATTACAGTCCAAACTGAAAGTCTAGCAATAGTGCTAGAATCAGTACGATTACTGCTAGAGTGGTTAGTCTGTGTCTGCAGGCTGCTGGCGATCTGTGGCTAAAAACACACTGGCCCTGTTCCCATGCATACATCTGGATTTGTATCCCACCAGCTACTGTAACCAGCATCTGAATTGCTAAAAGTAAGGTAAAGGAGTCTGTAATCTGAGGAGCTCTGTGACTTGAGCTTCCTTCATATGAAAACCATTCCAGCACAGTCATCTCTCCAACAGAACCAATCCCAATTCTATTCAGTTTTATAAGGATGGAAAGTTTCCTACCAGGGTAATGAAAAAAAAAAAAAAAAGTATTCAAAACTAAGAATCATCTCTGAAAGAGAAATCACTATCTATAACTTAACTTCCAATAATTGCTAAGCAGCTCTGGCATTTTCTGCAGTGGAAGTGAAATGGAAAAGTTTTATGAGTGGGGAATAGCATAGCCCAAACACTAACAGCAGCTGATTTGTGCTAACATATCATGATACTGAGTTAAATGGATTAACAGGAGTACAAGCAAGGAGAAAACCTGACCCTCTGTACCTGGTTCGCAATGTTCACAGTGATACAGAAAGTGCCAATTTACAGATGCAGAAGATAAGAGAAATAAGGATGCTCTCTTTTTCCCTTATCACTAGTGCAATGCATGCACTCCTGGTCAGGAGGGAGGAACATAGCTGCCCAGCTGCACAATCCCTTACATTGCATCTGCAGCCATCTCCTCACAGGCACTAGACATTCAAAAAGTGCCCAAAGAGAAACATTTTATGGGTGTACACTCTCAGTTCACAGTATCTAACATACATCTCGGGCCTTGTGTCTTATGTTAATTCATACATACTCTCCTCCAGGAATAAATAGGAAGAAATATATTATTCCTGAAGATAAACAAATGGAAAGCTGTGGATGTTGCATTACAAATAAGTAAACATGGGACTATAAATCCAGCCTCCATCTCTTGCTTTGCCCCAGTGCCCCTACTGTGCCTTTTGCTGATTTACAGATAAAATTCCACTGTACAGAATTTCATATTGGACTGTGTCTTTGCATCTGAGTTTATAAAAAAGTTCGGCACTTTTTCTGATAATGAGTAACCAGAATGCCAGCTCTGTCAGATGTGCAGTTTACTGTATTCATTGTCTCAGCAAATAATTGCTGAGAGTGGAAATATTTAATAAATTAAAAGCAAAACAGAGAAATCCAACCCAAACAGTTGCTACTGTTTACATTACAACAGATGAATGGAGAGCCCATTAGAAAAATACATATTTGACACTCCAAACTACAGCTACCTTTCAGGTGTACATTATTTCTATTTTCTACACACATATCCCATACTGTGAAGCATGGCTGAAAAGTATCATGACCTCTGTTACCCTGTAGCCCAGTAATATGGTATTGCCATTGTATGGTATCGCCATGGCTTTACAACTCTAACACTACTATTTAGTATATAGAAATATCGGCCTGGTAGGACAGCAGCAGCATCGAGAAGTGGAGCCACAGGACGTGGCACAGAGGAGGGAAGACATGGGATGGTAAGAGATGGGCACAGGCTGGCACTGGAGACCCCACGGCTATGAACAACTCCCTAATGCTCAGCTAAATAAATGCAGACCTGGGGCTGGAGAAAACTGCTGTTAGTGGTAACAAGGAGAACAAAGAAGTATTTACCACATGCAGAAGGTGCTGTGTATGGTAAACTTGGCTGCAATGTGGAGGTTCAGACCAGTAAAGAAAAAACAAAGTCTAAAAGTGTGTTAGCAAACATGAAAATGTCCCCAGGTAGAACCTAGAGTGAGAGAAAAGAAACCATCAAGATGAACATCATGTCCTTACCAGCAAAGGTCTCCAGATGCCAATGACACGCTATGACACCCCCACTGACCCCCACCAGAGTGAAACTACCCATTTCAGGGTCCACAGGACCAGGAGGAGGGTGGAGAAAACACCAAGACAAGCAGTAGAAACTAAGGAGTGTGTGTATAACAATTATGACATTATTATTATTATTATTATTATTAGTAGTAGTAGTAGTAGTAGTAGTAGTAGTAGTAGTAGTAATATACATTATTATTATTAATTACTGAAACTTTTTCTCCATAGAAGTATTATTTTCTGTAATAGTTAAATCTCAACTAATCACTGTTCTTGGATCACACTGTTAAAATTCCACTGATACTAATAATAAATTCTTGGCTTTATCTATAAAGTGTTTCTTCTTCACCCATAAATAAGGTTTTGAATGTAACGCCTTTATCATTATGATTATAAAATTTGTTATTTAAGAACACTCCCACTGGAAATACAGAAATAAAATTTTAAAAAAACAAACCAAAATAAAGGAAAACACAATAAAATTTATTTGAAATCAAGATTTTAAAAAGGGAAACTAAAATAATGAATTAAGCCTACTGACTTCCATGAAAGTCACTACAGCCACAGCACTTAGGAAAATGAAGATTCAGTTTAGGTGATTAAATAGCCTTCGGGGCTCATTTGGCTCACAGCTTTGGTAAGAGTGAGAATGTACTGTCCGGGTAGTGACATTATCATCTGCTGACACATAGCTGTAGTATTACTATTGTGCAGGAGAAGAGCAGATGACTATTAACTTTTTGGGCTAAGGCCAATATCAAGTTGTCAAATCCAAACCCAATAAAGTGTCCATTTTGCTATTTAGATTCTATTTGCTATTTAGAAAGTGTTGTCCAAAATCTTTTGACTCTATCATCATTTTTTTTTCCTTACTGACAAGCAAAAGACAACTTAATTTCAGCAATATCCAGAAAACCATGCTTCTAAGAAATTCAAGGTGCCTAGTAGGAATAATCTACCTCACTTGTTAATAGGTACACTAATAGGGCCAATGCACAAGCCCATAAATCTAACTGCTTCCCTCTGGAACACAGCTCAAGTCTGAATCATGCTTTCATACATGGTATTTTCTCTCTGTAGTCTCAGATGTAAGTCTGTACTGTCAGTCTGTGCTCACCTCTGGGACATGAAAGACATGAGTTCTTTAAGTTCTCAGCTCATAATCACACAAAGTTCACTTAGTCCTTATTGCTGAGTTGTTTGTGCTCTACCATATCAGGATCTTATTAGGAACCGGGCCCAAAATACCATATTTAGAATGCATCTCCACTTGCATGATTCGAAAAATAAAGCTATACTGTTAGCTCATGTTTGCATCTCTCATACTGCATGAATAGATTGTTTCTTCTTTTAATCTATCAGCACCAAATTTCTAATATTCATCTAGTTCAATGGTTTGCAGCCTGAGCAGGTCGGCAACACACCTTTATGCAGTTTATGAAGAAGAAACCAACCCAGAACAGAAGGCTTAAGTCAGCTGCACAGAGGTCTCTAACCTCACTGGCAAGTTTTGTGGGATGTGCAAATCAAATGAGGTTATTGCCTCATTTCACTCTGGTCATGGGAAAAGGGCATCCAGAGGGTGAATCTAAGATCACTGAGGGGTCCATCCTAGTGCTGCAATGGGAACAGGAAGCACCTCTGATTTCCATCCATTAAACCCAGAAGCACAGACAAAACTGGATGCTGCAAAAGAGGAGATCATGGTATTTTCATTTTCTCCCCCTTTGTTTTTAATTCCAAAAGCCAAACAAACACACACACTCTGTTGCAATGTCACTGTTGGTTTAAGACACTACAGTGGAGCTTGCAGCACTGATTTGGTACCTCTGTAAGTAACGATATTTTTAGTAATGGTAACTGAGCATCAAAGCCACACTTTCTGATATGATCTGGCTCTTCTCTGCCATCACCTCAGAAACACAGAAGACATTGCCTAGTGAAAAACCATCCTGACCCCAAGCCAGGACACGCAGATGCCCCGAGGCTCCTGGCCGGCCAGGCAGCCCAGGGCCATGCTGGCAACATCCATCACCCCACCTGGCTGCAGGATTGCTCCTTGCCACTTGGTGCCTTTTATTGCAGGCTCTGGGTCATGTCTCCCAAACCCAGAGGACCAGGACCAGGCACCAGCACGATTCAGCAAGGGTTATAAGGTGCCTGGGAGGGTGAAGGTAGCTCTCAGGAGACAGCATCCCATGCCTCATACACACACAACTCTATGTCCCTCAGCCACCAGCCCCTTTCCTCTCAGGGAAAACTGTCACAGAGAAGGTGGGACCAGGATTGAAAAACAGTAAAGATTTGTGTGCCATGCTTTCCTCTCTCCTCCTGTCTGAGTGTAGCTTATAGGGTAAATATAAAATAACACACAAAATAATACAAATACTGTTCAGATATAATCATGAAAGAGGACAAACATACACAAAGTATTTTTGCTTTAAGTAGTGATGACATATGCTGTATTTAATGCTTGAAACACATTTGTACTTTAAACCTCACAGAATAAACAAAAACAGAGGGAAATAACTGAGAAAATGCATATATGAATGTGTATATATGCGCTTGTTCCAGAACTGCCTATAGTAATTTTTATTTCATTTATAAAAATCCTCTTAATTTCTGAGATAGAAGACTGTGCATTTTCAGGTTATCTTTGCATCTCTTAGATAGCTTTGTTTCAACTCTCAGAACATGGCAGACAGGAAGACAGCAAGAGGAAATTTAATGAAAGGCAATGGCTACATATTTTTGCAAGTGTTTGAAGTAAGAAATAAACAGCTCTAATCCAGAGAAAAAGGCCCAATTCCTCTACGGTTATCTCTAAGCTCATTGCAGTGCTGCAATTTGCAGTGGTCTCTGCAGCTGAGATTTCTTCAGCTGTGAGCTGCTAAAGTATAAACACCATTTTAATATTTCATTCAAACATACATAAGAAGAGAAGTCATCAGGCATTACTAGCACTCACTTTTATGCCTGTGTACTGTTCGTTTTCTGGCCTCCTGGTTTTTGCCAATACCTCTTAGGAAAGAGGTTTGATGGACACTGCAGGTTTTAGCCCTCACTAAACCAAAAATATATACTTACTCTTAACATTACTACCTGTGTACTTGTATGATTTCAGTGGGCCTCCTTACCTCCCACAGTAAAAGATGGCACATTATTCTTCAAAAGACCTCCTGCTTCATGTTAATACTCTCAGTGCTAATCTATTCAGAGTTTTCAAGGCCAGAAATTTTTGTTTGAGCTGCTCTTCTGTTTTGGTTTCACCTGCTTGGATTGTAATTGGCAATAACAATCACAAAACCCCACCGGGAACTGTGGCACAAAGTCCCTGATTGCAGACACAGCTACATCTTTTAGTCTTGATACAAAGAACTCTAAATATGGAAAATCCACTCAAGTAACTGCTTCAGTGTTGAAATATCCCCTCAGAAAATGCATTGGAGAAGTGATTTATTTCTGTCCAAAATTCCTCTAGTTTCTGCTTCCAACCAGTTCATTCTGTTTTGCCTTTGCAATGAGAAGACTTTTCTGGGTACACACAGACATGTATCAGGACTTGGTCAGTTTTTGCCCTTCTCCTGTTCAGACCACATTGTAAAACAAGGTAGAAATAGGCAAGCTGCCCCTTGGCAGCCAGACTACACAAGATACCAGAAACACCCCGGCTGTATCAACACTGGCTGTTGTTCCAGCTTCTACCAAGCTGCTGAGACGGAAGACTAAAGACAGTTTCCAGGACCAGACATGGGTATAGAAAGGCTGTCCCTGCACTATGTGGCAATGTAAGGCACAGAAATACCCACAACTTTGCTGGTGTTCCATGATGTTTATGCTCCTCTCCTCCTCAGCCTTTGCTTAGCTTCTTCAAGCTCCTGGCCTTTCCCTAGAACAAGCACTGCAAGTCTTGCCCATTTTCTCCCTTATTCGAGGAAACAAGACATCAATAACTCCTGCATTGAGGGTTAAAACAGCAATATGGCCTCTGTTTTTCAGTGTGCTTGGTCTTGAATGACCCCTTCCATTAAAAAGTCATAACAGAATCCTTTAGTCTATTATCCATTTCTGCTTATTTAGAAGCAACAATCCCCAGGACACCCAGGTCCCAAACAAGCCCTGTGTCCCTGCACTTCGTATTTACACATTAATGCATTTTGAGCCTAGACAAAGCTGCATATGCACATGTCCTTAAAACGGTGACCTTTGTTACTGAAATACGAAATTGGTATTTGGCTTTTCCACAGCAGACTCAAAGTAATCTCATCATTTCAGACCACCTAAATCAATAAATGCTTGCATCTCACGTACCCACGCCTATAGGCACTCGCAGATGCCTGATTTGAAATAGACGGCACTCCCTCTCTCCCCTGTAAGTGTAGCTTGGGTATCATCTTCTATTCACTGCTCACAATCTGGTAGTGCCTTGATACTTCATATCTTTTCTGCATATCACAGATAGGACAATCCCTATCAAAGCCCACAGCTAAAATTCTTATCGAGGTTCTCATCATCTGCCGTTCAGTTACATTGGTGTGTTCCCCTCTGGCCTTCACAAGTGCAGTTTGTTCCCCACCAACACAGATATGCTGCTGCAAAGACCATTCTCCTCATCTGTTTCTTCGACCATTTCACTCTTTGATCAAATAAAATGTAGGCCACTTCCTTTCATATTCAAATCCCTTCAGATCTTTCACTACCCTAGGTACAGACTGTCAATATGACAGCTGCTCCTTCAATCAACCTATAAATCCAGGCTATGAATCTTTATTTAAAGAAACTTTCCCCTGTGCAGTTCCCTATCAGCTGCAGAGCTTTCTCTTTTCTCATCCTCCTTTTCACTTCCTCTTTGTTATGACAAAACACAAGGTTGTGATGCCTTAGGCATCCTGGGTTACCTGTCATCCTGACCACTGACATTGCTATTGCTTATACCTGCCTATCTAACCAGCCATAACTTTTGGCTTTTCTTTAGCAATGGAATGCTCTAGGACTGGAGCTGAATTTTGATTGTCTTTGAGCATCATCTAGCACAATGCTGCCCCAGTTGCTTGCGACCATTGCTAGTTCCTTGACAGGACAAATATTGCTAAGAGTGTGAAGAATTAACGGCTATCAAGTCTTTCTGTTACATTAGGAATGAATTGTGTTTGGAAACAAGTCAGCACGCAGGAAGGATGGACACTAGACAGTCTCACATCTTGATATGTGTACTGACCAGGAAAAATTGTAATCACCATTTCCTGCTGAGAGTCAAAGAGAAGTAACGTGAAAGAACTTTATCCATGCCAGAGGTGCAGTAGGCACCACTAAGCACAAGCCTCTGTGCACACCCTGGGGGCAAGTCCACCAGTTTTTCTACTGGGCAAATGCAAGGTCTCATAGTCTCAGTGCGACCATGAGGTTCCTCTTCTTTATATCTAGCTCTCACTTGTTGATCACCTATTCACAACTGCTGAAAACACTGATGAGAAAAAAGCTGCTCAAAAGTAAATGTTCTTCTATCTTGGCTCTGAGTTTCTCCATTTTTTTGTAAACCTTTACTCATGCTTTACTGTCTCACTCATGTCTGACCTTGATTGAGCTAAATAGCTATCGGGTAATTTTTCTGGATGAGAAACACCAATGGGAGCTTTTCCAGTTGATTCTGCAGTCTGATAAGCTGCTAAATAAAGTGGTAATGTTACAAGATTGTGTACCTGTAAGAGACAAACAGCTTCTGAAAAGCAACTGTCTTGTTCTCTACATGAAACTTCCCTAAACCACCAGCAAGTCAGTTATAATGCTTTTTCTGACTACCTCAGCAACATGCTTCATGAAAGTCATTTCTGTGGTGAATAGCAGAAATTAACATTCAATAATAACATGCAATACTTATATTTACAGATTTACTGAGACTACAGCTCGCTGTCAAGGGAAGTCACCTAAGACAGAGCAGTCAATCTTTGTGGCATCCTAGAAGACCAAACATGTGACTATGATGTTGAGAATAAAAATAAATTTAAAATACCTTGCTGTGCAGTATGAGTACATATGCACTAAGGCACATACCATTGCATTGTGAAATATACACACACATTGCAGCTGAACAGTAACATGAAATCTGGAGCATTTCAGGATTTGCAAAGACTGCTGATGACATTTGTACCTATTTGAGGACAGTAAGCTCTACTTAGAGCTCTGAAGTAATTTTGCATTAAGGCAACTGTCTCCAGTTAATTTCAGCTGCATTAAAAAGTATATTATCCCTTTCTCTTTCCAAATACCCACAGACATGAATTTCTTTGTTGACTGATATCAAATGGTGCTTTTTAGTGTTGTCTAAATCCAAGAAGAGAGATTTGCAGGTATTTTCCTTGCTATGAGCTTTGCAACATAATAAAAATGCTGTTCCAGAAATGAAGGGTATCTGGAGCAAGGGAATTACTATATGTTGCTCACTGTAGATGGAAAGTAAATCAGCTCAATGTTAGAAATGGATGACTGAGGAGCTATTCTGTTGTGGAGAAAATTCCTTCAGATCATAAATGCTCTGAAGAGTTTTACCATCACCTGTTCTGAGAAAATTTGGGGCCAGTTACAAACAAAACTATCAACTTGCCCTTTGGTATTAAGCATGATCTGAAGCAGCAGGTTTGGACCAATGGTCTCAGTTTGAAACTTTCATCCAACTTGTTTTGATGTAGCTGTAACTGTAAATTACACATGCTTGTGAAGGGTTCAACTTGCTGTGATTATGTAGTGAAACAGTAGTATTAATTTTCTATTGACTGATACCTAGAAAATTAATAGGGCTTAAGAAGATGACAGAAAGTGAAACCACCAGATGTATATGGTATGCAGGGAGGAATCTGTCTCATAAATTTAAACATGGTGTTTGCAAACAAGTCAGTGTAAATTCCCTTTCCTTTAAAAAAATCAGTAATAACTCTTTTCCAAAATCATTTTCCTCCTCATAATTGTGCTCATTACTATACTTTAATATGTAAGAAAATAAAAAGGATACTGTATGAAAATATTGAAAGAAGAAAGGCTGACTTCAGAAACCGTGGCCATCTGCACTTAAGCTTTTCTTTCAGGGACAACAGTAATATGGAATATATTTGGTCTTCCTAGCTCCCTCTCTTGTTTTTAGTCGAAGTTAAAATAATTTTCTGTGTCCTGAGTTTTAGCCTGCTAATAGGATTAGCAGCGGCAGCACACTGTACTTGTGAACGAGTTGCCTTCACTACCTGAAGGCAACAGATCCCGTTCCTGAGCTCCTCCTCTGCGCTCCCGCTCTACACCCAGTTTTATCTTCAAAAGCTGTGGTGTGGCCATTAGGCACATCTGTTCCCAAAGTAACTGCGGCTTGTTTGGTATCAGTAGGGGGGCAGTAGGAACTGCATACATTATGTTTGCACAGCCATTATGTAAACACATCTGGGTAGCAAAAGAGGATATAAGGAAACACATAAAGCTTAGGAAACATTCATATAAAAATAAAATCAGCTTTGCTTGCATATCAGTATTTCTGGGATGTGTTTTCAAACTGCCATCAACAATATAGAATACAAGTGAAAATATATATATATATATGTTATACTAGCATTTATTTTGTCTTTTTTTTGTCTTTTTTTTTTTTTTTTTGGCATTATACATGCTGCCAAATCAGTTTCTAACATTTATTGTGTGAATTAAATTGCCATTCACCAAGATGGGAACTAGCATACAGCTAGCTGCCTTGTAGCCACATACATTTAGGGATCTTGGACTTCAAGCTGATCACACTTTGGGTATTTCATCTGAGTCTCACTCCATAGGTCTGATGAGCCCTGCAAGGCTTGTCAGTACCTGTTACAAAGCAGATGTCCTTTCTTGCACTGAAGTTCTTCATAATAAATAAGGCCTAACTGGCAATGATAGCTGGTCTAATGGTCTCCAAATACCTTTTCTGTGTTTGCAGCAATCTATCTGCTTTCTTCCATCTATCATAATAATTTTAATAATCATATGAGACAGCTTCTCTTGACTCCCTCACCAGGTCAGGAAGCGAAACAGCAGAACAATCACTGAGCTGCTCTGGTAAGTTGTATCCTCATCAAATGAGAGCATCTCAACTTCAATTCCTGAAATTAAATCTCAGTGCAAACCACTACCTTTTTCAACATAATTTGAACGGAATGGACCATCCTTCTGACAGAAATGGACTGGAAGAGTTCCTGGAAAGTACAAATCGATAAAAACAGAAGGAAAGAGACTTCTTAACTGTGCTGGTGTAAAATACAGACTCAGTCTGGTGCATGAGATACAGACTGTGAGTAACAACGGACCCAGGAAACAATGTTTGACCACACAACTAAAAGCATCAGCTCAGAGTTCTCAGCAGCTTGTGGTGCCAGAGGGTTTTCTGCCTTACAGTGTCCCCTCAGAGACTGAGATGTTGAACACCAACCATCCAGATAAGGAAAAAGGGATGTGAACACAAAGGTGCCCCCTCCCAGTTTAACACAAGGGACTGTGAAAGATAAAATGAGAGGTTCTCACACTGGTAGTGGTCACATCTCAGGCAAATTCTGGTGAGTGCAGACCTCAGCACTGGATCAAGGCCTCAAAGTGATGTACAGTGTGTTTTTATAAATGTATTAAATTCTAACTGTATTACTCTACTATAATAAATAACTCTCCTAACTTCTAAAATAAGATATTATTTAATTACAAAACAATTTACTGAATCAGAAACATACTCATCTTCATCAATACACAGAAGCAAATTTGTAGGAAAATCCAGTTACTAGGAACCACTGTAAGATCTTTGTCATAAGATACCTTTGTTTCGTTGTATTTGGCATCATTTGACTAAAGGGACTTTGAGAAAAGTAAGAAAACAATAGCCTCCCTTCCTAAGTACAGGTCTACTAGTTTTGTTATTTTCAGTAATAAGAGGCTACATAAAACTACTGTGCTGCTTTGTTTATCATACTCTATCTTCCATATAGACCACAGCATACATTAGTCATTCACTACGGTTCAGTGACATGAAATATCCTCTTATTAAAGACAGTTTATGTCACTTAATAGTTGCAAAAATTGTTTACTTAAGCTCTCCCCTTCCTATCTGCCCTCCACTCTCCAAAAACCGATTCATTTTCTCATGCCTTGAGGAAATGCTGCCAGGACTTTCTGTATGTTATGCAAACATAAATTAACATGCCTTAAAAAATGATCAAAATCATAAACCCCAAGATACAGCCTCCAATGTGAATAAAAATTAGGGAAGGTAGCTCTTCTCTACAGCCTCCTCTCTGACCCCAGTGCAGAAGCTCACTTCTGGAGTGTGAGAGAGGAAAAATGCAATTTCAGCTTTTTATGCCGGAGCAATATATCTGCTTTTGCCAAGTGCATTCAGAAAACATGAACTTCATCCTAAAAGGTTTTCAGTGTTTAGAAACATCCTGGGAGAACTTGTCAGAAACACGGTGAACCAAGTCCTAATTGCACCAACTCACCCTGGTCTTGACAAACATAACAGTTTGGTTTGAATTTCAAAACTGTTCCCATCAAAATCTTCAGTAGCAGAGAGAATGTTGTTAAGGTCTCTTTTTGAATCTCAGAGACAAAATCAGAGGCTGGTGGTGTGCCTTGAATGAATTAAAGTGCTCTCCTAGTAAGATTTGAATCTAAATATAGCAACTATGCTGATCTCAAGGAAAGGCTGAATTATATTTAAAAAAAAATGACAGATGAGGCAGGGTGGATAACCTCAAAAGGTTTGGAAATTCAGCGTAGATAAGAAATCATATATAAAACACTTGGCAGAAGCTTATCCAAAGTAACAGACCCTTCTGAAGGATGTCCTCCTGCAACCCTTCTATTCAGTCTTTACTTCTGATCTGCAAGAAATCCCTTTTCCTCCTCACTGCCAGTGCTTCTTTTGGAAGACAACTTGCTAATTTCCTTACACAGAAAATTCTCTTTGGGGTCAATTTTAAGTGTTCCATGAGCCCCTATTTGGTGGGGAAGGTGTTCTCTTCCGCTACCTGCTGTTTCAGAAATTTGGCTCTCTTTCACCTATGAGCATAACCTTACATCTCTGTAATCTTTGAGCTAACAATAGTACTCACCTGCTTTTCCCTTCACTGTATTTTCTTCCATAACTTTATCCTTAACATCTACAAGTGGTAGACTTAATCCAGTATTTTTAATTTTAAGAGCTTTCCTGACAAAAGTTTTGTGAAATGACTTGTTGCCTGCTGTCAGAGAGGCTGTTAGGAGGGCAGTAAGCAGATGCAATGTGCTGCTTGTAGATAAATGCATGGCTTCCAAGCTTCCAAGCATGACTCCAAAACTCTTAATTACTGGCATCAATGAATCAAGGGAGCCAAATTACAGTTGCTGAGTGATTACTCTCTCAGTGTGATTAATAGACCAGGTGGGGTTTTAAAGCAAAGTTCTGCATATGTATATGTATATAGAGGAGGGTAGATATGTGTGTGTTTTTGGGGGAGTTCCAGTTTAAATAGTGAAAGCTATATAATGCAGATCATTACTGAAACTTTCTGGATAGGAAAATATAGAATTCAAGCATTATTGTCAATTGTTTTAAGAAATACTAAATCAATTTTCTCATCAGAGGAGATGTTTTAGAGCAATTCATCAAGTCAAGATAATGAATGAGCTGTTCTTTCACAGCATTCCTCAAGGAGGAATTATCCCAAATGATATGGTTACTTAATACGAACATTTATAAAGGGACAGTCATTATGCGAATTATGTATTTTACATAATTTATTTCAACTTCCAGTTTATAGCAGCACTTTTATCTTTTTTTTCATTCAGAGATAAAAAAGGCATCAATTATAATTCTCCTAGCATGTCTACAGAACAAATGTCTGCTAGTGAAGTTGCTGTGCTCATTCAAACATATAATTATACATCGGAGGGTCCTAGGCAATCTACATTTAGTAAAATAATGAATAGATAAAACCCACACACTTAAATGTAGCAGTTTAGGTATGAGAAATGCATCACAAAATATATTTAGGGGTGTGTTGGCCTGTAGCAGTAGTAGCAGTATCCACCATGTGATGACTATTGTCTGGGCACTTCTGCTGTTAAATATATAAATTCACTTAGAACCCAGAGAGCAATATTCTTGCTGCCATGTTTTTAAGAGAAAACAGAGACTACTGCTTTCATGTCTCCTCTGACTCAGTACATTTTTACTGAGGTTTATCCAGTTTGCATGTAAAAAGCACGGCTGCAAAGCATTCAAGTATGAAAGAAGTATGAGCAAACCAGATTATAACAAGTATTTCTGCAATTTCAAAGAATCTGTAATCAGAGGTGGAGAGGTATAATGCAGGAAAGCAATTTAGAACCACACCACAGGTTATTATTACAGCAATGTACTATTTAGGAATTAAAGACTACTGGGCTATTGGTCTGTGTCAGCATGCCTGACAACAGAAGTTGGCCAAGTGTTCTACTCTGGCCTAAAATCAATTTCACTGGCTTCTACAAGCACAAATTCAAAATCTGAGTTACTAATAAAATAACATTTGCTAATGGACTTTGGCAAAGCCCCTGCTACACCGTGCAGATGCTGAAAGGTTGCGACAGCTCCTTCTCATGGTCTTTCCACTGCAAATCATAGATATTCACAAAGGTCAGACTCTCTTCATCTGGGTGACAAAAAACACCGATCAGAACAGAAATTCTTTTAATGATGGTTTAGATGAGTGTTGTGAAAGATTAAAAGCTCCTGTAGTACCACAGCGTGGGGGATTCATGAGGCTTGAGGACACAAAGCTCATAGTAACATTTCCCTGTCTTCTTGTAATCTTAATCAACCTAAAGACTGATCAAAGTATTGACCAAAGCTTTCATCAGAAACTCAAAATAACAATTTAATGAAATAGGCAGGAATTAACTGCTCCTTCCAAAAGTGTTCATTACTTTTCTCCCCTCTCATTTTATCTGCATTTCCCAACTTCTCCTCTGAGTTTTCCTGCAGTCAGCTGCCAAACTTCTCACTTTAAATGCTGAGTCAAAATACAAGGATATCACTCATGTCATTCTTGTATATTTTGTAGCAACCACTTAAGAAGGAAACACTAGTATTTCCTTCTTGACAAAGATATACAGGTCCAGTACATACTGTCTCACACCTAATTCTAAAGACTTAATTGTTTTCTGTGAATCCCTGCTAGATACATGGAAATTCTTATGTTAATAAAAGTAAGCAAAGCCTCATGAAAGTTTATTCAACAGAAACAGCTATTTACAGGAGAGAGTTATTCAAGGCTCTGGTACTTAATTGTCACCGATGACAATATTCTACTTCCCTGCAAACAACACCAAAAGCTTTTCTGATTTCTGTCATGTAAAGTCAATTACCAATCACATACATGATCTCTTAATTTCTCTTTTTATGACTATGATTCTGCACAAGGATTTCTACCAGAACGTGTTACCTTTTAGAACTAGAACATGAAGGAAAACTGGCTTCATGTTCTCATTCTGAATTTAATGTTTTACAAATCTACATTTTCCCCATAAAATACATTAATAATTTAATTTTATTTTCTTTTACAAGCTGGAGGCCCGTCTAGCTTGTATGTCAGTGCGGTTCTGTGTGCCTATACAGACATAGTTACCCCATCCTTAAAGGAATCTGTAGTTTAACTATTATCTTTTAAGACTTACTACTTTTCTGCATTTCCAATGGCAATTTGTGTCTTATAAACTAAGAATACTGGTAATTGATAGAATAAATAATTGCATGTGATGGATAATGTTGTCCTGGCAGGTAGTCCCTTCAGCAATACTCACTAAGGCATTCCTTGCAGAAGAAACATCAGAACTGTTCATATTTGCATTGGGACACACTGTGCAAATCTACCGACCAGCTCTGTACGGCGCATGAAAATTTCATTTTTTAGATATTTTCAGTATCAAAAATTGCTTTTTCTTGCAAGCGCTATGTAAAGGAAATGCTAGAGTATTATTGCTATAAAAATGAATATGAAAATGAGGTTGAGAAAATATTAGATGGAATTATTAGATATATCACTCTAACAACTCTGCTGAAACTCTGAGCATCACCAGTATAAACTAGGCATTTTGCCTGTAAATTAACACAGTTGGGTCAAGTTGGAGCCACTGTCTGAGTGAAGGCTAAAACTGGAGCCAGGGTACTGGAGTAGAGCCCTGGAGAGCTGGGAAGAGCCTCACCTCTGTAGATCTGAGATTCAGCAGGTGAAGACACCAGAGGCTGTTCTTCCTTCTGGACTCCTCCCAACTGCTGAGTGAAAGAGAAAAAAAACGCTACGGGAAACATGGGTGATTTTCCCCCTTCTCAGTCCTGAGGTATAGTTTATAAGTGCAAAAGAAAGAAATGCAACAAAGAAGAGAACTTTTGGGGGTTTATTTTACTATTGAAATGTCACTAGAGGAATTAATGCAACCCATACCAAAAGGGCACCCAATTACCACTGCACTACGTGCCATATAGGACAGACAAGAATCACAGCACTGTGTCTGTATACACAATACTAATTTCATTTGTTTATAACTTTTCCAAATTTAACTGCTTGGGTTGAACACAGCCCATGCCAGGTGTCTGCCTCAGGCTGTTTTTTCTCTGTTTAGTTCTACGTTTCTGTTTCAGGGTTTTGACATTTTCAGCTACCACCATTCAAACACTTCTGAGAGAGAGACTAAAGAGAAAGTAAGCTGCTTTGCTTTGTGGAAATACCTAATGCTTTGAAGTAGAGACATACAGTTTAGCAAGGGACTAACTTTGTGTCATAGATGTGCCTTTTGCTTCCCTGTGAATATCTGCCCCAAACTGGAAAAGTTTAAGGTGCCTTTGAAAAGTCAATAATTTTCATGCTCGCAAGAATTTAGCTAAAGGTTCAGAAAAAAGTATCTTCACAAACTGTGCATCACTCAGCATGCCCAAGTGTCTCTCAGCTCCCAGAGATCATCAGACTATGAAACTGCCACTGTCAGAGAACAGACAGAGCATTCTCCATGTCTCCTTTCCTCCCATTGCTGCTTGTGGCAGGACTCTAAGCTGCTCTCCAAGGGGGACTGAGCAGGTCCCACACAGCATCTGAGGGATAGAGAGCCAGATTTCCCTTAATTCCTAATCCAAGCACTCTGCATGCAGACAGAGCCAGGCACCTGGACCTGAGTGAAGATGGGGGCAGGAGAGCTTCCAGCTCCAGGTCTGAGTCTAGCAGGGATACAATGGCCCAGGTCCTGTCCTCCTTCCTCACCACCAGCACTCTCTAAGAGGCCAAGCAGAAGGCTTGGCATACCCATCTGCAGCCACAGGGTTAAATGAAGGCTGTGTTCACCTGAGCCATGCTGTGACAGGAAAATTGGGATAGGTTACACAAAGGGAGTGGGAGGAGGCGAGAGACTTGAGACAGGCAAGGGGGTGGAGAGTTAGAAAGGGTGGTCGGGATGGGAGCAGAAGGGTGAGACTGGCTGGCTAAGGAAAAGGGAATGACCTGGGGAGAGAGAGAAGGGAGAAGAGATTATGATTTTGATTTTGAGAAGGCTCAGGGTTGATTATTAGGAGTCACTGGATGTGAAGACTAGAAATGAAAGACTCAAAGACTGAAAACTGAAATTGGATAAAAGTGATGGGATATGTCACAGAAGCAGGGATGAAGAGGACCCAGGATGGGGGCAGAGAGGGAGATAAGGAGAGGGGATTTGGAAGTGACAGGAAGGAAAATGTTAAGTTTGGGGAAACGGTTGGAAAGTGTCAGGGCCTCTGGCTCTGGAGGACGTGTTGCCATGACTCCAGTTATCACCACCCTCTGCTGTGACAAGCAAATATGAAGGCCAGAGGCAAAGCACAATCCTCCTTCTGAAGTGGCTCACAGGAAGAAAAACACATGCTGCTGTTAGCAGGTAGCTCACATTGCAAAAATTTGTGCAGGGGAGCTAATGGTTCCAGTACCCTGATAAGACCCATCAGATTTGTATAGTAGACTTTTTGATTTTGAGGTTTCTATCATCTTCCTGTAAAACCTAAAGGAATTATACACACATAAAGTTCTGCACTAAAGAAACTGTCTGGAGGTTTCAGTGGTGAAGAATCATGAACTAAGGGATGTCAGGTTAAGGTTATCTGTACTGTGTGTATATGCATGGTACAATCCTTACTTAGTTACGTGATCACACACTGTTCCAGAGGACACGACCCTTTTTCATTACAGAGTCTCTAACTTGTGATTGTGAGGTGGGAATACAGAGTGACAGAGAGCCCTGTAGATCTCCTGCACTCTGCATCTGCTGCACAAGCTGGAAGGTGTGTGGGAAGAAGGGTGAAAATGCAAGAGACAGCAGCAGATGTGAAAACACTTAACTCTTGTTATGAGGGTCACTGCTGCCAGAAGGAACTGAATTCGGCCAATTCTGCCATGACATGTCTATGAGATACTCAGTGAATTTCTAAAACTAAACTGTTATCAAGCAGTTAAAAATTGTTTGGTTATTTATTTACTTACTTATTTATTTACTTATTTTTTCTGTGTGATTACATCAACATCCTACCTAAGCTTAGATTTGTTCGAGTGACAAGCACCCATGGCTGATATTGAAATCAATGAGAACTGATCCTGAACATACCACCACTGGGGAGAAGAGGAAGGACAGACAAAATATCTGGAGGGATAGTCAGATTCCTGTAGTGCATAGCACTACCTAGATAGGACTTCCCTGTACTCCTTTAAGATCAGCATAAAAAGTAATCAGTCTATTTTATGGAGCAAATATATAACACAGTTATAGCCATCACTCAAAACAATAAAGAAATTGTTTTTACAACTGTTTGAATTCTACAAGGCAATTAGGGCTGTCGGTATAATAACACAGAAGATTAAATCAAGTAAATATGTGGCTCTGTCTGTTCCTAATGAAATAATATGCTACAGCATCCCCCCCGCCCCCCAATTAGGTAACTGCTCAGGTAAAAGATGGGTAATAATATACATTTTCATAACAATGTCCTCAGACATCCCAAACTGGGGACACTTTGACTTTAATTTCTTTGTGCCTCACTATAAAATGTGGACAATAATGGGCAATAATACTCCTATTGTGAAGGCTATTGTGAAGATAAATACATTAATGCTTGAAAAGCCCTTAGGAAGTACAGCGATGAGTGTCACAAAAAAGTCCACGAGGAAATGAATTATTTCATCTTCATATCAAGGTTTCAATAGTATGCAGTAAGTAAAGCCTGGGGGCACATGCTGTACAGAAAGGGTAAACCAAAATATTGAATAGCTTCTCATTAAGTGAACACCATTCATTCAGTGCAGCAAATGAGACGGAGGTCCTGTGGAAAAATGGGATGTGAATAGAAAATTAAAGATTGTATCACAATGCATATGCACAATAGGGGTGAAAAGTTTGGATCAGCAACCTTAATTCTGGCATTTCCAAATTTCTGAATGCATGAGTGTGCAGCCTCAGTAGTGTCGTCTCATTTTTAACACCATTTCTTACACAATTTTTTATGTGTCGCTGTATTTGTCTTGCTTAAATCATCATCTGCTCATTTCTGATGTTAAGCTTGTTTACATGATGCTTTTTCTTTCTCTCATTCCCTTTATTTGGAACTCTTTGTCCAGATATGCAAATCTTTGCAGCCTGACCTTGAGGAATAGTAGGACTTTATATAATTTAAATTAGTGCAGTAATTGTTTGGCCCAGATGCCAGAAACATTCCCAAGGGTATTTAACATTCATTCAAGAAGATGTAGCTGTTGCTTCGCAACTTAAGGTCAGGACAAAAGTGCCAACTCGCAGCCAAGAGGATACGCTGCAGCTCTCGCTGGGGAGGTGGCAGCCGCAGGTGGCTGGTGCAGCACCAAGCAGCTGCCTTCAGAAATGCTACGGGGCTCAGTCTGGAGAGTTTGAGCAACACACAATCTGCAGAAACCACACCAAAACAGAGCCATCAAAAACTACACCTTCTGACTCAAGATGGGACAGCAGTTCCTTTTGAATCCTCTAACTCTGTCTGCCTGACAAAGCAGATCACTTAATCACTTATTTTCTGCCACCTACTCCTCAAAAGATCGTGTGCTGTACCTGGAATCACTGCTGCTCTTGAGGATTATTTGTTTCTCCACTTTAGGCACACAGCTCTGAAGTGGAATGAAATTTCATTATAAATCTAATGTGTGCTGCACATTGTACATCGTCAAGCCCAAAGACCACCTGAGAGAAACTAAAAGCAGAGTCATCCAAGAAAGATTATAGGATTAAATCCTTAAATCCATAGCAAGATACATTAGAAAGAGATGTACGCCATTTTCTCATTTTCATCTAAAGGCGATAAAATGGATTACCTAGCCACAAATTTCCATCATTTAATTCCTCATGTGGTACCTGATGTGGGAAACAACATCATAGCAGAGCTCAGAGAGAACTGATGGAGGGAAATCAAAGCTGGTTTTGTATGTGAGAAAGAGCCAGAACGTGTCTCTTGAAAAATGAAATAAAATCACAACACAAAAATGACCACTACCAGCCAGAACAGCTACAGTTCAGTCTTCTGGATTATTGTGTCACATAATTAATGCTGGTAGGGGTGCAAGCCATGAATGCACTGAGAAACACAGCACTCCATAGGCTTCTGTGGTTGTTAAAGAAAAGATTAAAACAGAGTTGGCCAAGACAGAACAAAGGCTTCTTGAAGGTGCAAGCCAAATTTGGCTGGACACAGCAGAGAAGCAGCTCTGCCAGGTTTGGGTCACTGAAACCACACGAGTACTTCATCCTGGGAGTGGGGCTCCACCGCCAGCATCTGCCTTTGCTTTGAGCCTACCCCTGTGCCAGAGGTGCACCACAGAGCATTGCTGGCTACTGGGAGAGGATTTCAGGGACTGAGGCAGTTTCAGCTGCTTCTCCCCACTGCTGTGCTACCCTGCAGGGCAGGAGCAGCCAGTGACCACCATGCTCTTTCTTCAGAGACAGGGAACTGTTTGCAAGTGGATGCTTGGAGCTGGAGTTTGCCAGCACAGAGCTGCAGCTGTGGGGCTCAGGCCCTTCTCTCCCTTATAGCCCCCAAAAGTGCTCCAAACCACCCCCAGCAACACGGACTGCATTGCTCAGAGCCAGCCTGGAAAGTGGCTCTTTAATTCACTTATCTTCATGAAGGGAGAAATGGTTTTGGTGCCTGGTGTAACCAAGCTTGGAGACCCTGACAGGTCCATCTTGCATTGGTTGATAATGGATAGTTCTCACCATGCCAGCAGCTGCCCTCGCTGCTGACGAAGTGGGAAATGAAGGCAGCTGTGCTCATCACATACTACCTGAGGCTGTGTCTCTCTGGCATCAGTGGTATCAAGACAAGATCAGCATTACCAGCTACTGCAGCAATCAAACAAGTGTTGGGGGAGGGAGGTGAAAATTGTAGTTCTTTCCCAGTTTGATTAATATAGTTTTTGTCTCTGTACCAGTTCCACAAGAGTGACAATGTGTTAACGCACCTACAACACCTGTTGGCTCATGCAGGGCTCTAAGGAATCTTAATGAAAAATTATGTTGCAAATACTATTTAGGTACCAGGAAGAGACAGAGAAGAGGTTAATTATTTGGGGACCAGCTGGTAAATAGTACAGTCCAAAGTCAGCTGCAGTGCACTACTGAGACTGTTTGGGAGACTCCCTAGGCATGTTGGTTTAGTTGCTTCACCGATCCAGTGGGAAACACAGATCCTCACTGTGTCACACAGTGCTGGTCCCCAATCTGTCTGTGAGATATGGTAAGTGTTATGCTGGGGAATCTCCTCTCCCTAATGAGCACTACAGCATGGGCAGACAAACATGGTCAGATTCCAGAAAAGAGAATCATTTTGGTTTTGACCCATAGGAGACTAGAAGCCTTGTTGACTTAAGACCACACTCATACAACACCTATGATCCACAGAGACATGATTCCAAACACAATACAGCTGAGTAATTAAATGTTAGATCAAAATCAGAAAGCACTGCAACTGTAATTTGAAATCACTAAAAGTACTAGGGAATAATTCCCCTGCTCTGTACATATGAGAATGAATTACTCATTGATGAGTTCAATAAAGTCTGATTCTAACAGGTGCAAAAATATTTAATGTACCCAGTATCTCAAGACATTCAATGATTAACTACATATGTCCCTTTTGTTATACAAAGAAATTCAGCAGCTTTACAGAATGTTAGAAGAACTCAAAGGCAATAAAAGTAAGCATGTCTTTTTGTTAATGTCTCATATAACAGCCTTCAAACTTTCAAAGGAAGGATAAACAACTGTCATTCAATCCAGTTTGCAGAAATAATGCAGTTAGACCAACAACACTAGGCATATTCTTGTTTCTGTTCCCCTCTAAGGTTTGATGAAGAGCAACCAAGCTAGTTTTGCTTCTTCTCCTTACTTGAACTCAGTATCGTTGCTAGGTGGATCTGTATGCTCAGGAATGACCTGTCACTAAATCCTGCAAATTCAGTATGTCATGTAGTTAAATGTAAAATATGGATAGGCATAAGACTGGTCTAAAGGCAAGGGTCTATCTATTTATGGAAAACTGAGGTTTATCCTTCTTTTTTTTTTTCTTTATTTAAACTCACATGGTTCCATTTACAAATTGCATGTAATTCTATCACTTAATAAACAGCTGAACCAGTTCAATCTCATCTCAGATTTTTCATTTTTAGATAAAAACCTGCTCATTACAAAGCAGATTTCTACAAGCAAATAATATATTCTAGAGCATCTCAAACCCAAAGAGAGCAGAATTATCTGAATGTCAACATTATTGTTATATCAACATCTATCACTGCAATATAATGTTAAGTAATGCAACACTCATCACTCATAAATCCCACAACAACAAAACCTATCACACAGTGATTATAGCAGAATCTGTGAAAATACTCTCCTTGCAACTAAAGATGGAAGTAGTCCTGTGAAAGACTTGCAAACAATTTCTGGCATTTCTTGTTCCTAAAATTCCACTTTTTTGGGGTGCATTTAGCCTGGATATGGTGGCTTCAGGGGATAGTGCATGAAAATCCCAGGTCTGCTTTTGCAGAACTGTTTCATTATGCCAGGCAAATATCTACACTGCAAAAGAAGGGCCTCAGTGTCACATGTATGGCACGTACCCATTGTCAGGGTAAAAGGGAATGACTGTGACAAATGAGAAGCTTTTCCAGCTAATTCATTTTGTGTGTAGTCATCTCAAAGCTAAGAGGCTCCAGCTGGGACTGGTGCCTGATTATGCTAGAAGCGGTACCGAGTCAGACAGCATCCTTCTCTGAGCACCTTAGGGGCCAAGCAGACAATCAGACAAGTAGTGAAAGAAAAGAACTACAGTTGTTCCTTTTCAGCAAATGAGGAACTGAGTCAGAGAGCTAAAATAGGGCCAATCCCTCAGCTGGTATAAATTGGCACAATAGGATTCAGGTCAGCACAAATACACCAAGTTACAGCAGCTGAAGCAAATCCTGGAATTGAATCTATAATGCCCAAGACAAATATAACGCATGTAAGTGAGATTTAACCATGTGCAAACAGTGCAAGGGATGAAATGTACTTAAAAATACTATATTTTGCATGTCGTATTTGACAAAATCCACCACATAAAATTACGAAAATGCTGCAATATAAACCAGACAGCTCATTAAAAAGGTAGGGTATATAATGTGCAAGAAGGGACAAAGTACCCCCACCTTTTCTCAGGGAAAAGGATTTTACTTATCATTTTCTTATGTCCAAAGGAATTAGAAGAATTGAAGAAATAAACTGTACTTTATAGTGGGTTCTGGCAGTGGGGAGAAGGAGTTTTCAAGGTGAATTTATACATCCAACTGGATCTTGAAAATATTCCAACAGAGACTTCTGGGTTTTAATTACACGTTACAATGCTGTACTTTTCCCCCCTCATCACCCTTTTACATAAACACTATGTACACTTCCATCAAACTTAAAAGGTGTTTCCCTTCAACATAAAAGCAGTGGATTTCAAATGTATAATTTTATTCTCTGATCTATAAATACAGTACATTTCTACTCTCCTTGCCTTGTCCACAGAAAACAAAAATATGAAGAGGTAGATGGGATGAAGATGAGAATCCGTGCACTGGTTCCTCAAAGCCTCATTTCCTTGCCAGGAGAGGGACAGGGACAACTTCATTCTGTGAGACGCTGACTCCATTTCTAGCTGCTCATTCCTGAGCTGCCAAACAGGCTGTTTCTGGGACCACACTAACTTGTCCCCCTCAGTACATGATAGCCAGGAAATAACCCACTCCATTGATAGTGGTCACAGACAGAACATAGAGGAAAGCTAACATAAAACAGATGTCTGATGGGATGGATGAAAGCAGAGCTCAGGAAAGCTACTGTTCTGTGTTCTAAATAGAAAAGAGTAAGATCTGATACCCTCAAAACCAATGACTCTCAGGGAAAAAAAAAAAAATAATTTGAGACTGTGAAATTCAGTGCAGACATAAATGCAAGAGTAGCAGCTGTGGAGGCAGTTTCAAGAAGAGGAACAATTCTAGGATAGGTAAGAAAGACCTGAGTCTGACCCAGCAGGAGGAAGGGCCACAGTGCAAATAATGCCATGAGAAATATTATCAATATATTGAAAAAACAGTATTTAGGAATGTATTCAAGTCTGTCACTTGAATCTGTAGTAAGTACAAATAAAGTGAAGCTGTAGATAAGAGCTGTTCCTTTCTAGTTCTTCTAGTTCACCTTAATTTTTCAGGATTATTTTTGAATATTTTACATCAGTGCTAATAAAGAACCTTTCCATCATCCATAGAAGGATGTAGAAAGGACAAAAGAAGAGGGGAAAGTCTTTCCTATGTGTAAGACTTTGCAGGAAGTAAAATCTACTACTTGCTATAGAAAGGTTTCTCCCAAAGTTACCTCACTTGAACTTGTCCCCTTCTCCTTCAGAGATCCGCAGGCCATGGGAGGTACAAGACCCCAGAGCCAACCCTCACAGTAGGGTTCTTCAGCAAACATTGAGCAATTAGCTGAGTACAAGCATGTGCTCAAAATGCTTACCAACTTTTGTAATGCTGTTTGACAGGCATGTCTAAAATCTGCTAGTGAAGAGCAATGCACTCTGAGTGGAATGAAACATTCCCCGTAATATCTGAAAAAAAGTAGTCCAGGGTACAGTTCTTCCCTGTAAAACCTTGACATATGGTACTGGCTGGGGACACCAGTAATGGAGATGAATCTGCTGTCAGTTTTGTTCAAGGTGAATTCCCATCTATCCTGACTCCTCTGGAAAACTTGTCACTGGTCACCTGCCGCTATGGCTAGCTTCCCATCTTGAAAAGGCAGGTAGTACATGAATAAAAAAAGATAGTAGCCCCTCACATACAGAAATCTTGAATGTCAGAGGTGATTCAAAAGTTGTTTATTAACTTCACTAACAGATGTGTCTCATGGGTTTTGACTTATATTTTATTATTGTGTTTTCAGATGTTTCAAAAGCCAGCAAAGGTATGATGGAAAGTACCCTGATATTCAAGTGCTTGCTTCTTCAGAAGTTGTTGTGCTGAATGGGAGGTTTTTAGAAGGATATTTTCATTCCAAGTTTGGTAACTTCCTCGGGAACAAACTATACATCAGTACGTTTTGCTACCGCTTGTTAGGAAACAAAAAAATTTATATACCACTCTTGAATCAAATGTACAGCTGAGAAGGTCTACTCTGACAGGAACGATAAATTATTTTCTATAGCCTGATTCGTCTATGAACACAAAATCATTTCTTGCTTATCTCTTTCAAAGGAAAACTACTATACCTGTGTATTCTGCTTGAAGTGTAAATCAGGATGCTCCTCTCATTTGTATAAGTGTAAATTAATTCTATCAAATTACTGAGTGTAAATCCAGTTAAAAGCCACAATCAAATTACGTTTGCAAAGTTAAACAGATTTTCTAAAAAAATAAAACCTCTAAAAATCAAATCTTTACCCACTTTGTGTGGATGAGACCGTATATCTACTCTATCTTTCACTTCAACTATTCAAGCAAATTATATCTTCCTCTATGCACTTGATGTTGTGGGTGGTATTTTTGAACGTGCTCACACGTCATACTAGTTTTTAATCAAAATAGGCTTTCCATCAGCGTAAAATTGAAAATAAATAGAACTGTCCCCACTTTGCGTATTTGTTAAAAAGACCAGAGTCTGTTCCATTTTGCTGATAATGGTTTTGTGTTACTGCTTAATAATCATATAGACAAAACATAATTAACATTATAAAGTAGCTAAATTAACTACATTTTTTCCCCTGAGAATTATGAAAAACTAGAAGAAAAAAACACAAGACAGTCTAAATACATATTTTCTTCAAACTGTTAACTTTCTAGTTCTCTTATTAGAAACTCTACCCAAGACAGAAGACCAGACATTCTGCAGAAACAAAATGAAAAAGAAGTGACAGACCACCCCTTAAATATGTTGATTTTCAAGTGAAGTAGCAAGGATTGACCTACGGTTACATGTTAAAGCAATTTACATGCAAAAACATTATGAAAAATACATTTGAAAAATGGTTCTTTTTAAAAAAATAAAAATATGTCTGCTGATACCCTAATACCTACGTAAGCAGAGATCCAGTACTAGTCATAAGGAATGTTGTTAATTTTCTAGCTCTCTTTGACCTTCATTTCTTTCAAACTACCCAGAAGGACAAAATTCTATTCTATGTATTTACAAGAGTATTTGGTATTAACAGGATTATTTTGCTAGTTTGGTTAAAGATTCGCATACAAGAGCTGTCTCAAACAATCTTAGATGTAAGTGCTTCCTGGCTTCTGTTTATTCCAGTCAGGTGCTACTGAGTCTCTTCAGTTATTGAAGAATAAATTCTCCTTTTGGGATCAAATAGTATTTTCAGGTAGCTTTAAAATCATTCAGACATTTTATCTGATTGTACTGTCAGATAAGAAGTTGCAGTAAGTCATAAGAGTTATAAGAATTTACACCATGGGACTTGCAAAGTGCTCAGAGAGGTAGCTACAGTGTGTAACTCCACAGTGATGCTGAAATACTCCCTGGTCTTTCAGAGGTCTGGGCAAATCTCTAAACACTCACAAAAGACATTACAGAGATGACAAAATTAATCTCCCCATTAATCTCCTGTGAACACAGGAGGTTTAATAACACAGCCACCACAGGCTCCTACCCATTAGCAAAGTCGCTAAGAACATGACACACACACACACACAAAAATATAGGCTAATGCACGAGTTACTGTTTACTTGCACAAATAGAAGTATTTGGAATGTGGGATTCTAGTTTCACTTTTGATATTTACTCCTTTATTTAACAGCTTTTCCATTACATCTTTGAGAAAGAGAACCAAATATGTGATTTTTTTGGTTAAAAGAGTAAAAATTTCTATTGCATGATAAAAGTATTGCTACATATCCAACTTTAATATATGTGGTCTTTCACCCAGTCTGAAACTAAGGCTAAAATTATCATGGTGCTCATGTACAGCAGTGAATGCTACAAGTGCCAGAAATATACATACGTTAGCATCTTGCCACCTCAATTATCAGGACAGGCATCATTAAACACACTGTGAAAAAGACTGATTTAATCACTTCCATACTGTGGAGAAAAATAACTAACCTGTAGAATTCTTACTTTCTTACTGTAAGCAAGGATGTATCCTTCAAAAGGAACTAAGGCTCACCTACATTGGACTGAATTCCATCACTTGTTTTTCAGTGAGAAAATACGCAATCTCTATATTAAAAAAAAATAATAAATAAATAAAATCAGTGTTTGTATTTACATTGGATAAAATGTCCTGACAACCAGGACTGGACAGAGACCTCTGTGCTGCCTCTCAAATAGCCTGAAATAGTTATTGTCTCTGATAGTCTGTCTTAGACCCAGTGAAATGTCAATTCTTTTCAACCGTGGCCACGCAGCAATGGGAGAAGTGGAGCTCACCCTGCCTGCAAGAGTCAGACATGCTCTAAAGAAGTCTCATTGATAAAACACCAGCACACAAATGCCATAATACTTTGACCCTTTGACCAGCTGTGGAAATAGCTGAGCAGGACCCTTGCAAAGCTGCAGCTCTGCGCTCAGACCATGCAACCCTCATAACATTTCTTTTGAGTCTGGCTTAAGGGATGGCTCCTCTCAGCTCATCATGTTGGGTCTATTTATTCTCCTCTAGGGCCTGTTGCATCTCATCCTACTGTAGATGTTTGAAAGCACCCCAACTGTACCTTGATGTCTCCATTGACTATAAAGACAGTGACTAAAAGCTGGTAGAGATGTACACACAGTTGCCATCTACGACAGGCACTCAGGGTCACTTCATCCCAAGGAGGGTGGACATATTGAACTGTCACAGCAGAAGAGGCAGGAATAGAGCCTGAGCCAGAAGCCAGCCACACTACCCATGAAGTCCTGTTGTAGTCCTGCAACCTTCTCCATGATCTGTTTTCTCAGATTGTCTTATATATTTTTGTGGTCATAACTTTCACATTTACATTTCAGACACAAGTCTCTGTCTTCTACTCTGTCTCTCATTTGTGCTTTTCTCCCTGACCCATCCCCTGAATATTTGGTGCATCCCTCAGACCAGAGGAGACTTTGCACACTGGAAGGAGAGTGGGGCTGGGAGGCAGCCAGGGTTTATTGTAGAATGAAAACCAAGGCTAAAAAGTGCATGTACCCTTTAGCAACACTCATGTATAACTGTCTGTATAAAGTTCAACTGTCTGTGTTCTCCTCTTCACATGTCTGCCTGGATTATGTCTAATTGAATAAAGGTAGCTCTTGAGGGCAAAGACTCCTCAGTCCTTTATTTCTTGTCTTATGTCCTACATAGGGCTTAGACAAATATTAAATTATAGTAATACTAAGAAGGCAAAGCCATCCCTTACAATTATGTAATTATTTTTCACAGAATTGAGAATGGGTTTCAAAACTCAACTGGTTTTCTCTTGTTGCTAAACACAGTATTCAGAGAGACAGAAAATGACTGCACCCAAAAAAAAGATGAGACTTCATTTGTGGTCTTTGTTAGCATCAGCCTCCAACAGAAATTTCTTAATACTAAGCTTTTTTCCTTTTTTAAATCATTTTACCAGTTACTTGCTAAGCTTACTAAATTAGAAAAAAAATCCACAAAACAGAAAACACTATTAATTTCTAGAAACATGTAATTCCAAAGCATACTTCAGTCAAAGGATTGAGATCCTGATGGTCTTTACCTGTGATTTAATACTTTGCTGTCTCAACTTGACTTTATTGCAGTGGCAATGCAATGATGCTAGAACTACACTGTACATAAAACATGCCAACTTAGCTGCGGAGTCCAAATAACTTTAAATAAATAAATAACTCCATCACACAAACATCAGTCAAAAATGCAATTAGAAAGAGCCTCTTGCTTCTCGTAAAAATATGAAATAGTACTTGGGACAGACTGTTTCAAATAAAATTCTTCCCTATATTCAGCAGCTACAAGGTCAAAGTACTTGAACTTCATTTTTCAAAGTCAAAAGGATGATTTAATAATTATTTGGTATGAAGACAACTTTGTTTCTCTACCCTGCATACAATATCAAATTCAATATAGCTTGATACATCATGTATTTTCATTCACACTTTCATTACAGCCCTGTGAAGTACAATCATTTATTATACATTTTCTTGAATCTGCTTTGAAGCATTAAACAAAGTGTAAAACGCAAAGGGAGAGAAAGGAAAGCACCAGAAATCTTGCTAGAAAACAGTACTTCCTTTCTTATCCTCCTTGTTCTAACCATGAAGCACAGTGAGCACTGAACAGTGGTGAACATTAGAAAATAAAACTGAACCATAGGACTTCATGTTGCTTTAACGTCCTAGTACAGCAGTGATAAATTCTGAGTGCCACCACAGTGTCACCTCTACAAAAATTACTCAAGCAATAGATACGTCATTAAAAAGAACAGTGTGTCTCAGAAATGGTCTTTGCTAGCAGAGTTAGTTAGTAATATATTGGAAAGGACCCATCAGTTCTTCTCAAATTATTTGCTAAACTTCAGTTCAACAGTCTGACATGTCAAGGACTAACAGGAAAAGTCACTCAGGTCTTCAGTGCTCCTTTTCCTTGCTTCAGCCCAAATGATGTAATTCTTCACAGAGCATCAGGTGAGTAATTCACACAGGGCTCACACCACAGACAAAAGCAAAGAGTAGAGCAGAGCATCACATGAGGGAGGTTTTTGGCCAAATACTTGTGACCCAGATTCCTTTCTTAACAGCTAGATTCAAAAGAGCAGACATCAGGCAGGCTACAAGGAATCATCTCCCCAGTTAACCTCACTGGCAGAAGACACTGCAGTACAAGGACCTGTCATCAAAGTAAAGAAATGTTTACGTGAAAGTGGAATCTTAATAGCAAATAGTAATTTCCATCGATTAAAATGCTGCAATGTACACCAGGTGTATACCTGATATTGTAGATGCTTGAAATATGGAAGTATTTCCTTACTGATTGGTCAAATTTCTCTCATCATCCTAACAGAAGCTTTGAATTTACAAAACAGCTAGCTTCTGTTTCTTTATTTGGTGTCATTTTTTGCAGAAAACACCAATCTTGGAGAGACACAAACTAGGAATAGAAATCAGCAATGTTTTCATAATAAAAGGCCAGTGGGCTTTTTGCAAAGTCACCGAGGATGGTGTTATAAAATGCACCTACAAACAGCAATTGCAAATTAAACATTTATTTACCTTTACGTAGTCCTAGCTAAACACCATTTGCTCTACTGGAAACAGAGTGACTAGGCAGTCTCAGCAGCTAAAACGAAACATTAGGAATGTACCTGCATGACAATAAGAAGGTCAAACACCAAGATGAAAGAAGCCAAGAAGGCTCTCGAGACCTCGTCACTTGGCAGAAATCCACGATTCAGCTTGTCCCAGCTGATCCAGTCAGTAGTGATGACGAGCACAACTACAGAGGTCAGAGTAAACAGAACTGTCCTGCAAGGGAAAAAAAATAGTTTCAGAGAGAATACGATAGTAATGAAGATGTATCGTTGAAGATGCATCATTCTATTTGATCTGTCTTCTAATGGTCAGCTAGTGCTTTATCAGTACTTTTCCAATGATGAAAAGAGATTGAAGAAAATTAAGCATACAAACAAATCATTTAATTCAAAATAGGAAAGCAGTCAGCTGTATCCCTAGTAAAAGGAAATTTAGTAGCTAGTACTAAGCACATTGCAAAATTAGGCTGCAGTGTATCACTCTTGTTCTTCATTCCATGTTTTTGATTGAATATGCAAAGCAATTAAGTAAAATGATAAAGAAATACATTATAATAAGGTAACAAGGACTGTATGACCTTGGCCAAATTCAAATGAACAATTTGAGAGAACATTTTCTAAGGCATCAAAGACATTAGAACCTTTGCAAAGCCTTTTCTCAGCCATGGGAGCTATAGGACACGAACTGTGAAGTCTAATTTTTATATAGAAACACAGGTGTATGAAAGAAATTTTCATTGCACTAAATTAATCTCTAATAAAGTCTGGGGGCTGTAGAAGGATTTTGCTTTGTGTCTTTTAAGATGTCCTTTGTACAATTTTTCAACGTCTTATGTCATTTCTGAGAAGTCAGTGAAGAGTGAATTACAAAAGTAATAAAGCTTCCATTTGAATGCTATGAGAATTCCAGAAGACACATTTTACTAATTTATACAGTTTTGCAATATGGTATTTAAGAAGTATCTTTCTAAGCTATGTCCTCAAAATAGCTCTGCATCATTTCCAGCAGCACTTTGGTGATATCCTTCAGAGTTGGCAGCAATGACTGATTGAATTCCTGGTTCTGTGGAAGGAGGCAAATTTAGTGAATAATTTGAGGGGGAGCAAGGCGTCTCCCAGCAGCCATAGCTGTCAGTAAATCTGTGCTATAATAGGGGCATATCAACATCTGAATGCGCACATAGAGCTAAATAATTGTGGCAAGGTGAAGTTTTTTTCCACAGCAATAAAATCTAATTTTCTTCAGCTACCAAGGGCTGTAAAACAATGTGAAGGATATTTCCCACGACATTTCCAAATGGGACAAATGCTCAGAAGAGTAAAAGAAAAATCTGTACACCAGTAGGCACAGGCTCCCAGTCTGTAGGCACTTCTTTTTATATATCAGCCTTGGCTGTGTTTGTGTGGGAAGGGAAAATAAATATGCACATAAGCAGTAGTATACACATTTGGACTCCTAAACATCATTCTTATGTGGCTTCACGGGCTGTGCTTCTTTGCAATATAATGAGATATAAAATGACTTGATTGCTATGACCTTTACCTTTGAACATACATTTTTATTCTTAATAAATAATTTCAGTTATATTTAATACTGGTTGGAATTGTAGCAGTATCCCTTGAGTATAATACCAGCATCTGGGACAGAAAGGAAAAAAATAGGTATATTAGACTGAATTAGACCTAAGCAATATTCAAGCTTGCTTTTCCCCAAAATATTTGCTTAGTTACCATCTCACCTGTCAGTATCTGAACCTGATGGACTTTTCTACAGGCTCCATACCCAGAATGGCTTACTTCAGAAAGTACTTCATTATGTCTCTTGAGACCTACAAAGGTGTTTTTTCCCACCTATTTTGTCTTTGTATCTGAAATGCACATGGAGGTAAATGTTGTCACTTTAGCTGAGAAGCTGTCCAGAAAGAACACGGTCTTCTGTGCTTGTCTGCCACCCAGTGCAGACTGATCTGGCTGTTGGGTGCACTGATTTTTCTTGTCCTCATGCTGAGGAACTCACATCTCCCAGTGCACGGAGAGTTTAGAAGCATGCGTTTAGAAACGTAATAGAAGTCTGCATAGTTTGCTATGGGAATCATGTACCCAGAAGTTACGCTCAACACTGTTCTGCTTCAGTCCTCTTGAATTATGCATTTGCATTTTGGAGTAAGAGTTCAAAGCATGGAAGGTTGGACATTGGCACGTACGCAAGCAAAGGCAGACATATTTTTATGCATGCTTCATCAGCATGCATGCAAAGACCAATGTATGTGCTCAAACCCTGATTTCCTTGAGGAAATGCATATGCACTTACAAAACTGCTTCATTATTCATTCTGAAATGTCAAATAGAGAGAGAGGGAGCAGAAAATGGTCTGCTAATAGAATAAGAAAATGTGAAACCAACAAAAAAGGTTAGAAATAGACTTTTGAAATCGTTGCATTAAAGAGCATAATTAACAATCAGTTGTATTTTTGACCTATGATACTGGAACACAGCAAAATATTCAGTAAGTGCTTTGGGAGTTATTAAAAAACTGAGTTTGTCTGGGTTAGAGTTCAGTTCACTTCTTGTGTATAGTGTGGCAGATGCACTTGACACCCCCACAGACAAACCACAGCCCCAGTGTCCTGGGGATTAAGAGCAGCTGAGGACTTCATTTAATTTTACATTAACTTGTATCAGATGAACCAATGTGAACTACCCTGCAATAGTTAGGCCAGTCTAGTTTGTCCTCTATCCTGCAATGCATATTACTGAGAAAGAGCTACGCCTTCAAACTATTCACAGAATTGCTGTCTGGACCTCTCTGTTATCTGCTTACAGAAAGGCTATGAGGGGAAAGGCAAGGGAAGATTGACTCTTCTCTGTACCAGACATGAAGAAATGCAACTTCTTTCTGCACTTCACAGATGAAATACACTTCTGTATTTCCTGTCTAATTCTAGCTTGCTGTATTGAATGATTATGTGCACTGAGTACCTATTCAGCTACAATAACCCACATTTTACAACCTAGCCCATACTCTTCAAGATACAAGGTTGCTACGAAGAATAAAAATTTTTAAAATGTCTGCAAAAAAACTCTGTCCAGACCAATTGCATACTGAGAAGTAAAAATTATTAGGTAGATCCAAAAAGTCAGTCCTGTGCTTATCACTGCCAGTGATGATCTAAATCCCTAGTTGTACACCAAACTGAAAGAAAGCTTAAAAAGAACTTTTTACTGCCAGGAACCTCTCAAGAAGTAGGTAATTTTTTAGACTGTATCTCTATAATATTTGATAGCTAGGACTGAGTTTGGTCTTGAATTTGTTAAACCAAGTCACTCATGCCAAACTGAATCCACACTGCTGGCCCTTGTTTTCCAGCAGATCATTAATTTTGTCCTCACACTCTTAGCAAGGGCCAAAACAGATGTTTTTAGCTTCTGCACCTTCCCACAACAGCACTTACTTGGACTGTAAGCTTTGACAAAGCTGACCAGCCACTTAGTATCTATCACCCAGCATATTCTATGATACGAAAGGTTATGCACAACATGGGCCAAAAGCTTGAGCAGGTTTTTGTCATTGGTGGTTGCTGCAGACAATCCCTCATGGCAGATAGAGTCATAACCTCAACTTTGTAGGCTCTGTCATGTAGAAATGCCATTTCAGGAGCAGAAAGGCTGTGACACCTCATTTTTTTCTACACTACTACAATCAGTAGTAAGCACAGAACATCCACATGCAATGGGCCACCTTCAACAAATTACACAAAGAACTTGGGATTAATTTAACTACGATGTCTTCATACTGCCATCTTAGTGTCCAAGAAAGTAGCCATCATCCTCTGAAGTCTGGGCAAGCCAACCTCAATGAGTTGTTTGAAAAGCACTTAGAAGAGAGGAAATTCAGACCTGGTGTCACACACTCCCATCACAGGTGTCATCCACAGCTTTGCTCTGTGTGATTTCTTGAACTTTGAAAAAGTCTGAGATGCTGGTCAAATACGAATCTTCTGTTTGCTCAATGGTGGTCATAGTTATGTGAATAGAAAACGGCTGTCACTGCAGCATAATGCAGATCATAGTGGATTAACAGGTTTGCATGTATTGTTTAGAAAACAGGACATCTTTGATTGAGGGCAATCCAGTAAACAGGTGCTGGCCTGCACTCTAGGCAGTGCTGCATATTCCCTGCTGTCCCTGCTGTCTCTGTCTCAGTCCAGAAATCTTTTTAGATATGCCAGTAATTTTCACCACATGCTTATGGAGCATGCATCTGGCTGCTTTGCTATGAGAGATCACAGACTTCACTTGTTCATCTGGGTACAAGCTTCCTAAACCCTGTGCACATCAAGCCAGCATGCAGCGCCCTGCATGGCTTCGGCTAAAGAAGGAACTTTGCTAATAAGACCATCATAGGAAATAGTGAGCTTCATTTTTCTGGGAGAGTCCATACATATCTACATCACCCACAAGTGCAGTGGTCATCATGCCTGTTATCTCAGCCCTGTTTCGGCCTGTTGGGATGAAAACATTGCGCCCTTCTCTTAAACACCTCTTGCACTTCAAAAATCACAAAAAAAAGTTATTCCCAGGCTTTCTGTCACTCTGACTATTGTATACAATGCCTGAGCTGTCACTTGCTACATGATAACCAGAGATCAGGCTGGAATTTCCTAAAGATTCTTCAAATAAAAATCCTGTTGCAAAGGAAGCTGCCTCTTCATCATCCCTCCCTTGCCAGTGCCCTCTCCTCACTCTCTGAGAAACAGTCTCCTCATGGGGCTTTCTGAGAAATTTCTCTCCTGGTGTTCCAGTGCCCAGCTGCCTTGCACACCACAGTCTGGCACAGTTGTGGCCAAATGGTGAACAAGAACTAAGAAAACTTAAATCAGATACATATGCACATTAAATAAAGAAGACATACTTTAAAAGCATGATGAAAAAAATAACCTGGACACAAAGACCAAAGACACAAAGCCAATGCGCTCATTCCATCACAGCAAAGTAGCACAAGAAAAAGGGGGCAAGTTGAGGCCAACACATTCCCTAGAAAATAAAATGAGAATAGTGCGCATTCGAATGAACAGAGCTGTGCCATTCCTCAGCAGACAATACACTAAAGTTAAAGTGCCAGGACTACCTGCTTTCAGTCCACTTCAAAATTTTGAAGATAAGGTGGGATTTCCTAAAAAGGTCTTCCTGAAGTCTAAGATAAATCCTAAATGTTCAGTGAAAGAAAACAAAAACCACAAAACCCAGTGGAGTGAGTAATCCATCCAGTGCTGTGAGGACCTAACTTTGTTTTGAGGACTCTTTGCCAGGATCTTTCCCCAGGAAGTGTTTCTTTTCCTACACTCTGGGCTACTTAATGGGTGACATCACTCAATAGTGGCAAAAGTAAAGGTGACTTTTCTCATTGCCTCCAAGCAAGCCTGGCTTGTTTCCATTTCCAAGTGGTAGGGACAATCTGAGTTCCTCAGCTTCCTGGGTTATGAGGAGCAGGAGCTGCCACATTGCATGCTGGACGTAACTGTCTTAACAAGTTAATTCCCAAAGAAGTTTCATTAGCTCTGTCTGGCACTGAAGACTCTCAAGACTCTGCACATTCCCCTACAGTGCTGTTTTGACAGTGCTCTCATCTTCCTGCAGACATTGCCCTTGCCCTGGCTGACTCGTCTGTTACTCTTCTCTCTATTCTTGAACCTGCACAATGAACAGTTTATGAACTGCAAGTTCTTTATGAACAAGATGAACCTAAATTTGTCTGCAGAGAAAAGAAAAAGATGCTCCTGGTAATGCAGTTGTTGTTCTGTGAATCTGTAACTGCATTCAGATAAATCAGTAATTCTCTAGATCAATAACTAGCAAGAAATAAAGACCTTCTCCCACCGTAAGACAGACGTTTGGGAATTCCTTTTCAAAGAGCATGGCAGGGAACATCACAGTTGAGTCTGTGCAGCCTGGTGTGCAGCCTGTTTGCCACAGAGGGGTTTGCAGTCTGCCTGCCCAAAGGGAAATTGCACCACTGCCTTCGGAAATGCCATTAGCACCATGCCATGCCTGTGCAGTCCTTGCCTGGAGAGAGCACTGTGTGCCAGAGTAGCAGATGGACTCCTCCAAAACACAAAGTTGGGCTCTGGAGGAAGAGTTGTGAGAGACTAAGACAGAAAGGGAGAGGAAGGAAATATCCATGCTTTGCAATCTACTACAACCAATGTCAAGTGTTGATGCAAACCTAAGATTTTCTGGCTCTATTTCAGGGGGAAGGAGGTCCATAGCATTTAGTTTTGCTTTAATTCCAAAATAACAGTACTGCTACGATGTTTTTCTGGCTATATCTATAAACTGCCCACACAAATGCACACATCCTAATGGCTCAGTAATACCATGGGCCATGACAAAGGCAGTTCAAACTGGAAGGCTGACTTGCCGGTGCTGCTTCATTAAGTCAGTATGCCAAGCATGAACTTACTGATATTCTCAGAAGTCTTGGCTGAGAGAAGACACAATGTGCTGCAGTGATCCTGGGGCATGGCTGCTTGGGGAAACCCTCTACTGCTGTTTTGCATGTCCTGCCTCCTGCATCAGGAATTCTCTAGGCAGAGTCCATGTGGCCCTGACTCATCCTCTTGCGGCCCCAGTTTGGTACTGCAAAACCTTTCATAGCACATTCCCTCCAGACCCATGCCAGAAGGAGCTTTGACTCCATCCAGCCACATCTCCAGGAAACAGTCTGTGTTATTTGTCTGTACTGAGTTGAAAACTGAACAAAACAGAATTTGTCCCTGGAAAGATAAAGACAAACTAAAAAAATGTATACAAGTTCACAAAGCATTTAATGTTGGAAACAAGAACTTTTTCCAGTCTGAGTCTCCTGACTCTTGATGTCTAAACCAGCAGGGTAAAGTGTACCAAAACCAAATTCTGGTCTACGATGTGACCTCATTTCTCAAATCATCACATAGTGAAAGTGAAGTTTTTCACTGATCAGATATCAAATGCAATACTTTGCACAACCACACATAAGGGGAAGAAAATACTGCCTTCAATTTACCAGTAACTTTGAGCTGTTCATTGTTAGAGCTATTTAGAATTTTCTTCTGTCTTGCATGACCCTCTGCCAAATCTTTTATGAAGCTGCAGCTTTGATGATCAGATAGCAAGAGTTTTCCTAAGATCAACTGAAGAGATGAAAGACAAAATGTAACTGTTTTCCTTATCTTCATTCTGTCTTTTCCAAGAGGCAAAAAGCAGTATCTTGCACTTGGACTACACCTCTTCCAGAAAGCAACAAAACCCCACCAAAACAAACAAAAAACCCCCACCACACACACAAAAAACCCAAACAAAACCCCAAACAAAACAACACAAACCAAAACAAAACTGAAAAACCACCAAACTACCTGCGCTCAGTCAAAAGTAGCTCCTAGATTTGTATGACATAGCACCGTGAGAACTTTCATCACACTTTCACACATAATTGCCACTAAGCTAGGTTATTTAAAAACTGTTAAGCATCAATAATAAGCACTCCAGATATTGTTTTATACTATGTACATTAGGGACAGAAGGATGCATTAATAAAGAAATGAAATCATAAAATCTGTATTCCTATTATTGTATGTTAACAAAATGAGTATATATACTTTATAAAATATATAATAGATATGTGAACTACTAAATAAAGAAAATTACCTAGCATATAGTCTAGGTATATTTAAACTCTGTATAAAATCATCTAGAGGTTAATCAGCATTCATCAAAACATTTGGCTTCAGATGGTGCTCTAGGAAACAGAAATGCAATTCTAATCAATATTTTATAAATTGCTATTTATATTTTCAGTTGCAGTGGTTTATATTGTAATTTTTTCATTAATATGCCAAAATACTTAAAAACACCCTGTGAAAACAGATACAGAGAAATTTTACTGCTCTTGATATTTAAAAATGCTTTCCAGTCCTCAGGAAAGAAAGATCATCCATCAAGTTAAATACTATTCATAATTTTTAATCCCAGAATCAGCACTGGCCAAACATACCGTCCCACTGTGTACTATAACTATAAAGAACAATGCTACTGCAGATGTTCATATGCAAATGCCAACTTTTTATTTCACTTGTTTTAATTAAGAAGGGTTCTGTTATTAAATCTGTCAAAAATAGCAACTCTAAAACCATTTAAAATAAAATATTTAGTCTGCCTGTTGCTTGATGTCAGCATCATTTCCGCAATTAAGCAAGTGTAAAGGAGAGATGCTCTGCTGGTAAAAAGCATCTGGGTTCTCTGGAGCAGCACGGATTCAAGCCTCCAGTTGGCCACCGCTCTCCTGCCCCGGATGAGACAGTGCTTTGAAGGCAGACAGAGCTCTGCCTTTATCAGCAGCTGCTGCAGTGGAACAGGGTAGTGCGGTGCCATAGAGTGACATAGTTGGTGCTGAGGACCCCATAAGAGAATCATAGAATCATTTTGGTTGGAAGAGACCCTTAAGATCATCGAGTCCAATCATAACCTAAATCTAGCACTAAACCATGTCCCTAAGAGCCTCATCTATACATCTTTTAAACACCTTCAGGGATGGTGACTCAAGCACTTCCCTGAGCAGCCTGTTCCAGCGCTACACAAACTTTTCTGTGAAGAAATTTTTCCTAATATCCAATCTGAACCTTCCCTGGCACAACTTGAGGCCATTTCCTCTTATCACTTGCTACATGGGAGAAGAGACCAACACCCTCCATGCTACAACCTCCTTTTGGGTAGTTGTAGACAGCAATAATGTCTCCCCTCAGCCTCATTTTCTCCAGTGTCTGCATCTTGTGGGCTGAGCTGGGCACCCATCCATAACTGCAGCTTGCTAGATGGGATCCCAGAGAGCAGCTTCCACTTCAGTTGCACCCAGAAGAAATTCCATTTGCGCACCCCAAGATCAGTCCATGCTGTGAACCAAAGGGCAGGTGGGAGATCCTCTTCAGAAGAGTGCTACTGGGGTGAACTGGCAATACAGACATACCCTAGAAGAAGTAGTTCACCACAAATACCTAGGAATATTTGGAAAATTAATGACACTGAATCGCTTTTGTTAAAATACGGTGCTCGTTCCCCTGATAGGGACAAATATGTGGTAGAGAGATGGAATAATACTACTGCCAGATTTCAGAGTTTCACACCCCCATGGCAGGCTCTGCAGGTAAAAATAAGTAGTATAAAGTGTAGTAACATGGATTACCATCAAAAAGACTTAATTATCTGAAGTCAAATACCAATTAGAAGAAAATTATTTTTAATTCAAACTGTGAATTGTATTACCTTTTTTAAGGTAATCAAGATAGTGTACTTCTGACTCCTATCCTCTAGTGGGAACTAATGGGTAAGTAATTCAGTATTGCCTGGTAGCTCCTAGTTCCGAAATATCTGTTCTGAAATTGCAAGTTCTGAAATACTCTGTTTCAAATTGAGTATAGTAAAGGGAACTCTATGTTGGGACTGGCTTATAAATGTTTATCGATAGCAGATACCACATTTTGAGAATCTTGCATTCCCAGTTAAGTTTTCTTCTCTATGCTTCTTGTTATTCTGCCTGGTAAGCTGAAGAAACTGGACACAGCAGAGTATAAAGGATGCTTGGAGTTTGGAAAAACTGGAATTGTTTATTCTGCATATTAACACATTCATTTTACTTATAAAAATGAAAAACACTTTTGTAAATGTGAACAGCACTAGTTTATTTTTTCCAATTATATCAGCTTGTCAAAGAAAGGATATTATCTCTCCCACAAACCTTGCTTTACTTCGATCCTTTGACTGAGACAGTTGCAATTTTATTATAGTGTTATCAATATGAATCCAGAGGTATTTGGGATTTTCACACAAAAATTTGTATAAAGTCTGAAATTACATTTATGTTAATGCATTTTACTATGTTTCATGTAATAAAATGAATAAGATTAGGTAATGTAATCACATGGTGAAATATTAGAATTCTAGAGAGCATATTTTTTTATTATAGGTAGAAACATCTTTGAGTTTCCTTTTGCCACGCCATTAATTTACTAAATGAAAGTGTTATCTGTTTCAAACAGCAGCTCATTTAAATTAAACTCATCAGACGTAAGCTTTACGTTTCAAATGCTTTTTCCTATCTGTGATACAGAAAAGGAAACATAGTGTAAGAAGGTTCATGGTCTTCCTTGTAAAAAATATTTTCAATCAACATCTATCATACACAAGGTAGCATAGGACTCACATGAGTTATATCCAAGAAACTTTACTCTATGTTCAACTCCCAAAGTCAGAAGGTAATTGCCTAACTCCAGTAGAAAGAACTTTGAAAAAAACCCCACAATTCTATATGAAATAAAGGGAAGCCATATTTCTCGTACACTTTCAGGCGGATACATCACTTACTCTGTCAACAGAATGGGGGGTGGAAGAGAACTGACTCAAGAAACAACAGCAACAACATTTTCTAAAATGTTTTCAGAGCATTGAAAGTGCCTTAGGATAGACCTGCCTAGCATTTTTTCGGTGAAAATGGTTTATATTCAGACAAGGGCAGTTCATCAATACATGGAATTTACCTTTAAAAGGGGTGATTTCTGTAATGTGAGGGAAGCTGTGTCAGAACTGGACATGATTCCTGCACCTCACTGGGGTCAAGGAGCCAGGAGTTAGGGCAGCATCCCAGCTGCACAAGATCAGGAAACACACCAGGGGAAAATACCTGCTCTGGGTAATATACACCATGTATTTGAATATCAGTCTTAAAGAGACCAGCTGAATGCCATAATCACCAGGCATTTGGATGCTACATGGTGCTATTTGATCAGCCTCTGTAGTTGGTGCCACTCTACTTTGTATAAACAAATCAACATTAGCACAAGTCTCTGGACACAGATCTCCTACACTCAACTGAGTGTCTCTGTGGCTAGTTAATAAGTCATCATCTTATTCTCAGTCCCTGGTAAAAGTGAGCTGAAGGCTCACCAAAGAGGCAAGACATGGTGCCATATGCCAAAACATACATGACAGGGACTTTGGCATCCCCAGTAACTGTCACAGAAACTGGTTATGAGAATAAAATATTCTTGGCCTCTTTTTCTCATTTATCATGAAGCACTCAGTAAAGTCTTAAATTCATTCCAATATAGAATGGCAAAAAGCTTTTGAAATTGAAGAAGCGTATGTCTTTATATTTAGAAGACAACTCCCATTTCAAATGCATTTAGATGGCAATTGAAATGCTCCTCTAAGAGCCTTAAATTAGGCTCTTCAGATCTATAGCAGGAGCTAGAGGTATATCCCAACACTTCTTTGATTCTTCTGAGTTGAAACATGTTATTAAATTCTAGTTTTAGAAAAAGGCAACAGCATAAGTATGTATTTAACACCACATTTTCAAGTCTATCTATGATCTGGGTTATTTGGATTTCTATATAGTTGATTTAAGACAAACTGATTTTCAGAAGATCCAATTAAGAACGTGCAAAACAGAAAGGTGGTAAAAATCATTGAATTAATAAACCTGCTCCTTCATTAATAAATAACTTTATTCATTACTTCCCAATTATTGAATTTACTAGCATTGTTTGTATTCACAATTTATTTCATAATTAATGAAACTTTAGCCCTGATCAAAGTTTTACTACGTGGAAAACACTGAATGTTTTCTTCAGGATATTATAGACTCATATTCCTTTTCTGCATTTAAATTATTCATTTTTTTAGCAAATCACATGTGAAGTCTGCTATATGTTGGCTAGAGCCAAGTGAATAACTGATCATTATTCTTTTTAAACACAGAGTATTTTTACATATGGTTTACTTCAGTACAATTAAAATATTTTATAAGGAAAACAGATTCAGTGAGAAATTTAAGCATAGGTATTTTTTTGTAGAAAACTACATGTGAGTTAACATATCTAATCTCACATTATGGTAGACAGAGATCATCATAGAATCATAGAATATGAGGTTGGAAGGCACCACAGGGATTACCTAGTCCAGTCTTTCCTGGCAAAAGCACGGTCTAGACAACATGGCCCAGCATCCTATCCAGCTGGACCTTGAATTGTCCAATGTTGGGGAATCCACCACTTCTCAGGGACATTAGCCCAGTGGCTGATTGTTCTCATTGTGAAAAATTTCCCTCTTGTGTCCAATTTGAATCTCCCCAGGAGTAACTTATACACATTACCACTCGCCTTTTCCGTGTGACTCCTTGTAAAAAGGGAGTAGCATGAGATTTAGTGTAAGAAGGGATGAGATTTAGTTTCCTAAACATATGCCCTTAGTGTGGTTTGGGGCACTGTGAAGTACCTCCAGAAGACTGGCCTCCAGACTCTGCAACAGAAGGTGTCTTCTGAGTCCTATGTTATGTGTTCCAGGCCTGTGGACTTTTTCAACACCCTAAAGCATTTCAAATTGTAGTCAATTCATATGTTTAGGCACCTGAATCCCACCCTTATTCAGCTGGTAGTGTCTGGAAAATTAATCATGTGACTAAATACAAGCTTCTACTTGAAACTAAATGAATGACCATCATCTGCATTGGTCAAAGCTGTAGTAGGAGCTGGCATGTCAACAGCCATAATCAAGATGTGAATACCAGGCATGTGAATCCAGAGCTGAATCTAAAAAGTGAATTCAATTTTCCACTTTTTAATTTCTTTCAAGAAAATACTGAAAAGCCTGCTTGAATTGGAAAAGAAATAAATTTTATTTAGGAACCGTGAAAACTCATATTTCAATAAAATAATGGAAAAGTTTTATTTAGAAACTATCAAAACATCACTGAAAAGTTGGGGTTTATTTGCTTTGTAAAACACATTTTTATAAAACTGAAATGACTTTGCAGAGCATTTTGATGTCACAGAGTCTTAAAATTATCCTTGCATGTTTTTGGAAAAAACAAGAGCAAAACCCATAAAATTTCACACTTTCTTTGTGATCATGAGTTAGAAAGCATTCAGGATAAAAATAGAGCCTGATTCTATCTATGTAGAACATATGGAACACGCTGGCCTTGCCCAGATGCTGTCATGTTGTTGCCCTTAAACAAAGCTTTTGATAAGAGTAAGTGGGAGGGCTGTATAGTATACACCTATATTCTCACAGGTTTTCAGACAACATATTATATCCACAACCAAAATTTAAAAAATATTATTCAAATTTAGAATAAGCTAATCATAACAGTTTCATAGCTTTCTGTGTTCTGGACTAGATTAGCTGTATATTTTAGCTATATAGTAGTTAATTGAATAGGAAATTTCTCATTATTTTAGGTTTCATACACCATGGGATACAACTTCTCATTCATCAAGATGTTTTGCCTTTTACAATTACATTTCTGCAAACCTTATCAAAGTAAAATGTAATTACAATAGTTTTGCACTATTCTTTAATGTTTTTGCCAAAGCATTTTGAATAAGTGAAGGCTCTTTCATCTAACAGATTGATTATATTCTGATTAAACATATTTCTAAAACAACTCCAACACAAAAAAAAAGTCCAAGCAGCTTTAATCTTGCCTTCTGAGCAATGCATTTCTATGTCAAAAGTGTTCCAAAGAATATCAGTCTTATTTTAGTAAGAAAAGGGCATTAGTAGACAGCAAGATGAGCATGAGCTGGGCATGTGTGCTGGCAGCAAAGAGGTCCCAACTGTGTCTGGGGCTGTACTAACAGGAGCAGGGCCACTAGTATGGAAATTATTATTTTCCTGCTACTCTGCATTTTTTAGACCATATCCAGAATATCACATCCAGTTTTTGGCTCCAGAACATAGAAAGCACCAATAAACTAAAGTGAAGGTCCCCATTCTGGTTGGGAACTTCTTTGAGGAGAGGCTGAGGGATGAGGGCAAGTTCAGCATGGAGAAGGGGTGGCTTTGGGAGCACCTAACAACTGTCCTCCAGTACCTCTGGGGAGGTTAGCAAGAAGGTGGAGACAACCTCTTTCACAGCAGTGAATGGCAGGAGGACAACAGAAAGTGTGTATGTTGAAACAAGAGAGATTCTGACTGGAGATAATGAAAAACTATTTCCAAGGAGCCCTGTCTGGCAGTGTAAGAGGCTGCCCAGAGAGGCCATGCAGTCTCCATCCCTACAGGTTTTCGAGACCAAAATGGATAAAGCTCTGAACAACCTAGTCTTAACTCAGAGCTAAGCCTGAGTAGGAGACTAGTTACCTCCTGAGATCCTGAATTCCCACCTGAGTTATACTGTGATCCTATGCTCCCATGATATTCTCCCTCCCGTAAAGGAATCCTGGTAGCCAAGCATGTAAGTTACACATCATTAACATTTATGAAGGAAACATGACCTTATTATCCAACAAGCAATCCAATCTGCCTACAGAAAAAAATGTGAACAACAATGGCACTAGCCTCAAACAAACAAACAAAAGAAAGTATTACAGTTCCTCCTGAAAAAAAAATCTGTGTGATCAAAACAGAAAGGATTTTTTTTGTGCATAGAAATTCTGAATTTCAGGTTACATTGTTGCTCCAACTAAGACTTTACAAATAGAAGCACTCAAAACTTCACTTGACCTTTACAGTAATTGCAATGTATAATACTTTTTGTAGACAGTTCAAGAAGAATTTATACCAACTCAAAAGTTGCTCAGGAAATAAAAGTTAAGATGCTTGTTTTTCCACATGTTGAGACAATTCCAATATAAGGCTGATACATATCTTCTTAGAAGATAATGAAAAATCACATCCAAATTGCTAAGATTTTGATTTCCTGGAAAGTTAGCATTCCTATGAATAGAACAGGGTTAGAAAGAAGAATAAACAAAAAGAAGCTAATAAAGAGACTCACAAGAATACATGCTGAAGACCAGTGCTACTCTGATAGTGATATGCCCAGTTCTATGACAATGTGAGTATTGCTGATTTTCCAGAACAACTTCCAAGAAATAAGCAGCACAACAGAACTTGAGAAGTGTTATGGCTGAATTCACTAAGATGCCCAGATACACATTTGGTTAACCTTTGAACTTCTCGGGAAATGACTATTCCCCTCAAACTGAATTTTTTTAGTATATCAGAAAAGGCCCTGCGTTCTGTCCTGAGACTAATCTCCATTCTTTCCCAGCTTGCTGGAGTTAACAGAAATCAGAAAACAGATAACTCCTAGAAGAAACAGCAATATTCACGGAATCCAGCAAAGATGCAGTAAATCCAGACTGAAGCTTCTCCCCGCATCTTCCCCCTCCTGCACTGAGAAGTCCAGGGGCTCAGAGTAACTTTCATCCACATGGATTTTATCACCATGCTACTGGCTACTCTGAGGAGACTAGTTTTGATCAGAAATTCCTTCCCACAGATAAGAAACATTTCTCAATGAAAATTTAATCAAAAGTGAGTGATGAATTTCTGAATGTTTCAGTTTTCTCATACAAGCACACAAAAATAGTTATGTTGCAGACTTCCCAACAAAGTACAAGCAAAGGTCCCTCTCATCCTGAAATAATTTGTTGTCCTTTACTTTCCAGCCTTGGTCTCTTCAACTTCTAATGTCCTAACAAGTAAGACTCAGATGTGAAGATGCTCAGAATTTCCCAGCTCAGTCCCATGTAATTGGACATTTTTAAAAAAAATTTGGTTTTTGCTGATGTTCTTCCTTGGCAGTTAGTACTCTAGTAGTTTACTGTCATATTCTGTCTCTTCTCTGTTGAATCTCAGGCCTGCTTTTTCCTCCTGACCTGTCCAGTTGACCTAACTTCAGTTCTGCATTAATTTCAATGTGATCCATAACCTGTTCCATGGCCTCTCTGGCCCTAAGATTTGACAGTGTTTTGGTGATCTGGGATTCATGCAAATTGCTAAGAACACCTTAGCAGGATCTAAGGCAGTACTGGATCACACTGCAGAATCCAGGCAGTGGGGACCGACGGTGGAAAAAGGCATCGGTTTTAATTTCTTCTGCAGTTTAATTAGTGGCATTTGCTGCTTCTCCTACAGTCTTCTCTTGTGGATCTCCTTTAGTGTTATAACCATCTGGTAGCATTAAAGATAGTTCGTCAACATCCCACCTTATGCCTATCCATCAAGGTAGTTCTTTCACCAGAGCCAGGCTACAAGCTGGGGACAGCCCTTTTCTCTTACCCATGGAATAGGCAAGCTGACAGAATAAGGGGCCACATTTAGGTTAGGTTAGGTATCCACTCCGTTTACCTTCCAGAAACCCACATACTACATCAATTTTTGCTTTGCCTGCATGTTTATACTACTTAAATTATTATACGTCATGACTAAATAGATATTTAATTTACCCAATGCTGATTTGAGCCCCATCCAGTTTTACAGCTATATGATCCTTTTCTTCCTGTAAAATACTTCAACATATGTGTTTGACAAGCATAAAAGCCTACAGGCTGTCTCCCCATCACTTGTATGATTGCTCAATCAGTCTCTAGCAGTCGCCTACAGAGAGCAGCTGGAGGAATACTTTTGGAAGGGCTATATTTTGCCGCGCCTCACTTTCTCTCAAAACAGGGAACCTTTGTATTGTTGATGAGACTTTGAAACAAATCAGCATTTGGAACAGATGGATGCACTTGGCTTCTTTGATCAATAGCCACTGGAGAGACTAGAATCAGCTACATTTTTAGACCTCTGCAGAGCAAATAACTACATCCATTTCATAAAGGCTGTAAAATAGAGGACAGCTTGTGGGATTTGGTATAGTCTCTCAGAAAGTTTTGTTTAGTCATTTTTATTAACTTTGGTAGTATTGTCTTCTGTTTTCTCTTATGTCATTCAATCACTGTACAGAGATGATATTAAATTAATTTGGTGAGTTCTTCACTGAGTTTTTTGGCTTTATATTCTTCCTGAGAGCCTTGAAAATAGCTGTCATTTCTAGCTAGGACACCTTGAAAGATGAATGAGATTTACAATCATTCCTCAGCTTTTCCAGCCATTACTGGCAATCTATCACAGAGATTCCTGGGTTGATAACTCTATCAAAGTCTACTAAAAAAGGGAAATCTATTTCATCTGGGGCAGTGGATACCTTCACTAAATTAAAGCAGGTCTTCACTTTGCAGTGGAGGTATTTTGATGGTCTATTTAGGGGGGAAGAGACTTTACATTTAAAACCTCCTAAATATAGTGAAATACTATGCTAGACTAGCTGGTTTTTTACTTCAAAAAGTAAAGCAAAAGCAAATCCTATAACCAATTACTGCTTATAGGTGCACATCATTCAACATTTAAAGGTGGCTTCAGAGATGGATTACACAGTACTGAGGTAACCACCAGTCGTGCTACGAACAGTAATTCCAGAATGCCACATCTCCTCTGTAGCCAGCTGCCCCCTAAGCAAGAAGTCCACAGCTAGATTCAGCATGGGATATAATATAGCGCACAAGTTCTTGAGAAAATGATGCATCGTAGAATAAATGTAAACAATGCTTCCACTGACTAATGCTGTTACCAGTTTCTCTGTCAATCAAATGATAGCTTCCCAGAATTTGCATAAATCTAAATGCTGGGACAAAACACATTTAATTCTATTTAGATTTCTGGAATTACATTTGCACCAAATAGGCTCAAAAGACAGGATGTGTGGCTCTGTGATGAATGACACTAGCAAAGGCTCTGTTCCTTTACTCACACGAGAAGAACTAAGCACGTGAAGGTTTTTGGTTACAAAGCATAATTCAAAGACGATGTATAGATCACGTATTTCTTAAGGGGAAAAAAAAAAGGTTTTCATAATTCAGTTTGAAATACCAAAACTATTTTCCAGCTAGAATTACCATGTAGACAAATGTCCTCAAATCTCTTCTAGAAATATGACAACAGAACAGCTTATCATGTCAAGGAGTTTCGAATGAACTTTTGCCCTAGAACAGGTGAAAACTGTTTAAAATCTCAGCTCCTGCTTAACACACTATACTGGCAATGTGTGTCTGCTGTGTTGACAGCTTCTCCACTTTGGACCTTTCCATTAATTTCATTCACAAATGAAAACACTGCCCTAGGAGCTCTTTATAAATAAAATGTTTCAAAACATCTCCAAGACTTTTCTACTTATGTCATCATGCTTTTTTTATTTGTTAAGCCTGTTCTTCTTATAACCCAAGGCCTGGTAATGATTGTTTCATTTTAGTCATTTATTACTGAAAAAAAATAATAAAATGTAGCAAGTTGAAATTATTCTTTAATTTTTGGTTTATTTTATAATATAGTCACACCTGCTGCCAAAGCAGAGTCTTATTAATGCTCGTCCAGTTTGCCCATGTTGCAAAGAGAATGACAAAACTAAGCCCTAGTAGGCAGTGGATGTCCTAAGGAGCACAGCTGTGTCACAAAGTGTACGGTTTCCTGAAACAACCCAAATCTCAGACCTTAGACAGCATCATCTATAGCATGACTATATAAGCAGATGGGATAATAATAATAACTTCTTTCTCCTTCTGCTTACACAGGGAGAGACAGTGAAGCTGAATGCTGCCTCTCTGAGTTCAAGGAGCTCTGGTTTTGTCCTTGTGCTAGGAATTACCTCAATCACAGCAAGTCACCTCACTGCAGATATCCAGGTAGCCTGACTGATCTTAAAAACTACAAGGATAGAAGTGAGGAGGTAGGTTGAATAACGGCATTACAAAGCAGAGGTTCATGTCTCCTAAAAATATTTAAACTGTCTCTGTTTTCAAACTAATCAGAAAACACAATAATGAGCATATTAAGATGGCTTGACAAGATGAACAGATAGTTAAAACGTGAAATTTTCACATGGTCCAGGAAAAGAGCTTATGACACAACTTGATCTTGTGTCTTAAGCTAGTATGCTAAATCCATATGCAGGGAATTATATTTAAATTGTCTAATTTTCTGGAGTAGTGCAAGCCCCACAAATCTGATGTAGGTAAAGTTCAAGGGAAATTTTTATATATTCAGATGCTTAAAATAATAATATAGGATAGTACGATAAATTCATATGGCTAAGGTAGGAATATTTTGACTATGACTCATTTTCCAGGAAGGGTAAAGCATTTTTCCTATGCATCACTTTTTGACTACACATACCTAGATCTCAGTGTCAGCTTCCTTTATTAATCTAATCTTGCTCTTGTGAGGCACAACCTGCTGTCACAAGATATTTTACAGTGTAGAGCACCGCACTACAGAAGGTAAGCATGTAACTTCTGGCACTCATAAAGCCAGACTATTTGCCCAGATATCATAAGAAATAATCCAGTCAGAGTTCTGATATCATAAGGATATATATCCTAAGACTATTATTATTACTCAAAATCAGAAAACAAGCCTTTAAGAAAAACAAGTCAATAGCAAAACTCAATAAATGAATGGAAGAAGGACCTTGATGAAGTGGAAACAAAAAAAACACAGAGAGAAACATGCACCAAGTGCCAAAATTCTGCTTATTGAATAATGAGAAAATATGAACTAACGCTGTGAAGAAAGAAATACAGAAGTTACAAGAGGGAAATATTATCAAAGGTGAGGAAAGAAAGTGTTTAAGACTAGACTAGTCAAAGAGCTTACCTGTCATTGTATGCTTCAGAAATCTATTTGTACGAATGCAATGGAGCTTATTAAATACTGTGGGGAAAAATGTCCCCTACAACTAAGAGAAAAGAAAAGTGGTCGGTACCTAAAAGAGTATTAAAGTTTCATTGAAGACTACTCGACTTTTACCATAGATTTCAAAAAGATGAAGGTCCAGTGCTTATTTCTATACACTTATGCAGATTTTCTTTTTCACTAGGATAAGTCAATCATCTTGTGGTTAAAGAAGATACCAAAAGCCATTGACCACAACTGTTCACAAGCACAGAGGTTTCTTTACTTTTGCAACATCAGCAGCATTGCTTATCCTATGCCTGAACTGAATGTCCTAAATTAATTCTGCTTCTCTAGAAAATTATATGATTTGGGGGCTATTCCATATTGCAGACACCTGCAGTAATAGAGCTCATATTAGCAGCATATTTTTTTTTTTTTTGTAAACACTATTGATATTATTAGCAGTTACAGATTTAACTGGGGATATAAACAGGAGTATGTCTCCAGACCAGAAGAAAAAATATTGGGAGCTTTGAGGTCTCACAACTCCATCACATTTAATAAGATTATTACAGTGTCACTAGAAAGTAAGTTTTGCTTCAATAACAGCCTTGAAACTAGTTAAAGAAAGAAAAGCACATTTCTGGCTTTAGCTCAGTATTTACTTTACACAAATGCTTTTGGTTCACTCTGCTGTTATCCACCAGTAGTATGTACCATTACTGGAACACAAGCTCTCACTCCACTGATGTTATTGCTTAAAGAACATATTAAGATGCTGGCACTTTCACACAGGAGATATCTGTACATCTTTCACAAGGAATTACATTACCAGGAATCCCTTTGAAAGGCTGTATTTGCTCAGTTGCTTTGACAATAGCTCTAAGCTTGGTTATATCACAATCCTGCTTACTCATAGTTTATGAATTGATAATGGATGAATTGGCTAATATGCTGGTGCTCTCTGATCAGTGACAAATTGCAGAACTGAAACTCCTCAAAAGAAACAAACTGTCTTCACAAAGCCCCAAATAGTTTGGTTTTATTTATTATCGAAAATAGTAGAGAAAGCAAACAACTACCAACCTTGAAAACAGCATGTATCCCTTTATAGATTTTGTAAAAAATTATAATTATCAGGAAATACAAGCACTAACATTCATGATGACATGAAAAAAAGCAGCCTCTAGCTATAGTACAAGTATGTCTTTCATGAAGGATAAAAACAGTGATATGAAGATATGGAATACAGGCCATATGATGCGATACTCTGATTTAGAGACCTAATAATGCCAGCACATTCAAGCTAAGAAGTTTTCCTAAATACTCAAACACTTATCTAAATTAATTCTGAAGACTACTTCCCATACCATGAATGATGTCAAATCTATTAATGAATAAAAACCGTTAACCTGAACACTAACACTGCACATTTCTACTACAGATTCAACTCCTTGCTCCTGAGATGGTGATTAAAAATAGCATCTGTCAGTCAGTAGATACATAGATGATGCAGAAGGCAGTGTGCAGAAGTGTTTTTGGACCATCAAGCAGCAGTACACAGAAAGGCTGTGAATAAATTAAACCAAAAATATAAGCCTCAGGCTGATGTGTTTGAACTTCACTGCAAACATTCTTCATACATATTTAATTGCTCCATTGAGACTGTGACCGTTCTGGAGATGTTCCAGGCATTATTTCCATTCCATTAGTATACTTGCAGTATATGTACTCCTTAACCCAAAATGATTGATTCCATAAATGTCTTCCCACTTACTGACCTGAACACTAATTGAGGTTGTGTATAGATTAAAAGAGAGTGTATGCTTCTTGAAACCAACCAAAATATACTGTAGTCACTGAAATATCTTGTGGCACAAGAAGAAAGCAGTACTTCCAACTGAAGACACCAAAATACTGCTTCACAGAAACGTTTCACGTAGAAAGAGATGGAAATAATGCAATGGGTTGATAAACTCTGCTGAATACTTTAACAGAAGTTTAATTCTAAGTACAAAATCCTACCTTTCTGAAACACAACACAACCCTTCTTTGAAATATTATTATCACATACCACATGCTTTCATCTGTGCTTGCATCTTGTAAATTGATTCGCTTTGGGATAAAATAAACATTTTTTAATTCCATAACAATAAAACTAAAGAAGTACAGATAATTTTACCAATTTAGTTGCACACAAGGGGAAAAGCTAAATGTTCCTAAGGTCTTATTCAAACCAAGATAATGTTGTAAAGTGTAAATTATTCTACTGTGTACCAAAACTTTTCTTGTTCAAGCTATTAAAGATAAGCATGATTAAATTGAGGCATCTCAAATCTTAAGTAAGCCACCCTGAGGAAACAATCCTGAAGATGTTCTTAAGCATTGCCTGGCTTCTCTGCTAACCTGAAAACTAGGGACAGTCTTAAACCTTTAGTACTTAAGACATTAAAACTAAAATAATTTGTATCACAGTTTGAATAAAAAATTTCTACATTCATAATACACTTCCTTATAACAGAGGTATGTTCATGCAGCTTGGCCAAGCTTGTATCAGACATCAGAAGAATCCCTGGGAAACATTTAATTTCATATTACACTTTATTTATAAATTTTATAAGCATGACTATGTTAGACTTCATGTGACTGCAGAGAAGCTTAGACACGAAATATGGGACTGCCTTTGAGAGAACTTTCATCCTGAGAACTTTAAATGACGTTGCCATTGCATGTGCTGCCTTCCTCCAGATTCTCCATCTGAAATTTGTTCAAAGATGATTGTTCCCACCTAAATTCAAAGTCTTCCAGCTCAATATATCATTCAAAAGGCAAATAAGATATTTCCAGTCTTGTTTACTGTCATTGAAAACATGCCTCACTCTATTTCCTTGGCCAAGAATGATGTTTCCTGCTCTATGCCAACGGGTCTTGAATATTCAGTAAATGAGATCAGGTCAAAACATGCAAATAACCAAAAGCTGAGCATACATCAAGGGCTATTTTTTTACTGATGTGTTATTTTTGTGAGCAGTAAATATGGATTTGTAGATGAGAGACTTAACAGATTTCTGTGCCGTGTTTCTTTTTGAAGTAGAAATTCCACACAGTTATGTTCCTGGGGTAGAGATGTCACTTGTGCTGCACAATACTAGCAAAATAGAGGGCCCAAATGAGTGCATTTTTAATAGCTGTTCATTTTGAAACAATGGCCCTGGGTAGTTGTTTAAAGGAAATTAATTTACTAAAGCTTTTAAATATATTATCTGTTTCAGTTTATAGTAGAGAAGCCTTAGGACACTTCATTATTTAAAGTTCCAACAACTACATATAAATTCACATAAAAATTAAAATCAACCCATCTAAATAAAACATAACTAACCAAGCAGAATAAGAAGGAAAATAAAAAGAGAAAAATATCCTGTGTATTTTACATCTCATGCAGTTCACCAACTTATGAAAAAGCAGAAAGGCCAAGGAGCTTGCATTGGAGCCAACACAGTCACAGAATCTCAAAAAGAATGTTTCTTCAGCACTGAGAGAAAGCTGCATGTAGTATCTTCAAAATAAGAAATACTTTCTTTTTATTTTTAGCATATCTTTGAATAAACTAAACCTGCCATAATAGGTCACAAAACTGAAATGAAAACCTCTTCTATTTTAATGTAATATATTGACAATTTCTTGGCCTTTGTTCTCCACCTTTCCAATTGTAAGATATGCTTTACTTAATGAAATTAAATGTAAATTACTTTGTGGCAGAACTAGTGGATTCTTGTAGAATGTATGAAAAAGAAATGGGGAAGCAGCAAACTAGAGTATGAGAAACAAAGCGTCCAAAAATATGAGCTTTTCTCAAGGCTGAATAGATTTTTTTCCAACTGTTGACACTGGTTTTGCCTTACCTCTTTGTCTGGCACAGACAAAAAGGGCTGATGCCCTTTCCATTGCAATCCAGAAGGATTTTTTGTCTGCATGAGGAGCAGCACTCTGCTCACCAATGCACACCATCAGTAATAGAAAGCAAACAACAGTAAACTGTAGTCAAGGTGTATTTTCTTCAAGGAAAGGATCGTTCCTTTCAGTGGGTAAAGAATCTGAAAAGATGAAAAATGTTTAGTACTGTTTTAATAGTGTATTTCTTTACACATTATTCACTGAAGCCTTTGACTTTGATTAGTCAGTATGATGAATTAATTATGTTCATCAGAATAAATTCTTGCTGGACAAAGTACCTGAAATATGTATGGTCTGAAACTTAAGTGGTATTTGTTATTGTAAGGACATAACTGCTAACAACACAATTTTTTGTGTTGTAAAAAAAATAATCCAGAAAATATGCTGAAGTATCAAAACATACATTATGTATGTATAAGCAAAAGCCCTGCAGGGCACCATTTTTTAACAACCTTTTGCTGTGATTTTACTGACAATTTAATCTACCCTTTGTTTTAGACATTGCTTTTTTTTACTGTCACAATTACAGACAGAAAACATGCAATTATTTAAAATGAAAATACAGCCACAATATTCTCATTATGCTGTTGGCAAATTCTTTTAATTTTACAACCATATTGATTTTTTTAAATAGAAAAGCAAGTAAGAAACAAAATAAATGCTCCTTACCTGTAAATGGAGGTTTTACACAAGGACTAATTAATTAGATGTACATACATATTTATAGTTGTGTTAAGCACATCCTGAAAGATCATTTTTAATTAAGCTTTCATTTTTTTGAAATGGTTCTATTCTGACAGTGGCCATAGGGTATAAGAATCTGAAAGGGACAGAATGGGATAGGGGATGAAGCCTGGTAGCATTTAAATAGTAATTCCTGCTCCACTTTCAAGTCTAATCCTTGCAAAAGACAGAGTCTCATCATTTTTCTGTAGGCTCTAAATTACTGAATTTGGATGTAACAAGCTATTTTTTTTCATCTTTTAAAGCATCATCAGTTAGAAAGTAACTCAGCATCAGTACAGCCAAATTCTAGTCCCGTGCATCACTTTGGATCTCAAGTTGTGATTTCACTGGAAACATCATTACACTCTCGTCATTTGTTTGCCTGTTTGCACCAGCAGAACAAGTTGATACAATGCAGTTTTCCTAAATTTTATTTGGAAAATTCTGTTGATGCCCAAGACACAGCAGTAATCATGTCATCAAGGACTATCAGGAAATCAAGATGAATAGAACTTTTCTAATTGGGCATTCAATGAATGACAACTGCTATGTCCTCCTGAAACCAGCGGAAGACTAACAATCTCATCCAATGTGTACTCAGGGAGAGTGTTCTCAGCCCTCCCTTTTGAAAAACCCCATGGGTGTTGGCAGAACAGTTTCACTGTGTTAGTGCTCACAGTTACACATGAAATCCACAGGCCCTAAAAACAGTTTCTAAACTGATTTTCACTGGGCCCAAATCAGTTTCAGAATGGGTTCCTCACATGGATCTGCAAGTCAAAGAACGCTTGATATGATCAGCATTTCTTGCAGTCTTTGCCATGATAGCTTTGTGTATTCAAATGGGCTTTCCAGTCCAGAATGTGTAAATACTCAATATTTATGGGAAATATGGGAATATGAGAAAGATGATGAGTCAGGAGTTCACCTAAGTACATCGGTGAATTCTAAGGCACAAATTTCAACATGCCATTATGGAGAAATACAATTTTTAAAAACTACTCTAGCATTCCAGGAAGGGACATAATTTAATTGCTTTAATCATCACATTTCTTTTACAAAACTGAATTGATTTTTGGAATCCAGCCATGACAACGTCTATGAACTCTGGCTGTGGGCACAAGCAGCTGAAGCACTCATCTTCTGACTCCAGTGAACTCTGTGGGCTTTCAGGGTGCACATCTTGCACAAAATTACTGGCTGAGGCTGCATCGTCTCCTTGCAGCGTGACTTTATTTGATGGATTCTTCAAAGCTTCCCCCAAGAGACCTGAGAGTAAGTTGAACTGACCACATTCGGGGCTATGATTCTGCCAGGCATATGCACACTGGATGCAAGACAGGGAATTTCTACCTTCATAATCCAAAATTTATTCTTCATCTGTGTGAATAATAGTCTACGTTATGCATGCTGATCTAACTGTCGACACTTGGAACTTCTGTGGGGTGGCTGTCACAATTATCTGATTTTATATTTTTATAGTTTAACTTCCAGCATTTTTTTTCTGTCTACATGATCACACAATGCATATTATCTGACAGCTATACTCATCCTACCAGACCTAGAATGAGGCCTAGGCTACCTGTAAATGCTAATGATATATAAAGATGTTTTTGCCAATAACAAATGGATTTATACTGTGGAAGAGGAAGGAAGGGAGGGCACTTAAGCAGAAAGAGGGCACTGACAGAAAAAGCAACCACATCAGTGATTCTGCTTTCCTCCTGGAAAACCTTTCACAGGGCCTGAGTGGAGGCAGAGGTGTCCCCAGCTCAGCAAAAATTCTGTGGAAAGTGGAGAGAAGGTGCTAAAAGAGGCCTTGCTGCAACATCCCTTCCACATTGGCCCTGTGCCTGAACTGAGGATTGCAGCTGCCTGTTTCAAAGAAAGAACTTTTGAAACCTGCTAAGGAAAATTTTAATCTAAGAATTAGAGCTCTTCAGTTTTTGGCATAGCATGTGATTTTGTGAAAGTATTTCCACTTGGAAGTACCATCATTACTGAAACATTGCAGATACTGCACTTTAAGAAGTTTTGTTAAAGCCACATATTGGCTAAGATATTTTTAGTAATTGTTCATGATATACCTCTTGCTAACAAGGATAGAAGAAAAAGTACTTTTTAAAAGAGGTGAGGATGGGTTGCCATATCCATCCAATTATGAGGGGTATACTTAGGGTTCTAGCAATTATGTAGAAATAAAAACAGCCTTTTTTTCTAACAGGCTATCAGCTATTGAATTGCAAGTAGATACCAAATATAACTCAAAAAGCTTAAACAGGCTCAGGAACTGAAAAAATATGCTATAAAATACATACGTACTACAGCAGTTCAAAGAATTTAAAGCCAAATCAAGGGTGAAACTCAAGCGTATGGGTCCAATTCAAAACCTCACTATAGCTAATGGATGATCCTTTTCTCTCTTCAGCGTAACTCTTACAGCCAGATTGCTCTATTAATTATTTAATTTTTTTTTACACCCCATGATATTAAATGTTTCCAGACTAGAACTTAATGGAGGAATGGTGCTTGTGCAGTGGTGTGAGGATCTCCCTTCTTCCACTCTATTGCTGTCTCAAGTGTGTGGTTGCACGTGTCTATGTGCACATGTCATACTTCACACCGGAGGAAAGCTGCCACGCTACACTCACTCTCCCATTCTGTCAACCCTTCTATTACTCTTTCAAATGCAAGTAAGAAACAACATATAGCTTTTGTTTGATCTGTAGGAGTCTCCATCAGAAAAAAATAAACAGGATGAGACCACTGTATGTTACTTGAACAAGATAAACAGCACACCTACTCTTCATGCTAAAGCAACAATTATAGTTTTTTTTTTTCAACTTGAGATCTCAGAGTTCCCTAAACTTGATTTTGTCTCCCTCGAATGCTTTCCCTTCTGAGAAGAGAAGTGAGATGAGGAATAATTTGTCTCACTATTCTTCCCATCACAAATAGAGTGGGAAAAAATACATGATACAGCCTTTCCAAATTTAGACTGGCATAGACAAGATACAAATTTCTTTCTTGATAGGTGAGACAGATGGGAGACTTTCACGCACACCCCTTCACATATGGATATGTTCTCTCTGCTCATATATAAGTAAAGTCATGCAAAGCATCTAGCTCTCGTGCAGTGCATTACTAGTCCGTGAATAACATGTGGCCACATGGGTGGCCTGTGGACTGACTGCATTCCCCAAGGTCCTCCTATCTCCTTGGATTTTCCTAGAAAAGCCAAGGAAAGGTTGAGGCAGGCCATGATGTTAGAGTAGTGAATGCTGTCTTGGAAGCCAACTACCCCATGGCTGGCATAGAGCTCCAGGTCTGCCTTGCCCTTTCTCTCCTGCTTATGCACACATTGGCAGAATATTGGGCTGCTGCTATGTTGGAGGGAAGGAGAAAGGGAGGAAGGAAAAGGACAGATATGTTCCCCCAGGGACCGGAGTGGTTGCTTGTACTGGAAATAAGTGAGGAGGCAGGAGCGTCTTAGAAGAGGACTGAGTAATGCTTCCAGCTGAAAAGAATATTCAATGGGGAGAGCGGATAGGTAGGAGAAACCTAAATTACTGACACTGTAGTCTTGATGTATAAGGTCCCCAAAATGGGTCTGACTCGTGGCTGTCAAGCTTCAACAATTCTGGTGAGTCTTGACCAGTTACTTTCCACACTCGACACTGTAAAAGCACTTTGCTAACAAAATGGAAAAGTATTCCTTAGGAGATGAACCAGAGAGTTTGTACAGGATCAAACAAACAATAAATTTTGTGTGATTATTTCAGATAAGACAATACTTTCATATATATACAATATTCTAAAATGGTTAAATGAAAAGTAAAAATAGGTAGAAACCTTAAACAACTACCATTTTAATGAAAGTCCAGTAGTCTCGATTATGCTGATTTATTTTCAACATTTTTCCATGTTAAGCAATTGCAATATTACAGCATTGTTTACCAATAATATTAAGCACAGAAGTTAAATAAATGCTATAAAAAACATTTTAGTCATCTCTTGACAAATGGTAATCATACATCTTGACTACCAGACTAAATATAATAATTAGTATTCATGGACAGACTTATCATCTCAGAATACATTTAACAATGTTTGTCCAGATTAGTAGTCAGATTACCCACTATAAATCCTCTATGGAGGACCTTAGTGAATACTTTGCATTGAGACAAAAAGGAAATAGTACAGAATTTATTTATTGTCTCTCTTATCCAAATTGAAGTTATTCACTTTGTTTATACCATAAGGATAAAATAAATTTGATGACGGTACCATACTGGGAGGAAGGTCTGATACACCAGCAGGCTGTGCTGCCATTCAGTAAGATCTGGACAGGCTGGAGGACTGGGCAGAGAAGAACCTGATGAAATTCAACAAGGGCAAGTGTAGGGTCCTGCACCTAGGGGGGAATAACCCCAAGCACCAGTATAGGTTGGGGGTTGACCTGCTGGAAAGCAGAACTGCAGAGAAAGACCTGGGAGTTCTGGTCGACAACAGGTTGACCACGAGTCAACGATGTGCCCTTGTGGCCCAGAAGGCCAACAGTATCTTGGGGTGCATTAAGAAGAGTGTGACCAGCAGGTCAAGGGAATTTCTTCTCCCCCTCTACTCTGCCCTGGTGAGGCCGCATCTGGAGTACTGCATCCAGTTCTGGGTTCTCAAGTTTAAGAAGGACAAGGAATTACTGGAGAGAGCCCAGCAGAGGGCTACAAAGATGATTAGGGGGCTGGAGTATCTTCCTTAAGAGGAAAGACTAAGAGAGCTGGATCTGTTCAGCCTGGAGAAGAGAAGGCTGAGAGAAGATCTTATCAATGTTCACAAATATCTCAAGGGTGGATGTCAAGAGGATGGGACCAGACTCTTTTCTGTGGTGCCCAATGATAAGATGAAGGGCAATGGGCACAGACTGAAGCACAAGAGGTTCCATCTTTACTTTGAGGGTACCAGAGCACCGGAACAGGCTGCCCAGAGAGGCTGTGGAGTCTCCTTCTCTGGAGACATCCAAAACCCACCTGGACATATTACTGTGCAATCTGCTCTAGGTGAACCTGCTTTAGCAGGTGGGTTGGACTAGGTGATATCCAGAGGTCCCTTCCAACTCCAACCATTCTGTGATTCTGTGATTTACTGAGAGCAATAATATTGTCAAATATTTTTATGGGTTTTTTATACTATTTATACTATTTACCAGGAAATCTGCCTCACCTTCTAGATTATCCCAGGTTTCCATTCAGTAGTCAGCATCTTATCACAAGAGAAGTTATTTAAATATGTAAGAATAAAAACCTCCATAATAAGGAGAGAATAATGTATGTATATGTATATGCATGTATATTATAGATACAATTATTTTCTTGTTTCCTGCAGTTTTATTTGCAGTTTTATTTATTTGTGGGACTGCATCGCAAAAACATTTAGTCAAACTTAATGAAAGGTTTGTTTTTTAGGGGTTAGTATATAATTTAGGTTGACAAAGCTATAACGTCTATTTAGCTTTTATCAGCGCAGGCTATAATGAAAACAATTGATGTTTTAAGAAGTTGTCTTTTGAAACGAATGAACTACATTCACATATGTGAAAAGAACATAATTGTTCAGTATGCATTTATCTTGACCATGAAAGTACAGAACAAGGAAATATAACTTAGGAAACCGAACACTCAAAGATGTGCACAATATAAAATCTCTTAAAGAAGCTAAGTTTTATTTCTGTATGGAAGACATGGCTATTTACCTCATAAAGAACCTTCCTCTACTTCCAGGGTATAAAATATTTTCCAATTAAGAATCCTACACAAACCCAAGTTTAACACAATCCTCTATAAACACAACATATGTGCATGAATTAGTACTCTGTAGCAAGTCTGAAAAATCAATTTGAATAAAAGCTTTTAAACCTCTGTTACTAACTTGCTGAATCAAAGTACTGTGATTACTAACATACATTTCTGAGCATGTGTGGTTTTATTTTTTATTAAAGAAAGCTAGATAGAGCTTATGGAAACACATACTAAAAGAAGATTATTTAGTTTGCGAAGTCAAACACAGCACTCGTAGGGAATCACAAATTTACAATTCTCCATATTACTTTATTTCTTCTCTATGTTGGCATGTTCTTTGTATTATTTCAGACATAAGTCCTATGTCAAAGACACATTATTAATGATTGGACTTGATGATCGTAAAGGTCTTTTCCAACCTAAATGATTCTATGATTGTAAGACTGATTATTGTGTACATGTACAATGAATGTCTACCCAGAGGCACCATGGAAATGGATTCCAGTCTGCTACTTGCATATTCAAACATGCAGCTTGTATATATTATTCTGTCACCCTGCCTGCAATCAATATTCAGCTGCACAATGCACTGTTATCTCTACATTCCACCATTTGATAATCTACCTTTGTATTTCAATTTTATCTTCCCTGGTGACACAAACCTCAGCAGCTCTCTTCTCTTCCTCCAGTAAACTCATTTCTTTTTGTTGGTGTTCTTTTTTCCCCTATAGCTAGAAGTTCACATGAAGAACTTTTATGTCTTGCTCACTATAATCCGCCCCATCCTCTATTAGGAGAGTTTTGAGGACAATTAATATTGGAACAGTTTGTCAAGAGAGAGTATTCAGGTCTTGCCTATTACCCAAACCACACACACAACTCAGAGATGTCCCGGTGATTCTTCACAGGACATGGTGGGACACTGTGGAAGACATTGTAACAAGGAGATGGTGATTTCAGGCACAAACTAGGCACAGGTTAACCACAGGCCTCGGTGGCAGAGACCTGTATGTTAATACAGGTGACAACTATGTAACCTGAGCTCATACTGTGGCGTTAGCATTTGCTGCCTTTAACAACATCACCTCCATGCAATTCTGGTGAGAGCTCGCTCCTGTGCAGATGTGTAAGAGCCTTATGTTCTCAGAAAAGCTTGGTGTACCATCTAGAAAGCTCAATATTGCACAGATTTGTTCACGTGGAAAAATAATATAAATACAACAAAACCAGACACCCCATAACTATTTAATAAATTGGTTTAAAGTAATTTTTCATGAACGCACTTAACATTATTCTCTTCCATTTGTAGTTCATTTTTAATGCATTTACTTGTCTTTCTTCTGTCTTAACAAGTGGTTTCCTTACAAAAAATCCTTATAAAGAGACCTTTTGTGAAGACTGGACTTATTTCACGTTCCAGGGGAATAAAAATTATTTGCAAAATAAGAAATCTTCTCACATTGTACTTCTCTCTCTGCTTCCTCCAATATCCAACATTAAAAATAACTACTGTTCTATATCATCCTATTTATTTAACTTATCCCTAGCTACTGCTATCAGCTTGTCATCAGTCTTGTCCAAGATCTTTATTTAGCTTAATTGGAGAACCTTGTATTCTTGTTGGTTCTTTCAAATGTCAGTTCTCTCATGTCATATAAAAATTGCCTCTCCTAAAATAGCCAAATTATCAACACATGAAAAAAATATAAATTAGCCTATTTCAATTCATGCTTGTTACTTTGCAGTAGTGGTGGTAACCATAGAGCACTGGAGACAGTTGTCTCTCTACCGCAGCCTCATCTGACTGCCAGGTGGTGCAGATATTTAACTCTCTATGGGTATCTTTCTTTTGTAACCCACAAACATGTCTGCATCATCCCAGTAATTCCACTGGGGTGCTTTCTAAAAGCCATGTTGACGATATGCTTTCTTAAATGTGCAAGAAAGCAAGAAAGTGTGTTTGTATTTGCATTGTATCATCATGCAATATAACATAGATGGTAACAGCCATTACACATAGGTGCCTCTGGATGGTGGAATTAGCCATGAGCAGAGCTGGAAATGACCAAAACAGAGACCTTTTTATAAAAAGGGAAAAAAAAAAAAAAAAAAGAGAGCTCCTCACTGTAAAAAAAAAGTAGAAGGCACTTCAATGAACTCCTTAATGATGGGCTAAACAAAGGCAAATAGCAAATAGACATTTTTGAGCTAGCTGAGCTGTTTGTGGAAGACTTATGTTGAGAAGACATTCAAAAGGCAGCCAGAATCCTCAGGAGCAACCAACGACCAGCTGCTACCAGTGTTTTCAGAGAATGATTTAAAATAGGAGTTGATAAGCTAAATGAAAACCTTCACTAATTAGTTGCATTGGAGAGCTGAAAATATTTCCAAATGAGAAACACAAAGCAGTCACATGATCAACTGTTATAAACAAGTGGTTGGTGCCTTCATCCCAATGACAATCCATCTGTCTTTGGTACTTTCATAAACATTTTCTAATTTTACAAAGTAAACCTGAAAATAAAAATGACATTAACAGAAAAGCAGCTCCAGTGTGTATTTAAATTTTTCGTTACATTAAGTACTTTGTGCATCACATATCTATATTTGGAATGATTAAAATAGAGTGCACTGTATTATACTATCTCTGCTGAACAGGTGTGCCACTAGGCAATGTCCTGAATAAATGGACTGTGCAGGACAAACTATTGAGGATGCTTCATTTAGGATATTTCAAATATGAGGCTGCTCAAATCACACTGTTTAAGCAACAAGAAATGAAATACAAATACCCCACATTATCATTAAAACATTATCAGTATTTCAACTCGCCATTCTATTTTTCCTACTTATAAGGGTGAAAAAGTCCAGTTTTAGTGATGTCTGAGGTGTGCTATCTAAATAATGTCTCTACAGAATGTCGGCTGTTGCCCAGGGCCATTTTATTTCTCTGCTTAAAGCTAAAAATAAAAGCACTTATGTCACCCTTTAGGTTTTTGAAATCCCCATTAAGCATATTCTTTAGTATGAGAATCATGCTTTGAAAGAACCATCATTTTTTACTTTATCTTCCTTTTAAACTTTTGGTAGGATTTGTTAATATGAATATTCTTTGAAAGAAAACATGAATTTATAACATTTCAAACTGCAAGAAGTCAGAACCTCTCTCATAAAAATATTTAAGTACTTTCAGTAGTGTTTTATTGTTCTCCCTGTCTTGCATGTACATTTGAAATATCCCTATCATGTCACCTTGCTTTTAATCCTTTTTTCCATTCTTTCAGTATATTTGTTTAATTAAGTTTTCTCGTGACTCTTAACTAATCTCATTTCCACTCTTTCAGACAAGGGTATTCTTCAGACAACGGTAAAAAAGAAAATCAATGATGTTCTAGACTGAGGTTTTTGCTGAATTAACCAAGTGACTGTAATCATTGCTAGCCCACTTGGTACCTGTCTGAGCATTTTTTTATTCATCTGTGCTACTTTTTGCCCATTTCAGCACAATGAGACAGAATCTTCCTCTACATGTCCCACAATGATGGCAAGGAGGTGTTTGAGCACCACACCCTCCATATCTCAAACTGTTTGGTCATGTTATTTTTTCCAAATAGCTTTTCTAAGATCCCTCTTTCACACTAGCATTTGTTGAATTATTTACTTCATCTTTAAATTCTGTCATGTCACTAATATATATGATGTATACAAACATCAAATACTACTTCTAACATTAGATAATGGGACTCTACTTTCTTATCAATGTAACAGAGAATAATTATTTTATTATATCTTTCATTGCATATTTCTGAACTGATTCGTAAAAGTTTAGCACAGTCCATGGGGCTTACTATTTTTTTAATTGCCTTCAGTATAGAACCTTGTCAAAAGCCTTTTGAAAGTCCAAATAAATTAGATCAAGCATTTCTTCCTCATCCATTATTTTGATGACATGTTCAAAGAGTTCTAACACATCAGAGAAGGTTTTTTTTCAGCAAACCTATGGTGGCTTCTTTTAGGAAAATTTAATCTAGAGTTTTGCTCATGATTCTATTATTGATGATGTATTCAATCCATTTAGCTAATACTGAACTCAGACTTACAGGCTAGTATGATAATTCTAGTTTGTTGGAAAAGCAAACAAACAAACAACAACAAGAACAAAAACAACCACCACCACCATGAAAAAAACAGTAGCCAAATTTTAACATTCAGTTTTTCAATAGGCAATTAGATGCTAGTAAAATTTGCATCAGCTCAGCCCCTTCAGTTCCTTATAAACCTTGTTTGCAGCCAATCAGCCATCTGATTCTGCTTTCTTTTTAGTCTTTAAACTTCTCTTATAATTTCCTTTAATTGCCTCAATTGAATACAATATCTTATTTTTACTGCTTGAAAAGTATAGATATTTCATTCAATTTTCTGTAGCAGAAGCCATGTAAATAAATTTTTCAACTTCTCTGTAACAATTCCTTCTAAATGTACTCTTCAAAAAACAGCACATCTACTGATGTTTTCACAAGGTTTTCTGCTTCAAATGTAGTTGAAAAAAATCTTTGCAGTTTCATCTTCAGCTATAAGGTCTTCGGACTGCTTCTTACACTATACATTTTTCATCTTCCATTTTTTCCTGTTACAATTTGTTTTCTGTTTTAACAGTTACAATTTACCTGGAAGAGGCTACATTTGGCATCAAATAAATGCTTACGCCTCATAATTTTTCCCATTGATTTTTAAATATTTTTCTTAATAATCTGAAGATGACTCACTATTTGAAATCCCATTGATGTGTTAATTCAAAAAATTGCTACAATTAATTTCAAGGTCGCAAAAGGACACATCAACTTAATGTAATTACAAGGACTGACAATGGGACACCTAAATATTATCACACATAGCAAAAATTTTGCAACTCAGTTATAAAAAGCATCAAAGATATAAAAAAAGCAGTAAAACCCGCTCTGAAATTACATTTTTGTACCAACTATTCTGATTAGAAATTGGTCACTCATGTACAACTTTTGTAATGTTTATTTTTTTGTTAGACTAAGTTTCCTTTTTTCCAGCCATATATTCCATTTATATTTCTTACTGTCGCAGACAATTAGAAGATATGTTTTTGGATGTTCTGTAAAAGGTTCATTTCCAATAATTTGATTTTACTATTTTCCTACCAGAATAAAATGATCCTAATGTTTCCTTTCTTCCAAAAAGCTCTGGCAGACTTTCCCCAGTCTGGATAGGGTTTGTCCTGAAGCATCATATCTGTGACCTACAAGGAAATAAGGAATAATACATGGTTAAACTGGTGTCACAAAAAAAGGACTAACGTGGACTTTACAAACACTTTCTTTTATGTATGACACACCTGCTTCAGTTCTGATAATTTTAATAGTTAGACAGTAGAAAAATCGTATCTCCAGTGTTATTTGCAATCAAGATAAAGTATATTGGCCTACATATGCTCCTTAATGAACAAGGAATCCTGTGGAGATCCAAAGATAAGAAGAGGAACCAAAAAATCGTAACTAAAAGTTACCAAAAAATGCTGTCCATAAGCTACAGTTCCCTATGGCTCTCAAGGTTTCCAGTCCAGCCTGGGTGGCAGGATTCACTTCCCTGAGAACAGCATCAGCAGAATTTCAACTCTTGAAATCAGAGCTGTAGCTGGGGAGTGCAAGACTGTGAATTAAGCACTATATGCCATTTATCATATCTTCTCACTTCCTGGTATCAGTAAGAAAAGCACACTTGGGAATAGAGACACGAAAATCCCTTAAAACTTGCACAAAATTTTAAAAGTATGAAATATTTATTCTCATTTTCATAATTCCTATCTAAAGAGACCATCTGTTTCTCTGTCCAGAGACTCATATGCATGCACTGCATCTGGGTGGAACACGAAAGTATTAAAAATGACTTTCAGCTAAATGAGGGAGGTGAATACCCTTAGGCGCTTGCATCTTTGAGGTGCTGTGTTTTCATATCCGTATACTTCAAGTAACTGTACTAAGAAGCACCGAAAGTTATATTACAGGAAACTCATCAGTTCCATTGTGCAAAACATCCAGAAGAGTAAAAAACCTACTCATATGTAGAGATTAAGAAATAATTGAACAGATAAAAGAAACAAGGGTGAGCACCTGCTTAAAAATTCAGATAAGTAAAACAAATTCTTACTATCTGTCACTGGTATTAGTACGCAGTGGAAAATTATGAACTGTTTTGATTATTCTGAAAATAACTCTTCATAAGATTCCAGAAGTAACTTCAAAATGAAGTCAGTAATTCTATTTTTTCCCCCACTACATTTATTTTGATATACAGAGTTTTTAAAATCCAGTTTACCAGTCAGAGTATGAGCTATCACTTTCGATCAATGACATGACAGTGTTTATCAAAAAGAACACACGGCCCATGATTAAATTAAAACTACATACAAACTACATTCGGCTTCTAAATTTTGGTTCAAATTCCATTTGGGACTCAGGTCAAAGAATAATGAACGCGTTAAATAAATAGAAAAACACAATCTATGATTTTATGATTCCATTAAGTCTAGCCTGAAGAAAGAACCGATTATACCCTAAAATACCATCTTCCCTAATTGTTTTATATAGATAAATCTTTTTTCTGATCAGCATACTATGATACTTTTTTATAAGATCCCTATTATCCAATAAATATTTTGATAAATATTTAATGCTGAACAAGGCCTCTGTGACGATTTAATCCACTACTTCAGTAATACCTTTTTCTCTTAGGAAGATTCTATGTAGTAATGAATATTTGCAAAGAAGAACAGATATATTGAGAGTTTTTATTGCATTTTCAAAATATTTTCTCCAGACACTTTCTGGGAAATACTTATTGCATTTGGTAGAAGGATGCAATCTGCTGCTGTGTGACCAATTATTAGAGTAGCATGTTTCATAAGAATGACATTCAAGAAGGAGACATTTTCTGAGGAAAATGGCAAGATGAGGCAGGAAATGTTCTTTCTGATATCAGACAGTTGGTCTTTCATCTCCCAGATTTGGCATTTATTTAAAGTCATATCACCAGATCAATGTCAGGTTGGTTGCAGCTAAATTGGCTGAAGCAAAGACAGTCATTAAAAGGATGCATTCCATAAAGGGAAATCCAATTACCTTTAGCATTAGAGAAATCAAATTCATTTTCTGGTTCGGTCAAGGACAGTCACTGTGGAAAACAGTTCATGGGAGAAAAGCACTCAACACTGTCATATCGTGCAAATAAGTTTTAGATAGGAACATCAAAACCTCATTGCTGCTGTTAGAAGGATAATGATGCTTTTATAAAAAGGAAAAAAATATAAATTTTAATTTAATTTGCACAACTTAGCATAAAGAGATGCATAAGTGTGCATTTTCCCCCCTCTCTTTGTATTTCACAATGCAATTACTGGCCAGAAAACTTTTCTCTCTTTTTTAGTCAACTATATTTGAAAATACTGTGGATACTCAGGAATAAAAAACAATTGATCACTTAGTAATTCTATGGATGCATGCATACTACAGAATCAAGATAAAACAGGGAAAGCCACTTACAAAGTAATTAAGCAATGTATTTTTTTCTTGAACTAAAAGATGTGATATACTTTAATCAATTAATTACACTGCTTCAATTTGGAAAGGAATGGCCCCTACATATAATGACTGTGTACTCTCGTTTTATTTAGTGCCTCATGAGAGAAATGTTTACAGTTTATTAAAGTGCACAAACTGCAAAATACATATTCTCTGTTTTTTTTTAAGTTACACAAGTGCCACAACAAAATATCATCATAAAAAATGAGTATGCCTTGCAATACATTGTAATATATTATGGTATCTTAAATTTCACTTTGCCAAAAAAAAAAACCAAACAACAAACAACAAAAATTTTATTAACTATTCTTATCACTCATTTCACATTAAATATGAAGATAATTATAATGCTTTTAAAAAGGAATATTACTATCATTAAATGGGTAGCAAAATGTCATGATTCACAATTTTGTTGCAGAAAATTAAATGGTTCATTTTGATATGATATACTACAACAATTTGGAAAACTGTGTCATATCTTATAGAAGAAACAACCCAGGACTCAAAGTCATGTTCAGAGCATGTAACTGACACAGGCAAAAAGCAAAAGCAAATTTTGCAGAAAGCAGAATTATAAAAACTTTAAAAAACACCAACAAAACAGTAGGATACATAAGGCACCTGAGATACGCTAAATGGAACAATAAGAGTCCTTAAGGATTGCTTACTCCTTCTGTGTAGTTGCTCTTTGAATGTATTGCTCAGGGTACTCAGCACACACTTTAGATCTCTCTGCCCTAGACAGTCATGTCAAACGATGCTGTGTTGTATGTCAACAGGATCCTTCTCAGCAGAGTCAATATCTGCAGTGGGAGTTTCAGGTAAGGCTAAGTATGTTTAAAATTAATAAGCTAACTGCAAGTGAAACTTTATTTAAAAAAAATCAATTAAAAAAAAGGTGACCTAATACTTTGGTCGCACTTTCAAAGTATCTTCCAAATTCTTCACTAGTAGGAACTATGCTGTCACCTTCAGAGCACAAACTGATAATTCCTGGAAAACTAATGGGGCATGAGCTGCTGGCCAAGCTGTTTTCATCTGCCAAATTGCATTTTAGAAACCTAGAAGTATAAAAGTACACTGGATAGATTCATAATAGCACTTCTGCACATAAGCAACTGCAGAAACTGTATCTTGAAAGAGAAATGGACTCTGAACAAGCTCTCTAGGATGTGATGTATTCCACGCTGTAACATTCATTAAGTAGAGACCAACACTCAGTGGAGGATTTCCATTTCTTATTTGCAAATCTTCAAAACAGGGTAAGAACAGCCCACCAGCATTTAACAGAATGTAGAAGCCAAGATCCACAGGAAAAGCCTGGAAATACAAACCTAATGGTGAACTCTGAAATCTTTTTTATTATTTTTATACAGGAATGAGCAGTGAAAGGTCTAATGGACAAAAGGACTCCAATATCTCATATCACTAAAGAAGCTGTTCATATGCAACTACTCAGCCAGGAGGACAGGACATCATGGTGCTATTGCTGGAAAAGGGAGTAGCCTGAATAACTCTGCATTTGGAAAAAGACATATATCTGCCACTGCCAAGTACGTGACTCCAGTACTAAGTGTTAATTTTTTCTATTTTAATCACTTTATATTCTTGAAATATCTTATTTTAAACCATAACCTTCTTCATCAGTAGAATTAAATTAGTTTAATTTGAACCTCAGCCTTTAAATAGTTCCTAAGTAGCAGTCCTACAACTGAGGAATTTAATTGATGGGGATGCCAGAGTGTCGGGGCAGGTCTGAGGGCTGTTTCCCAGAGCAGGCATGTGCACGTTGCTTGGTTTCATGCAGCACAATGTTCCACATCAAAAGAACCCCTTGACATCTTTTGCAAAGACTCAGCACCGCTTGTGAGTTTCTGAAAAGTACGTCTTATTTTTTCTAGCAAGTGGGGCTAAATCAGGTTAAAGTAATTATGTTTCCTGAACTCAGTGTGAAGCCAATGAGAGGTAATGTATAATATATGGCTGAGTGCATACACTCCCTTTGCTTTGTTGCTATGTGCTTTTAGGTAAGAGCTATATATAGGTGGCCCGCTAACTACACATCAATTCTTTATCATATCTTAGTCTTCAAGTACTATCATGGTAATCATATACCAAACCAGGGAAACATTTAGTATTCAGTCATTAAAAGCTTCTATCCATCATTTTTGTCTTCATCTTCTTTGAGATATTTAATAACTGTAGAGCTGTTCACTTGATGTACAGAAGTAACCTATATGGAAAATGCTTTTATGCTTTTTCGTGTGGATGTTAGGGAAAAAACTATCTTCTGTGGATCATACACCAACACTTCCATGGCTTACACAGTGATAATATGAAATGCCTTCTTTAGTTATTAAATTGTTTTGGCAGTTGAAGAGAAATATCAAAAACTTCATTACACATCCTTCAGAAATAATTGTTAATTTATTTTAATCCACTCTGCTGCATTTTGGAATATAAAAAATGTGTAAATGTTTGGAAACAAATGTAACAAGTATTTGTACTTGAGCTTACTGATCCATAAGGAGGATGTTATTTTTCAAGATAATATTAATAGTCAGCTGTAAATATGGTGCTAGATTTTAAAGTAGTTTTGTCTGCTTCTTAGATTTTCAAACATTCTTAATGCAGTTTTGTTACTACCCTGAAAACATTCAAGCTTGTGCTGTTTTTTTTATATATATTAGCATTTTCAAAACAACAGCAATCACAAAGATAAAATACGGCCCCTTCAATCTACTCTTTAATTGTTTTCTCATTTTAATCAGAGCAAACATGTTATTCTTGTCTTACTAACATGTATTGTTTTAACAATAGGTAAATCCTGAAAAACAACACTAACTTCCTGTCACAATTCAGTGATCAATATGAATGATAAATAATATTATGGTTCACTTTTGTTGCTTCTTCAATAGCCCTCAGTATTATTTTGTGCATTTGCACATTTCCAACCAGTAACATGTTTCCAGAATGTTACAAGATCTTACTCTCCTGATCCCCTGCATTTGCACACATGCACTGTCTTATATCCGAATTTCCACCAGTTAGAGAACCAAGGGTGTTATATTAATTATTACCATCTTTACTGATCCGTGCAAATTTATTTCTTCACCCACTGAGGAAGAAGAAATCTTCTTCTCTTTTAGCCAGTAGATCTTGATTTGGTTTTTTGAATATTATCATAGCAGTTTCTGCCATAGTCACAATCCATGCGGGGATAACAACTCAGGAACGAGATGAATAACTAAAAATATACACATTTTAGGCTCAAGTTTAGAAAAGTCTCCCCTGTCAGCACTTCCTTTCATTTTCCAATTTAAGTTAGGACAGAATGCTCCATACAGCCAGTGTTTAGCCCACAATCACTTTGTGGTGAAAAACTTCTTTAAATATCAAAAGGTGAGTTAAGGAGAAATCTGGACTGCAATTATTTCAGGTCTATTCTGGAAATTACACTTTGTATTTCAATATCAGCAGAAATAACTCCTGAATAGATTTTTTTTTTTTTTTAAATCAATCTGAAACAAACAAAAAAGAATAATAATTTTCTTTTAAGTGGAAATTCCTTGACACTTTATAAATATCAATAACTATTTAGGAACGATTGTACAACTGAAGTAGGGCTTTAGCAAAAAAAAATTCCAAACTACACCACCTCATTTCCTATGATGTTTCAAGTCCCTACTGTGCACAGAAATCACTGTATATATGCAACAAAAACATACTGACTGCTATGTTGCAAGCACTTGCTGTTTATATAACCACCGATCCCATGTTTCAGAAAATTCTTTCTTCTTGCTTTACCCTATTAGTGTCGTAAATGCAGAAGCAGAGATCTGCATAACACCACGTATGACAAAGTATAGGGCATAAAGCCACACCATGATCTTTATTCAAGGCATTCAACTCAGTTCCATCTTAGGCTGACATGGCAGGAGATTGCTTTACTCATTTAGGGAGCTTAGTGGTTTTGGTAAAAGTCCAGAGACCCAAGTCATGCTGTGTTTGGTGCACATATGTCATACGCATCTAGACCAATGCAGATTCTTTTAATAGGTAGCGAGAAGAAAAAAGCATTTCTGGGGCACAGTTCATTTCAAAAGGGGTTTGGTTGTAAAGATGTACCTATTTCTCTTCACTCTAAAACAGAACCTGCTCAAATGTTCACACTGCTGACACTGGAAGTCTGGTAATATGAATCCCAACCTTGTTTCCTACATTTCTTAGTGTTTCTCATCAAAGTGTCATTAACTTAGTTAATGATATGCGTGATGGCTCATTAGGAATGAGGGTTCATCACAGGCAAAGGGCCATATTCACAGAATCACAGAATGTCAGGGATTGGAAGGGACCTCAAAAGATCATCTAGTCCAATCCCCCTGCCGGAGCAGGAACACCCAGATGAGGTTACACAGGAATGTGTCCAGGCAGGTTTTGAATGTCTCCAGAGAAGGAGACTCCACAACCTCTCTGAGCAGCCTGTTCCAGTGTCTGTCACCCTCACTGAGAAGTTTCTTCTCAAATTTAAGTGGAATCTCCTGTGTTCCAATTTGAACCCATTACCCCTTGTCCTGTCATTGGTTGTCACTGAGAAGAGCCTGGCTCCATCCTCGTGACACTCACCCTTTATATATTTGTAAACATTAATAAGGTCACCCCTCAGTCTCCTCTTCTCCAAACTAAAGAGACCCAGCTCCCTCAGCCTTTCCTCATAAGGGAGATGCTCCATGCCCTTGATCATCTTTGTTGCCCTATGCTGGACTCTCTCCAGCAGTTCCCTGTCCTTCTTGAGCTGAGGGGCCCAGAACTGGACACAATATTCCAGGTGTGGTCTCACCAGGGCAGAGGAGAGGGGAAGGAGAACCTCTCTCGACCTACTAACCACCCCCCTTGTAATACACCCCAGGATGCCACTGGCCTTCCTGGCCACAAGGGCACAGTGCTGGCTCATGGTCATCCTGCTGTCCACCAGGACCCCCAGGTCCCTTTCCCCTACGCTGCTCTCTAATAGATCATTCCCCATCTTGTACTGGAACCTGGGGTTGTTCCTACCCAGATGTAAGACTCTACACTTTCCCTTGTTATATTTCATTAAATTTTTCCCTGCCCAACTCTCCAAGTTGCCCAAGTTCCTTGGGCAAGTCCTGGAGGGAACCAAGCAAAGGATTGTCGAGAACTGACAAGTCATATCACGAAAGGGTATCCAATCTGGTGAGCAGAGTCAGCCAATGCAAATACCAGATACAGAGGTACTTGCCTAGGTGCTTGACTCAGGTTTCCACAGGATGTATTTCTGTGGTTTTGAGATTTAAAATGAAGATCTCTCTAGGGAATGATACCAAAGATGCACTGTTTTACTTTGGCATGGTAGACTATTGATTAAAGATATAAAAGGGGAGTGCCCATTTTTAGTCTCAGATCTACCAGTGCTTTAATTTTAACCAGTGTTATAGGCTTTATTCACTGATTTAATGCAAAAAGCACACCAAGTGCCTTGGGTAAGAATGAGCCTTCAGGACTCCTCATCTCATGTAGCTACAGATTCAGACCTTTTTGCAATCTATCCTTTATTTCAGCCTATGAATCTTGTACACGTAGCTACAAAGCAAAGCACTGAAGAAAGAATTGAGCCAGCATGTGATGAGCAAATAGGTAGCCTCTGCTACCTTGATGTTCAAAATGTGTTCACACTGAAAGCGAATATTTTAGCAAAATGCAGGTAGTAGTTCTTAAGTTAGAGTGAGATCCATCATATCTTAGAATACTGCAGGAATGTAAGCATTTCCACATTTACCTCCAAACTACAGCAACATACAGATTCCAGGCTCACAGCCGTACAGTCAAATCACATAAACATAGGAGTATTTGTTTTAGCAGATACGAAACTATACATTAAATGATGGCACATAATAACTAAGGTGTGATTCATTCTCTGAGACTGTCTTAACCTAAGCAATATCTTGATGTCTGAATGTGTCTGCAAATCACAGATAACAAGATCAGTTGACTGATCTCATAAAGGACAGAGAGCTCAGGAAGGTCACTACCAGTAGCAATGAAAAACTGGGAAAAAAATCTGGTTTGATTTGGCTTAATACAACATAGATGCTGAACTGTTCTTGCTAGATTAACAACAGTTCTGGATGTATCAACATGGTGAATGTATGTCTCCAAAGAGAGTTCCACACTTTGCAAACAGGAAGTTTACCAACTTATCGTCTGTAGAGCAAGCTACTGGTTCAGGCATGTATCTAAAAATGTCCAATGTCAGTTCACAAGACACGAGGGAGTCGGATGCAAGACATGTTCACAATATAAAGGTTCCTACTAATTAGATTTAATTTCAGGTCTGCCTTCTTTTGACATCTCCATTTAACCATTTTCTTGATAAGACTTGCAAGTGTTCACGTGCTGTAACTGATGCAAACGGGCCTTTGACTGCTCCTCTTGGGCAGTGGCAACATTTTTATCTGTATCATGATGCCCTCAGAGACTCACAGTTATACTTGTAAACTGTCAATGCAACTTCTTTTGTGTAGTCTATGCTTTGATTTGCCAGAAGGTCATAATTTGCTGTTCTTCAGAAAAATGTTGGTGTCCATAAGTGACAACACAAATACCACTAGGTGCCTTTTCACCTGCCTTTCCCTTTCCCACTAATACTTTTAAATTCTATTTGGTGACCTAAGGGGTGATAGAAGGCCATCAAATGTATAGGCAACAGTTCCAGTGAGGACATAGTGTTAAGGTGATTCTATGGCAGATGAGGGAGTGAAAGAAGAAGAAACTTCTGTTACAATAGCATACTACTAATGAATAATACGGGATGTTGCTGTATTCTTCTCTATTTAACTTCCACTTAGTTACTGTTGAGGAAGTATCTTCTTGTGGAGAATCTGAGTGAATGTGAGGTATAATGGGTATGTTTTGTCACTTGGTTGTTGGGAATTGTTTTCACTTTACACAGTGTGTTCTAGATCAACAGCAAACATTAACTAGAGTAAACATAAGAAGCATAAGCACATCTTTCAAAAATCTCTGTTGGTGTCTACATGATGCAGAAACTGGTAAAAATGAATTCATCAACTGAAATAAAAATGAAGGATACGATTTCAAGCTCTGATGTTTACCCTCTGTCTTCCACCACTCTGTCACACGCAGGCACATGAGCCACAGGAGAACCACCTGAAGACCTGGAGGTCGCCAGCAACATGCACATAGGCCACTCTGCTGAGGCACTTGCCTGCTTCCTCTTGCCAGAACAAAGAGCCTAATTAAAGGAAAATCCATCTCCATGATGCTGACACCACACTGCTTTTCCGGTTGTTTCAGAGCTGTGATGTGCTGACAGCTCAGAGTGGTTTCAATCCATTTCACTTCTTTATGGTGCCTGGCACAGAGAAGCTGTAGCTTCGGAATAAGTAAATGGGAACTTGAAACTTCCTTTACGTGGCCTTTTCTGTCCTGCACTCAACAAACACAGCTACTATATGATTATATTTTCACTCAAAGTAGAGAATGAGAACAATTCTGAACAAGTTTCTTGTAGTTTCTAGAAATACTAACTTGAAAATGAAAACTGCTAACAGAAAACAAACTGAAAAAATTCATTAAGAACGTCTTAAAAACCTTCCCATGGCTCTTCACATTATTTTCCTTATCACACTACAAGGGATTATTATTATTATTATTAACTAAAAGAATTTTCTGCTCAACTCATGGTCTTTTGCCAAATTTATGGGCAACATTATTAATTGCTTTTAATTACCCTTATATACTGAAGCTACAACCACATTGAAAACACAATCCGATTTAGAAATCCTTCTATTTGTCCACATTTCCTGTACAATTCTGCACTTGATGTGCGAGCATGGTCACAGTTTTGTCCAATATCCATTAAAAAAAACCAAAACAAAACAACTTCGGTCTTACTTCCAGAATAAAGAGTCTAAATGGAAGGTACTCAGTGGGAGGTGATTTGTACCAATTCCACTTTAACAGAGGAAAATCTCAAGATGCTGTTACAAAGTCAGTTGCTATTCTGAATAACAAATATTTCACTTTGAAAAAGTCAGTCAGCTATTTTCTGTGTCAGATTCTGTTCTTTAAGAACATTCAGACAGTCAATTTTTAACACGTTAAATTATAATTAAAATGTAAAAATATCCATCAAAATGCACAAAAGCAATGTAGTCTCTTTTCAAAAAGCAGAGAAATAGTGATTAGTCTTAAACTGTATTGGGATTGTTCAGTGTTGAAAGAGGAACACAAAATGTCCCTATTCCCTGAATAGGGAACTTTTGGGATTAATTATTCAGAAAATGGAGATCATCATTTAAATTGTCTCTATTAAAAAATAATAATACTGGAGGCCTATAGGGTTTCAAACATAGTGATATTGCTATTCCTTTAAAATGATGAGATAGGTCCAGCTCAGATATACCAAATTAAGAAAGATAATATTATTAAGTTTCGTTTTATTTGCATTTAGGTTTAAAGGTTTTAGGTTTGTGTTTTGAAAGACTTCCCACCAAATACAATGCCTTGAAACAAAGTGGAAGATAAAACACTCTTATAGTCACATAAAATTCCAAATTTTGGCTTTCAGATGAAATTCCTGTTACTGCAGTGTCAAGACAAAATATTACCATTTTTAACAACTGGGAATATTGATATCTTTTTGTATAAAAAACACCAAAGGGGAAAGCTGGTCATTAAACATTAATGGATACAACTGAAAATGTTTCATACTGATCCTTGTTTGGGAAGAATATTGAATATACATAGGGGATAATGGTTTGTGAAGAATTCTGAAGTACTAGTTGGGTTGCTAGAGGTTATTTTGAAAAAGGAGATACAGTAAGATAAGAGCTGAGAGAAATTGCTGTAACTCTAGGGACAGGATTTTATACCTCCTTCTGGACTTGTGCTGAAAGATGTTCCACAGTCAATTTGACAGTAAGTAGATACCAGGTTTTGCAGGCTGACAAGTCAAGGATGGGTAGAAATGATTGGTAGTAACATTGATTTCTCACATCCCCTCGGCCATAGAAAATATCAGTCTTTAACCAAAGTGCTTGGTTACCCAAGCATGGGCAGAACTTTTTATTTTTGTTTCTTTAGACAATAAGGCGTGAAAGAATGTCAGGACCTCAGGGCAAACAGAACATTCAAAGACAATGGAAGGAAAGTTGTTCCACTTTCAAGTACACTTGAAAACACAATCCTTAATATACAGTCATTATTCAGTCTTATTATACAGTCTGTGTCGATGCTATACTTTCATTTGAAGTTGAATCTCTCTTATATAAATAAAGAATCAAGACTTTTTTCAAGTTTTCTTTCCTGGCTTCATATTCATCACTATCTATCTGTAAACATTCATTCCATGAGGAAGCAGGATTGATATAATTTAGAAGAATGCAAATAACATTAGACCATGGTTGCACAGTTATTTGCCATTTGTTTGACATGTTTATTCTTTATCTATTGTCTACACGCAAATCCATATGAGGTCAGCTAATGGTCACTCATTAAAACGTACTTTTAACTTATACATATTCATAAGACACACTGTAGAGAAAAACAATGTATTCTTTAAAAAAGAATAAAGGAGAAAAATCTCAAGCAGACCGACTTTACATGAAAGGGAAAGTTGGTTTCCTTAAAAGTTCAGATGTTACAAATCAAAGAATGGTGCTTTATCAACATAGTATAAAGCAGACTTTTTTATCAGATTCTCTTTTGAACAACAATTTTTGGTCAATTATTACTTCTCATGTGGACACTTCTTAAGGCTGTACCATGCCGTGTGCACAGCTGATGCAGTCCAATCTTTGCTCTACAGCTGGTCTTGTTTGTCATCTTGGCTTACTTGATTAAGCATTTTAATCAGTGTTTTGCATAAGTTTGTGCACCTTCTGTTGAAAATTGTCTGGCTGGTATTTAGCTGAAAACCAGTTGACTTCTGAACATGTTACTTTGGCTTTGGACATTTCTCATTCCATAACTTTTGAAGGGTTCACAATCGGTATATTAAATTCTGTCTTTACAAAGCAAAAACAAATGTTCTCTAATAACTACAAAATTATGTATTAATAATGTTGGTAAGCAGCTTCTAATGAAGCTGCTAAGCTTTTTTACATTTAGCATAATGCCATGGAGAATATATAAAAAGACTGCCTTATTTTTCCTTAAGATTTGACCTTTTTACCTCTATAAAATAAAATAAAATAAAATACTAGTTTTAGTTTTGTATTTATCCCCTTTCTTCTTTTTTGTTAAGTCACTCTTTTTCTTCAGCCAGATCAGGTGTTTGATGGGGTTTTTTGGGACAAAGTAATTTTGCATTTCCCCCCAGAGTTCTCAGGAAATTGAATGGAGATTATATTTACATGCTCCGATTAGCTATAATGCACAATTTAAAATCACCTTTATTTCATTCATTCTGTCTATGTTTATATGTGCTTCCTTTATGATATTAGCATAACCCAGAAAACATTATCATTTGGGCTTTTCTGAGTAGACCATTTGGCTGAGCTTCAGCTGTTTGCTTTGCTCTCTTAGCACAAGGAGGGAAACACCATGTTTCGGGAAAATGTAAGTCCCCCTCCACAGCCCAGATCATGTTATCTTAATACCTTCTAGAAATTTTTATTGATAAATGAGAAATAAAAAGCTCTCCAATGACTAAGCATAAACATAAGGACTGAAAAATAATATACCTTTGTCCTATAATTGTAAAGAGAAGACAAAAATTCAGATTATTAGTGTTCTCAAACAATAACTGCACATTCTCAAGGCGTACGAGACAACAAAATTCACTTTATCTGGGAAAAGAAAAGGATACTATATTTACTGGGTATCTAGCATTGTCATAGGTAAACTAAATAAATATTTACAGTTAATATACTTAAGTTATGTCAACTCTGTATCAAATATATACTTTCTGCATTACTGAAGTCTCATCCTCTCTGCCTTGACTATGATAGGTCATCTTTGAACCAGTCCCTAGACTCCAGTTTCGGTGCCTCTGAATTCTCATTGTTCAACATAAGTCCTTGCTCAGAAAAATGTATTTTAAAATTATTAATGCCAGGACGGAGCAGCTTGATTGTACGAGAGCACTGTGACATTGTATCTGACAACTCCATTCCATCTCCCATTTGAAAGACAGTCCAAGGAAAACTGAGCTAGTGCTGATGCACCTGCGTTTTAACCTAGGTACATATTAACCTAGGAGGCATTGATGGTTTAATGACTATCTAGCAGACTTAATGTGGTAAAACTTCAAGCATAAATGGCAAATATAAGTGGCGACGCTTGGTATACATATAATGCATAAAGCTGGAATATAGGTTCCCTGATTTATCTTGTCACATAAATAGGATTCTCAAGAAAATGTCCCTGCCAGTTGGTTGAAAAATTGGAACAGATTTTTTTGGGTTTATTAACATAAGCATATAAACGTAAATCTATATATGCTTAAAAACCAGTAATATCCGTAAACACTTCCATTAAAATTGCAGTTCCTCTGTGTATATTGGCAAAAACATTTTATAACCAATGAAGAATGAAAGATGATAACAGCTCTAGATTAGCTAAAATTGGTATGACCTTAGGTCTGGTACAAAGTATTTCTCATGTAAAAATACAGTATTTACAGGCATTTTTAGTTTCTAATAAGACCTCTTGAATCCTATGCACAGAAAATGAAAGTTTAATAAAGACCCTTATCAGCTTTGAAAAATCTGATCATTTTTATGGGAAAATGAAACAAGAAAATAGACAGTCAGAGATAACCGAAACAAGTTTGAGAAAGAGAGTGACCTTGATGGAAGATAGGAAGAGAGAAGTGTGGAAATTATTAAATACTGAAAATGAGAGCATGAGGTTGAAATAAACTCAGTAAATGGACAAACTAATGTATAAATGCAAAAGAATGGAGATCCAGTTCAGAGCTTAAAAGCACTTGTTTACAGTTCCTTTAAAAGAAATGAAGGTTGCCACTGACAGGTAAGCTGTCCCTAGATTAGAGAAAGTTGCCAACTTAAGCTAGATACTAAAATATCTCCTACAACATCTCAGGCTGACCATTCATTCCTGAAGTGTTCAAAAAGAGAATCCAAACAGCTGTTGATGTAATACAGGAGATCAACCCACAGGACAAGAACCAAGTCAAGAGAGACAAAAGACACAACTTCTGGGAGCAGAAAGTTCAGGTCTAAGACCCCACTGTTATCATGTGCTTGAAAGACAGGGAGGAAATAGATACTATCTAAAGTTCCAACATGGTTTCAGCTGGGATAGAGTTAATCTAGTAGGTGGTAGGGAGCTATGTTCTGTATTTAGTATGAGAAGAATATTGATAATGCACTGATGTTTTGGTAGTTGCTGGGTAGTTAAGGACTTTTCAGCTTCCTGTACTTTGCCAGGTGCACAAGAGGCTGGGAGGGAGAAAAGCCAGGATGGCTGACCCAAGTTGGCCAAAGAGGTTTTCCTTGCCCTGTGACGTCATGCTCAGTATATAAACTGGCATTGACACAAGTCAAAGTGTCTTCTTAGTGGGCCAGAACGACATCTGCACGTACTTAATTTGATTTCACAGGCAGCTAACCTAAAATGCCTTGGCCTCCTGAGAGGCAGGCATACTAACTTTGATATAGTACCACAAACCACAGATTTCATTCTTACAACCCAGGCCTGATGTCTATTCATTGCACATCCTTGTGCTTCCTATGCCGGGGTTTAGATTTTATAGATTTGGAATTAGACTGGACACTTGCTGTATTTTTCAAATTGACACATTAAATGTAATGAAGTTAAACTGATTCATGATGTGAATTTTTCAGTACAGTTAACAGGCTAACAGTTTAAACTATGTCATAGCCCTGTATTCAGTAAACAGCAATTAAATGCAGTTTAGTATGAGAAGACACTAAAAAAATAATTTTCTCTTTGCTCTGATTGATGATCTATCAAATGTTGATTAATTGGGGCTTCTTCTGTACTAGGAGTAGAAATGGGAAGGCGATTAACACAGTTGAATGATACCTCCAATACAGCTTCTTCACCAAGCCAAGACTCATCCCAGCAACCAGGAAACTTTTGGGTTCCAATAATGTAGGACATAAATTTGAACAGCTCTTGAATCCTGTGTTGTAAAACTATCTGCCCCTGGCCTTCCATGCAAATGTGCCTACTGTCAATCATTTCCACTATAAAAATAAAACTGTGAAAGATCTGGGACGATCATGCATCACATTCTTCAGTCTCAGTTCTCTAACCACAGCACAACACTCACAGTCAGAATTGGAAATGAATATTTCTACCATTTATAGTAAAATTGGTTTTTTCCATTTCTGAGTACACAAGTTCCAAAAATATGCTGGCAGTTATTAATGATGGTAAACAGGATACATTTGAAGCTGTTACCTACAATATAGTGCATAGAATAGATGAAAAAAAATGAGGAAAAATAACAATTTTCTAGTTGCTTCAGTATAACAACCAACGTAGTATAAAAGCAGCAAATGATTGCTTGATTTCTGTGTCATGGAGATACTTATATTAAGCCCTCTCACAAGTAGAAAAAGGGTGATGTAGGCTTTTGGAAAAATAAATTTCTTCAGTGCTTAAAATTTGTAAAATGACATTAGCAATAATTTTATTTTTAATGGAGACTTTTTCATTAGTACACTAAAAAGTGATATTCACAAGTCTAATGCTAGTACAAGAAAAAAAGCTTATACATAAATGACAGGTGTATCTGCACTTTTTGTTTTGCATTTTTGCATGCATTTTTGTCCATGCATGTATCCTATGCATAAACATAGGAATAAATATTTCATACACATATGCCTTTCTGGCCTGAACAGAGTGCTCATAAGATGAGACTGACGGAGACTCACAGCCTGAAAAATGAACTCAGGTCCCAGTTCCAGAAAGACTTTCATATGAACAGCAGCTTACAGACTAGAAAGTCAAATGTACTCAACAATGCCAGGCTCAAGGTCTTGTCCCCCATCTCTAAGGGGGGGAAATCCATTACACTGGACTATACCACACTCTTACTGAGTGACCCTTCTGCTTGCCACCTGCCTCCCAATAGCATGCCACCCTCAAACTGGTCTCAAACTCTTCCCATTCTCATCTTGAAATAATATTATCTAATACATAAATTATCTCAAGGCTCCAAAGGTTTGTTTTGATTTGGTTTTGTACAAGCTCAGTGATTAATTTTGCCCTCCATCAATCTGGAGGGATTTCTTCAATTGATTCTTCTGGTTACACAAAATGATCTAAAAGCATTCTTTGGGAGTCAATGAGAAAGGAAAACATATGCCAGCTTTCTGGCAATCTGCATTGCCTCTACACTGTCACAACTCCACTGCAATTATTAGCAAAAAATAAATTTCAAAATGCCAGGAAACAAAAATGGGCAAGAGAAAGTGCTTCTAGAAAGAAGAATGAAGCAGAGCTGAAGACGTTATATTGCAACATTAGTGTTACAAAAGTAAAGAATTAACTATTTATAAAGGAAGAATTAATATCAAATTTAAGTGTTTACCAAGCAAAACAAGTAAGGCATATTTACATATGTGGTTTTAGCTATATAATCACAAAAGTCCTCATTGGAGTAATGAAAAGGATACATGTCTGAAGGGTGCTATTTAAGAAGGGCATTTATGTGCCAAAATTCTTATATGACATCCTAAATACATGATACGTACACATCCATACTATTTTACAGCAGAATGTGCACTCAGCCCAGACAGCATAGAAATGGTCACTCTTAATAAATTTTTACAATACTCATTCTACTGTGGGAAGATACTGAAATGGAGTTAAGATACACTTTGCCTCTACTTATTGTTGGTTTCATAACTGTCATTTACCTATCTGGTTAGTTTGAGTGTGAAGTGTTTTAATAAAAATTTTTAAGTGAGGAATTCTGAATTACTACAGATGAATCTCCAAATCACCTTTTTTTCAGCCTCCGTCCTCTTTCACATTCTAGATTCTTTTTATTTTTCCTATCCAGTAAGTTTTTGGATTTTAATTTTTGCAGTATCTTTATTAGCATCCACTTCAGAGAAAATCCATTAATGATAATTAGTTTAGTTTTTTAGAAGCTTTATAGATAAGTATAATAACTTATAAAGATTTTTTTCTTTCTTGTTAGTAGTGTGATAGCAACAAAATTCCAGCTTGCAAATAAGTCCTGTGGCTTCTGACTACACTCCTTTCCCATTAATTGCACTATAAATTAGAAAGCCAGCAACAAATATTATGGCACAATGGTTAGGAATAGATTAAGTTGTCAGTTGGAACATGACTAGCAGCAGATTCCTACAGCTTATATTGTTTTGTGACCTTTTCATTTATGAATAAAACTGGGGAGTTTAAAATCCGTAGTTAGCTTTCTCAGATGAAAATAACAAAGCTCTTGGCAGGACTGAAGAGCATGAAGAGGGCTCATGTGAATCATTTTGCTGACTTGTGTGTGCGGTTGTAATATCCAGTTGAAGGATAGTGGAAAAAGACTGAAGAGGACACTTGAGAAGGTTCTACATGGCCATGGTCATCTCCATTTCATGCTTTTGTTTGACCTCAACATCGTCATGGCAGTAACTATGTGCTGCTTTGTAGCTCCTGTGGGATACAAAAAATAACTAGACAAACGGTATCAACCACACCAAAATGTTAAGGAAAGCAAGCGAACAAAACCCATTTCACTTTACTATTTGAGCTTGAATGAACTTGCTCAGAGAGCTGTTCCTGTTTGCTATACAGGAGATTTCAGCATTTTTTATCAGTTAATATCAAGATACAGGCATATTTTGGACATGCTTTGTTTTTCCTGGAGTTGTCTTTGCAGGTAAATGACATTTGTCTTCCATGTGAAAAACAGTCTAATGTGACTTGCATTTTAAATAAGCTTCTAAGATTACAGTACTTCTTGGCCCAAATCCCTAGTCTGAGACTTTGGCGTAAGAGGACAGTAAAAACTTTGTACCTTTCTGCTCCTAATGCTCTTCAAGCTCTTCAAGCTCTTAATGTTCAGATTGTTACACATCACTGTTGTTTGCTGACCTCCTCAAGGCATCATCATCATCATGTCATCATCATGCCATCAATCGGCCAGGCGAAGGGTGTGACATGCCACACCTGTAGCTCCAGCTATAAGCATGGAGACCTCACTGGTGATACCTCACTCCTCTAG